>NC_059177.1:32119737-32840295 GCF_019923935.1 Bubalus bubalis | reverse complement strand
ACATCTGTGGTTTTACGGTTAGGAACTAGATACTTTACTCTGAAAAGATAAGAGAGATAGAAAGATATATAGATAGATAGACAAAAGATCTCTATCCATATCTTAAATAGATATGGAGATACAGCTAGAGAACAGAGAAAATGTTGTGGCTGACCCAGTGAGCTAATGAGCACTGAAGTAATATCTTATTCTTCTCCCATCATCTCCATGGTATCTATCTCCACAGTACCTAGAACAATGGTTAAACTGATTTAAAGTAGAATTCAGACATTGCTTCCAGTCCTGGCCATGTAACTTTTAACATTATCTTTGCCCTTCCTATAAAATGGGAGTAGCGTAGTGCCTCCTCAGCGGGTACCAGTGCATAAACAACTAATGGGTTAATTACACTTTGGTCAAGGCAGGTTCAGCAGCTAAGAGGTTGGTGATTGTGCTGCAGTTGATGTCGGTCATGGCCGTAGCATCACATTTTCCGCATCCTAATGATGGGTAGTTCAAGGTGTTCAGAAAAGTGGATGCTAGGGAATGCTGCCTTGAGAGAATTTAGGGGGTAGGAGTGACTCTCTCAGGGGACATTTATCCTTATAAATGTGAAACGAGTAGTATGAGAATAAGTTTGCCTAGAATTTTATTTGTATATTCACCTTAGGTTAAATTTTATGTGAAAATATATTGTATCATTCTCCTTGATAATAAACCAACTTGGTTTTATTTTGAGAAGAAATATATGCTTATTCCAACTTCTTTACCTTCAAACGTTGTGTGCCTAGGAATTTAAATGTGACTGGGGAGAGGGCAATTTTCTTTGCTATCTACTGAGCTGTTGGTTATTTTTGCTATAAAATATCATTCTCTCCACCAAGTTTCCCCTTGTTACAATTTAAAATGGGCAAGTGATCCACACTCAGGGAAAAAAAAGAACTAAGCCAAGCTCTATTGGAAAGTCTGGCAGACCTTAATAATAGCATTGCTATCAAATGTTAGTTCTGTAGTTTATAAATAATTCATTGATCACATGGCTTTGAATAGTTCTATCAAACTCCACAAGAAGAAGTGGCAAATTATTCTTCAACACAATCATTTGTTTTCACCCATGAAAAATAGTATGCATTAATACGATGGCAAATAAGAACTGAAACTCTAGCCAGGCAATCTTTTAGAAGAGTTTTGTAGGTGAAAATCTGTGGCACACGGTGTAAGATTGCCTCTTGTGCCACCACTGCATGGAGTCACCGTTCTTGTTAATTTTATTAATCTGTAGGTTTGGTCATCGAACTTCAGAAGTGGTTCTGAAATTCTGCAACATTATCAGTTCCCGAAAAAGCCTAGAAAAACACATAGGTGAATCAGAGTGTGTAGAAAATCAACTATGAAGTCTGTGAGACAACCAGTTCTTTTATCTCCCATACTTGGCTTGGTGTATGAATCTGGTTTTCTCATCTGGCAATTACAGACAGAAAAATATAATTGCACATAGTTAAACAGATGATAGATAGGTAGATAAATAGATATTGGATGGAACAAATAAGGAAGCTCAGAGGGAGAAAAGGTTCTATATATCCTTGAAAAATCAGCATCCAGATGAACTATCTCTGACAAAGACCACTGTAGTTGGTCTTACTTTCTAAACAAGCATGATGGATGAAGTTAGAGCAAAGTCCTAAAGGATGAGATGATCAAAAGTGATTTCCTCCTGGTCATACCCAAATATCCAAACAGTTAAGACAACAAATCAATGACAGTGCTTTATACAGGCATCACCAGAGGGTACCAATTTAGCCTGACGGAAATGAGTTAAAAGAAGCTGAAAAGTAGCTGGAACTACGTAGTCACTCCTCTCTCTCCTGAGTGTCTGCCTATACATAACTCTACTGAAATTGCTATTTTTTTTTTTTTTTAGTCAAAAGCCAGGGTGAGCAATGACTCCCATGTTTCAGAATTCTAATCATGTTGGAGGCAGTATCATATTGTACCTGGACCACTGGACTGAAAACAGGAAAGATCCAGGCTGTGATGTGAGTCAGCTCTTGTGTAACCTCAAATGAGTCACTCTACCTTTCTGGAATTCCGTTTTGTTGTCTTGATCATGAGGCAGCTGGAACAGAGAAACTGCTGAGTGCATTTTAGCTCTGAGCATAGGGCAATATGCAGAGGTCAAGAGCATGGGTTTTGGCAGGTGGGCCAGGCCTTCCTCTTAAACAGCCTTGTCTGTGAAGTTTCTTAACTTCTTTAAGTCTCTGTTTTCTTATCTGGAAAATGGGCTTAGCAGTAATATCTACTTCACAAGCAAATAGTTTATACATATCACCCTGAAACACCATATATAGTTTATAAATAGCTGCTGTTCCTTGGGTTGTTTTATAATAATGATTTGTCTCAATTTTTAAAACCAGAAGATGTTATGGGAGAGAAAGAAAGTAAGAGACAAGCCATTGAAAAGGAGGCTGTGCATTGATGGCCCCCAGGCAGGCTCTATAGTGGTCCACATGACTTCAGGCCATCTTAGGAGATCATATGATAAAGTTAAACCACATTACCAATTCCTTTTTTTATGATAATCACTTTGTAAGTTTTTAGTAATAGTAGGCAGAGTGAAGTTGGGGTTAGCACAGGAATGAAACTTTGAAAAATTATTTCTTTTGGTAGGAAGTTTTAAAAAAATAGAGAACAGCTTAAAAGTTTTTCATTTGTTGAACTTTCTAAATATAAAACTTACTAATCTGGATCTTGTTTAACTCTACATGTTCATTTCTCAATTCTATATTCATCCACTCCTGATGTCTTGACAAATTGTGAGGTGGCAGAATGAGGTGGCAAAAATACCCTTAACTTCCACTGGAGCACAGTTGCAGTCTGTGTGGGTTTCAGAGACCTGTGCTAAAAGCAGGAGTACCCCCGCACCCCAGGACTTCTCATTATTATTTCTTGAGTTCAGAAGACAACCTAAATGTCAGAGATGAGGAAACCAACTCCAGAAGAAAAGGGGACAGGCCAAGTTTTCTAAAAGCAGGTTATAAAATATGAAATTGGTTTCCTGGGCCCATGTATTGTGGGAATACTAAATCTGTGCCTTGAATTAAGGGTCTGTCACTTGTTCCATGAAATGCTTGTGTTTTCAAGAGGGGCTTTACGTGACAAATGAAATAGAGGTGAAACAGGAATGCAGGATTTTTCTCAAGAAGTGTTGCTTTGAAGAAAAGTGGTTTTGTTGTTTGGACTTGTGAGAAATTGACTTCAGTAAATAGAATAAGGTTTATTTCAACCATTGTGACCAATCGATCTGGTTTTTATATAGTCTTTAATAGCATATGTGCCTGAATATAAGGCAAGGTATTTTCTTCAAAATTCACTATTCAGAAAATAGGGAGTCACCTTCCAGTAGAAGTTCATACAAAGTTACTAAAGTACTTTCTTTTGAACTACCAAGCATCATTTAGAGAAAACCAAGCCTGAAAGACACTCAGTCAGTGTTAGTTTAAGATACTTGTAGAGGTCCCTGCTGTTGCTGCTGCTGCTGCTGCTAAGTCGCTTCAGTTGTGTCCGACTCTGTGTGACCCCATAGACGGCAGCCCACCAGGCTCCCCCGTCCATGGGATTTTCCAGGCAAGACTACTGGAGTGGGGTGCCATTGCCTTCTCTGGTAGAGGTCCCTATGCAGGGTTAATTGTTTACATTTAGTTTCTGCTTGTCTTTCAATCTTGAGTATTTCTTTTTGGAGATATGACCGTCACAGTTGCAAAGTGTCAGTTTCGTAAGTAGGCCTTTAAAAATCTCTAAAACAAAATAGGGTGACAGGTAGTAGCACTGAGGAATTCACAAGCATAGTGAATGCAGAACGAGTGAGGAAAACAGTGTCCAGATGTGATACAAAGCATGCTTGCAGCTTGGGATAAAATAGCCAAAATTAGCAAAATACCTGGATTCTCCCTTCATGAGTTGCATGTTAAACTAAGCCATGGAGGTGATACGCTCTAGAATGTGTGTGTGTGTGTGTGTGTGTGTGTGTGTGCGCACGCGCACACACGCGCGCACACACACTCGCTCAGGCCTTCAGCCGCGGTAACCCACAGTGTTTCTAGCCATGACAGAGTTACTGAGTCAGAGACGCACTCCACCAGCTGTCAGTGTCTTCGTGGTTTGCTCAGCTACAGAGAGCTGCCTCAGCCAAGGGGACACTGAGGGCAGCCCACAGCAGTGACTGATGTAGTGGGAGGATAAAGCCCTGGCCCAACCTGGGACAACTCTAATGGGTCCAGTGCACTGCGGAGCTCGCCACCCAGTGAGCCAAGACTTTGCTGGGCCCGCCTCACAACCCAACTTCTCTCTGCTCTCTTCACCCCACTTCTTACTCCCTCTCCACCTTCCCATCCACAGATACTGATCCCTAGTCAATGCCCTGCTCACCAGCCTCTTATCTCAGTATTTGTTTCCACAGAATGCAACCTGTACAAGCTGGCTAGAGGGCAGAGGGGGAGGAAAATTATGAGTTCTGCTCCAGCGGGGGGATATGTGCAAGGTACCTATTAGGAAGCTGCAGGGAGGGGATGCCAAGGAAGCAATCCTGTATGTGAGCCCAGTGCTCAGGGCAAAGTTCAAGGCTGGAGAGACAAATACAGGAGACAGCAATTTAATAGATGGTATTTAAAGCCAGGCGACCAGATGAGAGCTCTTAGGAACTAAGTATAGAGAGTGAAGAAAAGAGTTTCAAGGATTGAGCCCTACCATTTAGAGGTCAGAGGAAGGGAATCAAACAAAGGAGATTGAAAAAGAAGCAGCCAATGAAATAGCAGAAAAACCAGTTGTGTTTGGTATCCTGGAAACCTAAGAAAGAAAGAGTTTCAAAGAAGTGATTAGCCATTTCATTGTGCTAACAGGTTGAGTAAGATTTGGCAAGACAGAACCATAGCCATCTTGACCGGAATGATTCAGTGTAATGATCTGTGTACAAAGTTGTTTTCAGGATAGATAGGATGCAAAGAGCTTCCCAGGTGGTGCTAGTGGTAAACAACACATGCCTCCCTGCTCAATTCCCAAATCCTGTGTGCACACACACACATATAAGAGTTGATTTCCAATAGGAATATTTGGGTACAAAAATGAATTGTTCAGTTCCTTGTCTGCACCTCTGGAGCCATTGATAATCACTTTGCTTCACTTAGTTTTCCAGAGATCCCACACTGCTTGATCCCTAAAATACTCTCAGCAGTAGAACATTTATCCAATGACAGATCTGAGTCCACTGATAATTTTATATCAAAAGCCCTGAGATATGTTACAGAGATTAAATCTTGAACTTTTTTCTTGTTAAAACTTTTTGGCCATAAAAACTTTTTTTTTTTTTTGGCCTAATACATATTGAAATGTTTTTCCCCAGAATCCACTATTGGTGCACGTGTTTGTTTCTTAGGGCTGCGGTAACAAAGTATCACAAACTCAGTGTCAAAATGACAGAAGGGTACCCTCCACAGTTCTGGGAGCTAGACAAACAGAATCTAGGTGTCAGCAAGGTTCTCTGTCTCTGAAAGCTCTAGAGGAGGAGGAATCAATCTTCCTGACTCTTCCTGTCCTCTAGTGCAAGTCCTGGCATTCCTCCACGTCCAACTGCATAACTTCTGTCTCTGCCTCCACGCGCAGATGGCCGTCCTCCCTTTGTCCCCTCGAATCTTTACATCTCTCCCTTTAAACAGACACGCATCCCTGGGTTTGGCTTCCCTGGTGAGTCAGACATAAAGAATCCACCTGCAATGCAGGAGATATAGGCTTGATCCCTGGGTTGGGAAAATCCCCTGGAGAAGGCAATGGCAACCCACTGCAATATTCTTGCCTGGGAAATCCCCTGGAGAGGAGCCTGGCGGGCTACAGTCCATGGGATTCCAAAGAGTCAAACGTGACTGAGCGACTATGCACACAGGAACATTGGAACATCACTGGATTTAGGGCCCACCCCAATCCAGTATGACTCCATCTTAATTTGATTCTAGCTAGAAAGACCCTACTTCCAAATTTGGTCATATTCACAGGTATCAGGGCTTAGGACTTGAGCATGTCTTTTCGGAGGACACAGTTCAACCTATTATACCACAGAGTATAAGACAAGCCAACCAGACTTTCTTTGACCCAAGTCACCTCCCACCTATTATCTGGGATCCGCCTCAGTATTACTCAGTGTCTGGCCCAGTGACTGATGCCTTTTATGAACTGACTGACTAGATCTGGGACACAATAAGTATAGAAATAAACCTTTAGAAACATCTGTAGCAATGTGACATTGCTGTGACATCCAAGCATGAATTCCAGGGGCTTAATTTATTTCAAAAGCAATAGACTGGTTTGGATGTTGTCAAGCTCATCTGGTGAATTACCTGTGGCACTGATCATCCCATGGCTTGGAAAGTTGTAAAAACTTTGTTGTAAAAACAATCTGCTGATGATCTGAGATGGACTGACGTGGCTAAGAACCTGTAAATGGTCACAAATGCGGGAAAAAAAGCTTGCTATCTCAACTTTTCCCTAGGTACTTACATAATCCAAACCTCAGGTCCTAAACAAAGAATTGCTATTATCTCTGCTAACTAAGTATTCTAGCTCATTCCAAAATCTCCTTTTCCCTTTGAAAGAACACAATCTAAAATAAACTTTCAATAAAATTTTCTAGGGAACAGAGTTTGTTCATTGTTTGCAAACAACTTTGCAAATCTGTGGGCATGCGCTGCTTTGTTTCAAGACACAAGCCATATCAATTAGGTGCATTTTATTTATTTATTTTTTTAATTTTATTTTATTTTTAAACTTTACATAACTGTGTTAGGCCGTATCGGCCTGAAGGCACCCGATCTCGTCTGATCTCGGAAATTAGGTGCATTTTAAATGCTTTTGGCAATTAAAAAAAAAAGTTGTTCTTCTAAACATGAAATATGGAGTTCATTATGTCTCACTGTTATTTTTGCATGTTGAACACATTTGCTATTGATGACACTTTATTTTCCTGCACTTCCAACTTGAACTTCCAAATATTTGTGCGTTATAGCAATGATATTAACTCTGCAAAGAAACTGTTTCTTTAGAAAACTGCTTTTTACATAGAAAAAAAAATACTATTTGATTCAATGTGACTTATTAGTCTGAGAAAAAAGTAAAAGAAGCAACGTCAGATTCTAATACCAGCTTGCTCTCTTAGGGATGACTGTATGGTGGACTCAAATTTGGATAACAATTCGTGTTCACTTTGTTGGCATTTTATTTTTTTGGTTTGGTTTTTTTGAAATGTTTTCACTAAACATTGATCAATCAATTGATCAAACTGTGAAAATGATATATGTTATAGAAGATACTACTTTTCTGCTGCACCCTCCTAGTCCCCTAATCCAGCTGATGCGAGTGTTATCAGTTCATTAGGTATCCTTTCAGAAAGAGTCTTTAGGCACTGATGTGTGTATGTGTGTATAGATAAGGGCTTACCAGGTAGCTCAGTGATAAGAATCTGCCTGCCAGTGCAGGAGACATGATCCCTGGATTGGGAAGATCCCCCAGAGAAGGGAATGGCAACCCACTCCAGCATTCTTGCCCGGGGAATCCCACGGATAGAGAAGCCTGGCAGACTACAGTCCATAGGGTCAGAAAGAGTCGGACACAACTAAAGTGAATTAGCACATACACAGAGGGTGATTTTAGAGGGTAGATGGTAATTTTAGATAACCAATATATATACCATCACACTCCATTTCTGTTTATTGTTGCAAACTCCATTTTTCTTTGTTGTTGCAAATGATAATAACAAAGAAACAACAATCCTAAAATTCAATGACTTAAATAAAATAAGAAGACTGTTTCCCCACCATAAAATAGGCTGGAGATGTGAGGTCCAGCCTGGTGGAGAAACTGTTCTCCATACCGTCTTTCGGATACCCAGGTCCCTGCTGTCTTGTCGCTTTGCTATTACCTAGGCACTGTCGTCATCTGTAAGATCAAAGCTGGTTGCTACCTTCTCTGTATACCAGCTCAAAGAAAGGAGAAAGTAAGGACACCAGAGGTATGCAGTTTTCTTATAAAGAGAGTAAAATGAAAGCTGCACCCATCTCATCTCAGGAGCCTTTAATTCCATGGCCACCCCTAGCTGCACAGAAAGCTAGAAAATTATTGATCCAACTGGCCAGCCATATAGCCAAAAAAACTGGAAAACAGATTTCAGGAAGACCATCATTCTTCCCCGATTTTGTAGTATTCCTTTGTTTAGATGTACGTACTTTCCCAGGTGGCTCAGTGGTAAAGAATCTGCCTATGAATGCAGGAGACACAAGAGATGTGGGTCTGATCCCTGGGTAGGGAATATCCCCTGGAGTAGGAAGTGGCAACCACTCCAGTATTCTTGCCTGAAAAATTCCATGGACAGAGGAGCCTGGTGGGCTGCAGTCCATGGGGCCCCAAAGAGTCGGACACGACTGAGCGACTGAGCACAATCATTGAATGATGACTGCCGGACATTGGACTCCCAAGGTCGTTGTAGCAAATGACTCAGGAGAAGGAAAGTCATCATCCTACATGTGGGAAATCTACAAGAAACACTCAGGTACTGACAGTTCGAATGATCACGGTCTTGTAGGAAAGGGAGAAAATGACCTGCCCTTGTCATAAAAATGGGCTCCTGTGCCAAAAGTATACAGTGTAAAAGTCAAATGACATGTGCCACCGTTTTTCAATGAACATTCTTTTCACCCCACATTTGTAAAGTCTGTTTATGTAAGATCATGGTTCTCGAAGTGTGACCCTTGGGAAGCAACAGCAGCACTACCTGTGAACTTAGAAATACAAACTCTTAGGCCCCATCCCAAACGTCTAAGGACAGAGACTCTAGAGGTGGGACCCAGTGATCTATGTTTTAATGAATGCTCCAGGGGAATTTTGTTGCTTGTTTGAGATCCACCAATCTAAGACTGAAAGAAGCATATGTGAACTTACTAGCTATGTGACTTGAGGCAAGTAACCTCACCTCTTTTCCTTAATTCCTGCATCTGGGAAATACAGATAGAAATAGTGTTTGTCATTGTTACGATGCGCATCAAAAGAGCTAAAATGTATAAAGTGCTTTTTAAAATGCTTCACATATAGTGAGTCCTCAAAAAGATACTGAAGATTATTGTAGCTGTTGTTGTCTTTATTCTCCTGACTTGTAATCTCACTAGCCTGTGGTCCAAAATGAGGTCATGGCTTTTAATATACGAGTGAAGTGACTCTGAGACACGGTGCTTCTTGCAGAGAGAATAATGTCTTTCTTCCTTCTCTGGGCCAATTCCCCCCTCACAATCACTCCAAGCCCCCAAAAATGGTTTTTAAAGTCTGGCAGTCATTGACCCCAGCAGCAGCTAAACAGATTAACTGAACAGTTCATTTATAGAAATGAATGAATGATAATCCTACAAGAGTATCAACCAGAAGCCCAAGTCCAACCAAAATGGCTAATCATTTCCCAGCATTTGTCATTTTGAGCTCTCACTTGCATGGAGCAATGTGAGGTTGTGGGGAATTGGGGACAATGTCAAGGATCCCCAGCATTGGCATGGGTCAGTCTAAGAGACCAAGGAAGTGGGTGAGTTAGGGGACAGAAGAGCTCTCACCACCCATAAGAAGCCATATATATATATATATATATATATATATATATATATATATATATATAAGCCCTGGCCAGCTTGAGCCGTTCCCACCAGGACCACCTCCCCAGAGCCTGCCCTCAGGTGCGGAGCAGAGAAGGCAGTCTGTAATCTTTTCCTTGACCAAAGCTTTGCTGCTGCTGCTGCTGCTGCTAAGTCGCTTCAGTCGTGTCCGACTGTGCAACCCCATAGACGGGAGCCCACCAGGCTCCCCTGTCCCTGGGATTCTCCAGGCAAGAACACTGGAGTGGGTTGCCATTTCCTTCTCCAATGCATGAAAGTGAAAAGTGAAAGTGAAGTCGCTCAGTCACGTCTGACTCTTTGCGACCCCATGGACTGCAGCCCACCAGGCTCCTCTGTCCATGGGATGCATTTTGGGGAATGCCCTGGAGGTCCAGTGGTTAGGACTCCATACTTTCACTGTCGAGGGTGTGGGTTTGATCCCTAGTCAGGGAACTAATATCCCACAAGCCATACAGTAAGGACAAAAAAGAACAAAATAAAGGGAAGCATTTTTCCTCCCTGCTTTGACAGTGAACTTGAGGTCTGGGGACCCTTCTGAGCTGCACAATAAGGATGCTTGTAGCCTAATTACCTGGAATTGAGAAATGGGTTCTTTTTACATTCAGTCATCATCAGCACTATGGTTACAGCTTTAAGATTTTGAGGGTTTTCGGATTGGTCACACTACTGGTTTTTACAGTCTCGCTCTCTTTTTTTAAATTGAGATAGAGTATTATATTAGCTTTAGATGTACAACATAATGGTTTGATATATGGATATATTGCAAAATAAGTGTATAATATTGTGTTAGTTTTAGATGTACAATGTAATGGTTTGATCTATGTATATATAGCAAAATAACTACACCACAAAAAGTATAGTTAATATCCACCACCACACAGAGTTACAATTTGTTTTCTTTTTTCCTATGATGGGAACTTCTAAGACCTAATCTCTCAGCAACTTTCAAATATATTTTACAGTATTATTACCTACGGGGCTTCTCAGGTTGCTCAATGGTAAAGAATCTGTGTGCCAATGCAGGGGCCACAGGGGACCATGGGTTCAATCCCTGGGTCGGAAAGATCCCATGGAGGAGGGCATGGCAATCCATTCCAGTATTCTTGCCTGGAAAATCCTTTGGACAGAGCATCCTGATGGGCTACAGTCTATAGGGTCACAAAGAGTCAGACGTGACTGAGTGGCTGAGTGCATACACACGCATTATTACCTATAGTCACCGTGTGGTATGCTACTCCCCAGAATTTATCTTAGACCTGAAAGTTTGGACCTTTTGACCATAAAGTCTCCTTTTTTTTTTTAAGTGTGATGGAACCGTGTAGGCAGGAAGAGATCAAATGTATCTTGAACAAGTGATATCCACTAAATAAGTGAGAAAAGTAGAGCTGAACCTCACTCAAGCCACAGTTTAGTAATCTAGGAGGAGTCAGGTGTTTTTTTTCAAGAGATCTTATCATATTACAAAATTTGGGGAATCTGTTATTTATCTCTCTGCTATCTGCCCCACTCCACCCTACCAGAAGTCAGGTCCCTGGTTTCCCTTTGGGAGCTTCATCCCTTATCCTTTCTCATCATGTGCGTCAGGTGGGGTTCACCTCACGCTTTTATTCCCATAGTCTCTGATAGGCCTAAGTCAAGAGACTGGCTCAAGAATGAACATCTGACCACATCAGAGCCACTAAGATGCAAGAACCATTTTGGAGAGAGAAAGAGGGTTTCCAGGAATGAGCAGCTCTGGCTTTCTCAGTCCCTATAAAGGGAGGCGTGAGGAGATGAAACCTAGTTCTGCTGCAGAGATACTGCTGCCATTACAACGTGCTCAGTGGCGTCCGACTCTCTGCGACCCCGTGGACTGTAGCCCACCAGGCTCCTCTGTCCATGGGATTGTTCAGGCAAGAATACTGGAGTGGGTTGCCATTTCCTTCTCCAGGGGATTTTCCTGACCCAGGAATCGAACCCGCGTCTCCTGTGTCTCCTGCATTGGCAGATGGATTCTATACTACTACTACTCAGCCACCTGGGAAATCCTTATAGAGCAGGAATGGTTGCTAAAGGCAAATGCAGAGCCCAAAGATGAAGGACGCTGATGGCAGGACAGAGGAGAGCCACCCAGGTACTGGTGACAGTGTTTGTGCCTTTGTTTTTATATTGACATATAATTGATGTATAATGTTACATTAATTTCTGATGTACAGCAAAGTGATTCAGTTATACACATATATGTACATCCTTTTTCATATTCTTTTCCATTTTGGTTTATCACAGGATATTGTATATAGTTCTTTGAGCTATTTAGTAGGACCTTGCTGTTTATCCATTCATTGCATCTGCTAATCCCAAACTCCCATTCCATCCCTCTCCCCACCCTCCACTTGGCAATCACAAGTCTGTTCTCCATGTCTGTGCTTCTGTTTCATGGATAGGTTCATTTGTGTCATATTTTAGATTCCACATATAAGTGATGTGATATGGTATTTGTCTCTTTCTGACTTAGTTCACTTAGTATGATAATCTCTAAGTCCACCCATATCTATACCTTTGAATGAAACCTCATCTGAAATATACTGCAATATACTACTGAAATATACTACTCTCTAGAGTAGTCTTTTCCGTTGTGTGGTCCCTGCATCAGCAGAGTTAGCCTTAGCTGAAAACTTGTTAGAAATGCAAACTGTTGGGTACCTACTGCAGACTTCCTGAATCAGAACTCTGTCTGGAGTTCCACAATCTACATTTTAATGAGCTTTCTGGGTGATCTGAATTCACACTAAAGTTTAAGGAGCACTGCTGTTGACCTATGGAGTAAGCTATTAGAAAATCAGCTAGTCTAACTCAAGTACAATTATTCCAGAGTTCTCAGTGCTACAGGCCAGTCTTTGCATTTCTAATTAAATCTGGTCTGAATTTGGGTTTTATATTCCTCATCCTTGCTTTAATATTTTTTTGTTGCAATAGTTTGAAAATCAAGTGAACTGCCTAAATTAGAATCCTTGCTTATATTTCCAAAATTTACTGACATATGTTGAGTTCTCTTCCTCAGGACAGCTCTCGGAAGGACAGCAAGGATGTTCAGTATGCAAACTCCTCATTGTAGGGAATAGAAAACCAAAGTGCCATCCCGTAAACCTCCTGGCTGGCTAAAATTCTGGTCTGGTTCTTTCTGCCATATGTGGCTGCCTGTGTGACTCAGTAATTAGACCCAGAGGCGATAGAGCCGCGCCAACCTGGGTTTATGTCCCGACTCTGCTACACGGGAGCATTCTAGCTTTTGTGTCTTGGTTTCTTCATCTGTGAAATGATGAAAACAGTTCTCCTTCCTTGAGATGCCTAGTGTGAGGGATCTATGAGAATTAGTATGGGAAGGGCCAAGCACTGGGCAAATGGTCAATAAACGGTATCCATTCAGAATACTATTGTCAAATCCATCATTGCTACCGCGCTATAAAATGCAGCGGCTCCACCCACAGCAGACTGCAACCAGCCAAAGAGTGTTATCTGGGAGAAGCAGCACCTCAACCCTGCATGGAGTTATCCAGCCAGCTGATTTCCAGGAGCCATCTGAATTCTCTCGGCCAATCACCCTAACTCAAGCGCCTGCAATCAGCATCACAATGTAATCTCTCTCTTCAGCTTCCCATCAGAAGCTGTGTTCCTAAACCTCATCTTCCCCTTTCAGGCCGTCTTTCTTCTGAAGGGAGCAAGGCTGCTGGTGATTAGGAGTTGTTTAAATTGCCATAAAAACAAGGAAAGATTTCTCATTCTCACTAAAGAAGTCGTCTGCTTGAATCAGTGGATGTCTCTCTCATTTCCATGGATGCTTAATTCAAGTCTGGTCCACACGGAGGATGGTGGTTTATTAAGGATTATGACTTCCTCCCTCCTCTGGGTCGTCTAGACAGTGTGCTGCTCTGGAAGGGGAAGACTCTATATTAGGTGCAGTAATATTTTTATAATCGCATTTCTCTTGCCTGGCTCTCAGTAATCGACCTGGCCATTCAGCATGACCATGACTTAAGTCACACACCAGGGACATTTTCCTGAGAGATCTTATTTGGAGCAGCATCTTGTAGCCCATGAATAAAATGGATCTTTGTTTAATAACTGCCCAAGTTCAAGTTCCAGCTTTGCCACTTAATACCTGTGTGACTATAAGGAATATATTTAGCCACTTGGGGGCCTCAGTTTACCCATCTTTGAAACGGGTATAACGGAACCTATACATAGGACAATGATTACAGAATGTAACGTTTATTAAATCTTTCAGTGAATAAAACTTAATGAATAATATTTGCCTTTTACTAAGAACCTACTTTGTGCCCGACTTCATGCTAAGCACTTTACATTTAACAGATAAATTTATCCCTAACGTAAATCTCTGTAGTAGTATGATAGTAGTAATAAACAATAATGACAATATTAATAATAATGACAGAAATAATAATGATAATAATATGTGCACTTGGCACTATTCTGCTATGTTTCATCTCACAAAACCTTGTTAATTGGAGATTCTGTTATAATCTCCATTCTATACATGGGTAAACTGAGACACAGAAAGAGTAAGTATCTATCCCAAAGCCACACAGATAGTAAGTGGCAGAGTTAGAATTCAAATTCCATCCTCCCTAACTCCAGATCCCAAGCTTTCAATTGCCCACCAGTTCAGATCCACATGAATATTGCATCATAAAATGAAAATGTCAGTGTTCAAACTTTCTAGACACATGAGATAGATCAAAAATGTCAATATCATTGTTTTTCCTCTAGGAAAATAATTCCAAATGAGACACATAAATGGAATGGAGGATTGTAAAGCTTCCTAATTGGCGGTGATGCCAACCTTGTGTGCTCTGTGAAAACGAGGGATTATTTTCCAAGTGAAAAATGACTCCATTAGTAACAGGTTTTTAAAACTATAGAGTCAGCACCTTTCAGAAGATACTCAGGTGGGTAATAAAAAAAAAAAGTAGAGGCTTTTATAGCATCCAATTACATGACAAGTGAATTACATTTAAAGATATTGGAAAAAAAATAAGCAATTTCACATGTGAAATGAGGAGTGTGAGCAACTGTAACTAGTCCTCATATTAAGTTCTTTCCAAGCCCCTGGGAGAGGTGAAGAAGTCATAAAGGAGAGCTATGTAACCTGACTTGAACTTGATAAGTCTGCATGTAAGTAAGCGATGTGTCTGATGACCAGAGACAGAGGGAAGTCTAAGGCTGGTGATGAGAGTCATCACTCATTTGCTACCACTGTGTGCCTGTTGTTTAGTCACTCAGTCATCTCTGACTCTCTGCAAACCAATGGACTGTAGTTCGCCAGGCTCCTTTGTCCATGGGATTGTCCAGGCAACAATACTGGAGTGGGTTGCCATTTCCTTCTCCAGGGGAATCTTCCTGACCTAGGGATTTAACCCACATCTCCTGCATTCTGTGTAAAGTCCTTCCAGATATCCTGTTCTGGTCCTTCCTAAAGTATTTCAGGGGGAACCCTTATGAGCTCCATTTTACAAATGAGGAGACTGGAACTGGGAGACAGTGAGTGACTTTGCCAATAGTTGCTACTGCCTGGTAAGGGGGAAACTGGGGTTCATGGCTGGAGTTTGTGTACTTGAGAATCAGCGTGCTTCCCACTGCATCATGCTGCCTTTCTCAAAAGAGACCACAGGAAAGAAATTCTAGGATTTGAAGGTGCAAGATAAATGACTTCTTATCTTATTTGCCTGATGTCATATTTAGGTAGAGTTATAATTTTTTGATGGAGACAAATTGAAGCCTTGCTATTAGGATACTTAAGAAAGGATAGTCTAATGAGAAAGATTAGGACAAATCTCTTTTGGGACTAAGTTCAAGAGAAACATTTATGTATTTATCTTTATATCCTAATGTTTTATGCCAAGCTGGTGTAAAGTACATGCTTCATAGATGTTCACTCAGTTGGCTTGAATTCTGTTCTTTTAATTCACAAACCCCTTAGGCAGAGCCAAAAATATTTTCTTTAAGTTTCTTGAACCCTGGGAGAATGTCTGGCATTTCTTTGGTACCCACTTCTGCCCTCCAAAATACCATGGTAAGCATGTTGGTGCTCATGTCAACACAATGAATACAGACCCTGTGGGATATTCTGTTATGTTTGCTTTGAGTTCAGCATCTGCACTTTGGGGGACCATGAAGGACTGAAGTGGACCTTGATACCAACCTGGATCAAAATACTAGCTGTATTCTTGGAAATCCTGATTATGGAGGATTGAGAGACTAAAGATTAAAATTTTTAAAGTAAGACTGTGTACTACAAATCTATATACAGAAAGAAGAAAAGAATGGTTTAACTCTCCCATCTTCTTGGAATCTTGAAATTAAAATCATTGTATTCACCCTTATGTAGTATTATTTTAGTGGCCTGAACAACTGGCCAGAAATTTATTTAAGAGAATTATCTTTCTTTGGGGTTAGGAATGTTGTTATTTTGGTTTGTCTAGAGCTGCTTTTCATTCTTATGTGGTCACGTGATTCTAGTGATGTTGGGAGGGTTGGAGGACAGAGGTGTCTAAAATATCGGGGGTAGTTTCTAGATTCTTATAGTGGAGGAAGATAGGCAAATTAATAGTTCCCCAAAGAAATCCATGTCCTAATTGCCCAAAACCTGTGGCTGTGTTACCTCCATATGGCAAACGAGATTTTGCAGATTTTTAAGGGTTTAAGATGGTTAACTTAGGAGTCTTGAGATGGGAACATTTTCCTGGATTATCCAGATGGGCTCAAGCACAGTGATCCTTCTATTAATAAGCTAGAGACAGGGTGTTAGAGCCAGAGAAGGAAATGTAATGATGGAGTGGAGGTCAGCATGATGCAGTTGCTCACTTAGAAGACAAAAGAGAGGCACAAGCCAAGAAATGCAGGCAGCCTCTAGAAGCCATGAAAGCAAGGGACAGTTTCTTCCCCTAGAGCCTCCAGAAGGAATAAAGTGAGGCTTCTGACCTCTGGTAGTGTAACATACTACCTTTGTATTGGTTAAGCCACCTAGTTTGTGGCAATCGTTACAGGAGCCATAGGAAACTAATACAGAGACTAAGTTCCTCATGCAGCTTCTGCCAGAGAGGGGTGTTTCCTGATGGAAGTTTCAGAAAACATTCTACCTGACTGGAAGCTAACATAGTATCTTTGACTACTTATGATTTACCTAAGGGTTTCTAAACCTCTTTAACCTCAGCACCATTAACATTCTGGCTCGATAACTCCTTGTTGTGGAGCCGTCCTGTGTATTGCAGGACGCTAAGTGCCGCCCCTTGCTTCTGCCCATAGATGAGAATAGTACCACTCTTCCTCAATCATGATGATCGGAAATGTCTCTGGGCATTTCCAAAGACCCCCTGTGGAGAGAAAGCGCAGCAAAACCGCCCCCAGGCTGAGAACCACTGCTCTCACTTGATCATCTGCTCCTTGATTAAAAACTTGCTGGTGACAGTGAGCAAGCCATCTTTCTCCCATGATTCTAATTCATAAATTAGCCAAAGCCTATGACACACAAAATATGCTCTAGTCAGAGTCATTTTGCTGCTCAGTTACAAGGCAAAAAAATCCTTGCCTCTAGAATAGATAGAATAATCTCATGGCTTGTGCCAAGAGATCAGACAGGATTTCTTTGTGGATGAAACTCTGCTGATAACCCAGGGCAAGTTATTAATCTACTCAACCCAGCTAGCTAACACCTTAAGCCTGTTACTGTCAGTAAATGCCAGATAAAGTGTTTTATCAAATTGAGTGAGGTGGCTTTGTGCCCCTCCTCTCCATTGGTAGAAGTTAATTGGAAATTCAATTCATAACTATTACTGGTTGAACACTCCCCAAATGTATTGGTTTGATATGTGGCAAATCTGACTAAAGGAGAAAATGAGCTCTGTGCCTCTTCTGGCTCCATGACATAGGTGATGTTACACATGGAAGCAAGAGCAGATCCAGAGAGCCAGTTTTCCCTTCTTTGAGTTGACATGTCTGCCAAAGGATGCCTGAATTCAGGGTTAAGGGAATGGAGAGAGAACTGAATCCAGTTTATTTTCCAAAATAAATTCATATCATGCCATGGATACGTTTGGCAGAGATGAGGTGGTCAGAAACAGGAAAAGGATAAGAGAATAAGTGGCCATGATAGAGGATCAGCTCAGATGGAAGGATAGGATGATGTTATAGACTGAATGTTTGCATCCTTTCAAAAATGCTTATGTTGAAGCCCTAATCCCTGGTGTGATGGAATGTGGAGATGGGGGCCTTTGGGAGGTATTAGGTTTAGATGAGGTCATGAGAGTGGGGCCCTTAGGATGGAGTTAGTGTCCTTATAAGAAGAAAAGGAGACCAGATTTCTTTCTCTCTCCAACACATAAGGACACAGCAAATAGGTGACCATCTGCAAAGCAGGACAATAGCTCAAGAACCCAACCATGCTGGCACCCTGATCTTGAAGTTTGCCAGCCTCCAGAACTGTGGGAAATAAAGGTCTATTCTTTAAGTCACCCAGTATCTGGTATTGTGTTGTAGCAGCTTGAGCAGACTAAAATGAACAGTGGAACCACAGAAATTTTATCAGGAGCTAGAAAGATACCAACATGTTTGAGCCTTTTGGAGTGACCCCCACCATCAGCACCAAACATGAGACCTCTGGCTTTTTAATTAGTTTCTTGAATTTTATAAATGTGAAAATAATGTGCTATGTTAAAGACTAGATTCTCACCAACTATATGAGTGTGGACAGATCTCTTTCTTGTTTCCCTTTTTCGGTTTCAATATTAAAATGGGAAAATAATACCAGCCTTGGAAGAGCATCAGAAGAAGAGAATGAAATCCTAAGTATGAGATTGATAGGTATATGATAGACACTCAGTAAAGATAAATCTCCTCTCCTTCTATCTAACCTCATCCTGATCAATTTAAAATAGGTCAAGCCTAAATTCGGCAGGTTCAGCTAGTATGTGAATGTGAATGAGGGTACGTGATCATTTATACCCTATCTGAGTCATTACCAACCTACCGTACTCGAGTATGAAAAATAGTTCTTGTCAGGGTCTCATTGTGGTAAATATCTGAAAGCATTGCTTTTGTAAACACATCCTGTAGTCCCCCTTCTTCTGTTAATTGCACCTAGTTTCTCCTTTGAGAAGTCTCCTTTTTTTTTACTCTTGGTCTTTGAGTTTCAGTAGGAGTTGAAAACAGTGTCTCATACACACACACAGACACACACACAGACACACACACACATAAACATCTTATTCCAGGAAAGAACCCTCCATGGGTCTGGGCAGTGAGTATATTAATCATTACCCAAACCAGATCAGAATGAATTAACTGCAAGAATACTGTTCAGTCAGTTCAGTTCAGTCACTCAGTCATGTCCAACTCTTTGTGACCCATGGACTGCAGCATGCCAGACTTCCCTGTCCGTCACCAACTCCCAGAGCTTACTCAAACTCATGTCCATGGAGTCGGTGATGCCATCCAACCATCTCATCCTCTGTCATCCCCTTCTCCTCCTGCCTTCAATCTTTCCCAGCATCAGGGTCTTTTCCAGTGAGTCAGTTCTTCGCATCAGGTGGCCAAAATATTGGAGCTTCAGCTTCAGCATCAGTCCTTCCAGTGAATATTCAAGACTGATTTCCTTTAGGATGGACTGGTTGGATCTCCTTTCAGTCCAAGGGACTCTCGAGAATCTTCTACAACACTGCAGTTCAAAAGCACCAAGCACAGTTCAACACCACCAAGTTCAATCTTGATTCTAGCTTGTGCTTCATCCAGCCTGGCATTTTGCATGATGCATTCTGCATATAAGTTAAATAAGCAGGGAGTCAATATACATCTTGACGTACTCCTTTCCTGATTTGGAACCAGTCTGTTTTTCCATGTCCAGTTCTAACTGTTGCTTCTTGACCTGCATAGAAATTTCTCAGGAGGCAGGTAAAGTAGTCTGTTATTCCCATCTCTTGAAGAAATTTCCACAGTTTGTTGTGATCCACACAGTGAAAGGCTTTGGCATGGCTTTGGCTTTCCCAGTTGAAGTTGAAGTTGAACGGTTCTATGAATACCTACAAGACCTTTTAGAAATAACACCCAAAAAAGATGTCCTTTTCATTATAGGGGACTGGAATGCAAAAGTAGGAAGTCAAGAGATATCTGGAGTAACAGGCAAAGTTGGCCTTGGAATACAGAATGAAGCAGGGCAAAGGCTAACAGAGTTTTGCCAAGAGAACACACTGGTCATAGCAAACACCATCTTCCAACAACACAGGAGAAGACTCTACACATGGAAATCACCATATAGTCAATAACAAAATTAGATTGATTATATTCTTTGCAACCAAAGATGGAGAAGTTCTATACAGTCAGCAAAAACAATACTAGGAGCTGACTGTGGCTCAGATCATGAACTCCTTCTTGCCAAATTCAGACTTATATTGAAGAAAGTAGGGAAAACCATTCAGGTATAACCTAAATCAAACCACTTAAGATTATACAGAGGAAATGACAAATAGATTCAAGGGATTAGATCTGATAGAGTACCTGAAGAACTATGGACAGAGGTTCATGACATTGTACAGGAGGTAGTGATGATCAAAAACATCCCCAAGAGAAAGAAATGCAAAAAGGCAAATGGTTGACTAAGGAGGGCTTACAAATAGAAGAGGAGTGAAAGGCAAAGGAGAAAAGGAAAGATATACCCATTTGAATGCCAGTTCCAAAGAACAGCAAGGAGATATAAGAAAGCCTTCCTCAGTGATGAATCCAAAGAAAGAGAGGAAAACAATAGACTGGGAAAGACTCTTCAAGAAATTTAGAGATACCAAGGAAATATTTCATGCAAAAATGGGCACTATAAAGGACAGAAATGATATGGACCTAACAGAAGCAGAAGATATTAAGAAGAGGTGGCAAGAATACACAGAAGAACTATACAGAAAAGATCATCATGACCCAGATAACCACGACGGTGTGATCACTCACGTAGAGCCAGACATCCTGGAATGTGAAGTCAAGTGGGCCTTAGAAAGCATCACTACATGTATACCTGTGGCGGATTCATTTTTATATTTGG
Source organism: Bubalus bubalis (assembly GCF_019923935.1). Taxonomy (NCBI): domain Eukaryota; kingdom Metazoa; phylum Chordata; class Mammalia; order Artiodactyla; family Bovidae; genus Bubalus; species Bubalus bubalis. The sequence continues at coordinate 32,819,547 of NC_059177.1, read as the reverse complement.
CAAAACTAATACAATTATGTAAAGTTTAAAAATAAAATAAAATTAAAAAAAAAAAAAGAAAGCATCACTACGAACAAAGTTAGTGGAGGTGATGGAATTTCAGTTGAGCTATTTCGAATCCTAAAAGATGATGCTATTAAAGTACTGCACTCAATATGACTGCAAATTTGGAAAACTCAGCAGTGGCCACAGGACTGGGAAAGGTCAGTTTTCATTTCACTCCCAAAGAAAGGCAATGTCAAAAAATGTTCAAACTACTGCACAATTGCACTCATCTCACAAGCTAGCAAAGTAATGCTCAAAATCTTTCAAGCCAGGCTTCAATAGTATGTGAACTGTGAACTTCCACACATTCAAGCTTAGAAAAGGCAGATGAACTAGAGATCAAATTGCCAACATCTGCTGGATCATCAAAAAAGCAAGAGAGTTCCAGAAAAATACCTACTTCTGCTTTATTGACTATGCCAAAACCTTTCACTGTGTGGATCACAATAAACTGTGTAAAATTCTTAAAGAGAGGGGAATAACAGACCACCTTACCTGCCTCCTGAGAAATCTCTATGCAGGTCAAGAAGCAACAGTTAGAATTGGACATGGAACAACAGACTGCTTCTAAATCAGGAGAGGAGTATGTCAAGGCTGTATATTGTCACCCTGCTTATTTAACTTATATGCAGAGTACATCATGTGAAATGCCAGGCTGGGTGAATCACAAGCTGGAATCAAGTTTGTCAGGAGAATTATCAATAACCTCAGATATGCAGATAACACCATCCTTATGGCAGAAAGCAAAGAAGAACTAAAGAGCCTCTTGATGAAAGTGAAAGAGGAGAGTGAAAAACTTGACTTAAAACTCAACATTCAGAAAACTAAGATCATGGCATCCAGTCCCATCACTTTATAAGGGCAAATGGATGGGGAAACAAAGGAACAGTGAGAGGCTTTATTTTTTGGGTCTCCAAAATCACTGCAGATGGTGACTGCAGCCATTAAATCAAAAGACACTTGCTCCTTGGAAGAAAAGCTATGAGCAGCCTAGACAACGTATTCAAAAGCAGAGACACTACTTTGCCAACAAAGGTCCATCTAGTCAAGGCTATGGTTTTTCCAGTAGTCATGTTTGGATGTGAGAGTTGGACCATAAAGAAAGCTGAGCACTGAAGAACTGATGCTTTTGAACTGTGGTGTTGGTGAAGACTCATGAGAGTCCCTTGTATTGCAAGGAGATCCAACCAGTCCATCCTAAAGGAAATCAGTCCTGAATATTCATCGGAAGGACTGATGCTGAAGCTGAAGCTCCAGTATTTTGGCCACCTGATGTGAAGAACTGACTCACTGGAAAAGACCCTGATGCTGGGAAAGATTGAAGGCGGGAGGAGAAGGGGATGACAGAGGATGAGATTTTTGGATGGCATCACCAACTCAATGGACATGAGTTTGAGTAAGCTCTGGGAGTTGGTGACGGACAGGGAAGCCTGGCGTGCTGCAGTCTATGGGGTCACAAAGAGTCGGACACAACTGAGTGCCTGAACTGACAGTTATTTCAGAGCTTCACATTGGGATAAGTTCCCTGTGTTCAGAAATTTGTTTTCCCATCAAAAGACTCTGCAGCTGCTGTTCAAATGCTGTTAGAATCATCCCAGGGCTAATTGGTTGGGCATGTGTACTGCTGACCAAACCCCCAGCACCACCTCCATATGCCTGGGAGGCTGACTACATACAGTCACTGTGTCATTGCTAGTTGTAAAGAATTTTTACAGTCAGTCAAACAATGCCTCTGTCCCCTGAAACTATTAAGGCTAAGTCATCCCTTTATAATAAACAACAAGCATTCTCTTTCTGTGTGACACTGAAGAAAGAATACAGAGATAGCCTCCTTTTTTTATTGGGATATACTTGTTTTACAATTTGTGTTAGTTTCTCCTGTACAAGGAAGTGAATCAGCTGTACGTATACATATATCCCCAGCCTCTACGATCTCCCTCCCACCCCCAAACCCACTCCATCCATCTAGGTTACCACAGAGCACCAAGCGGAGCTCCCTGTGCTATAGAGCAGGTTCCCATTGGCTATCTGTTTTACTGGTGGCATGCACATACCTCAGTCTCAATCTCAGTCTCCCAATTTATCCCACCCCCATATCCATTCCATTTGTGTGTGCTCTATTCCTGCCCTGGAAATAGTTTCATCAGTACCATTTTTCTAGATTCCACAGACATGCATCAAAATATGACATTTGTTTTTCTCTTTCAGACTTACTCCATTCTGTATGACAGACTCTAGGTCCATCCACATCTCTACAAATGACCTAATTCCACTGCTTTATATGGCTGAGTAATATTCCATTGTGTATAGGTACCACATCTTCTTTATTCATTCATCTGTCAATGGATGTTTTGGTAGCCTCATTTTACTTAAGCCAAAAAGATTCCAACTGTTGCTTGCTGCCTTAATCCTGCAAACATGAAACAATAGAGGCTGCTTTTCTCCCTTCTACCCCAACCATTGTGTTTTCCAGAAGGTCCTACCAGCACATTTCCTATTTTAATAAGCATTTAAGATGCTTTCCTAATCACAGAGGGCAAAGAGACAGATAACAATAGGTCAAAAAAGAAAGGGAAGCAGAAGTATAAGTCCCAAATGATGTGCTGTCATGATTTGTGATAAATAAGGCAATATAGCATTTAGAAAGGAGAGCCACTAAGGAAAGGTTTCATTTTATTCATAAAATTTTCCTGATGTGAAAAAAAAGTAACTTTTTCTTGCTCCTTAGCTGCCAGGTAAACTTGGAGAAACATGTCCATAGGAATAGTGAATCCCTGATACTGCCCCAGTCTGTGACATCATGATGTTGTTGTTCATTGTTCAGTTGCTAAGTCGTGTACAGCTTTTTGTGACCCCATGGACTGCAGCAAGCCAGGCTTCCCTGTCCACTATCTCCTGGAATTTGCTCAAGCTCATGTCCGTTGAGTCAGTGATGCCATCCGACCATCTCATCCTCTGCCACCCTTCTCCTCCTGCCCTCAATCATTCCCAGCATCAGGATCTTTTCCAGTGAGTCAGCTCTTTGCATCATGTGGCCAAAATATAGGAGCTTCAACTTCAGTGTCAGTCCTTCCAGTGAATATTCAGAGTTGATTTCCTATAGCACTGCCTGGTTTGATCTCTTTGCTGTCCGAGATGAGCATAGATATTGCAATATCTGAGTCTGTGATTGACATACCAAGCTAGCCTTTCATGTCTACAATCAGTGTCTACCCTTCCATGAGTGGATATCCTTCTCCGTGAATTATATAAAATGAAGTCTACTGTGCTATTTTGGCAATATTTCTTAGGTACAATTTTTATTAATTTCTCTACATTAAGTCAAAAAATATTTCCAGAGTGAGTGACTATCCATCAAAAAGGTCTAGACTGGAATAAGGAAAGAATTTAAAGACAGACATGATTAAGATGCCTCCAGAATTGTCTGCTTGTGTAACTCCAGCAGCATTCTAACTTTATTAATTCTATGTCAGCAGGAACATAATGAAAAGAGTGTGCTTTTTGAAATGAAAATGTAAAGTGGATTTGATCATTAGACATGTTCTTTTTCCTTAACTCTGACTAATCCTGAAATCACTAACCTGGAAAGGAATCTACCTTGTGTCTGGAAACCAAAGACTACAGTTTCTAAGGGCACTGGCTCTCTCTCCCTATAGATCCCTTTCTGGTTTTTCCAGGGCTTCCTAGAAAGGTTTCAAAGCTAACTCTGTTTCTTCCTCCTAGATAAATGGGAAAGCAGAACTGAGGCTGCCATCAGCCTATGTCTCTTGAAACACGTATGTTCCAAGTTCAAGAAACAACAACCATAAGCAGATTAAGGTGTCTCTGTGTCTCATTTCCACATTCCAAGAGACTCTGATGGCCAAGCCTGGGCCAGGTGTTTGCCTTATCCAGAGGGTGGATAAGATCCAGTCACCTTATCCAGAGGGTGACACCAGGAAATACAAACCCTATCATTAATAACCACAGGGTTATTCTAGAAGTAACGCCAAATCACAGATGGTAGCTTTTCAAAAGCCATCTCTGTCATTCCGTATTCAAAGTCCCCATTCCTTTCTGTGCTCTCCGCTCCCTTGCCATCCTTAGCTAATTAAACTTGTGGCACCTGCCCTCCAAATCCTAGCCTGGAGAAAGCTTGTTTCCCTTTAAGAAGAGCTTAGCCAAATGGTGCTTTTCCCAATGCAGATTTTATACAAACAGGCCCTGAAATTTAAAAGGAGTCTTTAAACCCCATTAAATAACACAGTTCCTTAGCGGGAATATCTCCTGGGACGGGATGTCTGCTATTCAAATGCCATGTTATGACAAGCATGACAGACTTGATGGGGATCTGTTCTGACTCATGACATCCCTTAAATTAGGTTAGGTAGAATGTGTGCAGGCATTCTAAGAAAATCTCCTCGGGGCCCCAGCCCTATTATTTTTGTTAATAGCTCTGAATTATGACTGCCTTCTCCTAGGGCCAATAAACCCTCTTTCCATACTGGCTACATCATGGAATGTTTTTATTACCTGATACCTTACTAGCAAAGCCAGTTGGGCTGCCACACATTAAATATTAATTTACTATTGTATTTCTTCTCCTCTCCCTCTCTTCTTCCAATAGGTCAGAGTCAGCTTGCCCCACCTAAACTTTAACTTCTGCAAATGTTACAAGGGGCCCTCTAACCTTCACTAAAGAAAAGAGTGCTGGGGTGCCTTCTAATCCCCACCTTCTGTCTCAAACTTGAATTGCAGTTGCTATTTCTTTGGGGGCAAAGGTTCAACTTGCCAGGGATCATTATTGGTTATATTGGCTCTCGGATCCAATTTAGTACATCCAGTCCACGTATCACTGTAATGTTAATCTACCTCTTTATATGCTCTTCCAGGAGATTTGAGGCAGGACTTGTTCAGCTATAAGTCATCAGGACTGAGTTTCTGTCTGTCTCTCAGCTCTGCTTTCCTGTCGGGCAGCTTTGTGAAGACACCTGAGAGCTGCAGTGTCACACGCTCCCAGCTGCAAGCCAGCAGCAGGCAAGAGTCAAATTTCCAGTAGAGCCAAAAAAAAAAAAAAAATCCCAGAATTTCTGTTGATTTAGTTGCAGTCACTGTCATCAAGAGAATAAGATGCTCATTGGTCAAGCCCAGTTCCTCAGTCTGCTCTTAGACCTTCTACTCATTGGAGACCTGGAGCATGCCTCTCCCACTACCCCCACTATGTCAGTTCGGACAACTTAAAATGTCTCCAGACATTGCCAAGTATGTCCTAGGGAGCAAAAGGGACCTAGGTTCGAAATTATTGGCCTAGTCAACCTAGTTGAGTGGCCAACCTCTCCTTGGTTTGCTACAAAATAGCCATTCAGAATCCTGGAACTAACTCTGGCTCCTTAGCCTTCTTGGAAGCATCACTTAGAAGGAATCATTGTGTGTAAGAACCAACCAGATTCTCAGGGCCCACCTCCAGAGACCATAACTTAGTAATCATGTGCGGAGTCATTGAATTTGCAGTTTTTACAGGATCTTTGAGACCCAGTTCCCAGTTCCACAGAGTATTCTTGGTCATTTTCCCACAAGTTCCTTCACTCAAGATTGATTTACTGAGCATGTACTATGCTAAGAATTGCTCTAAAAGCTGGAAATATCACTTCCTTCATTGAGCTTTCATTCTATTGGGGGAGACAGACAATAAACATAATAAATAAGTAAATTATATAGTATAAAGAAATGTGGTAAATGACATGGGAAAACACCAAACCTAAATGGGGAGGGGGTAGTGGTAGAGTGGGAGTCCCAGGAGTAGACATAGTAGGGTAGACCGGGTGACCTCAGTGAGGGAGTAACATGTGAGCAGGCACCCGGAGGCCTGGAGGAAAAATACTCCAGCACGCATCTAAGGGAAGAGCAGATCAGGACAAGGGCAGCCAGTGCAAAGGCCTTGAGGTGGGTGTGTGCCTGATTTATTGAACAAGTACCAAGGAGATGACATGGTTGAAGCAGAGTGAGCAAGAGACAGAGCATGAGGGGATAAGAGTTAAGAGTAAATGTGGGGGTGAGGTGGGAAGAATATCACATAGAATCTTGCATAAAATTATATGGACTCCATACAATGCAAAGTGATAAAAGAAATTTTCACATATTGCAATGTAAGGAAGTCATTCTGGCTTATACATGAGCTAACTTGAATTTTATGCTAATTAAAAGAGCCTGCTTATAGCCTATCAAACATACATTGTACATCTACTTTAATTATTAGAGAAAAGGACATACTAACCAAAAGTAAAGAACATCCATGTTAAAAAGTAAAAATTAAATGCCTCTCTTCCTGGGATACCAATGCTGTATTCCTTTGATGATAGGAGTCCCTTCCCAGGCGCCATGGCCATACTGACTTGCTGTATACATGCAGATCTGTTGTTGTTGTTTTTTTTTAACTTTGAAGAAATGTAACCCTGATTGTTTAATACTCTTTGCTCCGACAAAATATAAAACCATGCTTCTCAGGAGTAGTTTCTCAGAATCATCTGGAAAGCGGCCTTCCAGCCTAGTCTTCAGTTGTTGTTAAGTGGTTCAGTCATGTCCAACTCTTTGTGACCCCATGGACTGCAGCATGCCAGGCTCCCCTGTCTTTCACCATCTTCTGGAGTTTGCTCAAACTCATGTCCACTGAGTCAGTGATGGCATTGAACCACTTCATCCTCTGTTACCCTCTTCTCCTCCTGCCCTCAGTCTTTGCCAGCATCAGGGAAAGTTGACTGTTTGCATCAGGTGACCAAAGTACTGGAGCTTCAGCATCAGTCCTTCCAATGAATAGTCAGGGTTGATTTCCTTTAGGATTGACTGGTTTGATATCCTTGCTGTTGAAGGGCCTCTCAAGAGTCTTCTCCAGCAACACAATTCAGAAGCATCAATTCTTCAGTGCTCAGCCTTCTTTAAGTCTAATTCCCACATGTGTGCATGACTAATGGAAAAACAACAGCTTTGACTATACCGTAGTTTGGCTCAAAAATAGCCTTTTCTGGTCTTATTATTGGTTGTGTTAGGTACCTAGAATAGGAAAAAGGAGTCCAGAATGGCAGTGGCTAAAAGACAAAGAAGGGAAAAGCCCACGAAAATAGAACAAAGGAAGGTCTGAGAACCAGAGTGAGAGCCTCATGTGAAACAAACAGCCCTCCTGGCTAGCCCAGTTTACATAGGGCAGGCTCAGGGGGAGGAGGAAAAACACAAAAAGAGGAGCCAAATTTGAGCTGCTGGCTTCTCTTAGTATCTTTTGGGTTGGCCCACCCTCACTCCTTGAGGATGTATTTTCCTTTGCTTGCCAAATAAAACAGCTGTAACACCAAGCCATAACACTGGTCCATTCATTGCTTCAAATTTTTGCTGCAGTGAGAACCGAGGAAACTACAAACTCCCTGGACAACTGTGTGTTGACTGTTTTCATCGACAGAAACTATGAACATGTTTTGAGCAGAGATGTGACATGATTTGACTTACATCACATTGTAGAGTTTGAAATATTTTATGGGAATCAAAGACAGGAAAAGCCAGACTAGTGAAGAGGTTATGAGACATGAGAACAAGGAATTCATTGGTGACATCAGTGAGAGTGCGTTCAGTGCAGTGGTGTGGGCAAAAGCCTGGAAAGACTGGTTGAACTGTTTCGGAGCCAAAGTGCTGCATGTGACGCGTGTTTGCATTAACAATTCTTAGAGGAGTTTTGCTCAAGTAGACCCAAAAAGTGACGCTCCAGAGGGAAGGAGCAATGGGATCCAGGAGACTTTTAGGGTGGGAAGGATGTCTGTAGTTTTATGAAGCTGGGAGCAATCTAAGAAGAAACAGACGCTCTGATGACGTAGGACGCGAGACTCGAGAGCTGCTGAGTGCGATTGTGAGCGTGAGAGCAAACACGTGCTCATGTGCATGAGGGAGCTATGGCCTTGGGACAAAAGTGTGGTCCGCTTGCCTACCATGATGACGAGAAGACGATGAAGGTGAGTCAGTGTCGCAGTGGATGTTTGTGGAAGTCCTCTTGTTAACTCTTTAATCTTCTCAAAGACGGAAACGCCTTGATCATTAGCTAAGAATGATGAATGGGAAAAGGGAAGAGATGTCAGAAAGCAAATGGGTGACAGAGCCGATGTGGTACTAGTGCCAGGAGTGCAGTTCACACCGGAAGAATGGTCAAGGGGTAGGAAAGTGGGAGAGTCACTTTCTGCCGTGTTGTGTTGACTGGAGGCTGGGAACAGGTAACTTCTTCGGCACTGGGCATTGGTTTAGGAATGTTTTCAAGACACATTAAGGAATTCACTGAGTCTTAACAAAGTATGGAGGAGAGTTCAAACCCTGGCAGGCAGAACTGGAATTGGCAGACACATGAGAAAAATATCTTGCTGGACTGTTATGTCTAAGTTTGATATTGGCATTGAGTAGTTCTTAATCCTCAGGTATGTAAAGTGTTTTCTTTCTTGCCCTCTCATCACCAAGATATTTTCAAGGTGGGGCAGGGAGAAACTGAGAAGGTATCTGGAAGCCATTGAACCTCTCCGGAGAACAGCTGCTATAAATCACCGGGTGCTGTTCCAGCGTTAAACTGGCAGTGTTGGGAAAACGTGTCGTTTACAGAGAGGATGCTTGTAATCTTCTGGTCACTGTGTGTTGAATAATAGATAGGTGACTATCCCTTCAGCAAAGAAAATAAGATGGAAATGCATTTTTCTAGAGTTACGCATTTTTCAGAAAAGGACTGAGCCATCGGCCCCTCAACATCAGCCTTGCATAAAGGAAGGCCCGACAGGATCAATTAAGTTCACTTGTTGACTCATCCTATTAAAATGTCTTCAGGCCTCTAGGAAAAGATGAGCCCAAAATGCACCCTCATCAAAGAGAAAATTGATGGATGAAAATAGATCAGCCAGCCAAATTGGGTCTGAGAGGCAAGACTAGAGATTGGAAGGACTTAATTTGAAAATCACATAATACTGATGCTAAAAAGGAGCTGACTGTATCTTTCCATTTGTTCCCTTATGTCTTAAAAAAAAATACTCTTCTTCCTTAATGCCTTACAATGTATGTATCCAAATAGCTTTGTTTCTTTCAAAGTAGCCTTTGCAGCTTAGCACTTATCCTAGTGCTGTTCACATGAGCTGCTTTTGATAACTTACATGGAATCATTCTGCACCTCCCAGCATCCCAGTACATCTCCTTCCAGAGGGATTTACTTTCTAGAAACTATCAGGTGTTCTGAGTCAAGGGCTAACAAATAACATGATGGATCAGATAGGAAATTTGAAATTTTAAAGAGGACTGATTTTCTAGTAGAGTGTAAATTAAATCTACAATTTGCAAAGTTGATATGAGATGTAAAAAGACACTAGTATGTAATTGTAGCCACTTATATCTGAATTTCCCCTTAATTAGAAATAGCTTTATGTCATTTTTTCTGCTTATGTCTTAAAATGTATGCAGAAAACATACAGATCAAGTGTAATCTCACTGCCAAGAGGTAACTGTGATTTATGTTTTTGCATCTATCTTTTTAAATTATTCTTTGTTCATGCAGAGTTCAAAATGAATACTTTTCTTTTGTAAATGGGATTATGATAATAATGTAGCTTGTCATTTATGTTAAATGAGTGCCATACTCTGTGAGATATAGAACTAGACATTTTTAATGGCTGTATGATGTGGTAAAGAGGATTCAAAATGTAACCAGCACCCTCCTGATGAACACTTAAGTGGTATCCAAAATGTTGCTATTATAAACATTACCAGGAAGTTGCTGTCCTTCCCAATTCTGTTATTTACAAACAGGCCTTAACATGTTCTGCCTATTCACTCATCCTCCCACAGGCTTTCTTCTTGAGGGAGCATGTTTTTGAAGAATGTCTGATTTAGGGACTGTCCATAGTCATCATTTTTTAATCTCAAAGTTCAAATAAAAATGGTCCCTCTGTGTCCAGCCTTGGCGTGGATAGTGGCAGTTCGCATCCCAGTGTTGGCCTCTTGGCCAGGAGGAGACAAATTGTGTTAAAAAAAAAAAGTTTGCCTGAGTCACAGTCCTAGCCATCTGTCCCCTTGGGAACCCAGGGGACACATTTGAACATGGCCATGCTCTCCAGGCTCACATGATAGAGTGAAAGAATTCATCTGGGGAAAAAAATAGAGGAAATACCTTACACAGCGTCTAATCTATCCTCTGCCTTCTGTAATGAGATGACCAGGTTCCAGGAAGGCGAAGTCCTCCAGTCCCTGTGTGTAGCAGCCCCTCATAGATCTGGAGAGCCAGGTTCACGCCTTCCTCAGACTCCCTGGATCCCTGGTGACAGCATTCTGTGAGCACAAGTAGTCAAAGGCTGACTCGATTTTGGAAAACAGAGTTCCAATATCGAACTCGCTGGATTATTTAAAGACCATGGTATATAGTGACTTCTGGATAGTTTTCTGTTTGTTTTTGTTTGTTTTTTCCGGCAATAGTGGGAGGTAGCAGCAACTGTAGAGGAGCGGTTATTGTTATCATGGTAACTGTTGCTGTGGTAACCGTGCAGTAGTGACCGCCCTTGTGGCTGTATAGTTACAGCGGTAGAAAAGTGTACGGCGCTAGCAACAGCTCTTGTAAGAGAAATAGGCACTGTTTGTGGCCGTTGTTAACACACAGTTGCTGTTGATGTTGTTATAGGAGTAGCTACCCATTGTGGTATAATGTGGGCAGAACTCAGGCTAGCTTCCCTACTGTTTCTTTCATTTTACCTGTCTTACTAAGGTTTCCAATTCAGTATTTTGAACCCGACGTTAAAGGCCGAGTTCTCTCTGAGATCCGTGCCCACCAAGCTTCTGTGGGGATACAAATCCTCATTTAGTTCTCTGATGGAGGAGAGCCAAGTCACACCTGCCTGTAGCTGACATCACATCCTCAGTTGTCAGGTGCCCCCTATCCCAGGGAAACTCATGTGTGTTTGAAGCTGTTGGAGCGGCCGTATGTTTAAAGAATGAAGTGAAAATGATGTTTATGACACTGATTTTTTTTCTTCTTCACCTTTTCTATTTGCTTTCTTGACAAAGTGGATTCCTTAGGCAAAGTGTGTGTGGCTTTAAATTTTTAAAGGGAAAAGAGAAAAAAGTGTCCATAGGCAGGCAATCAATTATAAATTCTCACAAATATAACAAGTGGATCACATCTGAGGATACATTTTCAAGTCTTGTGTATGGATTTATTTATTGACTCCCCACTGATTAAAAGGAAAAACACTGATAAATTACAACACAATTTTTTTGTTTTAATTAAGGGCTAGACATCCACTTGAGATGCTCAAAATCAAATTATATTTTTTCTTAACCATACTCAGATAACCATTCCAAAGGAGAAAATAATTACCTAACCTTCTAAGAAAGCTTGCAGAACAACCATACAACGATTTTCACTTGAAATATTCACATCCAAGCTTCCTCCAATTCTTCTGCAGTGATTCAGCATCCAAAATGGTTGTAAGCAGTGACGTCAGTGTTTGCTTAATGTTCATTATGTGCCACACATAGTGCTAGTGATCTTTCCTTATGCTGTGCCTCTGTCCAGAACAGTGGTTGTAATCTGGGCGTGATATGGCCCCCAGGAGATACATGGGGGGATTTTTGGTTGTCGCAACTGGAATGAGTGCTCTGGCATCTAGTACAAAGGGGTCAGGGATGCTCCTGAACATTCTATCAACAAGAAATTGCACTAGCTTTTTACCATTTAAAAAAAAATTAAGCTATTGAAAATTCAAAACAAAAATGAAGTGCATCTATTGTGTGCCATATTAACATTAACTATACAATGAAATATAAAAATGATATGGAATATTTGAAAATTAAAAAGAAACTAAATAAACAAAATAAATCTAATTTACTTTCATTCCTTCAAGCTTCCTAGATGTTGTGTTTTAATTTTTGATTGAAGGACATTGCTATACAATGTTTTGTTGGTTTCTGCTATACAACAACGTGAGTCAGCCACAAGCATACATATATGCCCTCCCTCTTGAACCTCCCCCTCAACCTTTCACCGCAACCTACCCCTCTAGGTTGTCAAAGAGCACCAGGTTGAACACCCTGTGTTATACAGCACAAAAACTTCTGATTCACTGTTTTACAGGTGGTAATGTAGGTTTCAGTGATACTTTCTCAATTCATCCCACCCTCTCATTCCCCCACTGTGTCCATAAATCTGTTCTCTACCTCTGCATCTCTATTCTGCCCTGTGAATAGGTTCATCAGTACCATTTTTCTAGATTCCATATATATGCATTATTATACAATATTTGTTTTCTTCTCTTTGACTTAATTCACTCTGTATAACAGGCTGTAAGTTCATCCACCTCACTAGAACTGACTCAAATATGTTCCTTTTATGGCTGAGTAATATTTCATTGTATATATGTGCCACAACTTCTCTATCCAGTCATCTACTAATAAACATCTAGGTTGCTTCCATGTCCTGCTCCTGCTGCTGCTACTAAGTCGCTTCAGTTGTGTCCAACTCTGTGCGACCCCATAGATGGCAGCCCACCAGGCTCCCCCGTCCCTGGGATTCTCCAGGCAAGAACACTGGAGTGGGTTGCCATTTCCTTCTCCAATCCATGTCCTAGCTATTGTAAATAGTGCTGCAACAAACATTGGGATACATGTATCTTTTTCAATTATGCTTTTCTCAGGGTATATGCCCAGTAGTGGGATTACTGGCTCATATGGTAGTTTTGTTCCTAGTTTTTAAAGAAATCTCCATAGTGTTCTCCATAGTGGTTATATCGGTTTACATTCCCACCAACTGTGCATGATGGTTCCTTTTCTTCCACACCCTCTCCAGCATTTATTTGTACGGTTTTTGATGGTAGCCCTACTGACCCATGTGAGGCGATACCTCATTGTAGTTTTGATTTTCATTTTCTCTGATAATGAGCAAAGTTGCACATATTTTCATGTCTTTGTTGGCTGTCTGTATGTCTTCTTTGGTGAAATGTCTGTGTAGGTCTTCTCTGCTTTTTTTGATTGGGTTGTTTGTTCATCTGATATTGAGCTTCATAAACTGCTTTTATATTTTGAAGATTAATCCTTTGTCAATTGCTTCATTTCCAATTATTTTCTCTCATTCTGAGAGTTGTCTTTTCACTAGATGTTGTTCTTAATCAATTTTTTATTAGAGTGAAGGTGATTTACAATGTTCTGTTTCTTATAGCAAAGTGAGTCAGTTATACATCTACGTGTATCCGTTCTTTTTAGATTCTGTTTCCATAAGTCCTTACAGAATACTGAGTAGAGCTATACAAATGGTTCTTATTAGTTATCTATTTTACAATATGTATAGTAGTGCATACCTATCAGTCCCAGTTTATCCTTTGCCCTCTCCCCCTAGGTAATCATATATTTGTTTTCTACATCTGTGATTAAGTTTATGTTTTGTAAATAGGTTCATTTGTACCACTATTTAGATTCCAAATAAATATCATATGATATTTGTCATTCTCTGTCTGGCTTCACTCAGTATAACAATAATAGATGCATCCATGCTGCAAATGGCATTATTTCATTCTTTTTATGGCTTTCTGAGTAACTCTAAGGCTAATAGAGTTTTGCCAGGAGAATGCACTAGTCATAGCAAATACCCTTTTCCAACACAAGACTCTATACATGGACATCACCAGGTGGTCAATGCCAAAATCAGATTGATTATATTCTTTGCAGCCAAATATGAAAAGCTCTATACAGTCAGCAAAACCAAGACTGGGATCTGACTGTGGCCCAGATCATGCACTCCTTATTGCCAAATTCAGACTTAAATTGAAGAAAGTAGGGGAAACCACTAGACCATTCAGGTATGACCTAAATCAAATCCCTTATGATTATACAGTGAAAGTAAGAAATAGATTTAAGGAACTAGATCTGATAGAGTGCCTGAAGAACTATGGATGGAGGTTCATGACATTGTACAGGAGGCAGTAATCAAGACCATCCTCAAGAAAAAGAAATGCAAAAAGGCAAAATGGTTGTATGAGGAGGCCTTACAAATAGCTGTGAAAAGAAGAGAAGCAGAAGGCAAAGAAGAGAAGGAAAGATATACCCATTTGAATGCAGAGTTCCAAAGAACAGCAAGGAGAGATAAGAAAGCCTTCCTCAGCAATCAATGCAGAGAAATAGAGGAAAACAATAGAATGGGAAAGACTAGAGATCTCTTCAAGAAAATTAGAGTTGCCAAGCGGACATTTCATGCAAAGATGGGCACAATAAAAGACAGAAATGGTATGGACCTAACAGAAGCAGAAAATATTGAGAAGAGGTGGCAAGAATACACAGAAGAACTATACAAAAAAGATCTTCATGACCCAGGTAATCACGATGGTTTGATCACTCACCTAGAGCCAGACATCCTGGAATGCGAGGTCAAGTGGGCCTTAGGATGGATCACTACAAGCAAAGCTAGTGGAGGTGATGGAATTCCAGTTGAGCTATTTCAAATCGTCTTTTAAGACGATGCTGTGAAAGTGCTGCACTCAGTATGTCAGCAAAGTTGGAAAACTCAGCAGTGGCCACGGGTCTGGGAAAGATCAGTCTTCATCCCAATTCCAAAGAAGGGCAGTGCTAAAGAATGTTCAGACTTTCAGACAATTTTGCTAACTTCCCAGGCATACTTTGGGTTTTGTTGACAAATGTTTATTTCAGTTTTCCAAGCACTTCCCAGATGTGTGTGCTGGTATATGGCATAAAATCTGTCTCAAAACCCTCAGTACATGAGTGTGTCTTCTTGAGGCTCCTTCTCAGGAGCCAGTGAGAGCTCAGACTGATGTAACTAAGCCACAGGAGAAGGACTTAGTCTTTCCATGCAGAAAGGAGAATTGCACAGTTTCTCTTAAGCTTATCAAGAAAAATTCCCTCACTTCATCTTTGACCTCATGATATTTCTCAGTTTTACTGCATTTCCTTTTTTTTTTTTTTTTTTTAATTTTATTTTATTTTTAAACTTTACATAACTGTATTAGATTTGCCAAATATCAAAATGAATCCGCCACAGGTATACATGTGTTCCCCATCCTGAACCCTCCTCCCTCCTCCCTCCCCATTCCATCCCTCTGGGTCGTCCCAGTGCACCAGCCCCAAGCATCCAGTATGCATTTCCTTATTTGCTGTTTATACTCATGAGATTCCAAGCAATCACTGAGTAGCTGTCAAATGAGAGGATATGAAACCTTCAAAATTACCATCTAGGGGCTAAAATATAAGAATGGTATTTCTGAGCAAAATGTGCAAAACTTGCATACAGATGGAACATTACTTTTTATGTGTGGAGACATCAGGCAAACCAGGATCAAGTGAAAGGAAATGTCTTTGAAATAACAGTATTTGTGATTTATTCTCATCTTCTGTATTTCAAGCTAATTATCTTTGTTTGAGGTGAAAAACTAAAAAGGGCTTAATCTGTTTTTGAAGTTCAGTTCCATCAAATTAGGCAGAATAGATATGAAGCTTTTTACTGATGGAACTAGGATCCAGTAATTATGTAAAAATTAATAGCAACTGCATTTATAATATTTTACTTCTTGGCAAATTTCATTTATTGATTCCTTAGAGGCAATCTACTCCCATATTCTTGCCTGGAGAATTCCATGGACAGAGAGGCCTGCCAGGCTACAGTCCATGGGGTTGCAAAGAGTCGGACATGACTGAGCAACTAACACACACACACACACAGAGGCTTATAATTGTTCTAACTCTCTAAGGAGCTAACTGTGCACACCATTGATCTAGCAGTCTCAATTTAAGATCAGGAAAGGGAAATGAAGACTGTGTTTTAATGGTGTAATTTTTAGGTGAAATGTGTAATGTATGCAAAATCTTATATATATGTTTTTTATTAAGGCAAGAAATGGTGGTTGACTAAAGGCTGAATTCTGGAATAAATTAGATATGGAACAGGACAGAAGCTCTGTGGTTGTATTTACTGTTTGAGCAAGTTTATTATCCCTTCCAGGCTGTTTTGTGATCAGTAAAATTGGAATGATCATCTAAAGGAATTGTTGTAGGTAATAATTAAGTGCCTGACATACAAGTAAGCAAGCTTTATGAGTACTGTTCTCTTATTTCAAGAATATTTTCCTTCTGATAAAGAAGGAGAGGGAGACTGAATTTTTGAACACCCAATTTTCAGTCTATGTAATGTGCAATATATGGGCTTCCCTGGTGGCTCAGTGGTAAAGAATCCACCTGCCAATGCAAGAGATGCAAGAGACATGGGTTTGATCCCTGGGTTGGGAAGATCCCTTAGAGAAGTAAATGGTAACCCACTCCAGTATTCTTGCCTGGGAAATCCCATGGACAGAAGAGCCTGGTGGACTACAGTATATGGGGTCACAAAAAGTCAGACATGAATTAGCGACTGAACTACCAGTGGAATGTGTAATATACATTTACTGATTCCATGTATAATGATAAAATAAGGGTTATGGCCCTCTTTGCAAATGAGAACAATGAAAAGCAAAGATCAATTATATGAGTGCCCTTGGTCTCACAGCTACCTTTTTGGTCAAATCAGAATTTGAACTAAAGTTGTTGGACACCTAACCCCTGGGCTCTTATCCAGTACCATGCACTGATGGCTGCTCAGTGGTCCTTTTGGGGGTTTGGGAAAGCAGATCGTGAGAGGGGCTCAATAAACCAAGTAGCCTCAAAGGCTACTTCACTTTCTCAGGGCCACCCAGTGACAATACCAAAAGTGATACCAGCTTTCTGAGTACCTGTGGAGCTTTCATATCTCCCAGGCAGCTTTCATATCTCCTTGAAGCTTGCTAGTCTCATAATAATTAAAAAAAAATAAAAATATGTCCCTTAAGCCAATGCCCTTTCACCCTTTCTCATTTAAATAAGCCTACTCATGCATTTTAAGCCTTAAGGCTTAAAGCTCAAAATTCAGAAAACGAAGATCATGGCATCCAGTCCCATCACTTCATGGCAAATAGATGGGGAAACAATGGAAACAGTGGCAGACTTTATTTTGGGGGGCTCCAAAATCAATGCAGATGATGACTGCAATCATGAAATGAAAAGGCACTTACTCCTTGGGAGGAAAGTTATGACCAACCTAGACAGCATATTAAAAAGCAGAGACATTACTTTGCCAACAAAGGTCTGTCTAGTCAAGGCTATGGTTTTTCCAGTAGTCATGTCTGGATGTGAGAGTTGGACTATAAAGAAAGCTGAGTGCTGAAGAATTGATGCTTTTGAATTGTGATGTTGGAGAAGACTTTTGAGAGTCCCTTGGACTGCAAGGAGATCCAACGAGTCCATCCTAAAGAAAATCAGTCCCGAATATTCATTGGAAGGACTCCAATGATGTTGAAGCTGAAACTCCAATACTTTGGCCACCTGATGCAAAGAACTGACTCATTGGAAAAGACCCTGATGCTGGGCATGATTGATGGCAGGAGAAAAAGGGGATGACAGAGGATGAGATGGTTGGATGCCTCACTGACTCAATGGACATGAGTTTGAGTAAACTCTGGGAGTTGGTGATGGACAGGGAGGCCTGGCATACTGCAGTCCATGGGGTCACAAAGAGTCGGATACAACTGAGTGACTGAAGTGAACTGAACTGACTCATGCACTTAATTGTCTTTCCTGTAATTAGAAATGATCTTTCTTCTTTAAAGTATAAGCCATGCTTATACTTTAAAGAAGATGCTGCTGTCTATGTGAACTCATCATAACAGTTCTCTGTAATTTTTTTAAGTATCTGTTGAAAGTTCACATCTATAGAGATAGAAACTATTTCCCCTGAAACAGCTGTTGCTTTGAAAAGCACTAGAATTTGTAGAGGGCTGTTTGAAAATTCATCCCTGGATTTTTTTTTTTTTTTAACCTACCCATTTCAGAAACACCTGCTCTTTGGTCTCAAGAGTCTGATATAGTAAGCCTCATCGAAACACTCTATCCTATTGCTATTTTAATTGTGTGATTCTCTATGTCATTCTACTGTAGTTTTATACTAGGCACACCTTTTATGTGGGTTGACCTTGAAAGAAAAAGCAGTATTACTTTTTCAAATAACCCAATTTTGTCTTCTACTTTTTTCCTCTTGGACCTTTCACTGTTAAGGAACCATGATTAAGTATTTAAGATCATTCCTATCATTTGTCATTGGTGAAAATCCCTGTATCCTCAACTTACTTAATAAATCTGCTGGAAAAACTGTAGTCCACTATACTCTTATTACTAGTGGGAGGAGAAATATAAATACTAATCCATTTGGTCGGATTAAATCTATTATATAGTCACAGGTGTTTAGAAAGCTTCTGGAAAATGATTGACTTTTTGACTGAAATATAATTGACACACAGTATTATGTTAGTTTCACATATATAACATTTAAATACATTATGAAATGATCACTGTGCTAACAACCACCTGTCCCCATACAAAGTTATTAGTTTTATTGACCATATTCTTTATGCTGTATATTACATCCCCATGACTTATTTATTTTATAAGTGTAAGCTTTACCTCTTACTTCCCTTCATCTATTTCACCCATCCTCACTCTACCCTCCTCTGGTAACCATTCATTTGTTCTCTGTATCTATGAGTCTGTTCTAATTTTGTTTTGTTGGTTTGTTTTGGTTTTTAGATTCCATGTATAAGTGAGATCGTATATTATTTGTCTGACTTATTTCACTTAGCATAATACACTCTAGTTTTATACATGTTGCAAATGACAAGATTTCATTCTTTTTATGGCTGAGTAATATCCCATTATATATGTATATACACACTTTATCCATTCATCCATCATTGGACACTTAGGTTACTTCCAAATCTTAGTTATTTTAAATAATTATGCAGTGAATATTTTATCTTAAGGCCTAATCTGAATTCCTCATTCTTCTGCCCTACCTCCTGACTAATGGTTAATTTTAACATAAGAAAAAAAATTAACCCATTGTTATGAGTTTTTTAATATTGAAAATGAAAAGAAAATCTGGTTCTATGTAGATAAGTCCTTAAGCATACTTTTATATTTTCTCTTGACCTAATGACCACTAGGTTGACTTTTTAAATGTTATAAATACTCTCTTTCAAGATTTATATTTAATTTAACTTTGTTTTGTGACCACATTAATATTATATAGAATTCTTATTTATTTCAGTGTTAATTATTCCTATATACTGTGAGTAATTTATTTCAAGTTTTCACATATGTATCTATATTTTACATATATTAAAAAATTTACATATATAAAAAATTAAATAAATAAAATTTAATATATGCAATTATGTTAAAATATATAAAATTACATATATAATTGCATATATTAAATTTATATAATTATATATATATAACTAAATGTATGTATATGTAATTTATGTTTGAAAGTGAAACTTCCTCAATCATGTCTGACTCTTTGTGACCCCATGGCTGTAGCCTGCCAGGCTCCTCTGTCCATGGAATTCTCCAGGCAAGAGTAATGGAATGGGTAGCCATTCCCTTCTCCAGGAGATATTCCTGACCCAGGGATCAAACCTGGGTTTCTTGCATTGAAGGCAGATTATTTACTGTCTTAGCCACCAGGAAAGCCCAATTTATGTATGTGTGTGTGTGTATATATATATATACACACACACGTAATTGTTTTAAGGAAAGCTATATGTGTGATATGCTTTATAAAATTTCTAAGACCAGCTTGCTGTTGTCCTGGGAAATGAAAAATTATTTAGGCAGAAATAGATTTCTTGAATTAAGTGTTTTTTTCAAGTGTTGGTAATTCACTTATTTTCTAGTTTTTGCATTATAGAGTCTTGCACCTTTGCAAGTGACATTTTTCCTTGTTATTTATAAGATCCTTTTTTAAATTCATAAAACTCAAAAGTTGTCATAGGATAAGCTTAGACATTTTGTTCTTCGCATTAATTTTTCTTCAGGCCTTGCTTAAAGACAGAAAAATTGCCTGCTGTTGTTTTCTTTTTTACTTATCCTGCATCAATTCTGTTGTATTTCAGGTTTTCCTCATATGTATTTTTCCATGTTTCTGACCTTTTCTCCCATTAGTTTTATCTATTTTTGCCTGAAATTGAGTGTATTTAACAAGGTTGCTACATTCTGCAGTAACTGATTTCCGTGGATATTCTATCATCTTTCACTGCCTTTCTTACTGTTTAACACATTTTTTATATTTTATAATTTTTATGAATGCTACATGTTTATTAAAGAATAATCAGAAAATACAAGAAAAGAAAAGGTAAACACTCAATACAGCGTCATAGAGAAAATTGCTGCTGTTGATATTTATTTTTCCCAACTCCAAATACTTCTTACATTTGAAAACTATCCACTTTTTGACTTTGTATATGTATGGAATGTATGTTTCATGAAAGTGTTCATACTACTTGTTAACCTGATTTTTAAAACTTAGGAACAGTTTCCCTGATGATGCATATAGATTTAGTTCAACATTGTTAATAGCCTCATATAAATCTAATTAGATGAATTTTATATAATTAGTGTACCATTAGCTAAAAGACATCTAGGAGTTTTACAGATTTTTTCTTTCTTATTGAAAAGTTTCTGTACAATATTATGTAAGTTACAGGTGTACAGGATAGTGATTCACAGTTGTTAAAGGTTATTTAGAGTTATTGTAAAATATTGACTATACTCCCTGGGTCATACAATATATCCTTATAGCTGACTTTGTACTTAATATTCTACACCTCTTCATCCCCTGCCTCTAAGTTGCCTCTCTCCACATCCTTCTCCCCACTGGTAACTACTAGTTTGTTCTCTATGAGTCTGCTGCATTTTTATTATATTCACTAATTAGTTGTATTTTTTAGATTGCATGTATAAATGATATCATAGAGTATTTGTTTTTATCCATCTGACTTACTTTGCATAATGCCCTCCAGGTCCATTCATGCTGCAGAAAATGGCAGAATTTTCTTCTTTTTATGGCTCAGTAATACTCCACTGTGTATATATACACCCCATCTTCTTTATCCATTCATTATTTTGATCCCTGATGATTAGTGATGTTGATAACATTGGTTTTCTTTATTGTTTGCTGGTTTCGTGTATCATTGGTGTCTTCTTTTAACTTTAATTACCCTCTTATTACCCTCTTTCTTCTACATAATTTGGGTATTATTTAATTATCCACTTTATCTTTCCCCTGACTGTGCAGCCTCTTCAGAGGTGTAGAATATTGTGGAAAGAGTCTCCTATTAGAATCACCAATTCCTTGGGCTATGACATCTCCCTGAGAATTTTTCAAAACTAAAGGGCATTGTTTTTGTTATTTACTTAATTCTCTGCCTTCTTAGTTTTCCTTTCAATTTTGGTCAGCTAATTTCTTACTCTTCTGTTTCTCTTTGCTGTTTTTAAAAGTTTGTTTTCTAATTTATTCTGCATTTTTGTTTGTTTTTCATAGTAGGATTTGTCTGGAAAAGCTAGCCTTCTATTACCAGCAGCTGGATTCCTAGTTGTTTTTTCATGTTGGAGAAACATTGTCTCAAAGGCATCTGTGGCCCTTTCCTTCCCATCTTCTCATATTCCATCAGAACCCTGATGATTGTGCTAGTTTCAGGATACTTAGGTTGAATTTAGTGTTCTGTGCCTCACGTGTTCATTTTACTTTTTGGGGAAAAAAATTTTGTATTTCCTCAGAGACTATATGTGGAAACTGTATTTTCTTGATCCTAAACATAATAACTCTTGAACAGTTTTTAACAGAATGAAGAGAAAGTGTCTATGTTTCTTTATCCTAAAGGAAATTGCAATGAATATAATACTGCATTCCCTGCAAACAGTTTTTTCCTTTTTAATGTAGACAGACAGATACACTGGCCAACTAACTGTGTTTCATAGGAATCACTCTATTATCTCTACACTACCCCATAGTGTAGCCACCAGCCACATGTTGCTGTTCAGCATCTGAAATGCGGATAGTCTTTTTTGAGATGTGCTATAAGTGGGATCACAATAAACTGTGGAAAATTCTGAAAGAGATGGGAATACCAGACTACCTGACCTGTCTCTTGAGAAACCTCTATGCAGGTCAGGAAGCAACAGTTAGAGCTGGACATGGAACAACAGACTGGTTCCAAATAGGAAAAGGAGTACGTCAAGGCTGTATATTGTCACCCTGTTTATTTAACTTATATGCAGAGTACATCATGAGAAACGCTGGACTGGAAGAAACAGAAGCTGGAATCAAGATTGCCAGGAGAAATATCAGTAACCTCAGATATGCAGATGACACCACCCTTATGGCAGAAAGTAAAAAGGAACTAAAGCCTCTTGATGAAAGTGAAAGTGGAGAGTGAAAAAGTTGGCTTAAGGCTCAACAGTCAGAAAACGAAGATCATGGCATCCGGTCCCATCACTTCATGGGAAGTGGATGGGGAAACAGTGGAAACAGTGTCAGACTTTATTTTTTGGGGCTCCAAAATCACTGCAGATGGTGACTGCAGCCATGAAATTAAAAGACGCTTACTCCTTGGAAGGAAAGTTATGACCAATCTAGATAGCACATTCAAAAGCAGAGACATTACTTTGCCAACAAAAGTTCATCTAGTCAAGGCTATGGTTTTTCCTGTGGTCATATATGGATGTGAGAGTTGGACTGTGAAGAAGGCTGAGCGCCGAAGAATTGATGCTTTTGAACTGTGGTGTTGGAGAAGACTCTTGAGAGTCCCTTGGACTGCAAGGAGATCCAACCAGTCCATTCTGAAGGAGATCAGTCCTGGGTGTTCTTTGGAAGGAATAATGCTAAAGGTGAAACTCCAGTACTTTGGCCACCTCATGCGAAGTGTTGACTCATTGGAAAAGACTCTGATGCTGGGAGGGATTGGGGGCAAGAGGAGAAGGGGACGACAGAGGATGAGATGGCTGGATGGCATCACTGACTCGATGGACGTGAGTCTGGGTGAACTCCGGGAGTTGGTGATGGACAGGGAGGCCTGGCGTGCTGCGATTCATGGGGTCGCAAAGAATCAGACACGACTGAGTGACTGATCTGATCTGATCTGATCTGATAAGTGGGAGATATACTCCAGATTTGGAAAATCTATTATAAAACTTCCTCTCCCACAGAGTCCAAAAGACTGTTCTATACATTTGTGTCTCTTTTGGTGTCTCACATACAGGGTTATCGTTACCATCTTTCTAAATTCCATATATATGCGTTAGTATACTGTATTGGTGTTTTTCTTTCTGGCTTACTTCACTCTGTATAATAGGCTCCAGTTTCATCCACTTCATTAGAATTGATTCAAATGTATTCTTTTTAATGGCCATAAAAAGTATGTTTTAATTTATTTTATTAAAGTATAGTTGGCTTACAGTGTTGTATTAATTTCTACTGTACAGCAAAGTGATTTTTTTCAGATTCTTTTTCATTATAGTTCACCACAAAATATTGGATATAGTTCCCATGCTATACAGTAGGATCTTGTTTATCCATTCCATATGTAATAATTTGCATCTGGAATCCCAAACTCCCAGTCCCTCTTCCAAAGCCCCTACCTCTTGGCAACCACAAGTCTGTTTTCTATGTTGGTGAGTCTGTTTCTATTTTGTAGATAAATTCATCTGTGTCATATTTTAGATTCTACATGTAATATAATATGATATTCGTGTTTTTCTTCCTCACTTCACTTAGTATGATAATCTCTAGGTTCATCCATGTTGCTGCAAATGGTATTACTTCATTGTTCTTTATGGCTGAGTAGTAGTCCATTGTACAAAGGAATGATGTCTTCTTTATCCACTCATTTGTTAATGGACTTTTAGGTTGTTTCCATGTCTCCGCTATTGTAAAGAGTGAACGTAGGGGTGAACGTATCCTTTTCCATTATAGTTTTGTCAAGAAGTATGCCCAGGAGTGGGATTACTGGACTTAGCAGCAGCAGCAGCATGACAACTTTATTTTTAGTTTCTTGAGGACCCTCCAAACTGTTTTCCATAGTTCAGTTCAGTCGCTCAGTCGTGTCCGACTCTTTGCAACCCCATGGAATGCAGCACACTAGGCTTCCCTGTCCAGCACCAACTCCCGGAGCTTCTCAAACTCATGTCCGTTGAGTTGGTGGTGCCATTCTACCATCTCATCCTCCACCGTCCCCTTCTCCTCCTGCCCTCAATCTTTCCCAGCATCAGGGTCTTTCCAGTGAGTCAGTTCTTCGTACCAAGTGGCCAAAGTATTGGAGTTTCAGCTTCAGCATCAGTCCTTCCAATGAATATTCACAATTGATTTCCTTTAGGATGGACTGATTTCCTTTAGGATGACTCCTTGCAGTCAAAGGGACTCTTAAGAGTCTTCTGCAACACCACAGTTCAAAAGCATCAGTTCTTCAGTGCTCAGCTTTTGTTATACTCCAGCTCTCACATCCATACATGGCTACTGGAAAAACCATAGCTTTGCCTGGATGGACTTTTGTTGGCAAAGTAATGTCTCTGCTTTTTAATATGCTGTATAGGTTGGTCATAACTTTTTACTTTCATGGCTGTAGTCACCATCTGCAGTGATTTTGGAGCCCCAAAAAATAAAGTCTGACACTGTTTCCACTGTTTCCCCATCTATTTGCCATGAAGTAATGGGACCGGATGCCATGATCTTCGTTTTCTGAATGTTGAGCTTTAAGCCAACTTTTTCACTCTCCTCTTTCACTTTCATCAAGAGGCTTTTTAGTTCCTCTTCACTTTCTGCCATAAGGGTGGTGTCATCTGCATATCTAAGGTTACTGATATTTCTCCCGGAAATCTTGGTTCCAGCTTGTGCTTCTTCCAGCCCAGCGTTTCTCATGATGTGCTCTGCATAGAAGTTAAATAAACAGGGTGACAATATACAGCCTTGACGTACTCCTTTTCCTATTTGGAACCAGTCTGTTGTTCCATGTCCAGTTCTAACTGTTGCTTCCTGACCTGCATAGAGGTTTCTCAAGAGACAGGTCAGGTGGTCTGGTATTCCCATCTCTTTCAGAATTTTCCACAGTTTATTGTGATACACAGAGTCAATGGCTTTGGCATAGTTAATAAAGCAGAAGTAGATGTTTTTCTGGAACTCTCTTGCTTTTTTGATGATCCAGCAGATGTTGGCAATTTGATCTCTGGTTCCTCTGCCTTTTCTAAAACCAGCTTGAACATCTGGAAGTTCATGGTTCACGTATTGCTGAAGCCTGGCAAGATGAGCTCCCTGCTGACA
Source organism: Bubalus bubalis (assembly GCF_019923935.1). NCBI lineage: Eukaryota > Metazoa > Chordata > Mammalia > Artiodactyla > Bovidae > Bubalus > Bubalus bubalis. The sequence continues at coordinate 32,794,313 of NC_059177.1, read as the reverse complement.
CTAATGGTTTGAAGAGACAGCAGTCTCTGGTCTGAAGATAACTCTAGTCATTTGATCATGCAGAGAGACTCATGAAAGACATTAACATCAGTCCGCAAAATAAAATGCATTTTCACAAACATGTGAGCAGTTCAGCTGGACTAGCCAGCTGCATTTTTGGAAAGAGCAAAGTGCATCAGAAGTGTCGCACACTGATACCTGAGATGGAGGCATGGGAGATACTTTAGCAAACTTCATAATAAAAACATAAACAAATTACCAATGTGGTACAGGTATTATTCTATTGCAGATACCTGGTTATCAAGCAAAATACTGAGAGGGTAACAGGCAGGAAGGCCAGGGGTCTCCAAATGGAGGAAATAGCCTGCAAGTGTCAGACATTTTTATCTCTCTTAAGCGGCAGGAGGAAACAAACGAGCAATATTTTTTTCCTTCTCTATACAAATTTAAAGAGAGGTTTCTCTTAAAATACTGTGTTGCCATAATGACACCTGGTTTCTCCTGAAGTTAGCTATTCTTGAGCCTAGAGATAACCAATGCCTTTTTCTTATGGAAATGTTTGTCTTAAGCTATGCTAATGTACTACGCCTTTACCCCAAACTCTGTCTCCAAGTCGGTTCCGCCTCTTGGCCCAAAACCTACTTGACAAACCAGTATGTTATACTCAGATATTGTTCCCCTAATCTATGTAAATGAAACTATTTGTATGGTGGTCTGCCCTTCTTTAAGATTCAAGTTAATTATTTTATGGCCCAAGATAAACCATTTGGTGCCATTCTGAATTTTAAGACATTCCTTTCTTTCATTAACAGACTGCTAGTGACTATATAACATCCAGCTGAAGACTAGCAGGGGGGTACTCTTTCTGCCCCCTTCTGATGCCTATGTCAGAAGCTTTCTCTATCTCCTTTATGCTTTAATAAAACTTTATTACACAAAAGCTCTGAGCGATCAAGCCTCGTCTCTGGCCCCATATTGAATTCTTCTCCTCCGGGGGCCAAGAATCCCAGTGTATTTGCGTGATTCAACAACAACCTTTCAATACCAAATACTATTATCAGGTAAAGTGGGAAGACTTTCCCTTAAGACTTCAACTGTGGGTAAGAAAGTTGTTAGGAGTTTAAGAAAAAATTTAATGTAGACTGAAAAAATGTCCTTGATTTTAGAATGGAAAAGAACAATGTAATGATTAGCATTGATAAAATTGCTTCTTACTTAAATTATCCAACCTCAAAATAATGTCCAAGTGAGTTTGTGTGTTTTCCTTTTTCTTTTTTTAGTGGTAAGAACTATACTTGAAACAACCCTCATTCAAGCCTTGAATCTGCTAAATTAATAGTCAATTTACTGGTCCAAAACAATTTGGTTAAGTGCTTGTCTTTGTACTAAAGAATATATTTCAGAACTAGAAAGCGTCCTTAAAGTCATTTGTCTCTCTTTGTACTCTTCACATCATGTTTATCTACTAAGTTAATTAATAGTGGCCAACTCATAAACAAATAGAAGGAATGTCTTGTAATGAAAGGTGTAAAGATTTTGACTGAAAGATAGTGATACAATATGACTTAAATATTGCTTTGTCATTCAATTAAGGCTTATGAGGATTTCGTTTATTTTTGTTCACCTTTTCATTGGAAAGTCAAGATGTTTGTAAATCCAGACTAATGACAGCAGCAGTTAGCTACACCTGCTCATAGATCTATTTGTGTTAGTGTATTTTGACAGGTAGAATGCATTGTAATTTAACTCCCACTGTATGCAGTTCTCTTTTCTTTCCAATTTATAACAATCCCAAAAAGAATGCAGTAAGGGGCATACTTATTCTGTAACATGTTTTTGTGTTTTCATTTATTTTGTAAACTCATTTCCAATTTAGTTACACTGCCAGCTTTGCCATGATTTATGGTTATAACTTCTTTGTTTTAGTTATATATTTCTATCTGCATGAAAATGCTCTGATAAATGTAAGCTGATATATTTCCAAATTAAAATGTTGTGTTCTGTGTGAGTATTTAATACACTAAAGACATTTTTAACACAATAGCTGCTTGAGACAGAAATTTCTCTTAAAGCATATTGAGTGATAACATACAAAAGACATGTGTATATGATTTATGAAACTATCACCAAGCGATCCTGAGTTGATTTGATGTCTTTCTCACTGACGGGTAACTATTAATAATTAATCAAAGAGGACAGTTGGTTCAGTTGTTCTCAACGGGGACAATTTTTCCCCCAGAAAATATTTGGTAACATCTGGAAACACTTGTGCTTATCACTACTGAGGGATGGGTACTATCGGCGTCCAGTGGGTAGAGGCCAGAGACACTGCTCAGCATCCTGCAGTGCACCAGACAGCCCGTCACACTAACAAAGAGTTGTTTGTCCAAAACTGCCAATAGTGCCAAGGATGAGAAACTCTTGTCTGTCTGAGCTGAAGAATTTAAATCCCCTTCATATCTTTTAAGTGTGGTCAACCATATTCCTCTAGCTATTAGCCCTTGTCAAAGCAACCCAAATGTACTTGATGGAGCCTACCTCTCTGGCTTGATCTAAATTGGCGAGAGTCTGAGAAATTGAGGTGGTTGAGCTAATCCCATCTGAACCTTCACTGGTTCAGACACACAGATACTCATTCACTCACTCATCACTCTTTCAATCTCAACATAGAGCTTGTCTCTCTCACCTGTATCCAGGCAGCCCAAAAGTTATCCCAATTATTCTGGCTTGCTGACAGCCCACCCCTGCCATGTTGGTTTCCTATGGCTTTTTAATGAACCAATGAGAGAAGCAGTGGGGAATACGGACAGTTAGGCAGCACCGCTGTGAACAGTCCCTTGCTCTCCAAGCTAGCCGTGATGCTTACCAAGCCTCAGCTCTTGTGTGCCTGGCTTTTGAACACCCTTTCAATGTGGTTCCTGTGGAGACAAGTGGCTATGACTTCCCTTTCAATAGGTCTACTGTTTGCAGTCTGCTATTCCCAATGACTTGCAGGACAGAAAAGATAATAGCGAGCTATTCAGAGTCAGTAATTCTGTGTTCCAGAGACTAATTCTACAGCATGTGGCAGACACGCCTTTCTTTCCACATACAGGGTGTGTGTGTGTCTTTCTTTGAAAAGCACCAAGTGAATTCGTACGGTTTTACACTCTGGATGGGGAAAGAGAAAAAACTCTAAAGGAAAGGAAGATCTGTCATGTGGCTGCCTCTCCTCTCTCAAACACATTTATTTCTGCTCCTGGGTGTCAATCATTCAACACGTAATTACCAAGTATTTACAACATACAAAGCATTCATGTGGAACTGTTAATACAAAGAAGGAAAAAAAAAAACCTCTTCTCTGAATTCCTCCAAAAGTTTGGGGAAAAGGTGAAATGATGTTACACAAGACTGACCTCAAGGCAGGATGGGATTTATAACCAATATAAAGCTTCCAGGGTGGCTCAGTGGAAAAGAATCCACCTGCAACGCAGGAGGTGCAGGTTCAAGCCCTGATCCAAGAAGATCCCCTGGAGAAGGAAATGGAAACCCACTCCAATATTCTTGCCTGGAAAATCCCATGGACAGCAGAGCTGGTGGGCTAGAGTCCTTGGTGTCACAGAAGAGTTGGACATGACTTAGCAGCCAAACAACAAGAAGATGATGATAAGGGATGGCAAAACTCACAAGAGGGGCAATAATACATGACAATCTCAGCTCCACTCCCCGCTCCCATGCTTGTGACAGACATAAGATGGGTCGTATCACTCTTTCCTGCTGTACCCAGACATGGACTCTGAAATCTTTTCATCATAGCAATGCAAGTGGACATAACAACTCAATGGAGAAGGTGTCTGAGATGCACACTAGTTGCCAACCTTAAACTACAGACTCAGAAGTCACATAGGTTTGGAGAGAATAGACTGATGGGTGGATGGTGTTTCGGTAGCAAGAAGGATATTTCAGGTCTGAGTCTGACACCATAAAATCATAGTGAATGGAAAGTATTTGGAGAGTTCAGAAGCATGTGAGCAGGAAGCTGGTGCTTTATTAAATTAAGTGGAACAGTCAGAGAAGTTGCAAGTTTGGGGAAAATGTCAGCATGGAGCCTTAAAATTATGTACCTCAGCTGCTTCTTTCTTACTCCTCCGTTCTGATGTTTCCTCTCCATGTCACCATTTCACCTTTTCCATACGCCCTCTCTTTCTGACATCACCCACCCCTAAGAATAAGACTGTTGAAAATAGGAATATAAGAATAAAATCAGAGGCCTTTCTTTGTCCTGCTGAACTAATTTCATAATTGATTACCAATTTCAGCATTCTGCCTATGTAATTTTTTATTCTCTTCAGTGATTTCAGGTCTCAGTTTATTGATAATATAATAATGGTAAATACTTACAGCTAACATTTACTGGGTATATCCCCCAATGCTTGATATATGTGCATAACTTCATTTCATCTTCAGAACAACTCTTTGAGGATAGTTAGTATTAACATCCCCCTTTTGCAAAAGAGACTTAGTTCAGTAACTTGCCCAAGAGCGTCTAGTCAGGAAACAATCGAGATGCCTGGCTCTGAAATCTATGCTATTAATAACACTGCTGTTCATCCTAGTAGAGAAAGATAATTCAAATAAATGATTTATCATGATGAGAAATACAGATGCATTTAAGGAACAGTGAGACATTAACTTCTTCCGTGTGGGTGTGTTTGGGGATGGGTGGAAATATTAAGGAAATGTTTTCCCCTTCATGTTCCTCTCAGAGTTCTGAGGGAAGGAAAACTAAAAATCTGCTGAATGAAGGAAGCACTCAGGTGTCCCCAAATGGATCCTTAGTGACAGGAGATGAACCAGAAAGTCAGGGAAGGGGAATGAGCTCATTTAGCCACAGAATCTAGTATTCATTTGAGTAAACTTATTGTTTCTGAATAATTCTTTGTCCCAGACATGATCCATTTGGCACAGGTACCTGGCCACTCATTCTTTTTCTTCCAAAAACCTGTGAAAAATATATTCATCTGCTCTTTCATCATAGTTGTGGCTCTTTCAGTACCTTCTCCTGGAGACATACACACACCTTCATTTCCCTCTGTGCAAGAATGTGCAGATGAAGTCAGGTCTTTCAACACCGTCCCAGGCAATCTCAGAGCTGTTGGGAGATACTGCTTGTGGAGCTTTTCTTCGTCACTGCTAACACACACACTGGCACAGTTTGCAGTACTCTGTGGGTCCTTCTGATGTTTGGAAGTCAGCCACCCTTATTGTTACGTGGGTTTATTCTGTCAACATGACAACTACCTTACCAAGTCTAATTATACACATAAAAACAAAGGAAAATGTGCACATATCAAGCTGGGAATAGAAGTCAAAGTATAACAGAAAAGAGAGACTTTTAATTCAGTAATGTCAGTTATCTTTTGCTATCAGCTTGTGGTTTAATTCAAGCACTCTTATGCAGAAGCACTGGGTCAAGAATCCTCCTTCTGGAGTCTTGGGGAATACAGTCATTCTTGTCCAGCTGCAGCCAGACTGTGTTTGGAGGCCATTCCCACCGCTTTAATTAGGGGGAAAATTTAATGTTGTAAATTCATAGCATGTCACTCCTAATTCCTATACAATCCATCACACTCAGAGCCTGAGTGTGGCAGCTCTTTTTAATAAAGGATTGTGCTGAGCACCTGCTGGGGCTAAAACATTTTATCATCTTTGCTAGCTCCAGGAGTCCTAGCATTATGTCATATTTGACTCGAAAAAATATTATTATAAGCCCTGGAATTAGAAACCCAACAATGGAACTAGCTGATTTCAATTGCCCGTGAACTTATTATATTTTGAGGAATATAACTTGGTAAGTTTTCAGTTTTAATCAAAACCTATAACAGTACTGGGGGTATTTGTCTGAAACGAATGGTCTCCATCTTTCTGGATGCTATTGGATAATGACTCTCTCATCTATGAATTAATTGTAAAGCTAGAAATATGCTAAGAAAATCAAATTGTATCCCTCACATAACTTTTTGTTTCATCAACTCAGAGCTTAAAGGATGGGAGTGAAAAGCCATCGAGAGACATTTTTTAAAGCATTTTTTCAACTGCAGCACATGGGAAGGTCATCGGTGCTTGCCGTATCTCAAGCATCGTCCAAGAATAAAGGGGCTTATTGAAGAGTCACAAGTTGTTGGGGTAACTTTCAAGGAAAAACTAATTTTCTAATAGTAGTGTCCAAGGAACATGTGTAAAACCTCCTATAGTATTTCTCAGCTGAGTGACATCCCCCTCAATATTGAAGCCCAATTCCACAAGTTTGAACTCTTTTCTACTTACCCCAGTGGTCTCTTTGCAGTTTGTATTGAGACTATTAAACAATATAAAAAACCCACAGGTTGTTTTTAAACGTCATTCTCAGCTTTCCTCTTCTTTGCCCCAGTCCTGAATCTTCTGTCTCTAACCTGTCCCCAACCTACAAAGAAAGTAATTCTGTCACTCACAAGCTATAAAAGTGACTTTTCTGGAGGACTGACTCTTGACTCCCAGGAGGAAGGGTCCCTTGCGCCACAGACCTCTGGTGAGAAGAGGAGGCAGTAGCTCTTTTTTTGTGTTGTTGTTGTTTTGTTTGAGGTTTGCTTTTTGGGGTTTTTTTTTTTAGCTTTTTTTATTGAAGTATAGTTGTTTTTTTTAATGTTGTATTAGTTTCAAGTGTACAGAAAAGTGATTCAGTTGTATATACATATAAATCTATTTTTTCCAGATTCTTTTCCCTTATTGATTAAAAGATGCTGAGTATGGTTCACTGCTGTACAGTAAGTCCTTGTTGGTTACGTTTTATACACAGTACTGTGTATATACAAATTCCTCAATTATCCCTCCCTCCTTCCCACACCAACAGCTCTTCTTGCTGTACTTGTCTTATTAATGGGGTGGAGAAAAATGGCCAGTTCTTGTGCAGTGATGTCCTTTAACGATGCCTGCCCTCTTCACTCTGACTTCAGTACATAGTATAACTTCCAGATTCTTCTTCAGCTGTGGACTTCAGCCATGATTCTGGGATGACAAGGGTAGCCTCTTGGGTACCAAGCATCATCCAGGTTCTTTATGTAGACTATCCTCAGCAAATTAATACTGATATTCTGAACTAGTCGTGCTACCTTCATTAGAAACATGTCATGGCTTGGGCAGTAACATACTATAGTGTCTACATTCTAATGGTTAAATGAACAAAGCAGTGGCAGACGGGGCTTCAAGTTGTAGGCTCAGTAGATTGTGACTGCTTAGTACACCTCAGAGTTAGATGCAGGTTTGGGGTCTACCCCCTGTTCCTTTTCTATGCACCAATTCTTAGCCTTAGCTTCTCTACTTCTCTCCAGTCCTACCTCTTAACTGAAGCCTCCTCACATAAACCCTGCCTCAACTAGAGATCCTGTTAATATCCCAGCTCTAAGCTTTTGCTTATGTTGACTTCCCTTAAAAGTTCTTTCTTCCCTCTTCATCCAAAACTCCCAGAAGAAAAACAACTGTCATATTTTTAAGCATGGATTCATTTAATGACTACATTTATCAATTAGGATAAGCTGGATTTTGCTTCAGTGACAAACAAGCCCAAAATATAAGTGGCTGATAACAACACAGATAATTTCATACTCCTATAACATGCTTATTAGAGTCAGCTTGTGGCTCTGCTTCATGGTTTCCTCACTCAGGAGCAGTCCCCAGCAACTATAGCAGCTCTGTCCTAAGAGATCTCTCTGTGGTGAAGGAAATGATCTATATATGTACTGCCCAAAATGGTACCCACTGGTTACAGGTGGCACTTGAGTACTTGAAATGTGGCTAATGTGACTGATGAACTGAGTTTTTACTTTTATTTAATTATAACTATTTTAATTTCAGTGGCCACAATTGATTAATAGCCACTGTCTTGTAGAGTGTAGGTCCAAATCATCATATGTTGCTAGGGAGAGCAAAAACATGGATGCTTACACACCAGTCCTCAAAAGCTTCTACTCAGAAGTAATGATCACCATACACTCTGCCATTTAATGCACTAAAGTCCCATGTCCACCTAGAGCTTCTGGGGGCGAGATAGAGCTATCTCATCTTGTCCTTGGAGGAGAAAAAAAGTATCAATGAGGGACACTGATGAATGTTCTGATTGTTCTGACACCACCATTGATCAGTGTTCTGAAAATTCAGTGTGAAATGAAATAGTTGTGTGCCTGGCCCTCATGGAGCTTAGAGTTTAATATAGGAAGGAGAATGAAGTGATCATTTAAAATACACACCCTCCTTAACCAAGCTTCAAATACGAGTGAGATCCTGGGCTCTTGAGGCAGACACACTTAAGTCCAAAGCCTGCTTTGGTCTTATTAAAATGGGAGTGATTACATTCAATGAAATTATATTATATTTATAAGCTTTCCAACAATTATTGTTGATTCAGACTATATGATTCTGTGTCCATGTTTATATATAAATATAATTTTATGGATAAGATTTACCTTTATGTAACAAACCAGTTTTTTCCCCTGAGTACAAAACAATTAATAAAAATAAAAATGCACCCACAAAGTACATGATTACACATCTTTGGGACAGAATAAGTAGCTTCTAAATAAAGGCTTGTAATTTAGCTAGTGTGGTAGGAAAGTATGAAGTGGTTCACAGTGAGGTAAAGAGTGTTTCAGATGAAGGGAAGAGCCAGTGTGAAATCTCTGGATTTAGAGAGTATATGGTGGTGCCTTTTAGGAAGTGAAGGAAGGCCTGGCAGGTTGGAGCAGAGGCCCAGGGGGAAGGGCCCTGTAAGGTCCATGTCATACACGATGTTGTAAGCTGTGGTGGGAGTTGAGACTTGACTCTCATCAAGGGGAGGCCATTTAAGAGTTTTAAGTAAGGAGAGACATGATTTCCTATACAGTTTTGAAAGATTATTCTGGCTGTTGCTTGGACAATGGATTTGAAGAGGGATTAGAGAAGGGAGAAAGCTATTTGTGGTAGTTGATTTTATGTGTCAACATGACGAGGCTAAGAGATGCCCAGCTGGTAAAATATTCTTTCCAGGTGCCCTCTGTGAGGATGTTTCCAGAACAGATTAACACTTGAGCCAGTAGACTGGATAAGGATGACTGTCAGTCATGGGGGTAGGCATTATCCAACCCATATGAGGACATGAACAGAACCAAAAGGTAGAGGAAGGGCAAACTTCCTCTCTGTTCCAGTTGAAACATTTATCTCTTCCTGCCCTAGGACTTCAGCCTTCCTGGTTCTTGAGACCTCAGATCCAGACTGCATTATACCATCAACTTGCCTGGTTATCCAACTTGTATGACACAGATTGTCGGACTTTCTCTGGGGCCTCTTGGTTAATACACCCCTCTACTTGTTATCTGTTGCTGCATAACAAAAGGGATGTAAATATAGTGATTGTAAACAACCCTCATTTATGATTTTACAGTTTGTATGACTCAGGGCTTCCTGGGTGGCTCAAGGGGTAAAGAATCCACTCACCAATGCAGGAGATGCAAGTTCAATCCCAGGGTTGGGAAGATCTCCAGTATTCCTGCCTGGGAAATTCCATGGACAGAGGAGCCTAGCAGGTTATGGTCCATGGTGTTGCAAAGTCGGACACAACTTGGCCACTAAGCACACACACGTGGCTCAGGAGTCCCCGTATGTCTTATCTGAGTCTTCTGCTTAGCGTCTCACCAAGCTGTAATTCAGGAGTTGGCAGAGCTACAGTCTTTTCTGGAGTTCATGATATTCTTCTGGGTTGATTTGATTGTTACCAAAATTCAGTACCTTGTGATTTTAAGACTGAGGTCCCTACCCTATTCTTTTAATAGATGTCAGCTGGGCTTCGTTCTCAGTCATGCAGTTCCTTGCTGTGTTGGCCTTCTCACAACATGCCAGCATACTTCTTCAAGTCCAGCAGGAAAATCCATCTTTTCAGAACAGGCCAGCATCTCTTTTAAGGTTTTTCACCTGATTAAGTGAGGCCCACCTAGGATAATCTCCCTTTTGTTTAACTTAAAACCAATGGAATTTGGGCCTTAATTACATCTGTAAAATCTCTTCACTTTGACACATAATCTAATAACAGGAATGATATCTCATTATTTTCACAGGTCCTATTCATAGGCAAAGGGAGGAGATTACATAGGGTCTGTGTAGCAGAGACAAGAATCTCAGCTGGGACCTGTGGTGCCGTCTCAGAATTCTGCTCACCATGATTTTTGTGGTCTTTTGAGCTCACACAGCGTTTAGCCTCTGAGAACCTCCCACAGAAGTTATTATCTGTATTTCAGGGAAAAGAGAACCAAAAGTAGCCAGCTCTTTACCCCTAAAAACTAGTTCACTCGTGTGAGTTGTAAGAAGCCACAATCTGCCATTTTTTGGCAGCTTAATTTACTCATCTATTTAGCTCTAACAGCCTAATGTAGGCTACCCAGGCTCATGAAAGACCAATCAATAAGCAAGAAAGACATTACTATCTTTTTTACGTTAATTTTTTAAATGTGTTTATTTGTAATTGAGGATAATTGCTTTACAATGTTGTGTTGGTTTCTGCCATACATCAATATGAATCAGCTATAGGGTATACACAGGACCCCTCCCTCTCACCTCCCTCCCCATTCCACTCATCTAGGTTGTCACAGAGCACCAGACTGAGATCCTTGCACCATACGCAAATTCCCGTTTGCTATCCGTTTTACATATGGTAATGTATATGTTTCAAAGCTACTCTCTCAGTTCATCCCACCCTCTCCTTCCCGACTATGTCCATAAGTCTTTCTCTATGTCTGAGTTTCTATGCTGCTGCTGCTGCTGTTAAGTTGCTTCAGTCGTGTCCGACTCTGTGCACCCCAGAAACGGCAGCCCACCAGGCTCCCTCGTCCCTGGGATTCTCCAGGCAAGAACACTGGAGTGGGTTGCCATTTCCTTCTCCAATGCATGAAAGTGAGTTTCTATTACTGCCCTGCAAATAGGCTCATTAGTACCATTTCTTCTAAATTCCATATATATGCATTAATATACCATATTTGTTTTTCTCATTCTGACTTAAGTCTGTATAAGTCATAAGTCTGTATAAAGATCCTAGGTTCATCCACCTCACTAGAACTGACTCAGATTTGTTCCTTTTACAGCTGAGTAACATGCCATTGTATATATGTACCACAAACTTTCTTATCCATTCATCTGCCAGTGGACATCTAGGTTTGCTTCCATGTCCTGGCTACTGTAAATAGTGCTGCAGTGAACACTGAGGTACATGTGTCTTTTTCAGTTCTTGTTTTCTCAGGGTATATGCCCAGTAGTGGAACGGATGGGTCATACGGTAGTTTTATTTCTAGATTTTTAAGAAATCGTCACACTGTTCTCCATAGTGGTATCAATTTACATTCCTACCAATAGTGCAAGAGTGTTCCCTTTTCTCCACATCTTCTCTAGCATTTATTGTTTGTAGATTTTTCTAATGATGGCCATTCTGACTGGTGTGAGGTGGTAGTTTTGATTTGCATTTCTCTAATCATAAGCAATGTTGAGCATTTTTTTCACATGTTTAATATCCATCTGGCTGTCTTCTTTGGAGAAATGTCTGTTTACGTCTTTTGCACATTTTTTGATTGGGTTGTTTGCTTTTCTGATGATGAGCTACTTGTATATTTTGGAGATTAATCTTTTGTCAGTTGCTTCATTTACAATTATTCTCTCCCATTCTGAGGGTTGTCTTTTCATCTTGTTTATGGTTTCTTTTGCTGTTCAAAGGCTTTTAATTTTAATTAGGTCCCACTTGTTTATTTTTCCTTTTATTTCCATTACACTAGGAAATGGGTAGTAAATGATTTTGCTATGATTTACATCAAAAAGTGTTCTTCCTAAATTTTCCTCTAAAAGTTGTATACTTTCTGGTCTTTTTTTTTATTATTTTTTTTATTTTTAAACTTTACAATATTGTATTGATTTTGCCAAATATCGAAATGAATCCACCACAGGTATACATGTGTTCCCCTTCCTGAACCCTCCTCCCTACCCATACCATCCCTCTGGGTCGTCCCAGTGCACCAGCCCGAAGCATTCAGTATCATGCATTGAACCTGGATTGGCGACTCGTTTCATATATGATATTATACATATTTCAATGCCATTCACCCAAATCATCCCACCCTCTCCCTCTCCCACAGAGTCCAAAATAGTGTTCTATACATCAGTGTCTCTTTTGCTGTCTCGTATACAGGGTTATTGTTACCATCTTTCTAAATTCCATATATATGCATTAGTATACTGTATTGGTGTTTTTCTTTCTGGCTTACTTCACTCTGTATAATAGGCTCCAGTTTCATACACCTCATTAGAACTGATTCAAATGTATTCTTTTTAATGGCTGAGTAATACTCAATTGTGTATATGTTCCACAGCTTTCTTATCCATTCATCTGCCGATGGACATCTAGGTTGCTTCCATGTCCTGGCTATTATAAACAGTGCTGCGATAAACATTGGGGTACACATGTCTCTTTCCCTTCTGGTTTCCTCAGTGTGTATGCCCAGCAGTGGGATTGCTGGATCATAAGGCAGTTCTATTTCCAGTTTTTTAAGGAATCTCCACACTCTTCTCCATAGTGGCTGTACTAGTTTGCATTCCCACCAACAGTGTAAGAGGGTTCCCTTTTCTCCACACCCTCTCCAGCACTTATTGCTTGTAGGCTTTTGGATCGCAGCCATTCTGACTGGCGTGAAATGGTACCTCATAGTGCTTTTGATTTGCATTTCTCTGATAATGAGTGATGTTGAGCATCTTTTCATGTGTTTGTTAGCCATCTGTATGTCTTCTTTGGAGAGATGTCTATTTAGTTCTTTGGCCCATTTTTTGATTGGGTCATTTATTTTTCTGGAGTTGAGCTGTAGGAGTTGCTTGTATATTTTTGAGATTACTTGTTAGTCAGTTGCTTCATTTGCTATTATTTTCTCCCATTCTGAAGGCTGTCTTTTCACCTTGCTTATAGTTTCCTTTGTTGTGCAGAAGCTTTTAAGTTTAATTAGGTCCCATTTGTTTATTTTTGCTTTTATTTCCAATATTCTGGGAGGTGGGTCATAGAGGATCCTGCTGTGATGTATGTCAGAGAGTGTTTTGCCTATGTTCTCCTCTAGGAGTTTTATAGTTTCTGGTCTTATGTTGAGATCTTTAACCCATTTTGAGTTTATTTTTGTGTATGGTGTTAGAAAGTGCTCTAGTTTCATTCTTTTACAAGTAGTTGACCAGTTTTCCCAGCACCACTTGTTAAAGAGATTGTTTTTAATCCATTGTATATTCTTGCCTCCTTTGTCAAAGATAAGGTGTCCATATGTGCGTGGATTTATCTCTGGGCTTTCTATTTTGTTCCATTGATCTATATTTCTGTCTTTGTGCCAGTACCATACTGTCTTGATGACTATGGCTTTGTAGTAGAGCCTGAAGTCAGGTAGGTTGATTCCTCCAGTTCCATTCTTCTTTCTCAAGATAGCTTTGGCTATTCGAGGTTTTTTGTATTTCCATACAAATTGGGAAATTATTTGTTCTAGCTCTGTGAAGAATACTGTTGGTAGCTTGATAGGGATTGCATTGAATCTCTAAATTGCTTTGGGTAGTATACTCATTTTCACTATATTGATTCTTCCAATCCATGAACATGGTATATTTCTCCATCTGTTAGTGTCCTCTTTGATTTCTTTCACCAGTGTTTTATAGTTTTCTATATATAGGTCTTTAGTTTCTTTAGGGAGATATATTCCTAAGTATTTTATTCTTTCCGTTGCAATGGTGAATGGAATTGTTTCCTTAATTTCTCTTTCTGTTTTCTCATTATTAGTGTATAGGAATGCAAGAGATTTCTGTGTGTTGATTTTATATCCTGCAACTTTACTATAATCATTGATTAGTTCTAGTAATTTTCTGGTGGTGTCTTTAGGGTTTTCTATGTAGAGGATCATGTCATCTGCTAACAGTGAGAGTTTTACTTCTTCTTTTCCAATTTGGATTCCTTTTATTTCTTTTTCTGCTCTGATTGCTGTGGCTAAAACTTCCAAAACTATGTTGAATAGTAATGGTGAAAGTGGGCACCCTTGTCTTGTTCCTGACTTTAGAGGAAATGCTTTCAATTTTTCACCATTGAGGATAATGTTTGCTGTGGGTTTGTCATATATAGCTTTTATTATGTTGAGGTATGTTCCTTCTATTCCTGCTTTCTGGAGAGTTTTTATCATAAATGGATGTTGAATTTTGTCAAAGGCTTTCTCTACATCTATTGAGATAATCATATGGTTTTTATTTTTCAATTTGTTAATGTGGTGTATTACATTGATTGATTTGTGGATATTGAAGAATCCTTGCATCCCTGGGATAAAGCCCACTTGGTCATGGTGTATGATCTTTTTAATGTGTTGTTGAATTCTGATTGCTAGAATTTTGTTAAGGATTTTTGCATCTATGTTCATCAGTGATATTGGCCTGTAGTTTTCTTTTTTTGTGGGATCTTTGTCAGGTTTTGGTATTAGGGTGATGGTGGCCTCATAGAATGAGTTTGGAAGTTTACCTTCCTCTGCAATTTTCTGGAAGAGTTTGAGTAGGATAGGTGTTAGCTCTTCTTTAAATTTTTGGTAGAATTCAGCTGTGAGGCCATCTGGACCTGGGCTTTTGTTTGCTGGAAGATTTTTCATTACAGTTTCAATTTCCATGCTTGTGATGGGTCTGTTAAGATTTTCTATTTCTTCCTGGTCCAGTTTTGGGAAGTTGTACTTTTCTAAGAATTTGTCCATTTCTTCCACATTGTCCATTTTATTGGCATATAATTGTTGATAGTAGTCTCTTATGATCCTTTGTATTTCTGTGTTGTCTGTTGTGATCTCTCCATTTTCATTTCTAATTTTATTGATTTGATTGTTCTCCCTTTGTTTCTTAATGAGTCTGGATAATGGTTTGTCAATTTTATTTATCCTCTCAAAGAACCAGCTTTTGGCTTTGTTGATTTTTGCTATGGTCTCTTTTGTTTCTTTTACATTTATTTCTGCCCTAATTTTTAAGATTTCTTTCCTTCTACTAACCCTGGGGTTCTTCATTTCTTCCTTTTCTAGTTGCTTTAGGTGTAGAGGTAGGTTATTTATTTGACTTTTTTCTTGTTTCTTGAGGTGTGCCTGTATTGCTATGAACTTTCCCCTTAGGACTGCTTTTACAGTGTCCCACAGGTTTTGGGTTGTTGTGTTTCATTTTCATTCATTTCAATGCAAATTTTGATTTCTTTTTTGATTTCTTCTGTGATTTGTTGGTTATTCAGCAGCGTGTTGTTCAGCCTCCATATGTTGGAATTTTTAATAGTTTTTTTCCTTTAATTGAGATCTAATCTTACTGCATTGTGGTCAGAAAAGATGCTTGGAATGATTTCAATTTTTTTGAATTGACCAAGGCTAGATTTATGGCCCAGGATGTGATCTATCCTGGAGAAGGTTCCATGTGTGCTTGAGAAAAAGGTGAAATTCATTGTTTTGGGATGAAATGTCCTATAGATATCAATTAGGTCTAACTGGTCTATTGTATTGTTTAAAGTTTGTGTTTCTTTGTTAATTTTCTGTTTAGTTGATCTATCCATAGGTTTGAGTGGGGTATTAAAGTCTCCCACTATTATTGTGTTATTGTTAATTTCTCCTTTCATACTTGTTAGCATTTGTCTTACATATTACCGTGCTCCGGTGTTGGGTGCATATATATTTATAATTGTTATATCTTCTTCTTGGTTTGATCCTTTGATCATTATGTAGTGACCATCTTTGTCTCTTTTCACAGCCTTTGTTTTAAAGTCTATTTTATCTGATATGAGTATTGCTACTCCTGCTTTCTTTTGGTCCCTATTTGTATGGAAAATCTTTTTCCAGCCCTTCACTTTCTTTCAGTCTGTATGTGTCCCCTGTTTTGAGGTGGGTCTCTTGTAGACAGCATATGTAGGGGTCTTGTTTTTGTATCCATTCAGCCAGTCTTTGTCTTTTGGTTGGGGCATTGAACCCATTTACTTCTATACAGCACCATTGATAAAACATCTACGTTAAAGATGATAAGTTTCTCCACCATGAGGGTCACCCAGAGAGGTTCACAGCGTTACATGGAGAAGAGAAGAGGGAGGAGGGAGTTAGAGGTGACCCGAATGAGATGAGGTGGAATCAATAGAGGAGAGAGTTGGGTAGCCAGTAATCACTTCCTTATGTGCACTCCACAACTGGGCCGCTCAGAGATGTTCAGACAAGAGAAGAAGGAGGAAGGAGACAGAGGTGGCCAGGAGGATAAAAAGGGGGGAACGAAAAGGAGGGAGACAGATCCAGCCAGTAATCTGTTCCCTAAGTGTTCTCCACCATCTGGAACACACAGAAATTCACAGAGTTGGGTAGAGTAGAGAGGGGTTAGGGAGGAGACACAGGCAATCTGGTAGAGAAAAAGGAGAGTCCAAAGGGAGAGAGAGCAGTCAAGCCAGTAATCTCGCTCCCTAGTGAAAAATGGGTCCTGAAGATTGGGTTCTTAAAGGTACAAAATTGGTAACAAATACATAAAAGCAAAAATTAAAAGTCTAGAGTAGAGTTTGGAATTTCAAAAATATGATGTTAAAGAAAAGATGAAGGAAAAGAAAGAGAGAAAAACAAACAAACAAAAACAAAGTCGCAAAAATTATAAAGAAAATATAGGTACAAAATTGATAACAAATACCAAAAAGCATAAATTAAAAATCTAGAGTTTGGAATTTCAGATATACAATGTTATATAAAAGAAGAAGAGAAAGAAAGAGAAAAAAAAAGTCACAAAAATTATAAAAAAAAATATATATATATATAGGTACAAAATTGATAACAAATACCAAAATGCTGAAATTAAAAATCTAGAGTAGAGATTGGAATTTCAAAAATACAATGTTAAAGAAAAGAAGAAGGAAAAAAAAAAAACAAGGTCACAAAAATTATAAAAAATATATATATGAAGTTTGCTTTAAAAAAAAATAGGGTCTTTTTTTTTTTGCAAAGTAATAGTAGGTTATAAAAGTGAAAATTAAAGGAATAATAGAGGACTTAAATTTTTTTTAAATTAAGAAAGAAAGAATAATCATAAAAATAGTAAAAATATATCTAGGACTTTCTCTGGTTTTGTTGTGGGTATTGTGGGGTCAGTTCATTTTCGGCTAGTTCCTTGGTCCGACTTATATTTCTCAAGATCTTTAGGCCCCTTCCTATGTATTGGGTACTAACCACAGGGTTTTAATCTATTGCCTGTAGCTTCCAAGGCGGTTCCCTCTGTTATAGCTTCTTCTGTTTGCTCATCTCTTCAGTGTCGGTTTCTGCCCTGACACAAAGGGGACGGTGGTGGACACTTTTTTTTTTTTTTTTTTTAAGGCTCACTTGTTCAGTCACGCTGTGGGGAGGGAGGGATGCTGCAAACAACACTGGCGTGTGCTCGCAGTGCCTCAGCCACACTGGGTCTGCCCCCGCTCATGGCACATGTAGCCTCCCTGGCCACACTGCTCAGGTTCTAGGTTGCTCCGATGGGAACCATCCGTGGCCGACCCTGGGCTGCTTGCACCTCCCAGGTCTAAGCCGCTCAGGTTCAAGCACTCGGGTAGTCCTCAGAGGCACAGACTCGGTTGGGCCTGCGTTTTGTGCCCTTTCCAGGTCCGAGCAGCTCAGGTGATGAGGTGTTTGGCGAGCGCAATTACTGCAACTTATCACCTCCCTGCCGCTTGGTTATCTAGGTGTGCAACCAGCACACCTTCTCAGGCGGATGTTGACCATCCAGACCCCCAAGAAGTTTTAGTTAGCAAAGAAGCCTGCTTACAGTTTTATAGATAATGTCTCTCTGGGGCTGTGATTGCCCCCTTCCAGCTCTGGCTGCCTGTCACCGGAGGTGGATGGTCTGCAGCCGGCTATTTCTGTTCAGTCCTTTGTTCCATGCGCGGGTCTGGCAGTGTCTTAGGTTAGGGCTGGCTTTTCGCATGGTAGATATCCCACAGTCTGTTTTGCTAGCCCAAATTATTTCGCTCAGATAGCACTCAGGGTATTCAGGCCAGATCCTTATTCTAAGCGATGCAGCCCACGCCATGCCTCCCTGCCCAGCCTCCGCTTGCTAGTGGCGTGTGCAGGCGTCTGTGCTGCTTCTCCGCTGGGGGAGTTACCATAGGGCTTGCAATCTGTGGGTTTTAATTGTTTATTTATTTTTCCTCCCTGTTATGTTGCCCTCTGTGCTTCCAAGGCTCGGCACAGATTCGGCAGTCAGAAGGTTTCCTGGTGTTTGGAAACTTCTCTCTTTTTAAGACTCCCTTCCCGGGACGGAACTCCATCCCTCCCTCTTTTGTCTCTTTTTTTGTCTTTTATATTTTTTCCTACCTCCTTTCTAAGACTTGGGTTGCTTTTCTGAGTGCCTGATGTCCTCTGCCGGCATTCAGAAGTTGTTTTGTGGAATTTACTCGGCATTTAAATGTTCTTTTGATGAATTTGTGGGGGAGAAAGTGTTCTATCCGTCCTACTCCTCTGCCATCTTAGCTCCCACTTTCTGGTCTTAAATTTAGGTCTTTAATCCATTTTGAGTTTACCTTTCTGTATGATATTAGAAAGTGTTCTAATTTCATTCTTTTAGTTGTAGCTGTCCAACTTTCCCAGCACCACTTACTGAAGAGACTATCTTTTCTCCATTATATAGTTTTGCCTCCTTTGTCAAAGATAAGGTGCCCATAGGTGTGTGGGTTTATTTCTGGGCTTTCTGTCTTGTTCCATTCATCTGCATTTCTATTTTTGTGCAGGCACCATACTGTCTTGATGACTGTTGCTTTGTAGTATAGTCTGAAGTCAGGAAGGTTGGTTCCTCCAGCTCCATTCTTCTTTCTCAAGATTTCTTTGGCTGTGTGGGGTCTTTTGTGTTTCTGTATGAATCATGAAACTTTTTGTTCTAGTTCTGTGCAAAATGCCTTGGAATCCAGATTGGAAAAGAATGAAAACTGTCACTGCTTACAGATGATATGATACTATACATAGAAAACCCTAAAGGTGAAAGTCGTTCAATCGTTTCCAGCTCTGCGACCCCATGGACTATACAGTCCATGAAATTATCTAGGCCAGAATACTGGAGTGGGTAGCCTTTCTAGGTACTATCAGAAAATTACTAGAGCTAATCAGTGACCTTAGTGAAGTTGAAGAATACAAAATCAATACATAGAAATCTCTTGCATTCCTATACCCTAACAGTGAAAAATCAGAAAGAGAAAGCATTAATCCCATTCACCATTGCAACAACAAGAATAAAATACCTAGGAATAAACCTATCTAAGGAGACAAGAGAGCTGTGTACAGAAAACAAGGCACTGATGAAAGAAATCAAAGACAACATAAACAGAGGGAGAGATATACCATATTCTTGGATTGGAAGAATCAGTATTGTGAAAATGACTATACTACCCACAGTAACCTACAGATTCAATGCAATCCCTATCAGGTTAATTATATTTCTTGGAGTATGGGCTTCCCTGATAGCTCAGTTGGTAAAGAGTGCACCTGCAATGCAAGAGACCTGCGTTTGATCCCTGGGTTGGGAAGATCCCCTGGAGAAGGGAAAGTCTACCCACTGCTGTATTCTGGCCTGGAGAATTCCATGGGCTGTATAGTCCATGGGGTTACAAAGAGTCGGATACAACTGAACAACTTTCACTTTCACTTCACTTTCATCTGGGCTTCCCTCATAGGTCAGTCAGTAAAGAATCTGCGTGCAGTGCAGGAGACCCGGGTTCGATCCCTGGTCAGGAAGATCGCCTGGAGAAGGAAATGGCAACCCACCCCAGTATTCTTGCCTGGAGAATCCCACAGACAGAGGAGCCTGGCAGGCTACAGTCCATGGGGTTGCAAGAGTATTGCTTCCCTTGTGGCTCAGTTGGTAAAGAATCCACCTGCAATGCAGGAGACCTGGGTTCAATCCCTGAATTGAAAGATCGCCTGGAGAAAGGAAAGGCTACCTACTCCAGTATTCTGGCCTGCAGAATTCCATGGACTGTGTAGTCCATGGGGTTACAAAGAGTCAGACACAACTTTCACCAGTGAGCAACTTTCACTTTCACCTTTCTCTTGGAATATAGTTGATTTACAATGTTGTGTTAGTTTCTGCTGTACAGCAAAGTAAATCAGTTTTACATATACATATATCCACCTTTTTAAATTTTTTTTCCCATATAGGTTATTACAGAGTATTGAATAGAGTTCTCTGTGCCATTCAGTAGGTTCTCATTAGTTGTCTATTCTATATATTAGTTCAGTTCAGTCCCTCAGTCATGTCCAACTCTTTGTGACCCTATGGACTGCAGCACGCCAGGCCTCCCTGCCAATCACCAACTCCCGGAGTTTACTCAGGCTTATGTCCATTAAGTCAGTGATGCCAGGACCATCTCATCCTCTGTCGTCCCCTTCTCCTCCCACCTTCAGTCTTACGCAGCAGCAGGGTCTTCCCTAAGGAGTCAGTTCTTTGCATCAGGTGGCCGAAATATTGGAGTTTCAGCTCCAACATATCAGTCCTTCCAATGAATATTCAGGACTGATTTCCTTGAGGATGGACTGGTTGGATCTCCTCACAGTCCAGGGGACTCTCAAGAGTCTTCTCCAACACCACAGTTCAAAAGCATCAATTCTTCGGTGCTCAGCTTCTTTACAGTCCAATTCTCACATTCATAAATGACTACTGGAAAAACCGTAGCTTTGACTAGATGGACCTTTGTTGGCAAAGTAATGTCTCTGCTTTTTAAAATGCTGTCTAGGTTGGTCATAACTTTCCGTCCAAGGAGTAAGTGTCTTTTAATTTCATGGATGCAGTTACTACCTGGAGTGATTTTGGAGCCCCCCCAGATAAAGTCTGCCACTGTTTCCCCATCCATTTGCCATAAAGTGATGGGACCAGATGCCATGATCTTAGTTTTCTGAATGTTGAACTTTAAGCCAACTTTTTCACTCTCCTCTTTCACTTTCATCAAGAGACTCTTTAGTTCTTCTTTGCTTTCTGCCATAAGTGTGATGTCATCTGCATATCTGAGGTTATTGATATTTTTCTTGGCAATCTTGATTCCAGCTTGTGCTTCATCCAGCCCAGCCCAGTTTCTCATGATGTACTCTGCATATAAGTTAAATAAGAAGGGTGACAATATACAGCCTTGACATACTCGTTTTCCAATTTGGAACCAGTCTGTTGTTCCATGTCCAGTTCTAACTGTTGCTTCTTGACCTGCATACAGATTTCTCAGGAGGCAGGTCAGGTTTTCTGGTATTCCCATCTCTTGAAGAATTTTCCACAGTTTGTTGTGATCCACATAGCCAAAGGCTTTGGCAGTAAAGCAGAAGCAGATGTTTTCTGGAACTCTCTTGCTTTTTTGATGATCCAATGGATTTGGCAATTTGATCTCTGGTTCTTTTCTAAATCCAGCTTGAACATCTGGAACATCTGTGAACTTCACAGTTCACATACTGTTGAAGCCTGATTTGGAGAATTTGGAGCATGACTTTGCTAGCATGTGAGATGAATGCAATTGTGGGGTAGTCTGTTGGAACCCTACATTCAAATGGGTATATCTTTCTTTTTTTTCCTTTGCCTTTCGCTTCTCTTCTTTTCACAGCTATTTGTAAGTCCTCCTCAGACAACCATTTTGCCTTTTTGCATTTCTTTTTCTTGGGGATGGTCTTGATTACTGCCTCCTGTACAATGTCAGAACCTCCGTCCATAGTTCTTCAGGTACTCTGTCTATCAGATCTAATCCCTTGAAACTATTTGTCACTTCCACTGTTCAGTTGTAAAGGATTTGACTTAGTTCATACCTGAATGGTCTAGTGGTTTTCCCTACTTTCTTCAATTTAAGTCTGAATTTGGCAATAAGGAGTTCATGATCTGAGCCACAGTCAGCTCCTGGTCTTGTTTTTGCTGACTGTATAGAGCTTCTCCATCTTTGGCTGTGAAGAATATAATCAATCTGATTTCAGTATTGACCACCTGGTGATGTCTATGTGTAGAGTCTTCTCTTGTGTTGTTGGAAGAGGTGTTTGTTATGACCAGTGCCTTCTCTTGGCAAAATTCTATATATAGTAGGGTATATATATCAACCCCAGTCTCCCAGTGTATCCCTCCCCCATCATTTCTCCTCTGGAAACCACAAATTTGTTTTCTACATCTGTGACTCAACTTCTGTTTTGTAAATAGGTTTATTTGTGCCTTTTTTTTTTTTGTATTCCACATATAAGCAGTATCATATGATATTTGTCTTTCTCTTCCTGACTTACTTCACTCAGTATGACAATCTCTAGGTCCATCCATGTCACTGCAGATGGCATTATTTCATTCTTTTTTATGGCTGAGCAATATTCCATCACATATGTGGACCACATCTTCTTTATACATCCCTCTGTCAGTGGACATTGAGCTTGCTTCCATGTCCTGGCTATTGTAAATAGTGCTGCAGTGCACATGCTATGCTAAGTCGCTTCAGTCGTGTCCGACTCTGTGCGACCCCACAGACGGCAGCCCACCAGGCTCCCCCATCCCTGATATTCTCCAGGCAAGAACACTGGAGTGGGTTGCCATTTCCTTCTCCAATGCATGAAAGTGAAAAGTGAAAGTGAAGTTGCTCAGTCGTGTCTGATTCTTAGAGACCCCACGGACTGCAGCCTTCCGGGCTCCTCCATCCATAGCGATGTGTATATTGTTTCGAATGATGGTTTCCTCTGGGTATATGCCCAGGAATGGCTTTGGTGGATCATATGTAGCTCTGTTTTCAGTTTAAGAAATCGCCATACCTTACACTTCTCTATTTAAAATGGATAACCAACAAGGACCTACTGAATAGCACTTGGAGCTCATCCTGGGTGGGAGGGCGGTTTAGGGGAGAGTGTACACCTGTATATGCATGGCCAAGTCCCTTCACTGTTTACCTGAAACCATCACAACATTGTTAATTGGCTTTACCCCAATACAAAATAAAAGTTAAAAAAGAAATCTCCATATTGTTCTCCATAGTTGCTGTACCAATTCACATTACCACCAACATTGTAGGAGGGCTCCCTTTTGTCCATACTCTCTCCAGCATTTATTGTTTGGAGACTTTTTGATGATGGCCATTACAACTGGTGTGAGATGATTCCTCAGTGTAGCTTTGATTTGCATTTCTCTAATTATTAGAGATGTTGAGCATCTTTTCATGTGCCTCTTGGCCATCTGTATGTCTTCTTTGGGGAAATGTCTATTTAGATCTTATGCCCATTTTTTGATTGGGTTGTTGGGTTTTTGATACTGAGCTGCATGAGCTGTTTGCATACTTCAGAGATTAATCTCTTGTCAGTCACTTCATATGCAAATATTTTCTCCAATTCTGTGGGTTTTCTTTTTATTTTGCTGATGGCTTCCTTTGCTGTGCAAAAGCTTTTAAGTTTAATTAGGTCACATTTGTTTGTTTTTATTTTCATTACTCTCAGAGGTGGATCAAAAAGAAATCTTGCTGCAGTTTATGTCAGAGAGTGTTCTGCTTATATTTTCCTCTAAGGGTTTTATAGTATCCGGTCTTACATTTAGATCTTTAATCCATTTTGAGTTTATTTTTGTGTACAGTGTTAGAGAATCTTCTAATTTCAAGGAATGACATCACTGTCTTTTGGCACAAAATAACACCACCAGGAAAACTATAACAACTGTACTGGCCAGGAAAACCGCAGAAAGTGTTTTCAAAAGTTTTGGAATCAGAGAGAAGATGCAACAATCTTCAAGTCCTTTTACAGTCCATAGCCTCAGATTCTTCATCTTTAAAATGGGGATCATTTTAATCGCAATACAGTATTACCTGTGAGAAAACAATGAGATAATATGCATCAAACCCTTAACCCAGGGCCTAGCACCAGAGGACCAATAGCTGGCAGCTGCTGTTGTCCTCCTTGTCCTTGTCACCAGGCACAGCCAAAGAAAGACAAATACCTGTTGCCATAACACAGGGGAAGGCAGGCAGTCTGGGAAGCTGCCAGGTTTTGTCCCAGGAGGAGCTACAGAGCTGAAATGAACAAGCTTAGCCGTGTGTCACTGAGCCACTCTGGGCCATCATTTCCAAGTCTGTCAAGCTGAGATAACCTCTCCCTCCTCCTCCTTTGGTTGAGGAGGTAGGTGGCAGCTGATCGACGTTTGTAGAAGAAACATGTCATGGGATAATTATATGGTGATAAATACCTTGCTTCCAGGTCTCTTGTTTCCTCCCCAGAGTATAAAGGTATTCTTGCAGCTCTGACTAACATGGCTGGGTAACAGAACCTTCCTGGGCAATCTATCATCCCATTACTTTATAGCTGGAATTTGATTATTTAGTCATTTGGACTCTGCTACAGACTGCTGCATACTGCTGAACAGCACGTAATCAATTAGCGCTCAGTTTTCTGTTGTCACACCTGTATGTTGGAATGGGCACCTCTGAGACCTCAGGAGTATTCTTGGAGTCTTGAAGACTCAATACTGGCCAGCTCTTTTCTGACACATAGTTTCATGCATTTTCAGCTAAATGTGATGCTTCTTAGGATGCTCTTTTGTAATTGATTTGCAGGCATCTGTTGTGAAAGCAGATACGACTCATTCAAATCCACACATAAGGATGTCTTGGTTTGAAATAAGAATATTATGTTTTCTCAGACTCATTATGTGTCAAATGTCAATATGCAAGTTTCCAGACATGGCTGGTAACGAAAATGGAAGTGTATTTTCACATCCCTGTTTCAGAGCTGGAGACCCTGTAGAAAGAAGCGTTGTTCTTGGAAATAAACTCATCACGAATTCGTAGATTAGAATCTCTGTAATTCAGTAAAGTTTACAAAATCAAATTACTTGTTGGAATTATGCAGAGGAAATATCCCCAAAGAACACAGAGAAAGATACTGATAAAAGAACATGGTTAATAAATCACACTGCCAAAAACCATTTTTCAGACCAGGAGTGGTAAATATGGTCCAGCCCACTGCCTGTGTTTATAAATAAAGTTTTGCTGTAACATAATCACACTTACTTGCTTTCCTGTTATCTACAGCTCTTTTGTCACTGCAACTGTAGAGTAGTTGTGACAGAGGCCATATGGCTGCAGAACCTAAAATATTACTTTGTCCTTTACTGAGAAAGTTTTTGAGGCCCCTGGTCTAGAACACTGGTTATTAAATTCTATTTGTAAAGAGCGTTACATACAAAATTCATTTAAACTATTTCTGTGTCCATTTAACCCACAACAGAGTCAGTTATGATAGCAAGTGTGTCAAGAGAAAACAATGTATTCCCAAAATATGCGAAGCAAAAACTGACAAAGAAATATGCCATATTTTCAATAATGATAGTCAGAGACTTCAGTATTCTATACTTTCAATGATGGCTAGAACAACTACACAAAAGATGAATAAGGAAATAGAAGACTGGAACAACACTTTGAACCAAATAAGCTAAGAGACAGCTATAGAACACTTTCTCCAACAACGCTAGCTTACTCCTCTTTCTGAAGTGCAGATGAAAACTTCCATGGTATAAACCATATGTTTGGCAATAAAGTAAGCCTTAAAATGTATTTAAAGAATTGAAATCATCCAAAGTATATTCTTCAACCACAGTGGAATGAAATTGGGAATCATTAACAGAAGGGAAATCAGAGACTTCATAAATACATGGATATACTTTGAGATGAATGAAAACAAAAGCACAGTGCGCCAAAACCTAGGGGATGTGACTCATATGGTATTTGGAGGGAAATGTATCACTGTAAACACCTGTGTTAGAAAAGAAAAATCTCCAGTCAATAGCATAACCTTACATGAGGATATGGAGAAAAAGAGAACTTTTGGCAGGAATATAAATTCATCCAGTCACTGGGGAAAACAGTATGGAGCTCTCTCAAAAACTAAAACTGGACCTGCCATATGACCCAGCAACCTAATCCTGGGTATATATCTAAAAAAAAATCCACTAATTTGAAAACATACTTGCACCCCAGTGTTCATGGCAGCATTATTTACAATTGTCAAGTTATGGAAGCAACCTCAGTGTCCATCAACAGATGAATGGGTAAGAGGTGATGTGTGTAAGAGTGTATGTGTTTATATGCATGGACACACACACACACACACACACACACACACACACACACACACAGTGGAATACTACTCAGCCATGAAAATGAAGTTTTGCCATTTGTAACAACATGAATGAACTTGGAGGGTATTACAGTAAGTGAAATAAGTTAGATAAAGATAAAAATGTATCATGTCACTTATATAGAGAATCTAAAAGTAGAACAAACTAGTGAATATAACAACAGAGAAACAGACTCACAGATACAGAATAAACTCTTGGTTCCAATGGG
The DNA here is from genome assembly GCF_019923935.1 of Bubalus bubalis. NCBI lineage: Eukaryota > Metazoa > Chordata > Mammalia > Artiodactyla > Bovidae > Bubalus > Bubalus bubalis. The sequence goes on along the minus strand of NC_059177.1, from coordinate 32,767,951 downwards.
GAGAGGGAAATGGGGGAATGGGCAAGGAATTAAGAGGCACAAACTATTATGTATAATATAAAATGAAGTACAGGGATATATTGGAGAACACAGGGAATATAGCCAGTATCTTATAATAACTGTAAATGGAGTATAAACTTTAAAAATTGTGAGTCCCTATACTGTACACCTGGAGAAGGCAATGGCACCCCACTCCAGTACTCTTGCCTGGAAAATCCCATGGATGGAGGAGCCTGGTGGGCTGCAGTCCATGGGGTCACGAAGAGTTGGACACAACTGAGCAACTTCACTTTCACTTTTCACCTTCATGCATTGGAGAAGGAAATGGCAATCCACTCCAGTGCTCTTGCCTGGAGAATCCCAGGGACGCGGGAGCCTGGTGGGCTGCCGTCTATGGGGTCGCACAGAGTCAGACACGACTGAAACAACTTAGCAGCAGCAGCAGCAGCATATTGTACACCTGTAACTTATAAAATATTGTATAGCAACTGTAGTTCAATTAAAAATTAAAATCTTTTTAAATATGCGAAGTATTTGAGTTGATATTTCTCCAAAAAAAAAAAAAATGTTCTGAATTAGATGGTGATGGCTATAGAATTCTGGATATACTAAAAATTCACTGAATTACATACTTTAAAATAATGAATTTTATGGTATATGAATTTTATGTCAGTAGAAAAAGCAAAAAAAAAAAATGCAAGGCAGATGGAGTAGGTGATTTATCACTAGATGCAAAGCCTCACATTCGTTTATGTCTAAGACAGAATGGTTCTGTAGAATTTCCCATTATTTTCCCTCTCTCCTAAACAGATTTCTTTGTAGATATCCATCAGGTTAAAATCCTGTGGGAAACTTCCACTTCTGGAAGGAGATCCTTATTTCTCCCAGTAAGTACAAATAAAAACTCTTATGGACTCTGTGGGAGAGGGAGAGGGTGGGAAGATTTGGGAGAATGGCATTGAAACATGTATGATATTATATATGAAACGAGTTGCCAGTCCAGGTTCGATGCACGATACTGGATGCTTGGGGCTAGTGCACTGGGACGACCCAGAGGGATGGAATGGGGAGGGAGGAGGGAGGAGGGTTCAGGATGGGGAACACATGTATACCTGTGGCGGATTCATTTTGATATTTGGCAAAACTAATACAATTATGTAAAGTTTAAAAAAAAAAAAAAACTCTGGGAAAATATAACAGTCGTCTAAAAAGTGGAAAGAAGAAGACAGACGATCTAAGGAGTTTGGGATCCAGGGAACATGGCAGTGAGTCCTCTGCTTCCTCTCTCTGCTTCAGGTATATCTCAGGCTGGCTGCTGGGTGAAACCAGCAACCTCGGAACACCCGGGGAATCTCAAGACCCACATGGTTTCACTAGACAAGTCTACCAAATTTTTGAAGGATTAAACCAACTTTAAAAAGTCTCTGATGGAAAAGAGAAGGGAACACTTGTCTATTTCTTCTATGCAACTAGTATTGTTCTAAATCCAGACCAGCCAAAGGCAATACAAAGAAAACTGGAAACTACACACCAGCATCTCTCATGGACATAGACACAATAATCCTTAACAAAATATTTACAAATAGAATTGAATAATTTATGAAGACAACTATATACTGTGGCTGATTGGGTTTTATTCCGGGGCTGCAAGGTTGTCAAAGTATTCAGATTTCAATTGATATAGCTCAGTTCAGTTCAGTCGCTCAGTTGTGTCTGACTCTTTGCAACCCCATGAATTGCAGCACGCCAGGTCTCCCTGTCCATCACCAACTCCCAGAGTCCACCCAAACTCATGTCCAACGAGTCCATGATGCCATCCAGCCATCTCATCCTCTGTCGTCCCCTTCTCCTCCTGCCCCCAATCCCTCCCAGCATCAGAGTCTTTTCCAATGAGGCAACTCTTCACATGAAGTGGCCAAAGTATTGGAGTTTCAGGTTTAGCATCAGTCCTTCCAATGAGCACCCAGGACTGATCTCCTTTAGGATGGACTGGTTGGATCTCCTTGCAGTCCAAGGGACTCTCAAAAGTCTTCTCCAACACCGCAGTTCAAAAGCATCAATTCTTTGGTGCTCAGCTTTCTTCACAGTCCAACTCTCACATCCATACATGACCACAGGAAAAACCATAGCCTTGACTAGACGGACCTTTGTTGGCAAAGTAATGTCTCTGCTTTTCAATATGCTATCTAGGTTGGTCATAACTTTCCTTCCAAGGAGTAAGCATCTTTAAATTTCATGGCTGCAGTCACCATCTGCAGTGATTTTGGAGCCCAAAAACATAAAGTCTGACACTGCTTCCACTGTTTCCCCATCTATTTGCCATGAAGTGATGGGACCAGATGCCATGATCTTCGTTTTCTGAATGTTGAGCTTTAAGCCAACTTTTTCACTCTCCTCTTTCACTTTCATCAAGAGGCTTTTTAGTTCCTCTTCACTTTCTGCCATAAGGGTGGTGTCATCGGCATATCTGAGGTTATTGATATTTCTCCCCGCAATCTTGATTCCAGCTTGTGCTTCTTCCAGCCCAGCATTTCTCATGATGTACTCTGCATAGAAGTTAAATAAGCAGGGTGACAATATACAGCCTTGACGTACTCCTTTTCCTATTTGGAACCAGTCTGTTGTTCCATGTCCAGTTCTAACTGTTGCTTCCTGACCTGCATATAGGTTTCTCAAGAGGCAGGTCAGGTGCTCTGGTATTCCCATCTCTTAAAGAATTTTCCACCGTTTGTTGTGATCCACACAGTCAAAGGCTTTGGCATAGTCAATAAAGCAGAAATAGATGTTTTTCTGGAACTCTTTTCCTTTTTCAATGATCCAGTGGATGTTGGCAATTTAATCTCTGGTTCCTCTGCCTTTTCTAAAACCAGCTGGAACATCTGGAAGTTCATGGTTCACGTATTGCTGAAGCCTGTCTTGGAGAATTTTGAGCATCACTTTACTAGCGTGTGAGATGAGTGCAATTGTGCAGTAGTTTGAGCATTCTTTGGCATTGCCTTAGCTCACCCCATTAATATACAAAAGAATAAACAGGATATAAGATCATGTCAGTCAATGCGGTGGGGGGGGGTGAAGGGGGGAAGCGTTTGACAACATTCAGTACCTATTTGTGATTGTAAAAATCTCTCAGAGAAATAGGAATAGAGTTGAAAGCCCTCACATTGATAAAGAGAATCCACAAAAAGACATAATATGGTTAATATTATACTTTATGGTAAAAGACTGAATGCTTGCCTCCTAAAATTGTAAACCAAGCAAGGATGATTGATTTCACCACTCTTTTTCTCTGTGGTACCACAAGTTTTACCCCAGGTGATAAGGAAAGAAAAGAAAAGGCACCCATACCAAAAGGAAAAAGTAAAACTGCTTTTTTTTTTTTTTTTTGTAGATGGCGTGCTATTTAATAGAAATATTCCAAAGAAAGTACAAAAAAAAAGTCTCCTAGAATAATGAGTTCAGTGAGGTGTCAGGAAACATAATTGATATACAAAAATCACTTGTATTTCTATATACTACCAAAGGACACATAGAAAATGAAATTCAAAATACAATATGACTTATAATTGCTCCAAAAATATGAAATGGCTTCTGTATAAATCTATCAAAATCTGTATAGGAGTTGTATGCTGAAAACTTGACCATGCCACAAAAGAAATCAAAGAGAATCTAAATAAATGAAGAGAGGTTCCATGTTCATGAACTGGAAGGCTCCCATTAGTAAAAACTTGTTCTCCAAAATTAATATACAGATTTTAACACAGTCATTTTTTTGTAGATATAGGAAATACTACTCTAAAATTTATATGGAAAGGCAGCAGAACTAGAATAACTAAAAATAATTCTGAAAAATAAGAATAAAATGGAAGGAAGGGCTCCATCACTTTGCAGAGTATGTAGTAATCTTGATTTATGTTTGGAGGGACAGACACACAGATAAATGGAACTGAATAGAAAATCCAGAGGTAGAGTCACTAAGTGTGGCCAACTGATTTTTCCTCTGTTTTATTTAATTTTAGTTTTATATTGAAGTATAGCTGATTCACAGTGTTGATTAGTGTCAGGCATACAGCCAAGTGATTCAGTTTTACACATCCAGGTGATTCAAAGCTAAAGAACCTGCCTGCAGTGCAGAAAACCCAGGTTTGATCCCTGGGATTGGAAAGATCCCCTGGAGACAGGAATGGCTACCCACTTCAGTATTCATGCCTGGAAAATTCCATGGACAGAGGAGCCTCAGAGGCTAGAGTCCATGGGTTGCAAAGAGTTGGATACGACTGAATGACTTTCACTGAATCTAGATATCCATTCCTTTTCCAGATTCTTTTCCCATATAGGTTACTACAGAATATTGAGTAGATTTCCCTGTGCTATATAGTAGGTCTTGTTGATTATCTGTTTTATATATACTAGTGTCTCTATATTAATCCCAACACCCTAATTTATCTTCCCCATCTCTCCCCTTTGGTAAAAATAAGTTTGTTTTTTAGTCTGTGAGTCTGTATCCGTTTTGTGAATTAGTTCATTTATATCCATTTTTAGATTCCACATATAAGTGATATCATATGATATTTGTCCTCTGTCTGGCTTACTTCACTTTGTATGATCATCACTAGGTCCATCCATGTTGCTACAAATGGCTGCATTCCATTCTTTTTTATGGCTGAGTAATACTCCATTGTGTGTATGTACCATATCTCTTTATCCATTCCTCTGTTGACGGACATTTTGGTTACTTCCGTGTCTTCGCTATTTAAATAGTGGTATGGTGAGTCACCCAGGTAGTGCTAGCAGTAAAGATCCTGCCTGCCAACGCAAGAGACGTAAGAGACGCGAGTTCGATCCCTGGGTCAGGAAGATCCCCTGGAGAAGGGTATGGCAACCCACTCCAGCACTATTGCTTGGAGAATCCCATGGACAGAGGAGCCTGGTGGACTACAGTCCATAGAGTCACACAGAGTCAGACATGACTAAAGCAACTTAGCACACATGTTGTGAATCACAAGATGCACGTATCTTTTCTAATTATGGTTTTCTGAGCATATACACCCAGGAGTGGGATTGTTGGATCATATGGTGGAGGCAGAGGTTGAAATGGTTAGATAGCATCACTGACTTAATGGACATGAGTTTGAGCAAACTCCGGGAGATAGCGGAAATCAGAAGCCTGGCATGCTGCAGTCCATGGGGTTGCAAAGACATGACTGAGCAACTGAACAGTGGTAGCTCTATTTTTCATTTTTAAAGGAATCTCCATACAATTCTGCATAGTGGCTGTGCCAGTTTGCATTCCCCTCAAGCGTGTAGAAGGGTTCCCTTTTTTCCACGTTCTTTTCAGCATTTATTACTGGTAGACTTTTTTATTATGGCCGTTGTGAGTGGTGCGAGGTGATACCTTGTTGTAGTTTTGATTTGCCTTTCTCTAATAAATAGCCACATTGAACAGGTTTTTCAGTTGTGTGCAAAAAATGTACCTGTCTAAATTGACTTCTTGAAGGTCTGCCCTGTTGGGATTTCTTTTTCGATTACATACCCCAGGACATTTCTTGAGGGCAGTTATGTTTTACAGCCCCTCAGACCTTGTGAATATGAAGTGTCTATTCAGCTCAGTCGCTCAGTCGTGTCTGACTCTTTGCGACCACATGGACTGCAGCACGCCAGGCCCCCCGTCCATCACCAACTCCCGGAGTTGACTCAAACTCATGTCCATTGAGGAGGTGATGCCAGCCAACTTTTCAAGTTGTAGTTATACGAATGGCCACAAGGTGGCAGCATTTCTTCATGCCCCACCAGGGTTCCTGGGGCAACCAGCGCCTTATGAAAATAGTGATACTGGGTTGTACCTTAGAGTAGAATGTGCCAGAACAGACACCCAAGGGTTTGTGTCTCATACTTCTTCCCTCTTACCCTGCATCCCCATAGACTAATATCAGGCCCTGCAATAGAGCAGTGCTGACAGTTCCATTGCACTTGTATGGGTGGGAGGATTCTGAGGCATGAGGTTAAAGGTAGGAACTCCAGCACCAGGAGACTTGGAGACCAGGGGGATTTTCAAAGCTCTTCCAGCCTGGAGGGTCCTCCTTCTTTTGCGTGCAGTAAGCTTGGTTCATCTGGAAGAGGACACACCTGGATCTGGAGATTGGAGTCCCATCCACAGGGGACCAGGCACTCTGCATCCAAAGGGGCTCCTTTGCTGGCCCATCCTCCCCAGCTCCCTCAGCTTGACCCAAGGCTGCTCAGGCTCCAGGGTTGTGATACCAGCCCATGTATATATATACCTATACATATACATACACACACACATATATACATATACACACACACACACACACATATATATATACACATACACACACACATACTTTTTTGAGGTTCCTTTCCCATATAGGACCTGCCAGTGTTGAGTAGCATTCCTGTGCTCTGCAGTAGGTCCTTGAGGATTATCTGTTGTATCTATGTTAATGTGTACATGTGAATGCCATCCTCCTAATATATCCCTCTCCCCATTTTCCCCTCTGGGAACCTTAAGTTTGTTTTCTAAGTCTGTGAGTCTATTGCTGTTTTGTAAATTAGTTCATGTGTATCCATTTGTAGATTCCACATTTAAGTGATAATCATATGACATTTGTTCTGTGTCTGACTTCATATTATCGTCATTAGGTCCATCCATGTTGCTGCAAATGGCATCATTTCATTCTTTTTTATGGCTGAGTAATATTCCCACTGTGTGTATGTATACAACATATTCTTTATTCCTCTGTCGATGGACTTTCTGCTTGTTTCGGCATCTTGGCTGTTGTACATAGTGGTACATTGAGCCACAAGGTGCTTGTATGTTTTTGAATTAGTTTTCTGAGGACATAGGCCCAGGAGTGGGATTGCTGGATCATATGGTAGCTCTATTTTTTCATTTTCTAAGGAACCCCCAGACTGTTCACCTGGTGTAATGTGTCACTTAAGGCCTGTGTTTCCTTGTTGATCTTCTCTCTGGATGATCTGTTCATTGCTGAAAGCGGGGTGTGAAAGTCTCCCAGTATTATCATGCTAGCGTCACGCTTTATGGCTGTTAGCATTCGCCTTATATACGAGGTGCCCCATGTCAGGTTTGTATATATTTACACTTGTTATACTTCTTGGATTGCTCCCTTGATCATTATGTAGTATCCTTCTTTGTCTCTTGCAACGGTCTCTAAAGTCTATTTTGTTCGATATAAGTATTGCTACTCCAGTTGTGTTTTGATTTCCATTTGCGTGGAGTAACTTTTTCGGTCCCCTCCCTTTTAGTCTGTATGGGTCCCTACATCTAAAGTAGGTTTCTTACAGACAGCATATATATAGGTCTTGTTTTTGTATCCAGTCAGTCAGTCTGTCTTTTGGTTGGAGCATTTAATCTATTTCCATTTAAGGTAATTATTGACATGTATGTTCTTATTGCCATTTTGTTCATGGTTTTGGATTCAGATTTGTAGGTTCTTTTTCTTCCCTTCCTCCTTTGTTCTCTTGTGACTTGATGACTGTTGTTTGTGTTGTAGTTGGATTGCTGCTTCTTTTTGGTGTGTGTATCTGTTCTGGATTTTTGGTTTGGGGTTACCTGGAGGTTTTGATGTAGCAGTCTGTATATACACAAGATTGTTTTAAGTTGCTGGTCACTTAATTTCATATACATGCCCAGTGTCCTGCATTTCACTCTCCTCTCCTCATGAATGCTGGTTTGGATACCATGCTTGCGTGAGGATGTTTTCCTTCCTTTACTGCATGCTTGCCTTCACTGGTGAGCTTTCCCATTTGTAATTTCCTTGTTTCTGTTTGTAACTTTTCCTTTTCTACCTAGAGAGTTTCCTTTCCCATTTTTTGTAAAGCTGATTTGGTGGTGCTGAATTTTCTTAGCTTCTGCTTGTCTGTAAAGCTTTTGATTCTCCATTAAATCTGAAAGAGAGCCTCACTGGGTAGAGTATTCTTCCTTATAGGTTTTGCCTTTCATCACTTCAGATAAGTTGTACTGCTTCCTTCTTGGCCAGTTGATTTTTGACGGTGGTGCAAAAGCAACTCAATGGAGGAGTTTAGCCTTTTTAGCACATGCTGGAGCAATTGAACATCCATAGGCAAAAAATGAATCTTGACTTAAATTTCATGTATTATAGAAAAATTAGCTCAAAGTGGATTATAGATTTAAATATAAAATGTAAAACTATAAAACTTTAGAAAACAGCATGGAAGAAAATCTTAAGGACCTACCAGGGTTTGTCGAAATATTGTTAAACATGACACAAAAAGCATGATCAAAGAGAAAAATTTTAAAGTTTTACTCTGTGTAAGACTCTATTAAAAGACAAGCTATAGAGTAGGAGAAAATATTTGCAAACTACATTCCTGTCAAAGGATTCATACCTATAATGTGTAAAGAACACTTAAAACTCAACATGTAAAATGATGAAAAAAATCTGTCATTTGTGAAAAAATCGGTCACTTGTTTAAAAAAAAAGTTACACATACAATTACCATTTGACCCAGCAATTGCACTCCTGGGTATTTTTCCCAGAGAAATGAAAATCTAATGTTCACCCCAAAACTGACACATAGTTGTCCATAGAAAACATATTTATAATAGCTAGAAACTGGAAACAATCAATATATGCCTTTAGTCTACTGGAGAGTAGACTAAACAAACTGTGGTTTATCCCTACCATGGAGTACTACTCAGCACTTTAAAAAAACTATTGACATAAGGTAAATTTCAAGGCCGTCAGGCTGAATTTTTATAGAGATAGAATTCGACAGTAGTAGTTATCAAGGATCAGGAAAGGTGGGTCACAGAGGAGAGTAACTAAAAAGGGAGCTGTGAGTGAGATCTGGGGTAATTGAATAGGTTTATATCTAACATCAGAGAAGGCAATGGCACCCCACTCCAGTACTCTTGCCTGGAAAATCCCATGGACGGAGGAGCCTGGTGGGCTGCAGTCCACGGGGTCGCTACAGTTGGACACGACTGAGCGACTTCACTTTCATTTTTCACTTTCATGCATTGTGGAAGGAGATGGCAACCCACTCCAGTGTTCTTGCCTGGAGAATCCCAGGGACGGGGGAGCCTGGTGGGCCGCCGTCTATGGAGTCGCACAGAGTCGGACACGACTGAAGGGAGTTATCAACAGCAGCAGCATGTCTAACATTGAGTGGCACACACACAAACATCGTGTCCATGTGAAATTCCTGCTTTTGGCACTGTGCTAGGATTGTGTAATATGGAACCGGTGGATGATCTGGGAGAAAGGTACAAGGGACCCACATGTCTGCTATCTCTGTAACTTCTGTAATTATTTCAAAATAAAAACTTGACAAACCCGAAGGAAAACCATTCACACTGGAGGGGCAAGATTGTCAACCTGCTATTTTCCTAACAACTGTCTCCATTGTTAAAAGTGTCAAGTTCACTGAGATTAATCTGCCGACCCTTCAAAACCTCTCAGATCCTGCTGGGCAGATTGAGTACATGTGCCCTTACAGTGTCTTGGTGTCTGGACAACTACATTTCACATACAAGTGGAAGATGATAACTTCAGGAACACTGAAGCTGAAGTACTCTAGGATCTTAACCTCTCCTAGGGAGTACAGACTTATTCTGAATGATTAAATCAATGTACCTGTTGAATGCATGTCAGAGAGAGGAATCTCTAGCAATTGATGTGTACCACAGCACAGATGTTCCAGAGATCAGAAGAAAACAAAAGGAAACTTTTCTTTGTTTATTGACTCTTCCTGCTTTTTAACTGTGAAACCAGGGAATTACTATTCCTTCCCTGTGTCCATTGAAGTACTAAAACAGAGTTCAAACATGACATGTGATCAAATGCCTAAGTATATCATTAGGCACTTTTACCTACAAAGGCTTTACTCTGATTCATTAAATCAACCTTCTCTAGGGGTCCTCCCTGGGCATACTGTAAAACAGAGTTTGGTTTTGTAATTTGTCCTTTTGAATACCTGTCTTTCTTTTCAAATGCAGTCATTAGAACTGACTTGATATCAGCCATGATAAAAAAGTATCTTTTTGAGGGGATCTTTTCAGATAAAAAGATGAAAGAAATTCTCCTTTTGTTAGGCAAAGATTATGAGAAAGTAGAATGAGGATGTTTATTAAAAAATAATTATGGCTTCATGGGAGAAAAAAAGAAAATACGCCTCTTTTTCTCTCATGGTTTTATTTTGTCATTGTTTCTCTGGCTTCCCTGGTGGCTCAGAGGGTAAAGAAACTGCCTGGCAGTGCAGGAGACCCAGGTTCGATCCCTGAGACGATCCCCTGGAGCAGGGAGTGGCAACCCACTCCAGTATTCTTGCTGGAAAATTCCGTGGACAGAGGAGCCTGGTGGGCTACAGTCCACGGGGTCACAGAGAGTCAGACACGACTGAGCGAACAACACTTTCATTTTCACCCTGGACCAGTGCTTGGAGTAGTGGCCCAGCTAGAAGGGATATCTTTCTCTAACTGAAAGTAATGTTGGACTGACCAAGGAAATCTTGAGTTTGATGTTCAGAGCACAGAGTAGGTGGTCAGTACTTGCATAGCTGCAAAACCAGAAGAGACTTTTTTTCTCTGGGGCCTGCTTGCTCCTCCTCTGAGCCATGAAAAACAACCTCCTTCTAGCTAATTACACCCCGTTGGCTCCTATTTTCTGCTGAAACAGAGTCTCAGCAATTGGGATGATGTTCCATTAAACTCATAGACACGTACTTTCTCATTTCAGCAGTCTTGCTGACAATACTTCACATAATGTCTCTTTACTAAAATCAATTAGTGTCTTATCAAATTTTTAGTTAAGCAGTTCTCATTTAAATTTACTTACTTTCTAAGAGCTCACATTCCCAATTCTGGATAGTCTTTTATGTAATTACAAAATTAATTATAGCATTAGGCTCCAAATCTCTCTCCTTTTGACTTCTATTATCACCACCCTGATGTGGCTTTGTTTTTACAATGCCTTCTCTGAGGGGAGTTGGATTAAGGCTGAAGCCTTAAGGCACTGAAAATGACTTGAGGTCCTGATGTTACTAGTTACTAACATTTACTGTCAAATTGCAAACTTCTATGAAAGACTAGGGGCTTCAGATGGTAAAGAATCTGCCTACAATGTGGGAGACCTGGGTTAGATTCCTGGGTTGGGAAGATCCCCTGGAGAAGGGCATGGCAACCCACTCCAGTATTCTTGCCTGGAGAATCTCATGAACAGAGGAGCCTGGAGGGCTACAGTCCATGGGGTCTCAAAGAGCTGGACATGACTGAGAGACTAACACTTGCACTTTGAAGAAAGATGAGAAAGACCAGGTAGGAAGATGACAGAAGGTGTGAATCTTAGCTCAAACACTTCCTGTGTTCAGGGCGGCTTCTCGTTCTCGCTTTCAGTCTTTTCATCTGCAAACTACTGGAGAGCTAAGATGTTGCACCTTACATATCCTTGGTGTCTGGTAAAAATCAATTCTCTTTTTCTCTCTAGTGATTTTTGTACACTGGAGCCAAAGATGTTTTAGGCTTGCATCGAAATCTAAAATGTAAGGGATTGGATGGAGAGGTAATAGATGAATTCTGATGGCTATACAAATCTCTCTCCAAACATTCTGACACGTGACATCTCTGGATTGGTGAGACTCGCATTTGAGAGATCAAGATGAAAGAGTGATCTTCTTGGGGAGTTTCAATAGTCAATAGAATGTTATTTCTAGCTATCTTGAAGTTGTCCTCCCTGACAGGGAATAATAACTCAGTTTAAGTTAGAATGACTTGGTAAACCCAGAGAATATCTAAAGGGAGATCAGTTAGAGATTAAATATATTAGTGAATCTGCCTCAAAAAAAGATTGTGTAAAGAAGGAATCTAAAACCACCCATCCTCCTTCCCCTTAATACTTTATATACGAGATCTCTCCCTGTATTTTAATGAAATGGGATTATACTAGATAGTTCAGTATAAATCAATACTATTTTAATGATTCTATATTTATTGGTTGGAAATACTATAACATATTTAGCCACCTCTTCTTTATAATAACTTCATTTTGAAACCTTCGTTTGACTCACAGAAAGTCACAAAAAAAATATATAGTAGAATTTATGTGTACCTTCTAACCAGATTCTCCTGATAATAATATCTTACATAACTATAATACCATGTCAAACCAGAAAAATGATGCTGGTATAATCAGTCCTTGTTATTCATGGATCCTGAATAATGAGGTGCTCAAATTTGTGAACTTGTCTACTGGCCAGAATTTATTTGTAAAACCAAAATCAACAACCTCAGTCCTTCCACAGTCATTTGGACATGTGTCTGCACAGAGCGATGAAAAATTTTAGTTGCTCAATGTAAATGTTCACAGCGGAGGCTGAGCATGGAGACACTCCGCCTGCTTGTTTCAGCTCTCATACTATAAATAAGCACCTTTTATACAGTCTATTCGGAGAAGGCAATGGCACCCCACTCTAGTACTCTTGCCTGGAAAATCCCATGGACAGAGGAGCCTGGTAGGCTGCAGTCCATGGGGTCGCGAAGAGTCAGACACAACTGAGCAAGTTCACTTTCACTTTTTACTTGCATGCATTGGAGAAGGAAATGGCAACCCACTCCAGTGTTCTTGCCTGGAGAATCCCAGGGACAGGGCAGCCTGGTGGGCTGCCGTCTATGGGGTCACACAGAGTCGGACACGACTGAAGCGACTTAGCAGCAGCAGCAGCATACAGTCTATTTAGCACCCTGTTTTCTTGCACATTTATGCTTTCTGTCAGCAAATCCATTGTGAAGATGGCCTCCTGGCTAGTGCTTCGTACAGGAAGGCTGCCATGTGCCTTATGGAGAAAATGTGTGTATTAAAAAAACTTCATTCCAACAGAAGTTACAGTGCTGTTGGTCATGAGTCCAATGTTAATCACTCAACATTAATACATTACATATGGTGTCCTTAAACAGAAAAATACACCGAAAAAGGTAATGCACTGATATTAATAAGTTGATGAAATGTTGTCCCTGGAAGCCCATAGAAACACAGCCTTGTGTTTCCCATAGGAGCAATGATTCAGGATTCATTCATTCAGTGTTTCTAGTGATGCTGTAGACCATACCCACCATGAATAATCAGAATCACCTGTACAAAGCTGGTGAGGAGGTGGAGTAAGTAGATCTGTCTCTTGCACACTGCTGGTGGAAATGTAGGGTGGAACCACAGCTCTGTAAAAGTCTGGAAGATTATAAAGTTAAACATACATTTACCATGCAGCCTAGTAATTGTACCTCCTGGGTATTGATCCCAGAGAAACAAAACCTTACATTCGTACATGCACCTTGGAATTTGTAAGCTTATGTCTTTTGTCAAATTTGGGACATGTTCAGCCATTTTTTAAAAACATTTTTTGAACTTCATATTCTTTCTCCTCTCCTTGTGGGTCTCCTAGGACCTGAATGTTAGATCTCTTGTTATTGTATAATGTGGCTCAAAGGCTCATTTTATTTTATTTCAATCAATTTCCTCTCTGTTTTTCAGATTAGATGATTTCTATTAGCTGATCTTCAAATTCACTGAGTCTTTAATTATTTCAGTTCTGCAATGAAACCCATCCAGTGAAATTTTCAAAAAATGTCGTATTTTTCAATTCTAAAAGTTGAATTTGTTTCTTCTTTGTGTCTTCTGTTTTATTGTTGAGATAGGCTGTTTTTAAATTTGCTCAGGAGTGTTCATAGTTGCCTGCTGCAGCAATTTTGTGACAGCTGCTTGAAAAACATTGTTAGAAAATTGCAAAATCTGTGTCTTTTCAGTGTTGGAATCCGTTGCTCACATTTTCTCACTTGAGTTGAGATTTTTCCTTTGACTTGATATGATGAGTAATTTTGGACTGCGTCCTAGGCTTTGAATATTACACTATTAGCCTTTGGTTCCTATTTAAATCTTCTAATCAACCTATTCTAAATACATATCCTAGTTCACTCCTGTGGTTCATGGTTCAAATATCAGTTTAGTTTATAAAGCCTCCACAATGCTGTTTTCTTCCCCCAACTTGTGTGTTACTTAGATGATAGGAGTTGACTCTAGAGTGTCTTCAGTGGTGGCTGGAGGTGGGAAGGGGAGAGACACCCCATCTCTGCAGGATGGGGAAAGAGGGCGGAGTCTTCTACAGTGACAGACCTAGGGGAGGAGGGGCCACCGTGTTTCTGCAGAGAAGGCTGAATCAAAATCTTGCCCACAGGCTCCACAGAGCCAGGGTGTCCCTTCATCATCATGGTGGTGGAGTGGGGGTACATGTCAGAGTTCTGCCCACAGGAGAGGAAAGTTGCCTTACCATTCAGAATGGAAATCATGGAATTCGGGTTTTTGCAGCAGGCTTAGTAGGAAAGGAGAGCTATCTGATTACAGGGATGTGGCAGGCAGGGGTCTGACCAAAGCCTGCACAGGAAGGGGACACACCTCCTTGTCCCCACAAGAACGTGGAGGAAGTCTTAGTTCATCCCCTATCCCTGCAGGGGAGGGACATGCACTTTTGGAGACAGAGATGAAGGACAGAGTTCCTCCTGCAGACCCCCAGCTGCAGTGCACACTGTGGGAGGGGTGGCTACAGAGGGTTTTCAAGGTGGCCAGTGTCCAACTCTTTGCAACCCCATGGACTGCAGCCTGCCAGGCTCCTCTGTCCATGGGGATTCTCCAGGCAAGAATACTGGAATGGGTTGCCATGCCCTCCTCCAGGGGATCTTACCAACCCAGGGATCGAACTGAGGTCTCCTGTATTACAGGTGGATTCTTTACTGACTGAGCCACCAGGGAATCCCAAGATTATTGAAGTGTGTAGCCTATCCCTTCTCCAGGGGATCTTCCCAACCGAGGAATCAAACCAGGGTCTCCTGAATTGCAGGCTGATTCTTTACCAACTGAACTATCAGGGAAGCGCTATCTAATATGAAGAACGGGCAGATATAGCCAAAAGTTTCGATTCTGTTGGATTGCCCTTTTCTCAGTCCTTTGTGTGAAAGAAAGTGGGTTTTTTGGGGGGCTATGTTTTGTCTGTACCCTTTGGCATTTCTGGGTTTCAGGCTTCTCCAAACCCAGCTGAGTTACACAGAGTACAAGGGGAAAAGAAAATACAAATCAGACATCACTTCTGGGTTGTTCTTGCATTGCTGAAAAAAAAATGTGCAATTTGAGTTGTCAGTTGCATTTTGGGGGTGCAAAATGAGGACTACAGTCTAAGAACCAGCCTCTCGGATAGCTCTGAAGAACTGCTCTGAAGTGGTGAGGGGAAAGGTAGTATATATGTGATTTTAGTGAAGGGGAACACAGGCAGTCAAGCTCAGATTTTGGCAGAAAGTTACTGCTAATCATAAGAAGTTTGTTGCTAGGCATGAGGACCATTTTGTTGTTCTGTCACTAAGTCATGTCTGACTCTTTGCGACCCCATGAACTGCAGCACCCAGGCTTTCCCGTCCATCACCAACTCCCAGAGTTGGCTCAAACTCATGTCCACTGAGTCATCAATGCCACCCAACCATCTCATCCTCTGTCCCTCCCTTCTCTAGCCTTCAGTCTTTCCCGGCATCAGGGTCTTTTCCAATGGGTTGGCTCTTTGCATCAGGTGGCCAAAGTATTGGAGCTTCAGCATCAGTCCTTGCAATGAGTATTCAGGGTTGATTTTCTTTAGGATTGACTGGTTTGATCTCCTTGCTGTCCAAGCAAGACTTTCATGAGTCTTCTCCAACACCACAATACAAAAGCATCAATTCTTCGGTGTTCAGCCTTCCTTATGGTCCAACTCTAACATCCATTCATGACTACTGAGAAAACCATTGCTTTGACTCTACAGACCTTTGTCAGTGAAGTGATTTATCTGGTTTTTTTAATATGCTCTCTAGGTTTGTCATAGCTTTTCTTCCAAGAAGCAAGTGTCTTCTAATTTCATGGCTGCGGTCACCATCTGCAGTGATTTTGGAGCCCAAGAAAATAAAACCTGCCACTGTTTTCCATTTTTTTCCCCATCTGTTTGCCATGAAATGATGGGACTGGGTGCCATAATCTTGGTTTTTTGAGTGTTGAGTTTTAAGCCAGCTTTTCCACTCTCCTCTTTCACCCTCACCAAGAGGCTCTTTAGTCCCTCTTTACTCTCTGTCATTAGATTGGTATCATCTACACATCTGAGGTTGATGATATTTCTCCCCATAATCTTCATTCCAGCATGTGATTCATCCAGCCCAGCATTTGGCATGATGTACTCTGCATATGAGTTAAATAAGCAAGGTAACAATATACAGCCTTGTCATACTTTTTTCCCAATTTTGAACCAATCCATTGTTCCATACCTGGTTCTAACTGTTGCTTCTTGTCCTGCATACAGGTTTCTCAGGAGGCAGATACGGCGGTCTGGTATTCCCATGTCTTTCAGAATTTTCCACAGTTTGTTGTGATTCACAGTTAAAGGTTTTAGCATAGTCAATGAAGCAGAAGTAGATGGGTTTTTTTTTAATTCCTTTGCTTTCTCTGTGATCCAACAGATGTTGACATTTTGATCTCTGGTTCCTCTGCCTTATCTGAATTCAGCTTGTACATCTGAAAGTTCTTGGTTCATGTACTGTTGAAGCCTAGCTTGGAGAATTTTGAGCATTACCTTGCTGGCATGTGAAATGAGTGCAATTGTGTGGTAGTTAGAACATTCTTCGGCATTGCTGTTCTTTGGGATTGTGATGAAAACTGACCTTTTGCAGTCCTGTGGCCATTGCTGAGTTTTCCAAATTTGCTGGCATATTGAGTGCAGCACTTTAACAGCATCATCTTTTAGGATTTAAAATAGCTCAGCTGGAATTCCATCACTTCAAGTAGCTTTGTTTGTAGTAATGCTTTTTAAGGCCCACCAGAGTTCACACTCTGTGATGTCTGACTCTAGGTGAGTGATCACTCCATCATGGTTATTGGGTCATTAAGAACTTTTTTATACAGTTCTTCTGTGTATTCTTGCCACCTCTTCTTAATCTCTTCTGCTTCTGTTAGATTCTTGCCATTTCTATCTGTTATTGAGCCCATTTTTGCATGAAATATTCCCTTGGTATCTCTGATTTTCTTGAAGTGGTTTCTAGTCTTTCCCATTGTATCATTTTACTGTATTTCTCGGCATTGTTCACTTAAAAAGGCTTTCTTTCCTCACTTTCCTATTTTTTGGAATGCTGAATTCAGTTGGATATATATTTCTCTTGCTCCTCTGCCTTTCACTTCTTTTCTCAGCTATTTGTAAGGCCTCCTCAGACATCCATTTTGCCTTCTTGCATTTCTTTTTCTTTGAGATGATTTTGGTCATGAGTTTCTGTACTGTGTTACGAACCTATGTCCATAGTTCTTTAGGCACTCTGTCTATCAGATCTAATCCCTTGAATCTATTTGTCACTTCCACTGTATAATCATAAGAGATTTGATTTAGGTCATACCTGAATGGCCTAGTGGTTTTTCCCTACTTTCTTCAATTTAAGTCTCAATTTGCAATAAAGAACTCAAGATCTGAGCCACAGTCAGCTCCAGGTCTTCTTTTTGCTGACTGTATAGAGCTTCTCCATCTTTGGCTGCAAAGAATATAATCTATCTGATTTCAGTGTTGACCATCTGGTGATGTCCATGTGTAGAGTTGCCTCTTGTGTTGTTGGAAGAGGGGGTTTGCTATGACCAGTGTGTTCTTTTGACAAAAACTCTGCTAGCTTTTGCCCAGCTTCATTTTGTACTCCAAGGCCAAACTTGCCTGTTACTGCAGGTATCCCTTGACTTCCTACTTTTGCATTCCAGTCCTCTATGATGAAGAACCAGAGGAACCAGAAATCAAAGTGCCAACATCTCTTGGATCATTGAAAAAACAACAGAGTTCAAGAAAAACATCTACTTCTGCTTTATTGAATATGCCAAAGCCTTTGACTGTGTGGATCACAACAAACTGTGGAAATTTCTTCAAGAGATGGGAACAACAGACCACCTTACCTGCCTCCTGAGAAGTCTATATGCAGGTCAAGAAACAACAGTTAGAACTGGACATGGAACAACAGACTGGTTCAGAATCAGTAAAGGAGTATGGCAAGGCTGTATACTGTCACCTGGCTTATTTAACTTATATGCAGTATACATTTTGCAAAATGCCAGGCTGGATGAAGCACAAGCTGGAATCAAGATTGCCAGGAGAAATATCAGTAACTGCAGATATGCAGATGACACCACGTTTATGACAGAAAGTGAAGAGGAATTAAAAAGCCTCTTGATGAAAGTGAAAGAGGAGAGTGAAGAAGTTGGCTTAAAGCTCAACACTCAGAAAACTAAGATCATGGCATCTGGACCCATCACTTCATAGCAAATATATGGGGAAACAATGGAAACAGTGAGAGACTTTAATTTTGGGCTCCAAAATCACTGCAGATGGTGACTGCAGCCATGAAATTAAAAGACGCTTGCTCCTTGGAAGAAAGGCTATGACCAACCTAGATAGCATATTAAAAAGCAGCAACATTCCTTTGCCAGCAAAGGTCTGTCTAGTCAAAGCCATGGTTATTCCAGTGTCCATGTCTGGATGTGAGAATTGGACTATGAAGAAAGCTGAGCACCAAAGAATTGATGCTTTTGAACTGTGGTGTTGGAGAAGACTCTTGAGAGTCCCTTGGACTGCAAGGAGATCCAACCAATCCATCCCAAAGGAAATCAGTCGTTAATATTCATTGGAAGGACTGATGCTGAAGCTGAAACTTCAATACTTTGGCTACCTGATGTGAAGAACTGACTCATTTGAAAAGACCCTGATGCTGGGAAAGATTGAAGGCGGGAGGAGAAGGGGGACAACAGAGGATAAGTTAGTTGGATGGCATCACCAACTCAATGGACATGAGTTTAAGTAAGCTCTGGGAGTTGGTGATGGACAGGGAGGCCTGGCGTGCTACAGACCATGGGGTCACAAAGAGTCAGACATGACTGAGCAACTGAACTGAACTGATGATGAAGAGGACATCTTTTTTTGTGATCAGTTCTAGAAGGTCTTGCAGGTCTTCATGAGGAGCATATGTCTCTGTAAATGATTTTTGTGCTTTTCTAGATATAAGAAGATGCAAGAAATTGAGCTCATACTATCTTTTCCTGAAATTTTCTATCTGAAGCCCTCTTCTGCCTTTTTTCCTATAGTACAGAGTACCTCCTTCCTCATCTGCATCATGGACTCCCATCAGGGTGTGTTGAAGGCTACAGTGGCCAGTGACTTCATGCTTGCATAACCAGATGGCAAGTGACTGTTTTCAGTTGACCCCTGAGTCCCAAAATTCCAACTTGTCTCTGTCATCCATCTTTGACCCTGCCAGGTTTTTAATGGGTTTTGTCCAGGGATTTCTGTTGAAATCAGCAGGAGTAAAACAGAATGCACTGTCCTCAGAACCAGATGGCAATATAGGATTGATGGTAATATAGGATTTCTGATTGCTAGCCCTTCTGAACAGTTCTGGGATTCATAGTCTTGCCTATGCCACTTGGCCTCTTACCTCCTCACATTTCTATAAGTAGAAACCTTAAGAAGGTTGACTGCTAAGACTCTTGGTGCAATATGCACTGGGTAGCGTCACAGCCCTTGCAGCTCCTGTTAAGTATTCTTTCTTTTTAATATCAGCCAAACTGACATGAGAGACTATTCTTCAACATCAACTTCTCATCCAAGATTGCAAACCATTTGGCCTTTGTGTATTTCTTCTTTTGTGAATTATTACACCTTTTATTTGCTTTTGTATTGAGGTGCTCATCTTCTGCTTACTGGTTTGTATAAGTTTTGCATGCTGCTGCTGCTGCTAAATCGCTTCAGCCATGTCCGACTCTGTGCAACCCCATAGACGGCAGCCCACCAGGCTCCCCATCCCTGGGATTCTCCAGGCAAGAACACTGGATTGGGTTGCCATTTCCTTCTCCAATGCATGAAAGTGAAAAGTGAAAGTGAAGTCGCTCAGTCGTGTCCGACTCCTAGCGACCCCATGGACTGCAGCCTTCCAGGCTCCTCCGTCCATGGGATTTTCCAGGCAAGAGTACTGGAGTGGGGTGCCATTGCCTTCTCCATAAGTTTTGCATATATGGATATAAATACTTTGTTTGCCTATATAAGCTGCAAATACTTGTCCCAGTGTGACTTTTAGTTGAGTTTCTGTGGTTTGGCCATGCCCAAGATTTTGCTTTTTATGGAGTCAAATCTATCACTTTTTACAAATCTTTTCTTGCTGAGGAGATTGGCCTTCCAGGTCCTACTCTGAGCCTGAAGAGATCGCCTTCCCCCTTTTGACCCCTTTTTACATTTGAAATGTCAGGGTGGGGAAGAGAAAGTGATACAGCTCTCTTTAAAGTGCAGGAAGACGAGTTGGGTGACAAATGGGAAGACCTTCTCCGGTAGGTTTCTGTCTAATCAGAAGTGAAATAAGAGCTGTTTAAAACCACACTCAAACCCATTTTCTGCTTGACTCCCTCTGACCACAGCCCAGGTGCCTACATCACCACATCAGAGCCATCGGAACTGATTTTCTACAGGAAAGACCCTTTCCCATGAGAGCATTAGACATGGTGTCTTGTAAAGATTCCCCTCCCCTATTGGCACTCATCATCTGGGCTCTAGTAGTGAATCAGGAGAGACAATGATTGAAACAGCATATGGCATCATCAGATAGTGGTTTTTCTGACTCTGACAGTTTTAAGAGTTGTCACTGACTTTTTTCTCCAGCTGAGGTTTAGTGGCTTTCCTTCCCTTTTCACCGTGGCATTAAGGATCTGTTTCAGTCCTCGGTCAGATATGTAGAGCTCATACATATTTAAATGTTTCAAAGTGTTGTCCTGATTCCTGTTTCAACCCATGCCTCCACCTAGCTGACCTCAGCAGTCCACCCTATCGATTTGTGTATGAAGAGAGACTGTATGGATTTTTTTTTTATGTTTTCTTTTCAGTTATTGCAGTGCTAAAATAATAAGGGCATGATTAAATTTTCTATGATGTCTGTGAACAGGCGATAAAGCACTGAATGTTGAACTGAATATATGTAACAAAAAGCAAGGGTGATGAGGCAATTCAAAAAGAGGGCAGGCCAGTTCAGAGATGCAAACTGAACTCCTGATAGTAGGATTTTAGATTTGGAATAGAGGACCCAAATTCATCGGCTTGCTTCCATCCCTTGGTTGTTAATTACAGTTTTCAATTAATAATTCAGTGTCCTGGACTATTTTGATAACTCCTCATTAAGAGAATCAAAGCTGATAATTAAAGGATGGGTCACAGACCCTATCCACAGAGAGCAAAGGCCCAGGTGAGCAATTTGAAAGCTCTACCATTGAACAATATGAAAGCAATACCACTGCGCATTCCTCTCACGGGAACCGACAGTGAATATGGATATGGCACCAAAGAGAAGAGGAAAAAACTCGAGCACAAGCTCGCAGTGCCCTGCTTTGTTCACAGCCCCAGATCAATAGTACAAAGACTGCCCAACATGCTTCAGTAACCAGTCATCAATTATTTACCGGGCTCTTTTGTTCAGAGTTTCTGTTTACAAGATTACTTTGTTACTAGAAATGGTTGTTTCCTTTTATGCGGCTGCTGGCTGGGGGCTTGAGTCTTTTACAAGATGAGCCTTAAAGAGTGGTGTTTGTGTGTATGTCCTACATCCCCCAGCTCAGACTGCAGATTCAAATCAGCATCACTGTGTAGTACATCTTTCCACTGGTGCTCAGGATTCCCCTAGGTAGATATTACAGACTCAAGACTGACCTCTCCATGTAGAAAGCGTAAGCGTTTTCAGTATCTGCCAAAGGACAGTGGAAGTCAGGGGGAAGCCATGCCTCTTGAGTCATTTGCAGAATTTGTCCTTGCCCAGCTTTCTCAAGAGATTTAACTGACTAAAAAAACCAGGAGAAAATACATTAAGGTCTAGTCTTATTGTTGTTCAGCCACTAAGTCCTGTCTGACTCTTTGCAACCCCATGGACTGCCGCATGCCAGGCTTCCCTGTCCCTCACTATCTCCCAGAATTTGCTCAAACTCAAGTCCATTGAGTCAGTGATGCCATCCAACCATCTCATCCTCTGTCGTCCCCTTCTCCTCCTGCTCAATCTTCCCCAGCATCAGGGTCTTTTCCAGTGAGTCAACTCTTCACATCAGGTAGCCAAAGTACTGGAGCTTCAGCTTCAGCATCAGTCCTTCCAGTGAGTATTCAGGGTTGATTTCCTTTAGGATTGGCTGGTTTGATCTCCTTGAAATCCAGTGGACTCTCAAGAGTCTTCTCCAGCACCATAATTTAAAAGCATTTATTCTTGGGCACTCAGTCTTCCTTATGGTCCAACTCACATCTGTACATGACTTCTGGAAAAACCATAGTTCTGACTACATGAACCTTCATCAGCAACATGATGTCTCTGCTTTTTAATACCCTGTCTAGTTTGTCAATGCTTTCCTTCCAAGGAGCAAGCCTCTTCTAATTTCATGGCTGCAGTCACCGTCCACCATGATTTTGGAGCCCAAGAAGAGAAAATCTGCCACTGTTTCCACTTTTCTCCCATCTATTTGCCATGAAGTGATGGGACCAGATGCCATGATCTTAGTTTTTTTTAATATTGAGTTTAAGCCAGCTTTTCCACTCCTCTTTCACCCTCATCAAGAGGCTTTCTAGTTCCTCTTCACTTTGTGCCATTCGAGTGGTATCATCTGCATATCTGAGGTTGTTGACATTTCTCCCAGTAATCTTGATTCCAGCTTGTCAGTTATCCAAGCTGGCATTTTACATGATGTACTCTGCGTATAAGTTAAATAAACAGGGTGACGATATACAGCCTTGTCGTCGTACTCTTTTCCTAATTTTAAACCATCCATTGTTCTATGTCTGGTTCTAACTGTTGCTTCTTGACCTGCATACAGGTTTCTGAAGAGAGAGGTAAGATGGCTTGTTATCCTCATTTCTTTCAGAATTTTCCACAGTTTGTTGTGATCCATACAGTCAAATGGTTTAGCATAGTCAGTGAAGCAGAAGTAGATGGATTGTTTGTTTTTTGTTTTTTTTTTTGGAATTCACATGCTATCTCTATAATTGAACAAATGTTGGAAATTTGACCTCTGGTTCCTCTGCCTTTTCTAAATCCAGGTTGTACATCTGGAAGTTCTCGATTCAACTACTGTTGAAACCTAGCTTGAAGGAATTGGGGTATAACCTTACTAGCATGGGAAGTTGGCAAAATTGTCTGATAGTTTGAACATTCTTTAGCACTGCCCTTCTTCAGAATTTGGGTGAAGACTGCCGTTTTCCAGTCCTGTGGCCACTGCTGAGTTTTCCAAATTCACTGACATACTGAGTGCAGCACTTGAACAGCATCATCTTTTAGGATTTGAAATAGCTCAGCTGGAATTCCACCACCTGCATTAGCTTTATTTGTGGCAACACTTCCTAAGGTCCTCTTGACTTCACACTCCAGAATGTCTGGCTCTAGGTGAGTGGCCACACCATCCTGGTTATCCTGGTCAGTAAGACTTTTTTGTACAGTTCTGTGTACTCATGCCAGCTCTTCTTAACCTCTTCTGCCCCTGTTAGGTCTTTCCTGTTCATGTCGTTTATCATGCCCATCCTTGCATGAAATGTTCCTTTGATATCTCCAGTTTTCTTGAAGAGATCTCTAGTCTTTCCCATTCTATTGCTTTCCTGTGTTTTTTCCCACTGTTCATTCAAGAAGACTTTCTTATCTCTCCTTGCTATTCTTTGGAGCTCTGCATTCAGTTGGGTACATCTTTCCCTTTCTCCAGTATCTTTCACTTCCCTTCTTTCTTCAGCTACTTGGAAAGCCTCCTGAGACAACCACTTGGCCTTCCTGCATTTCTTTTTTGTGGGGACGGTTTTGGTCACTGCCTCCTGTACAGTATTATGAACCTGAATCCATAGTTCTTCAGGCACTCTATTTGCTAGATCTAATCCCTTGAATCTGTTCATCACCTCCACTGTATAATCATAAGTGATTTGATTTAGGTCATACATGAATGACGAGAGGTTTTCCCCACTTTCTTTAGTTTAAGCCTATAATGTTAGGTTTTTGCTATATGAATTTTGCTATAAGGAGGTGATGATCTGAGCCACAGTCAGCTCCTGGTCTTGTTTTTGCTAACTGTATAGAGCTTCTCCATCTTTGGCTGCAAAGAATGTAATCAATCTGATTTTGGTATTGACCTTCTAGTGATGTCCATGTGTAGAGTCATCTCTTATGTTGTTGGAAAACTGTGTTTGCTATGACCAGTGTGTTCTCTTGGCAGAATTCTGTTAGCCTTTGCCTGCTTCATTTTGTACTCCAAGGCCAAACTTACCTGTTAAGCCAGGTATCTCTTGACTTCCTACTTTTGTATTCCAGTCCCCTATAGTGAATAGCACATCTTTTTTTGTTGTTGTTTCATAGTTTGGTTTTTTAGTTATGTAAGTTCTTACAGGTCTTCACAGAACTGATTAACTTCAGCTTCTTCAGCATCAGTGGTTGGGGCATAGACTTGGATTACTGTGAGTTGAATGGTTTGCCTTAGAAACCATTTTTCTGTCATTTTTGAGTTTGCACCCAAGTACTGCATTCTGGACTCTTGTTGACTCTGAGGGCTTCTCCATTTCTTCTAAGAGATTCTTGCCCACAGTAGTAGATATAAAACTTCCATCTGAATTAAATTCGCCCATTCCCATCCAGTTTAGTTCACTGATTCCTAAGATGTTGATGTTCATGCTTGCCATCTCCTGCTTGACCATGTCTAATTTACCTTAATTTATGGACCTAACCTCCTAGGTTCCTATGTGATACTGTTCTTTACAGCATTGGATTTTACTCTCACCACCAGCAGCATCCACAACTGAGCATTGTTTCTGCTTTGGCCCAGCTGCTTCGTTCTTTCTGGACCTACTACTAGCTGTCCTCCACTCTTCCCCAGTAGCAGATTGGACACCTTCCAGCCTGGGGGGCTCATCTTCCAGCGTCATGTCTTTTTGCCTTTTCATACTGTTCGTGGGTTCTCAAGGTAAGAATGCTGGAGTGGTTCGCCATTCCCTGCTCCAGTGGACCACATTTTGCCAGAACTCTTCACTATGACCCATGCATCTTGGATGGGCCTGCATGGCATGGCTCATTGCTTCATTGAGTTACACAAGCCCCTTCACCAAACAATGCAGTGATCCATTAAGGGGAAGGTCTATTCTTGCTGCTGCTAAGTCGTTCACTCATGTCCGACTCTGTGAGACCCCATAGACGGCAGCCCACCAGGCTCCCCTGTCCCTGGGATTCTCCAGGCAAGAATACTGGAGTGGGTTGCCATTTCCTTCTCCAATGCATGAAAGTGAAAGTGAAGTTGCTCAGTCGAGTCCAACTCTTAGCGACCCCATGGACTGCAGCCCACCAGGCCCCTCCATCCATGGGATTTTCCAGGCAAGAGTACTGGAGTGGGGTGCCATTGCCTTCTCCAGGTCTAATCTTAGTGGACCCCAATTCCCATCAGTTGTGTCCACTTAAAAACTCACACCCCACTTTTGAGCCCAGGGCCTGCTGTTTGCTTTTTTTCATCTTCCCCACTGCACTGGGTCTTCATTACTGTGCAAGTTTTTCTCTAGTCGTGGTGAGCAGGGGCTACTCTCTAGTCACGGCACACGGACTTCTCATTGTGGCAGCTTCTCTTGTTGTGGAGCACGGGCTCTAGGGCAGGTGGGCTCAGTAGTTGTGGCACATGGCTTCATTGTCCCAGGGCATGTGGGATCTTCCTAGACCAGGGATCGGACCCATGTCCCCTGCATTGACAGGCAGATTCCTATCCACTGGAGCAGCAGGGCAGTCCTTTGCTTTTTTTGTATGAGGTGACTACTGGATTATGGGTTGCTCATAACAGAGGCACAGCTTTTACAAGGGTTTGTTATTTGCTCACCACCACACTAAGAGTTTGTTGATATAAAATTCTTATCAAAAAACTCCTTCAGGCTGTATATATCATCATCCCCTTATCCCCATTTTATACAGAAACTGCAGTTGATGGAGTAGAAACCTTTGAGAAATGAGCAGCAGAACCTACATTCAAACTTTGAATTTTCTGACTCCAACACTTCAGCTCTCTGCCAGTGTTGCAGTGTTTCAGTGAACTCAAAAAAGAATATTATGTTCTTCCATTGCATAGAGCATGAATTGGCCAACTTCTCTGCAGATTAAATACTGTAGACTTTGTGGAACATGTGGGCTCTGTCACCGTCTGCTCTGCTGTTGCAGTGCAAAGCTTGAGGTGCTCCACAAACACTCAGCATGGCTGTGTTCTAATATAGCTTTACTAACAAACCCGGGTTGGCTGAATTTGACCACACTTTGCCAATCCCTAGTATAGAAGAGTGGAGAAGGAAATGGCAACCCACTCCAGTGTTCTTGCCTGGAGAATCCCAGGGACAGGGGAGCCTGGTGGGCTGTTGTCTCTGGGGTCGCACAGAGTTGGACACGACTGAAGTGACTTAGCAGCAGCAGTATAGAAGAGGGCTTCCCTTGTAGCTCAGCTGGTAAAAGAATCCACCTGCAGTGCAAGAGACCTGGGTTCAATCCCTGGATTGGGAAGATCCCCTGGAGGAGGGCATGGCTACCCACCCAAGTATTCTTGGAGAATTCTTCCAGGATTCTGGAGAATGTCCTTGGACAGAAGAGCCTGGAGAGCCACAGTCCACGGGGTCACAAAGAGTTGACACGATTGGGTGACTAAGCACAAGTATAGGAGAGCCCAGGTGGAACTTTAATTTTAGGTACAATTCTTAATAACGCTTTGCCTCGTTCAGAGGGACCAGCTCAGCAGTGGCTTAATCCTTGGTCGGTGACTCCCTAATTGCCCATCACTAAGCATTTTGTGCAGAAGCATGCTCCAGTCTTGGAGAAATTACCTATTAATATGACACAGGCATGATGGACAGAGAAGCCTGGCATGCTGCAGTCCATGGGGTCACAAAGAGTCGGACACGACTGAGTGACTGAACTGAGCTGAATGATGCAGGCATCTCGATGAGGTTGTTTCCACAGACATTGACAGAAGTCAACTCCCGATTTTGTGCACTAACCAGTCCTTTCCAAGATACCATACTCTGAGCAGATATTGAATATTCAAGTGAGAGTTGCCGGCCAAGTGGGCAGGGCATTGTGCTGGGATGGGTAGGGGGTGGTATTGTGAATTGAAGGGGCTGCTGTCTCCACTCCAGCTGATGACACTGACATGGAAGAATATGGGCTCAGTGTCACTGCATCTTCAAAAGGCCTTAGAAATCCATGGAACATATACTTGAGATCCATCAGCACTTACACAGCCTCTGACTGAAACTTACATAGAAAAGGGCTGTTGTACTGCCAGGGTATACAGTGGGGCAGAGAACTTTAAAGTTGCTCATAGTATATAAGTCATACTAACAGCAGCTCAATTAATTTTTCATATTATACCAGACCAATAGTATTTTTTAAAAAATTATTCTTTGGGGTCGATTTTTTGCTGTTTTCTATTTAAAATTTTATTGGAATATAGTGGATTTAAAATACTGTCTTAGTTTTGGGTGTGATTTAGTTCTAATGGAAATATATTCATTCTCTTCAGATTTTTCTCTCAAATAGGTTATCACAGAGTATTGAGTAGAATTTCCTGTGCTGTATAATAAGGCCCTTGCTGGACCTTATCTGTCTTATGCAAAGTAGTGTATATATGTTCATCCCAAGCTCTTGGTTTATTCCTCCCCCGCATCCTTCCCCTTTGGTAACTATAAGACTGTTTTTGGTATCTGTCAGTCTCTTTCTGTTTTGTAAACAAGTTCATTTGTCTCATTTTTTTTAATTTCACATATAAGTGTTACCATATGGAATTTCTGAAGTATCTCATTTAGTAGGATAATATCTAGGTCCATCTGTGTTGCTGCAAATGGCATCATTTTATTTTCTTTATGCCTGAGTAGTATTCCATTGTGTGTGTGTGTGTATACATATACATATATGACTTCTTTATCCAATCAACTCTCAATAGACATTTAGGTTACAACTGTGTCTTGGCTATTGTAAACAGTACTGGAGTTAACACTGGGGTACATGTGTCTTTTCAAAGTATGGTTTCCTCTGGATTTATGCCCAGGAATGGGATTGCTGGATCATATGGGAGCACTATGGTTAGTTTTTTGTTTCTTTCTTTTTTTTAATAATTATCTGTCTGTGCTTGGCCCTAGTTGCTGTATCCACCTTCTTCAGTCATCATGTGGCATGCAGCAATCTTTACTTTCGGAATGTGCGATCCTCTTTATTTATTTCTTTATTTGTAATTATCAGAGGCATGCAGGAACTTCAGTGATGCATGTGGGCTATTTCGTCGTGGCCTGAAAACTCTTACTTGTGACCTCTGGCATCTCATTCCCTGACTGGGGACTGAAACTGGCCCCTGAATTGGGAGCACCAAGTCTTGAAACTGAACCACCAGTAAAGTACCTATTTTACTTTTTTTTTTTTTAATGAAAATCCATAGGGTTCTGTATACTGACTGTACCAACTTACGTTCCCACAAACAGTTCACTTCTCTCCATAACCGCTTCAACATTTATTGTTTATAGATTTTATGATGATGGCCATTGTGACCTGTGTGCCGTGATACCTCATTGTGGGTTTTTTTTTTCTTTAAGGTTCATTTATGTATTATTTATATTCGTCTACCCTGGGCCTTTGTTGCTGTGTGGGCTCTCTCTAGTCGTGGCGAGCGGGGGCTGCTCTTCGTTGCAGTGCCCGGGCTTCTCTTGGTGGTGGCTTGCCTTACTATAGAGCATGGGCTCTAGGGCGCACCGGCTTCAGAAGTTGGCACTGGCGGGCACTAGGGTGTGGGCTCAGTAGATACAACGCACAGGTTTAACAACTCTGCAGCATGTGGAATCTCCCCAAGGCAGTGATCAAACCCACGTCCCTTGCACTGGCAGGCAGACTCAACCACTGGACCACCAGACAGACCTGATACTTCATTCTCCTTTGGATTTCAGTTCCCTAATAATAAGGCATGTGGAGCATATATTTATGTGCTTCAGAAAAATATAAACCTACAGTATGCTTTAAATATATCCTTGAGATTGGCTTCTTAAAGGTCCACTGTGTTTCCCATTGTTATTCAATTAGCTACGCGGGACATCCTTAAAGGCAAGTGAGGTTTTTACACCTCAGGCGTTTTGAGTCTGTGGTACCCAGAAGCACCAGGTTTACAATTGTTGTTCCAGGGAATGGCCACAAGGCGGCAGCATTTTCTGATTTCCACGGCCCCCCACTCAGGTGGCTCAGGCAAGGAAAGCTAAAGAGAATTCCCGTTACTGAGTCGTAGATTCGAATGGAATATCCCAGAAGAAGCCATCCAGATCTCCTGTCTCATTACTTCTTCCAACTTACAGTTTAAGCTCCAGACAAGTCCCAAGCCCTGTCTACACCACTATGCAGAGAGAGCGGCCACAGGGAGGAGAGGCGCGCCTCCAAGAAGGGGGCTGCCTCTGGGGACGCCCCCCCCCAACAGGAGACTCAGAGAGCAGGGGTCTTTTCAAAGGTTTTCCAGCTGACAGGGTCCACGTCACTGCAGTGCACTGGGCTTGGCTGAGCCGTAGGAGGGCCCGTGTGGGTCTGGAGATGTGGGATCCTCACAGGGAACCAGGCGCTCGGTTTGCAGCGGGGCTTATGTGCTGGCACCGCCCCCCCCACCCCCACCCCACTGCCTCCGCTCCACCCTGTCCAGCCCTGGGACGCAAGGCTGTTCAAGTTCCAGAAATGTGTCACCAGGCCAGGTGCCCGAGACCTGAGGGAAATATCGTTGCCATTTTTCTTTCCTTTCTAAATTAATTTTTATTTTCTATGGGAACATAGATGATTTTCCATGCATTTCCTTTTCGGTGTACACCAACCTGATTCAGTTACACCTATGCATACATCATTTCTTTTTCAATTCTCTAATCAGACATGGTGTTACAGTGTGTTGAGTGGAGTTCCCTGTGCTATACAGTCAGTGTTTGTTGATTCTTTAGTTTAAATATATTACTGTGTATATGTTAATCCCAACCTCCTAGTTTATCCCTCCCTTCCCACTTCCTTTTTTGGGAATGACACAGTCGTTTTTGAACTGTGGGTGTCTGTCTTTTGTACATGAGTTAATTTCTATCTATTTTGAGGTTGCAGGCACAAGTGTTATCAGTGTCATTTTGTTCTCGGTCTGAGCTCCATCACTTAGTGTTATGTTAGTTCCACCCATGTTGCTCAAAAAAGCATTATGTTATTCTTTTGAATGGCTGAGGAACAGTCCATTGTGTTTATGTACCATGGCTTCTTTAACCATGTAAGTTTCTATGGTCATCTTCCTTGCTTCATCTCTTGCCTGTTGTCAGAGGTGCTGCTGAACATTCGGGCGCATGTGTCTGTTCCGATTCTGCTTTTTATTTGTATCTGACCCAAGAGTTTGAGTATGAATCACGTGGTACCTCTTTTGTTCATTTACTAAGGAATGTCTATACTGTTCTCCACCGTGGCTGTTACCAATTTTCATCCTTCCAAAAAGGGCCATAGAGGGTTCCCTTTTCTCCATACTCTTTCCTGCATTCACTAATTGTAGATTTTTGGTGACAGCCATTCTGTTGGGTGGGAGATGATACCTCATTGTACTTTTCATTCAGTTCCCTAAAAATGAGCCATGTGGAGCATCTTTTCATGAGTTTAAAAATAAATGAAAAAACCACCCACAGTGTACTTTAAATGTACCCTGAGATTGGCTTCTTCAAGATCCACTGTGTTTTCAATTCTTCGATTTCTTCTCTGGGACATTCTTTAAGGGCAAGTGCCTTTTTTAAGCCCCTCAAGCTCTATGAGTATATGGTGCCCAAAACACCAGGTTTCAAGTTGTTGTTACAGGGAATGTCCACAAGGTGGCAATATTTTTTAATGCCCCACTCGGGTTGCTGGGGCAAGGAGAGCTAAAGAGAAAGTTCTGTTCCTGGGTTATAGATTAGAACGGAATGTGCCAAAAGAAACAGTCCAGGGCTCCTGTCCCATTACTTCATCTGCCTTACATTTCAACCCCCAGACAAATCCCGAGCCAGGCCGACACCACTATGCTGAGGGTGCTGTCATATGTAGAAGAGGCGACTCCAGGAAAGAGGCTGCCCCTGAATTCCCCACCAACAGGAGACTCGGAGAGCAGGGGTCTTTTCAAAGGTTTTCCAGCTGACAGGGTCCACGCACTGCAGTGCACTGGGCTTGGCTGAGCTGTGGGAGGGCCTGTGTGGGTCTGGAGATGTGGATCCTCCACAGGGAGTTTTGCAGTGGGGTTTACATGCTGGCACCACCTCCCTCACCGCCTCCACTCCACCCTGTCCAGCCTTGGCATCAGGGATGTTCAAGCTCCAGAAAAGTGTCACCAGGCCAGGTGCCCAAGACCTGATGGAAATAACGTTGGCATTTTGTTTTTTCTTTTAAATTTATTTTTTCCTTTCTATGGGAATATAGATGATTTTCCATGTGAACTTTTCGGTATAGACCAACCTGATTCCTTTATACATATGCATATATCCATTGTTTTTCAGATGCTTTTCCCATACATGTTACAACAGTATGTTGTGTGGAACCCCTGTGCTATACATTCTGTGCTTGTTGATTATCTAATTTAAATACGTGACTGTGTATATGTTAACTTCCTAGTTTATCCTTGCTTTCTGACCTTTGTCTTCTGGTAACAGTACATTCCTTTCTGATCTGTGGGTATCTATCTGTCTTATTAATGAATTCATTTCTATCTATTTTGAGGTTGTAAGCATAAGCGATATCAATGGGAGTTTGTTGTTTTTCTGTCCGACTTCCGTCACTCAGTATTATGTTTAGGTCCACTGGTGTTGCTGGAAAAGGCATTATTTTATTCTTTTTTTATGACTGAGGTGTATTCCATTGTATGTGTATATATATGTGTGTGTGTACCACATCATCTAAATTGAAACCAAGTCTGGATCGACATTTTCTTTTCTTCCATCTCTTGGCTGTGATTTGTCTTTGCATCTGGGTCCAAGAATGAGATGGCTGGATCATGTGGTACCTCTTTTGTTCATCTATTAAGGAATCTCCATACTGCTTTCCACGATGGCTGTTATCAATTTTCATACCCCGCAAAAAGGGCAGAGGAGGGTTCCCTTTTCTCCATGCCTTCCCCTGCATTTACTGTTTATCAGTTTCTGGTGATGGCCATTCTGTTTGGTGGGACGTGATACATCTTTGTAGTTTTCACTTCCTTTCCCTGAAAATGAGCCATGCTGGAGCATCTTTTAGGGAGTTTAAAAATTTAAAAAACAAAACACCCGTGTTGTGCTTTAAATGTACGCTTGAGATTGGCTTCTTCAAGACCTACCCTGTTTTGAATTCTTTTTCAGTTACCGCCCCAAGACATTCCTTAAGGCAAAGTGTTTTTTTTTAATAACCCTGCAGGCCTTGTGAATTGAGAAGGGAACAGCTACCCACTCCAGTATTCTGGCCTGGGAAATTGCATGGACAGAGGAGCCTGGCAGGCTAAGGTCTGCTGCTGCTGCTGTTAGTCGCTTCAGTCATGTCCGGCTCTGTGAGACCCCATAGACGGCAGCCCACCAGGCTCCCCTGTCCCTGGGATTCTCCAGGCAAGAACACTGGAGTGGGTGGCCATTTCCTTCTCCAGGGCTAAGGTCTATGGGGTCGCAAAGAGTTGGACACGACTAAGCAACACACTTGTAGATTAGAATGGAATGTGCAAGAAGTCAGAGAAGGCAATGGCACCCCACTCCAGTACTTTTGCCTGGAAAATCCCATGGATGGAGGAGCCTGGTGGGCTGCAGGCCATGGGGTCACTAGAGTCGGACATGACTGAGCGACTTCACTTTCATTTTTCACTTTCATGCATTGGAGAAGGAAATGGCAACCCACTCCAGTGTTCTTGCCTGGAGAATCCCAGGGACGGGGAAGCCTGGTGGACTGCCGTCTATGGGGTCGCGCAGAGTCTGACACGACTGAAGCGACTTAGCAGCAGCAGCAGTGCAAGTAAGAGTTCAGATCTCCCGTCTTATTACATCTTGCACCTTACAATTCAAGCTTCAGACAAGTCCCAAGCCCTGCCTACATCACCAAGCAGAGGAAGCAGTCACATGTAGGAGAGGCGACTCCAGGAAGGAGGTTACACCTGGGGACCCCCCCAACAGGAGACTCAGAGAGCAGGTGTCTTTTCAAAGGTTTTCCAGCCCAAAGGGCCCGTGTCACTGCAGTGCACTGGGCTTGGCTGAGCTGTAGGAGGGCCCGTGTGGGTCTGGAGATGTGGGATCCTCACGGGGAACCAGGCGCTCCGTTTGCAGTGGGCTTACGTGCTGGCACCGCCTCCCCCACTTCCTCTGCTCCACCCTGTCCAGCCCTGGGACACAAGGCTGTTCAAGCTCCAGAAATGTGTCACCTCGCCAGGTGCCTGAGACCTGAGGGAAATATCATTGGCATTTTTTCATTTTTTTTATTTTCTATGGGAATACAGATGATTTTCCATAGGTTTCTTTTTCGGTGTACACCAACCTGATTTGGTTACACATATGCATATATTTTTTCATGTTCTTTCCCATGCATATTATCATAGTATATAGAATGGGCTTCCCCGTGCTGTGCAGTAGGTCCATTTTGATTATCCAGTTTAAATATATTACTGTATACAGGTTAATCCCAACTTGCTAGTTTATCCATGTCTTCTTACCTTTCTTTTTTAATAACTATAAGTTTCTTTTTCAACTCTGCGGGTCTCTCTGTGTTTTGTAAAGAGTTCAGTTGTGTCCATTTTGGGATTGCAGGCATCAGTGATATCATTGCCTATCCGTCATTCTTTGCCTTATTACAGTTGTACGAGAAGCTGCAGGGCCATTCATTTTTCTGCCCATGGCAGTATTGCATTCATTTTCTTAATTCCTGTGTATATGCGCTGTCTTCTGTGCCCCTTCCTCTGAGTTTAGCTTGCTTTTATCTTTCAGCTGTTGTTGGTAGTGGTGTAGTGACCATTGGGGTGTATGTACCCTTTCAAATTCTTGTGTGTTCCGACTACTGCTCAGCAATGGGATTGTTGGATAATATGGTACTTGTAGTTTTAGTTTTTTAAGAAACCTCCAACGTGTTTTCCATAATGGCTGTACCAACTTATATTCCTACCAACAGGAGGTATTCCTTTCTCTGTACACTCTATCCAGGAGTTGTTGTGTTTAGTTTTTGGTGATGGCCATTCTGCACTGAGAGCCGATGTTGTGATTTGCATTGCCTCCATTATTAGTGATATTTAGCATCTCTTCATGTGGTTTTGTCCATCCGTATGTGTTCTTATGAGAACTTTGCACTTAAATCTTCTGTGCAAATTGTCTGATTGGATTTTTTATGTTTGACATATGGCTGCATGAGCTCTTTGAATAATTTGGAGATTAATCCCCTGTTGGTGCCACATATCTAAATTTTTCCTTGCATTTTGTGGGTTGCTTTGTGTTTTATTTATGGTTTCCTTTGGTGTGCAAAATGCTTTAAGTTTAATTAGGTCCCATTTGTTTGTTTTTGTGGGTTTTTTTTTTTTTTTCATTACTTTAGGAGGCAGTTCAAAAAAGATATTGCTGCAATTTGTTTCAAAGAGTGTTCCGCCTGTATTTTCCTCTAAGGGTTTTATAGTGTCCCACCTTATGTTTTAGTCTTTGGTCCATTTTGAATTTAGTTTTGTGTGTGGTGTTAGAGAATGCTCTAATGTCATTCATTTACATGTCACTGTCCAGTTTTTCCAATACAACTAATCAGTGTCTTATAGTTTTCAGAGTACTCTTGTCTTCTTACTGCTGCTAAGTCACTTCAGTCGTGTTCAACTCTGTGCGACCCCAGAGGCGGCAGCCCACCAGGCTCCCCCGTCCCTGGGATTCTCCAGGCAAGAACACTGGAGTGGGTTGCCATTTCCTTCTCCAGTGCATGAAAAGGAAAAGTGAAAGTGAAGTCGCTCAGTCATATCCAACTCTTAGCCACCCCATGGACTGCAGCCTACCAGGCTCCTCCGCCCATGGGATTTTCCAGGCAAGAGTACTGGAGTGGGGTGCCATTGCCTTCTTGGGTAGGTTTATTCCTAGGTATTTTATTTGTCTGGTTGCAGTGGTAAATGGGATCTTTTCCTGTTAGCGTATAGGAATGCTGGTGTCATCTGTGTATTAATTTTGTATCTTCCATCTTTACTGAATTCATTGATGAGCTCTCATAATTTCCTGGTAGCATCTTTATGATTTTCTATGTGTAGTATCATGTTATCTGCAAACAGGGACAGTTTTACTTCTTTTCCAATTTGGATTCCTTTCATTTCTGACCACCTTGGTTAGGCCTTCTAAAACTGTGTTGAGTAGAAGAGGTGACAGTGGACACTCAGGTCTTTTTCCTGATACGAGAGGGAATGCTTTCAGCTCTTCACTGTCAAGAATGATGCTAACTGTGAGTTTCCAACCGTTTTTTTAATACATAAAGAATACAGTTTTTCTTGTAAACTCATGTTGAAGTTCAATACTGAATATTTTTCCAATTGTTTTTAATGTTGGAAGTGTGACATTTTTCATGTGTGTGTCCAGTGGCAAAGAGTGCAGTGGACAAAGGGTTAGATAGATGTATTTGTGTGTAAAAGGATGAAAAATCTCCCCCAGAACTCCGAGGGGTCTTGGGAAGGTTCACTAAGTGTTGAATTTACTGTGTCAGCAGAATTCCACCTTTCCAAGGGCATGAGCTACAGGGGTCTGTGTAGTTCTGAGCAGCACCCTGGAACCTGAGGGAGCGCTCTAAAATTGAGGTGGTTGCTGCTGCCTTAGGAGAGGCCCTGTCCGAGTCCACAGGCCTCGCAGGGCAGCCAAAAGCCCTAAGATGTGAGAATCAAATGTCTCTCCAGTGTTGAGACCACTTGCGCCACCATCAGAGAGCCAGGGGTTGATGTGACCGATACCTCCTTTGGTATCTTTTCTGCGTTTTTACAGAATTTAAAGCAAAGACTCCTATCTACTTCCCTACCGGAGAAAAATAGGAATGATAACACTAAAGTGCTTCTCAAATACCCATTTCAGAGCTAACTTGCGAACTAGGTATAAAGAACACTGTGAAGCAGTAATGGATGAAATGGCAGCTTCCATACCTGCCACTTTCCCAAATGGACTATTTACTCCCTGGAAGTAGTTTATCCTGGAATGAACCTCAAGGTGAAGCGATGTCATTTTTACTTGATTTTGTTTGGGGTAAAATATCAGATGTGTGGCTGAAAAACTAAGACATTGTCTCATGTTCCACACAATTTCATTTTAACTCGCTTTTTTACAATGGAACATCTTATACTAAAGGCAGCAGAATGCATGTAAAACATTATGAATGTGCCTCAACTTAATTAAATCTTCCTACATTTTAAAGTCTCCTTAGTGCAACATAGGTTTGGGAGAAGAAACAAAGTAGTGATCTCTATATAAATTGCCATATAGTAACATTAAAGTTTATGTAAAGTTTTCACATTGATAATAAAAATTTGCAAGCCTAAGAATGTTAACACCAAGTCTTATGGAATAAAACAGTCACAAAAGTGTGTACACCAAATACCATCAGTGAAACTAATTTTTTACTTACTAATATGAGAGTAACAATTCTGGTAAGCATTTAGTCAATCAGATTCAAACAAAATTTAGCAAACAAGTAGCTATCGCCTTTCTCCATTCCTTCTGCAAGAATAAAATCGAAGACACGTAACTGTTATCATTACAAACAATACAATAATAATATTTTCTCCCATAATTGTGACAGGACAGGGATAATCAGTGCAGAAAATATGTTTTTGGCATGTCTTAACATATAAAATTTATTCCATATTATTATAGTGGTATCTATTTAATAACATTATGCATTTCAAATCTGGGTCACTTGTTGTCTGTAATACATTTCTGCATGACAGCGTCTGAGAATATGTGGAGACACAGCTGCTGCAAAGTCATTTAACCAAGAAAAAAAATGACTCAGATTTTACTTACATTTAAAAAATAAGATAACTAATAAATAAGGAGGGAAGGCGTAGGGCTAACTCAGAGTCTAAAAATTCTGCCGTTAATGACTTTTGTCTCAGAGTTAGCAAAACAGTTTGATTGACATAAACTGGATCTAAGAAATCACCCTTGGTCTAAACAGAAAGTGTTCTATATTTTCAATGATTTACCTCTCTGCCTACACTTAAGCATAGAAATCCCAGCGGGTCCTCCTTTCTGTTGTGTATCTGTCAGTCATGAGAGGGCTTTGGTTATAAACTATTGGGGTTGATACACTTCCTTAGCACTGGGTGAAATGGCACAGAAGTTACAACGGGAGCATTTTATTTCTGCTGACCTGCCAAAGGACCTTACAATGCAGAGACTTTAAAACTGAAACAAATGCACACACAGTAACCCCAACATGAGTCCTTCTATTCCTCAAGGTTTATAAAATAAATTTTCATCACCAATTAATCAGAGTTCATCGATCTACATCTGCAAAAAAAAAAATGTTCTGCCAAAATGTTTTGTTATTTGGACCCTTTCAAATGACCAACACAGGGCTGAAGGAAAAGTTCACAGGAGGAAGATAATGAGGATCCTCAGAAACAGGTCCGTGCTCCTGTGTAAATGCAGAAAGAAGCTGCAGAAACAGCCTTCTTCATTCAGTGATGATCCATTTTTCCAGCTTCCAGTTTGTTGGTCCAGAGTCTCTTGGAGGTATGTTCCTTAGGAATCCAGGTAGGCTGTCCGCTGGGTGCGTGGCAGCCCATGGTTATAACCCACTGTAGTCAAGTCACAAGGCAGTGAGAGCTGGAACAGTTAAGTAAACACCGCCATTCATAGCACAGATATGCCCATGTGGCATGGGTAAAATCTAAGACAATTTCCCGCAGAGTCCAGGACTGCAGTCTCAACAGGAGAGCGCTGCCGCCCGTCCCTCCTCCAGCGTGGAGGCACCTCTCTCTTTGCTACCGTGTTACCTGAAATGAATTTTAAAAGTTAGCATTCAGCACCCTAGACCCACCACAGGTATTCCTTCCTCTTAACAGACCCAGAAGTCCCTGTCTGCATCAGATGTGTACAATTTAATAGTCGGGCCCCTTGATCTGTAACCAACCTCTCCCAATCAGCTGTTGACATCAAATTCTTCTTTATATTTGTCTTCCTTGTAGGTTGCAGAGGAAAACACACCCAAAACATTCCACAACATGGTTATAGGCCCTAGTTCTGTATCTTGTGGGGTTTATAAAAAAAATCCCAGCAGATTAGGTACATTGATTGCTCATCAAGGTAACTCACATATGCTAAGACATGCTTTTATTAATGGGACTAAACTTTTGTCAGATGAGTGCTGATTTAAATCAGTGTATGTCAGGATCAGAATACTGCCTTCGTTATATTTTTAAGGAGCCACTAAGCACAAGGTAGTTAACTTTTGTTTTCAAAAATAGGTTATTTTATAAAATTACAATATTTTCTGAAAATGTGGTGGTTTAGACACTAAGTCATGTCTGACTTTTTGCAGCCCCATGGACTATAGCCTGCCAGGCTCCTCTGTCCATGGGATTCTCCAGGCAAGAATACTGGAGTGGGTTGCCATGCCCTCCTCCAGGGGATCTTCCCAACCCAGGAATCAAACCCAGGTCTCCCTCATTGCAGGCAGATTCTTTACCATCTGAGCTATGAGGGAAGCCCTTTCTGAAAACCTACATCCATTAAAAAATGTGTGGTTTCTTCTACTTTCAAGCTCCCAGGCTCACCATTGCTTGGGATTTAAGAAAACAGGTCTGCAGTTTCTATAGTTTGATTTCATCATGTAATAAATTGTACAGGTTAGATAATCAATACACCAACTAGGAATAAATAGAAGCATAATATGTTAACCTGTCTACACCATCAGCATACTTTTAAAGTAAATTATATTCTCTGATCACACAGTCATCATGACTACTCGATGATAGTCATCATCCAATCAGGTATGTATTCAAACTTCAGATATGCTTTTAACTGACACAGTCCTTTATGTATTCTACAACTGCTCTTTTGTTTGCTATATAGTATTCTCAGCACAAATAGTATTAAAACTCTTTCCTCATGGAACTTAGCTAAAATAGGGGTAGATATAGTTTTTCTGTGAAACACCAAACAGTAGAATACTTTCAGTTTTGCAGGCCACACAGTCACTGTTGTGTCTACTGCACTCTGCCTTTATACCACAAAAGCAGCCGTAGGCAATACATAACCAGTGGGCGTTGCTAGGTCCCAATAATCTTGATTTTTGGATGTTCAAATTGAAATTCACAAAATTTTCGTGTTAAGAAATACATATTCCTTTTGTTTTTTTCCCCAACCATTTAAAAAAAGTACAACTCATTCTTTCTCTGCTGTTTCAATGACCTGTAAGCTAAGGGCTAGATTTGGCTCAAAAGACATAGCTTGCTTATTGCTAGTCTAGAGGAAAAGGGCTGGACGAATAGGTAAATGAAAAGTATATCAAAAGGTGATATAGTGTATGGAGCCCAGGACTAGGGCAAGGAGGGGAGACGGCCGCTATTTCACAGATGCTTGTCGGGGGAGGAGGTGCCTACAGAGAAACTTGACAGAATGGCGCCCTGACTACTTGAGCCAAGAACTGTCCAGGGAGAGGGAAATGCAAGGATTTCGGCCTTTTTCTGAAGGAGGCACAGAGATGAGACAAGCAATGTGGTTCCAGGCTGTCAACTCAGAGAGACCACTTGGTAAGAGGGGAGCCACCAGGACTCGTGACAAATACAGGATGTGTGAGAAAGGCGTCAAGGACAACTCTCGGGTCTTAGGCTTGTGCAGCCAGAGGAGGAAGCTGGTCACTTTCTGAGCAGGGAGGACTCTCTCTCTCAGCCTCAGGTTCCTCGTCCACTAAATGAAAACCAGTAACATCTACCCTCCTTAAGTTGTTGCGAGAAGGGAATGAAACTGCACGAAGGGTGTGCTCGCTGCCTGTCGTGGGGTTAGTGCTCAAGGAACAGTGACTGTTGTCATGGTAGCTCTTCCTGGATCTTTCTTTCGTGCATCTGTTTCAAACCCAACCATCTTTACAGTCAGCCAAGTAGCAGTCTACATCTAGGATGTAATTCTCAAAAGCATCTTATCTGAGGAAGCTCATTCTCCACATCCAACCCGTTTGGGACCCTTTCTGCACTGACAATTGGAAGAGGTACTTTCAGATTTGGTTGATTTGAAAATTTTTGTCTCGTTGCTTGTAGGCGGAAGGTGCATTGCATCTTGGTGGATAAAAGGCTGCTATCGTGTCGCTCTCAGCTCCACTCTCATGTGACACAGTGCCCCGAAAAGTTCAGGCTCTGGCTCTAGGGATCAGAGAAGCTAAGACTTCAGGATAAAAGAGTCGCCTCGGCGCAACCTTGAAAGACAAGTAGACTTGAGAAGTGGGAGGGGATGAAGAGGAAGATGCAGACACAGAGGCCTGTCTGCTGAGTGGCCACGAAGGCCCATCCCAAGATGCTTATATCCTACATTTTCTAGCAGTTACCAAGGGGCATCCATCGATGGTTCCAGGAAGGAACCTGGGCAGGGACCTCACCCTCGTGGCACAGAAAGCCAAGACAAAGGTGGGAACAGAGAGCAGGTACGGAGCTCAAAAACCGAGGGTATACTGTTTGCTCATCAGAATCTCCCTAAGAACACTTGTTCTTAAAGTATGGATTTCTAAACCCCATCCTAGAACATCCTAGAATGAGGCTCAAAATAGTTGTGTTTTTAACAAGTTCCCATGATGGTTGTTCTACAGCCACTGGTATCATTAAACAGTTATAACATGGTGGTAGAGAGGATGAGGATGACCCGATGCAGTAGACCAAGAGCCAGAGGGAAGGGTATCGATTAGGGATCAGTGAGGAAGGAACCAGAGGAATCGGTCACCTTAGATCCTGAGGGAGAGGGAGGTG
Organism: Bubalus bubalis; assembly: GCF_019923935.1. Lineage (NCBI taxonomy): Eukaryota > Metazoa > Chordata > Mammalia > Artiodactyla > Bovidae > Bubalus > Bubalus bubalis. The sequence continues at coordinate 32,726,975 of NC_059177.1, read as the reverse complement.
TGGAAGAGAGTGTCTTACCTCCTCCCCCTAGCTTTTCCAGTAGGAAATACTGCAAACGCTTGGACACTTAATAGAAACTCTGAAGAACAAAACGAAGCAATGGGATCAGGTAGGATGCTTACACACACAGTTACCGAAAGAACTACCCTATTGGATGAAGTAGTCTTTTTTCCAGCTTTAGCACTACTGTTATGTGGGGCTATGTAACTCGGTCGTGGGGCTGGCCCTGTGCATTTCAGGATGTTGAGCCGCATCTCTGGCCTCTAAGCACAGAAGCCCACAGCAACCCCCTCCCCAGTGTGTGACAGCTAAAAACATCCTCGGACATTGCCAAACATCTCCCTGAGGGCAAAACTGTCCCTCGGTGGGAATAACCACTCGCAACGCATACTTCTTTACTCTTAGAGGTCTTGAAATTAGGAACATGTAAAAATGTAAAGCTTCTCAAACTTCAACATGTGATTTGCTTGTATTTGCAAGCAACAAAAAATGCCCTTCAAACCATTGCCTGTGGTACTAAGAAGACACTGCACACTTGCAAGGAGTCTTAATACCGACAACTCAAATAGGGAGAAATGACTTAGCACATTCAGCAACTGCAGAAGACCCTGGTTTGATTCCTGGGTCGGGAAGTTCCACTGGAGAAGGGATAGGCTACCCACTCTAGTATTCTTGGACTTCCCTTGTGGCTAAAGAATCCACCTGCAATGTGGGAGACCTGGGTTCCATCCCTGGGTTGGCAAGATCCCCTGGAGAAGGGAATGGCTACCCACTCCAATATTCTGGCCTGGAGAATTCCATGGACTATATAGTCCATGGGGTTGCAAAGAGTTGGACACAACTGAGCAACTTAGACTTTTCACTTTCAGGTAATAAAACTCAGAATTTAAGTAAGGAAAATCAAGGCAGGATGTCAGAGAAGTTAGATTTCCCACAACAAAGCAGTACCCGCCTCCTCTCTGGGGATATTGAAAACAATACAAGCAGAATCAACTCAGTGTCTGCCTTGCTGGTTAGGGAGCTGTCCACGCTCATGTTCCTATCTTCATCTAAGACTATTCATATCTCAGGTTGACTGCTAACTTTGTTACATTCGCATTTCAGTGGAAAAGAAAATTTGGACCTAGATGCCTGACAGTAGCTAATCTTTTTCTTTTCGCCTTTCTGTGTTGTGATGCTGCCATGCATGGACTGTTAACGAAAATGGAAACTATTTTGCTATATAGTTAATAATACCCCCTTGAGAGCGGTAAGTGTTCTACCTTTATGTGACTGTGGTCTCACCTAGGGTGTGAGGTCCAGTGTCAATTTTAAGACACAGCTTTTGTGAGCTCGATGCCAGTCACCGTTCCACAAATGAATTTACTCTATGTGCATAAGCTCCATAAAAGACATAAAATGTTTTATATAGTTCAAGTCACACCGACTTGGATTACTAAAGGAAACCAAGTTTTATGACTCCAAGATTATTCTCCAGTGCTGTATCACAAAAAAGAAAAAAGAAAAGTAGCTATGTAGCATGAGGGCTGGAGGAACTGTATTATGCTTCTGCAGCTTTTCACAGCGCTAAATGAAATGTCACTGCCGTTGAGGATTCGCTAGAGCAAACTCCTAATCCCAGCACATAGAGCTATAACACCCCTCCAGGCCCACTTCCTGCAAACACCCTCGTGAACTGTATGGAAACAGCAGGGAGCTACGCAAGCAAGGGGCTCCTCAGACACATTCTGTCCCAGAACACAGCTGACTGGTGCTCAGTATCTTATTTTATATTTCTGTGTAAGAGTCAATACAAGCATAATCTTGCAAAACGTTATTTCTTAGTCTACAAGAAACATGAAAAAAGGAAAGATTTATGGTTGACAGATTTAAGACCCTAGCTCTTTGGCCACTGCCAGATTTGGATTTCGGAAGAGGTAAGGGAAGAGAGGCTGATGGGGGCCCATGGGAAAGGACAGTGGAATTATCTTAAGGCAGGATTCGCTTAACAGGCACACTTGGGTTTACCCAAATCGAAAGATTATGGGAGCGGGTTAGAAGAGGAGCAGATAAAAATGATGGCAGTGTTGGAAACGGTGCTGCAGTGACCAGTGGGTGCATGTGTCTTTTAGAATTATGGTTTTCTTAGGGTATAACATATATTCACTGCTAAGTCGCTTCAGTCGTGTCCAACTCTGTGCAACCCCATAGACAGCAGCCCACCAGGCTCCCCCGTCCCTGGGACTCTCCAGGCAAGAACACTGGAGTGGGGTACCATTGCCTTCTCCAATATATTCACTTCCATGTGTAAAATAGACAGCTAGTAGAAAGCTGCTGTATGACAAAGGGAGCTCAGCTTGGTGCTCTGCGATGACCTACATGGGTGGGGGACGGGAAAGAGGTGACAGATGCATCCATATGGCTGATTCACTTAATTGTATAGCAAAAAATAACACTGTAAAGCAATTACACTCCAATTTTTTTAAATGGTGGCAGTATTAACTTCCTTCCTCTACCAATAACCTCCATGAACTTCTACTGCCCTGGATAAAGAAGCATAGATCAGGTCATTTAACCTAGTGATCATGATATCACTAACAAGGACAGCTTAGTTGATAATTGCAATTAATGTTAAAATGGTCTTGATTTTGGAATTATTTTACCTACATTATAAAGAATAAATCAGACAACATACTAGACTATTAATCTAAGATGTAATAAATATCAGCTAAAATTTACATGTAAAGTTTATTTTTAAATCTTGTTTTACAATAGTATGTTTTAGACTTAATCTTTTATTAATGACTTGTTTAAATATTTATAAGATCTTGTTTATTATAATACCTCATGTGCATACATAGGAGAACTCACCTGTTCTTGCCCTCAGTGGCTGAAGATGACTGAGAACTTGAGTAATTCAAAACACTCATAAAGGAGGAAAGGTAAGCAAGGTGAGAAACCATTCAAGGGATATTTTTCCTCCTCGGGGGGCCAAAGCTGACACAGCAACCAGGACTAAGCAGTCATTCCATTCCAGTGTGTGTAGCTCATTAGAATCCTAGACTGACCTGTTGTATTAATTTTTGTACAAGAAACAGTGTGGAGATATTCATCCAGCTCTGGGACTATTGGGTGAGCGACCCAGCAAGGGGCCCTAACGTCACCGCTCTGCTCCCAGACAGGAAGCTGGCAGAATGAAGCAAGTAAGTGGAGCAATGCGTGTGAGCTGAGTGCGTTTTACATGATACACTCAGAGATACAGGGATGTGCCTCCTATCCGTGAAGGATTCCCTGAATAATGGTTTCTTTCTAGAGAAGAATGGCAGCGCATTCCTTTGCAGCTGGCAAAGCACCATAGGAGGAGGACTAACCGAGGCCGAGATGGTTGGAGCAGAAAGAACAAAGGTAGGTGCTCTGCAGAGTTATTTAGTGAGGGCCACACAAGCAGAGGTGAGCTAAGGAGCACAGAGAAGCCACTCAGAGATTTGGGGGTGGACTAGCTTAGCAGATCCGCAATTCACAAAAATGACTCCATTCTATAGAGAACAGGCAGGAAGGGAAGCAAGAGTGGATATGAGGAAGCAACCTTGGTCATCCAGACACGGCGGAGACCACCCGGGGATGGTAACTATGGTGATGCAGAGAGGGGGCGGGGTGTGGGAGTACCAGTCCCTAAGACAAAACAAGAGCGTGGACAGCAGGAGAGGAGAAAGAAGTTCAGTTTCTGGCTCGAGAACTGGGTAGAAAATGGAGTGTTTCAGAGACACAACTAGAACGAGGATGAATGGGCAGGAAACACGACTTACAAGGCTTGAATTGGAGTCTTCAGCCAATTCAGCCAGACTAAATCTCCTCCGAGGTGGCAGGTATTCTATTTCAGTGAGTCACCAGGATGTGGGGTCTGGCCACGCTGGTTTGATGCATGGGACTGTCAACTCTGAAACCTTTACTTTAAATCGGCCCGTGAAGGAGCTGAAATGAATTCAGTAGCCCTGCTTCAGATAAGGCATCCCTCCACCAGTCATGACTCCATAAATCTGAAACGGAGGGTGACGCTGAGAAACGCGCTTTTCACAGGGCCCGAGTCGTAGAGGGGCATTGCCCACGTACTTTACCAATGTAACATTACCCTCCCTCTTGGCGGCAGGATGGAATGAAAGGGGCAGGTTACAGGATGCGGAAGCTGTCGAGTACAGCTGTGCTCTGTCTATACTTGCCTTGGTAGTTTTGACTTTGTTGCCACTGCTACAGGACCAACCTGAGTAATCGGGCAGCACTCGGCAGTCCTCTCCTTCCAAACAAGGATCCATGTGACACCACCATTTCTGAATCACGATGGAAGCTGGAAGACAAAGGCACGTAACATTTGTGACGCGGTTTCTTCCCTCCAAATCCAGGCAACATAAAGCTCAATGCAGGTTAGTACACTGGCTTCCAAGACTGCGTATAGATGTCACCATAAGGAAGGAATCCAACCACCCATATACCTAACAGAAAAACACCATTTCTTTTTTATGCAGTTGGCTAACATTACGATGTAGGTAGTAAGACCTCAGACTGTGCGGCTTTCTTTAAAGGAGCTCGGACGAGCTGTTTTACGCTCAGCTTCAGTTTCTTCACCTGTACAATGAAGGGAAAAATAGAGCCCCCCCAAAGGATGGCAAGGGGATACAGCCGATCCATGTAAAAGCCCTGGCTGACTTTGCACCAGTCACTGTGTTGTCAGGAAATATCAGCTGTTACTGTGTCTCCGTCTGGCTGCAGGTGACAGTGGTGGACGCTGATACTGCAGGTGTGAGTGCTGTTGACAACAGAGTGTCAAGACAGAACAGACGATATTTTCATCCCAGAAGGTGCTCATCTCTCCATGCCGCCCCAGCTAGGTGAGTCAACTGGGCGCCAAGTTAGGAGGGGGAGCACTGGCGCCCCTTCGCAAGCCCACATTCTCGACCAGTTAGCTGGCTTACCTGCGACTGCCCTTCACCTCCCCGTCCCCACGGCAGTCTGCCAATACAGTGATTCATGCTGCAAGCCCATGAATCAGAAACGAGCACCCCAGTTCTCTGAGTTTGCAGGTAAAGATGAGAAATTAAGGAAAAAACCATCAGCGTGACTAGTTATTCCCATAGATTTCAAAGGACAAAAAAGATTGTGATAGGTTTTTTAAGGGGACCCCACGCAGTGGGCTGGTAGAGGACCAAGCTCCAAAGCTGCGGGTAGTGTGTGTGGATTGGGGGTGGAAGTAGATTAACCTTTCGTTGTTGTTTAAATAGTAACAGGTTGCTTTTTTAAAAAATACCCCAATGGATTCTACCACTGCCTCAGAACTCTGAAAGTCAAGTTCAAGAAAAAGCAGGCATTACACAAGCCTACCTTGGAGGAATCCGGACCACCACCATAAAGTAAGTGACACAACGTTATGACTTCGCAGTGCATATAAAAGCCAGGTTTACTCTACCCTGCAGTCTATTAAGGGTGCAATCGCACTGTATCTATTTTAAAAAAGCAAACCCTCAATGTATATATACCATGATTAAAAAAATATTTTACTGCTCAAAATTGCTAACCATCATCTGAGCCTTTAGTGAGTCATATTCTTTTCGCTGATAGAGGATCTGAAGTGTTTCACAAATTGCCAAACTGTGACACAAAGTGAGCAAAGGCGGTTGGAAAAATGGTGCTGATAGGCTCACTCAATGCGGGGTTGCCTCAAACCTTCAATTTGTCAAAACGCAGGATCTGTGAAGTACAATAAAATGAGGCATGACTAAATTCTAACAGTTACTTTCTCATGAATGCAGGACACCTTAAAAATGAAGGGAGGACACTTAGTAATTTCAAATTCATTACAACTCTAAGGTTAACAGTGGTTATTTTTTTCCTGTGTTTTATACAGGAGAGAAAACTGAGGTCCAGTGGTATTAAGCAACCTGCCCAAAGTCACAGTTTTTGCAAATAGCCAAATGGCATTTGAACAGAGGTGCCCGAGTGCAACACAGAGTACCTACCTCCTCCCCAGCAGAGGCCCTACTGGAGGCAGCAAACGCGACGCGGCATGACAAGGGGACAGAAGGGTTCCATTACCGGCGGAAGTGACGACTTACTGTTCCTTCTCTGCATGCAGCCACCATTCCAGGTTCTGACCCAACACTGAGGTGTTACCCAGTGAGTCCCCTCCAAACCAAGAGCAGTGCCTGAGTAAGGCAGATCTGTGATCTAGAATAACCAGCTGCTACTGAAATCAGAACGTGCCAACACTGAGAAAGGCATAGCGCTAAATGGGTTATTTATTGTGTCAGAGACTGAACTCGATGGATGGGGTCAAGTGTAGGAAAGTTGTATTTTTTTCAGCCCCCAATATCACAACAGTTTCACCTTAAAATTGTACAGAGCAGTGTCATTTTGAAAGCACTTTTATGTACTGTTCCTCTTGTGAATTGTCCCCAGAACCTTCAGAAACAAGAAAAGGAGGCAGATGGTTCCAGACCAAACACCAGAGCTTTCCACACCATGAGCAGTATCTGAATCTACACTCTGCATCCATCAATCTTTCTGCTTACACCAGAGTTTAAGTAATAGTTTAGATGAGTAAGTGCTATGCAGAGTTGACCATATGCATAGTGCTGACTAGTCATTCCTTATTTTCTGAATGCCTTAGTCTGGTCCCAAGTAGGTACAAAGATGAGGGGTTTCTAACCTTCAATTTAAACTACCATCTCCAGGACAGAAAAGTTATATAAATGTTGACAGACTTCATTATATTTACACAGAGTTAAAATTGAAAATGAAATACTGTCCAGAAAAATCTTTACAACTGTTTCATAGACAAACTTTCTTCCACTCAGCAGTGGAGACCTGTGTATTCCTGGCAGGTATCAGAGCTACACAGATGATTCGAAAGCAGCTCTGACAGGTGCCTAGAGATCCAAGTGAAGGAAAGAGGGACATCGAAGGGCGAGCAGGAGACATGTGGCTGAAGTGAGGGGTCAGCAAGGAAGCAATGGACATTCAGGGACAGGTGAACACTTGGTTCTCTCAGCTCTAGGAAGCTCTGGGAAGCTTGTGACCAAGGTAGTGCCCTCAGCCAGGAAACCTGTGTCCCCAGAAGATGAGAGAAAAGACCAGCTGAGGTGGAGTGAGGTGAGAAGTCTGGGCATAAACTCCCTGCCGAGGAAATGGATGAAATCCAATTATCTCACCTTCAGAGCAGAGAAGTGCTGGTATCTCCTCACTGGACCATGGGGATCCAAGACAATGCTGATGAGAAATCTAGAAACGGATCTTGGGGAAAGATGATGGATTCAGGCATTCATCACAGACAAATAGGCCAATTCCTAACTGAATTGCTTAGTTTTGTTTAAAGATTGAAGTGTATTTTAATAAATAAGCATATATTGATGCCTTATGAAATCACTTACCACAATCCTGTCATTTAATTAGAAAACACAGAGCATATTTCTAAAGACAGATTCACCACTGACTCCTAAAACTAGCAAAGCTGTCCTGGACTGTAAAGCACTGCTACTTGTAAAAAAGAAACTCTGTTCATAGTTGATAGAACGCAAGGAGGGAGGGGCTTCCATAAGCACATACTGTATCCAGGATAAAGGTTTTTGTGAAACACTTAATCCCCGATGTTCTTTCAGAAGAGAGAGACATAGTAAGAGCCGCCCGGGTAGCCAAAATACAAGTTTCACATTCCTTTAGGAGTTAAGGATTGAGGAAGGAATGCACAGTGAAGGTGAAAACCAAGCGGGGGATTGACCTAACAGAGAAGAGAGTGATTAACAGCCTGCGAGTGTCAGCCCGGAGTGCACACGGAGCAGGGCTGTAAGCTGAGACAAAGGACTCAGAAATAGGATTCTATTAAAATAACTCTTGAGAACATCTGCCCACTTAACTGAGTCTTGTCTATGCAGGAAAATAAGTTTGTAGGAGGAATACATTTTTTTTTTCCTGTTACCAAGTACCATAATATATTTTAAATGAGAAAGTTATCTTGTCACTTCTATTTTTAAAATGAAATTCTTTAAAAAGCCCCATGCCTTCCTGACTTAGGAAAACACAAAATATCCCTATCTTCAAGCTGCCGAGCTGTAACAAATTTCTGGTTTTATGCAGGAAAGGAAATTTTAAAAAGACAATGATGCTCCCGTTTTATGGGAGTGGCTAGTACTTCCTATACGTTCTCTTTGGGGGACAGTGTGGCGAGGTGGCTAAGTAGCTAAGGAAAGCTGATGCACTGTCTTTCTCTCTCTGTTGTGTAAAATAGATGGATGTTTTTGGTTTCTTGCCCTTGTTCCAAATAAATATTACTCTAAATACGTACTCTGTTTTCTTTAATACATAATTATTTAGTTAAGCCCACCTTCATATAAGATTAAGAGGCTCACTTCTCTATAGCTGGTGTCTCCTTTCTTGATTTATTTTGATTGCTTTTACAAACAGTTAAGGCTTTTCTAAAGAAAAGTGTGTTTCTACACTGACATTACAGACAGAAGATGTTTAAGAAACATCTTCCCCAGGATATGTGTCCTCTGGAAAATGGAAACGGTCACAAGAACATCAAAACAAGAAGAGATTTTGATGTATTTCATCTTTAGCTCTTTTGCTCTTACCTGTGTTATTTCAAGGAACCTGACATGTTCCTTAAATATTAAGCCACTGATTAACTTAAGAAAGGTATATGGAAAACCTTGCCAATAGATATGCTTGGTATTCAAGAAAGGAAGCCATTAGAAGCTGACCCAGGTAACATGCATAAAAGCAGTAGTGGGAGGACTGTGATTTTTTTTTTAAGCAATCTTTTACTTGTTCACACATTTCACCTATGACCCAGTATTGTTATTTCCACAGAGTACAAAGTGAGGCTGTGGATGAAGACATACACACTCCTCCTCTGTGATCTAAGATGCTTCTAAATGCCACCTCGCACAAGCACATCCACACACAGCAGAAACCTCAAAGGCGGGGCTTCTCAACCTTGACACTCCTGACATTTGGAGCCATCTAATTCTTCACTTCAGGGGTACAGCCTATGCATGTTAAGATATTCAGCAGCACGACCCTCTCCCCCAGCATAAAGACCAAAAGCATCTCCAGACATTATGACATGTTTCCAAGTTTGAGAAAACCTCCCGCAGTTGAGCAACAATGGTCTCTGGTCACCTACAGTCATGATCCAGATGTCCTCAGCCCAGAATGAGAGGCTTTGCTGGTTCATCAAACCTCATCAAAGCTTTGCCGGGTGAAAATACAACTCACTCTAAGTAAATATGTCAGCTCTAGTCCTTGTCTCCCTTTTTCCCCCCACTGAAGGTAATTCCACAAGTCTAACATCTACATGTTTCTCTGTCCCCTACAGACACACAAATCCTGGGCTCACCATGACACCTATGCTGAAATCCATCTGACCTGTCAAATTCAGAGAGCACATTTTTCCTTCTGAGAAATATTTGATATGAACTTCGCTCACAGCATTTCCTACCTTTCTTATTGGCAGAATCTGCTTCATCCACTCTCCTTGAATACAAATTCCCAGACGGCAGGCAGTAAGTCCAAAAATGTGATTTGCTCTCAGACCTTTACTATCAAGGCCCTGTGTACACCTCCAGATTTGTCTTCTGCCATTTCTGAGCCAGACGAGCTGCTTCCACTTTCCAAGGCTGCCCCGCTCATTCTCAGGTGCTCTACACGCCCCTCCCTCCTACATAGTAAAGTCAGACTCATGGCTCCTCATGGGTACCACCCTTGACCCCTTCCCTACTTTCTCTAAGAGTCCTTCATTTACTAGACTTTAATTATCTATCTTGCTTATTATTAGCAAACTCTGGGTTGAAAACAGGACCTCCAGCATCTAGGACTTGCCAGGTACGAAAGAGCTAAATTAAAACTAGATAAATGCACGCACATATCCTTCCAACTTTCAAAGTGCTTCAGTAAAGGATACTTCATTGTCACTTAGCTGACCAACACTGAGAAAAACTCAGAAAACTGCTTCATCACTCAGGTAGCACAGAGAAAACAGCTAGTAACAAAACCTTGTGAACTCACATCTTAAAGACAGACCCCACATCTGACCACACAACCCACAATTCACAAAAGATGTCTTCAGGACACGAAGTAACTCTTATCCTTAACTAAGTGAAGTCTGACATCTCAGAAAAGGCATTGGGACATCACTGAAAGAAAGGGGAAAAAAAAAACTTTGAAAAGTAACTGTCTTCTAGTCCTAGGCTTTTGTCTTATTAGGCTTTTATAAACCTGATGTTTAGAGAGCATTCAGTTTGACAAAATAAATTAAGCTTCATTGTACTACACATTTATCTCATTTTATCATAAACCAATCCAGGATTATCTCTATAGGGCTATATTTTGATAAATGTGTAGAATACAGTTCCTACCACAAAACAGCCTTGTCTATGCCCATAGAAGATGCAAAAGGAAGAATGCTTAACAGCTAAATAGTTTCTGTTTCAGGATCCAAGTAATCACAGCTTCAATCAAATAATTCTTCATTCCTTCTCCCAAATCCCAAATGTGTATTACAGACACATTTCAATAATTCAGGGGGATTTCATAAGTTAATTATAATAAAAAAAAAGCTTGATGGGAGGAAAAAAGAGCTATTTTTAACTACTAAAAGCTGTAATTTCCCAGAAAAGCACAAAAAACACTAGATAAGTATCTATGGTATGGATTAACAAAAATGCATAAAGATAGTCCAATGTCTGTACCCAAATTAATGCCCCTCTTCTTGCCTTTAATTTAAATGTAAATTCAAGTAAATTTTATATTTTAGATCCTATCCTTATTGACAAATAAGATAAAAGGAAGGTATCAGCAGACACTAGGTCTCCCCACATGCCAGTTAGCAGCATGATATTGCATAATTATTATGGGATAAAGATTAAGCAGGTAAAGCTAAAAAGCCTGATTCAAAACATATTCAAATAAGGAACAGAAGATCAGAAACATATGAGAACAGACATACATCCTAACTAGAGTCTAAAGTACAACTTCTAACACCGCCTCCGTGACTCTGAGCCCATGAACGCTGACTATTTGAGCCCAACACCAACTATTTGCCAGGCAGTGCTCGTGCAGGGGACACAGATATGAAGACTCACAATCCTCTCTCTCTCAGGGTTTTGGGATGCCCTGGCCACCAAATGTTATACTAAGCTTACACAATGGCATAAAGCTTATCCTGCAACACAGAAGCTTCAGGTCCCACGTTCCCACTTAAATACATTCGTGCATCTGGAGTGCTCTGGAGGCTCACATGCTTAGTGGCTCCCAATCGTACTGGACACACAGACATGATGCCACTCAGAGATGGAGATATACAGAAAGAACACTTGCATCGTCACAGAAAGCTCTACTGTGCAGATTCCGCTCTGAGACCAGACACTCGGTCTCCACCACTCACTGATCCTCCCCACCAAGGCACTCAAGTAGCCTGTGAGCATGTTCCCTTTGCCACAGACGGAACCAAAATGCCTTTCGGTAGAAGAACAGCTAAACAAATTACAACCTGCCCATATGAAGGAATGCTGTGGAGCAATTAAAAAGAAAACAGGTCAACAGGCACCAGCACACAAAGATCTCTACAACGTAGTACTAACAGGAATAATGCACACTGAGTTAAGAAATGGCCACTGGGATATCCGTTTGTGTAATACACATTCATACCAAGATCGACCACATTTTCTACAGACCTGTTTTAAATACACAAGTATATATATTGACCAAACAGAGAAATGTAGTTACCCAGAGAGTAGAGGCCAAAAAGGATTTTCCCACATATCAAATGTAAAACAAGCTAGTTTATGGTAAGGGATTAGCATTTCCTTTACTAAGAGACAGATGCTAATGGGAACTGCTACCTTATCTGTACTTTGTAGGCCCCAATAAAAGTGCTTTCCGAATTGTAACACATGATTTAGACATACAAGATTTTTATATTCAAATATCCCAAACCAGACAGAGTATGAACACAGTTTATGTAATGATTCATGACTTTCTGTAGACGTGTAAAATCTACAGAGGTCATGTTTGGTCTGGATAAAATGGCAGAGTAGGAAGAACTTGAGTTCATCTCCTACCCTGGAGACACCAAAACCACAAACAGATACAGAGCAACTGTTTCTGAGAATGACCTGAAGGCTGGGAGAACAGGCTTTCTGCAAGTAAGTCTATAAAGAAAACGTCACGTCCAAACAGGTAGGAGGGGCACGGGCACGGTGCAGTCAGAACCCACACCCCTGGTGTGGGACCCGGGGCAGGAGGGACGTCACGACCGGGAAGCCCCCAGCCCAGGAGCGGGCGGACGGGCCCCACGTCGGGTGGCCCAGCCCAGGGGTCCTGCACCAGCAAGGTGAGCCCTTAGAACGGCCTTGAAAACCAGCGGTACTCACGGCGAGGAGAGCTGGGGGAACGTAGACAACTGACACTCCGCTCTGTAAGGATTCACACACAAACTCACTTATTCCAAGTCCCAGAACACAGGCAGCAGCTTGGAAAGTGCCCCTGTCACACGGGAAGGAAATTCAGGGACCACGTTTAGGACGAGTACCAGAGAGGCAAGCCTCTGGTATCACCTCCAGGGACAGAAGCGCTGACAGGGGCTATTTTCTTGAACCCTCTTTTTACCTAGCTGGCCCAGCGCCGCTGTGCGGCATTTCTGCAGCCCCATCTACCGCGCTAACACTGTGCCCCGCCCCGCTGGGGTCAGTCCCTCCCAAGGAGATCCACCCCTCCCTGGTGGGCCACCTCAGCGCCCAGGTGCCCCTGCAACCCAGCTCCCATAAGGGGAACTCCGCACAACCGCACTCTCACAAGAGTCGTGATCAAGCCTCACAGCCGGTTGTCCCAGAGACCAGTTTCATACCCAGGACGTGCCATAAACAGTCCTGGCCAACCCACGCAACCAGCCAGCCTGGGCATCAGCCCTGCCCTCAGTGTGTCTGCAGCAGTAGCGACTCAGCCCTAAAAGGAAGGTGCACGCAGCCCACGCCGGTGATTCCGGTGTCTGGGGGGTGCAGGGTAAGGGGGAAGACATATGGGACCTGAGCCCTGGCACACTCCTCTCTAATCTGCAAGCCAGGAACACTTTTCTCCAGGGCTCTGGTTGCCAGAAGAACCGGGGTGGGGCATGGAGAAGTGCTGCCGCCTTGTGGGCATTTCCTGTATTAACAATTTTAAACCCAGTGTTTCTGGCACTTCATATTTACTAGGTTTATGGGGCTGTAAAGCACACCTGCTCTCAAGAAATGTCCTGGGGTAGGTAATCGAAAAAGAATTCAAAACATGGAGGACTTTCACCATGGCAATTTCAAGAAGTAAATTTAACACAGCTTTTTTTTTTTTTTTAAGCACATGAAAAGATGCTCCACATGGCTCATTATTACAGAACTGAAATCAAAACTACAACGAGGTATCATCTGCCACTAGTCAGGATGACCAACATCAAAAATCTACAAATAATAAATGCCAGAGAAAGCATGGAGAAAAGGGAACCCTCCTATGCACTCGTTTTGGGAATGAAAATTGATAACAGCCACGATGGAGAACAGTATGGAGGTTCCTTAATAAACTAGCCAAAGAAGTACCACATGACCACTCCTAGGCCCATATGGAAACAAAACCCACAGCTGGAACTGGCACACGCACGTAAATGTTCACTGCGGCACTGCTGGGAAAAGCCAAGGGGTGGAAGCATGAGAATCTCCATCCGGAGATGAACAGATAAAGAAGAGGCGGGACATGTATACAGGGGAATATTCCTCAGGAACAAAACTGAATGAAAACGATGCCTATTCCAGCAACTTGGGTAGATCTGGGTATAATCATCCTTAGTGAAGGAAGTCAGACCGAGATTGACAAAATGGCCATGGTATCCCTGATGCCTGCAACCTCAAAATTGATACACATGCACTCATTTGCAAAACAGAAACAGAATCACAGACATAAAAAACGAACGGTTGCCAAAGGGGCAAGATGCGGTGGCAGGAAAGCATAAATTAGGAGACTTAAATGAACGTATACACAGTAATATATTTCAACTAGAAAATCAACCAGGACCTACTGTATAGCAGACGGAACTCCACGCAACACACTGCAGTAAGATGTATGGGCAAAGAATCTGAAGAAGAATTGATACATGCATATGTGTAACTGAACCAGGTTGATGTAAACTGAAAAGAAACACAACATTGTGTGTCCATGTTACTCCAATATGAAACAAAAATTAAAAAGATAAATGCCAACGACACAGGCCTTGGACCCCTGGCCTGGAGTCACATCCTTGGAGCCTGAGCCACCCTGAGTCCCAAGGCTGGACTGGGTTGGAGCTGGGGAGGATGTGCCAGTAAATAAGCCCCCTTAAACCTGAAGTGCCTGGTCCCTGTGGATGGGACCCTGATCTCCATATCCAGATGCGCCCTCCTACCACTCAAGCAAACCCAGAGCTCTCAAACGATGCTGACCCTTTGGGCTGGGATCTTAAAGAAGTCCCCTGTCCTCCAACAACCCCAGTGGTGGGCTTCCCACCAGCAGCCTCCTTCCTGGCAGTCCTCCCACCTAAGTACCACAGCACACTCAGCATCACAGTTAGGGGAGGGCTTGGGATTTCTGTGGGGAGTGCAGGTTAAGGGGGAAGAAGTCATGAGACAACTCTGGAACAGATTTTCTCTGGGGCTCTGGTTGCCTGAGGAACCCAAGTGGGGCCAGAGAAAGGGCTGCCGTCTTATGGACTTCTCCTGAAACAACAAATTGAAAACCAGGACTTAGGACACTTCAAATTCACTATTCGCAGAGGTAAAGGACACCTGCCCTCAAGTAATGTCCTGAAGTAGATAATTGAAAAAGAATTCACAAGGCAGACCTTCAAGAAGCCAATTTCAAGAGGTCAATTTGACATACCTTTTTTTTTTTTTTTTAAAGCACACGGAAAGATGCTCTACGTGGCTCATCATTAGAGAACTGCAAATCAAAACCACAATGAGGTATCACCCTTACCAGTCACAATGGCCATCATCATAAAGTCTACAAACAGTAAATGCCAGAGAGCACATGGAGCAAGGGAACCTTCCCATTCTGTTTTTTTGGAGTGTGAATTGGTAATAGTCACAATGGAGAACAGTATGGAGGTTCCTTAAAAAAGTAAAAACAGAGCTACCACACGATCTAGTCATTCCACCCTTGGGCCTAAAGGCAGAAAAAAACTGGAAAAGATGCTTGCGTGCCAACATTCACTGCAGCACTATTTACAATAGCCACGACGGGGAAGCAGCCAGTATGTCCATGGACAGATGGATGACAAAGAAGATGAGGTACAGTTACAATGGAATATGACTCAGCCATTAAAAAAAAGGAAGAAATAAGGCCACTGCCAGCAGCATAGATGGATCTAGAGATGACCGTACTAAGTGAAGGAAGTCAGAGAATGACAAATAGCCTACAAGATCACTTATGGGTAACATCTAAAAATCAATGCAAATGAACTCATTTGCAAAGGAAAACAGTGACCCACACCTTAGAAAACAAACTTAGTGTTACCAAACAGAAAAGGTGGAGCAGAGGGAGGGATAAATGAGGAGGCTGGGATGAACATATATCCATTAATATGTATAAACAAGTCAATCAACGAGGACCTACTGTGTAGTACACGGAACTCGACAGAACACTGTAATAACCTAAACAGGAAAACAATCCAAAGAAGAATAGATATAGGTCTATGTATCACTGAATCAAGTTGCTGTACACTCAAACACAAGATTATAAATCAACTATATTCCAGTAGACATTAAAAAGATTTTTTAAATGCCATCAATATTCCCCTCAGGCCTCAAGTACCTGGCCTGGTGTCACATCCCTGATGCCTGAGCTGCCTTGGGTCCCAAGGCTGGACTGGGGTGGGGCTGAGGGGCCTGGGGAGGGATGTGCCAGCAAATGAGCCCCCTTAAACCTGGCATGCCTGTCCCCTTTGGAAAGTGAAAGTGTTAGGTGCTCAGTCGTGTCTGACTCTTTGCCACCCCATGGACTGTAGCCCGCCAGGCTCCTCTGTCCATGGGATTTTCCAGGCAAGAATACTGGAGTGGGTTGCCATGCCCTCCTCCAGGGGATCTTCCAAACCCAGGGATCGAACCCGGGTCTCCAGCACTGCAGGCAGATTCTTTACCATCTTAGCCACCAGGGAAGCCCTGTGGATGGGAACCCCTTCTCCAGATCCAGGCAGGCCCTCCTACAGCTCAACCAAACCTAGTACACCCAAAGAACAGTGGACCCTCTGGGCCAGAAGAGCTCTAAAAAATCAGCTGGTCTCCAAGTCTCCCGGTGCTGGGGCTCCCACCAGCTATCTCCTTCCTCAGAGTCCCCCCACCTAACGAGGACAGAACCCTCAGCATCACAGTTCTGACAGGGCTTAGGATCTGTCTGGGTGGTGGAGGGTAGCGGGGGAAGAAGTCATGAGACAGGATCCCTGGCACAGCGTACTCTATAATCTACAAGTCAGGAACATGACTTTCTCTAGAGTTCTGTTTGCCCAAGGAACCCGACTGGAGCATCAGGAAGTGCTGCCAAGAATTTCCCTGGGGGTACAGTAGATAGGAATCTGCCCGCCAATGCAGGGGACACGAGTACAATCCCTGGTCTGGGAATATACCACATGTCGTGGAGCAACTGGACCCGAGCGCCAGAGATACCAAGCCTGCACTCTAGAGCCTGTGCACTGCAACAAGAGAAACCACCACAGTGAGAAATCCAAGCACCACAAACGAGAGTAGTCCCCGCTCTCTGCAACTAGAGAAAAGCCAATGCAATGAAAAAGACCGGGCACAGCCAAAACTAAATAAATCAATAATAAAAAGTGCTGCCGCCTTGTGGACATTTTCCATAACAACAACTTTAAAATCGCGGCTTATGGGCACTAAGAGTTGGGCACGACTGAGCGACTTCACTTTCACTTTTCACTTTCATGCATTGGAGAAGGAAATGGCAACCCACTCCAGTGTTCTTGCCTGGAGAATCCCAGGGACAGGGGAGCCTGGTGGGCTACCATCTATGGGATCGCACAGAGTCGGACACGACTAAAGCGACTTAGCAGCAGCAGCAGCAGCATATACACAAGGCCTCAAGAAATGAGGCCATTTCTCTCCTCAAGAAATGTCCTGGAGTAGGTAGGTAATTGAAATCAATAATTCAAAACAGGTCAGACCATAAGGAAGCCAACCTGAAGAGGCCAGTTTAACACACGCTTATTTTAAAGCACAAGATGCTCCACATGGCTCATTATCAACCATCTGAAACTCTAAACAAGGTGTCACCTTCCACTAGTCAGAGTGGCCATCATCAAAAAGCCCACCAAGAATAAATGCTGGGGAGGTTGCGGAAGAAAGAGAACCCTCTTCCTACACTCTTAGTGACGATGTAAATTGGTATAGCCACTATGGAGAACAGTATAAAGTTTCCTTAAAAACTAAGAATTGAGCTAGCATATGATCTAGCACTCCCACTCCTGGGCATATATCCACAGAAAACAGTAATTCACAAATATAAATGCACTCCAAGTTTCACTCCAGCACTGTTTACATTAGCCAAGATAGGAAAGCAATCTAAATGGCTATCGATAGATGAATGGATAACGAAGATGTTGTGTATATACACAATGGAATATGACTCAGCCATTAAAAAGAAAAACAATGCTATTTATAGCAACATTTACAGAAAAAATAATGTTATTTACAGCAACATGGATGGTACTGGCAAAGTAATATCTCTGCTTTTCAATATGCTATCTAGGTTGGTCACAACTTTCCTTCCAAGGAGCAAGTGTCTTTTAATTTCATGGCTGCAATCACCATCTGCAGTGATTTTGGAGCCCAGAAAAATAAAGTCTGACACTGTTTCCACTATTTCTCCATCTATTTGCCATGAACTGATAGGACCAGATGCCATGATATTAGTTTTCTGAATGTTGAGCTTTAAGCCAACTTTTTCACTCTCCTCTTTCACTTTCATCAAGAGGCTTTTTAGTTCCTCTTCACTTTCTGCCATATTGTGGTGTCATCTGCATGTCTGAGGTTATTGATATTTCTCCCAGAAATCTTGATTCCAGCTTGTGCTTCTTCCAGCCCAGCGTTTCTCATGATGTACTCTGCATAGAAGTTAAATAAGCAGGGTGGACAATATGGCATATTGAAAAGCAGAGATATTACTTTGCCAACAAAGGTCCATCTAGTCAAGGCTATGGTTTTTCCAGTGGTCATGTATGGATGTGAGAGTTGGACTGTGAAGAAAGCTGAGCACCAAAGAATTGATGCTTTTGAACTGTGGTGTTGGAGAAGACTCTTGAGAGTCCCTTGGACTGCAAGGAGATCCAACCAGTCCATTCTAAAGGAGATCAGTCCTGGGTGTTCATTGGAAGGACTGATGCTAAAGCTGAAACTCCAATACTTTGGCTACCTCATGTGAAGAGTTGACTCACTGGAAAAGACCCTGATGCTGAAAGGGATTGGGGGCAGGAGGAGAAGGGGAGGACAGAGGATGAGCTGGCTGGATGGCATCACTGACTCAATGGACATGAGTTTGAGTGAACTCCGGGAGCTGGTGATGGACAGGGAGGCCTGGCGTGCTGCAATTCGTGGGGTCGCAAAGAGTCGGACACGACTCAGCGACTGAACTGAACTAGATGGTACTGGAGATTATCAAACAAACTCAGAAAGAGAAAGACAAGTATCATATAATATCACCTCTATGTGGAATCTTTTTTAAAAATGCTAATTAATGTATTTATTAACTTATTAGAGAAAGAACTTAATGGTTCCCAGGGGTGAACCTATAGATTGGGAGTCTGGGATTTGCATGTACACACTGCTATATTTTTCTTTTATCTGTAAATGTATTTGTTACAAGCATATGTCCCAAACCATGAGGTCATTTTAAAATGATTAAATATATATACATATGTGTGTCATATTTAATATATAATGACATGTTATATATATAGGTTCAGAACTTTTTTATGGAGGTAAAACTGAAAATTACACACTGCTGTATTAAAATAGATAACCAACAAGGACCTATTATTATACAGCGGCCTGGAACTCTGCTCAGTATTCTGTAATAATCTAAATAGGAAAAGACTTTGGAAAACAATAGATACATGTATATGTGTAACTGAATCACTTTGCTGTACACCTGAAACACAATGCTATTAACTACACTCCAATAAAAATCATTTTTAAAAACAACAGAAAAAGCACATACATTTCAAGTGTCATGGAACATTTTCCAGGATAGATCACATTATTGTCATAAAACAAGTCTCAATAAATTTAAGATGACTGAAATCAAGCATCTTTACCAACCACACAAGTATGAAACAAGAAATCAAATCACAAGAAGAAACCTGGAGAAAACAAAGATGAGGCGACCGAATAACATGTTACTAAAAAAAAAAAACACCAATGAGTCAATGAAGAAATCAAAGAGGAAATCAGAAAATATCTCAAAAATAAAAATAAAATACAATTTTCCAAAATCTATAGGCTACAGGAAATGTAGTTCTAAGGCGGAAGTCATAGTGATACAGGCCTACCTCAAGAAACAAGAAAAATCTGAAACAGCCTAACTTACCATCTAAAGAAATTAGAAGAACAACAAACACAGCCCAAAGTCAGCATAAGAAAGAAATATTAGAGCAGAAACAGATGAAACAGAGACTAAAGAGAAAATAGACAAGATCGATAAAACTAAGAGCTGGTTTTCTGAAAAGATAAACAAAATTGATTAACCTTTAGCCAGACTCATCAAGCAAAAAAAGAGAAAGGGCCCATATAAATAAAGTCAGAAACGAAGAAGTTACAACCGACACCACAGAAACACAAAGAATAGTAAGCGATTAGTACAGATAATTATATACCAACAAACTGAACAACCTCAAAGAAATCTAGAAACACGTGCTTCCAAGACAATCAAGAAGAAATAGAAAATGTGGATGAATTGATTAATAGTATTGAAATGGAATCAGTAATCAAAAAACTCACAACAAAGTCCAGGACCAGATGGCTTCACAGATGAATTCTATAAAACACTTAAAGAAGAGTTAATACCTATTCTATTCATATTATTCCAAAAATTTATAGAGGAAAGAATGTTTCCAAACTCATTATTGCCATACTAAAACTACAGACCAAAACTTAAGACCAAGACTCTACCAAAAAAAAAAAAAAAAAGAGGAAAATTACTGACCAGTGTACGTAGTTAACATAGATGCAAAAAATCTCAACAAAATATTAGCAAGCCTAATTCAACAATATACATTAAAAAGACCATGGTAGTGGCTCAGTCACTCAGTCATGTCCAACTCTCTGCGACCCTATGGACTGTAGCCTGCTAGGCTCCCCTGTCCATGGGATTCTCCAGGGAAGAATACTGGAGTGGGCTGCCATTTCCTTTTCCAGGGGATCTTCCTGACCTGGGGATCAAACTTGGGTCTCCTGCATTGGCAGGCAGATTCTTTACCAACTGAGCACCAGGGAAACCCTAAAAGGACCACATGCCATGGTTAAGTGGGATTTATTCCAGGAATTTTAGGGTGATTCAATATCTGCAAATCAATCAACGTGATATACCACATTTACAGAATAAAGGAGAAAACTGGATGATCATCTCAACAGCTAAAGAAAAAGCACTTGACAAAATTCAATATCCAGTTGCTTAAAAGCTCACAACAAAGTGAGCATAGAGGAAGGCACCTCAGGTAATAAAAGCCACAGACAAGAGACCACAGGCAGCATCCCACTCAAAGGTGAAAAGCTGAGAGCTTTTCCTCCAAGATCAGGAACAAGACAAGGATCCCTACTATCACCAGTTTTATTCAACGCAGTACTAAAGTCTATGTATTAATTAATTAATACTTTAATTAGTTAATACTTTAATTAATATTAAAGTATTAAAGTCTACTCCTACAAAAAAGATATTAAAGTTATCCAGATTAGAAAGAAAGAAGCAAAACTGTCACTGTTTGCAGATGTTACAATAGTATATATATTTTAAAAACCTTAAAGACGCCACCAAAAAACTTAAAACTGATCAAGGGATTCAGTAAAGTTGCAGGATACAAAAATCAATATACATAAGTATATTGTATTTCTATAAACTAGTAACAAAATATCAGAAAGAAAAGTTCAGAAAATGATCCCCCATGGGATAAGTCAACCTCATACACCACTGGTGGGAATTTAATCTGGTGCAGCCACTATGGAAAATATTGAGATTCCTCAAAATACTAATATTAGAACTACCATATAATCCAGCTATCCCATTTCTGGCTATTCATCCAAAGAATAAAAAAAAATAATTGGAAAAGAAATATGCACCCCTATGTTCATTGCAGCATTATTTACAATAGCCAATGTATGGATAAAGAAGATAAGAGATATAGATGTGTGTGTGTGTGTGTGTGTGTGTGTGCACGTGCACGCACGCTCAGTTGTGTCCAGCTCTTTGCAACACCATGGACTGCAGCCCGCCATGCTCCTCTGTCTGTGGGATTATCCTGGCAGGAATACTGGAGTGGATTGCCACGCCCTCCTCCAGGGGATCTTCCTGAGCCAGGGACTGAACCCACATCTCCTGCATTGGCAGGTGGATTCTTTACCACTGAGGCATGAGGGAAGTCCCTATACAGACAATGGAATATTACTCAGCCATAAAAAGAATGAAATTCTGTCATTTGCAATAACATGAATGTATCTAAAGGGTATTATACTAAGTGAAATAAGTCAGATAAAGAAAAAATAACATATGACTTCACTTGTATGTGGAATCTATAAAACAAAATAAATGAACCATCAAAACAGAAAAAATTTCAAATATACAGGGGAAAAAAAAAAAACAAAACTGTTGGTCTCCAGAGGGGAGAAGTATGGGAGGTTGGACAAAACAAGTGAAGAGAATTAAGAGGTACAAACTTCCAGTTATAAATTAAGCCATGGGGATATAATATACAGCATGGGGAGTACGACCAGTAATACTTTAATAATTTTGTATGGCAACAGATAGTTACTAGACTTACCATGGTGATCACTGTGTAATGTATATCAGTGTTGAATCACTATGTTGATCACTGAAAACTATCAAATACTGTCAACTATTATTACTATCATAATAACTCAAAAAAAAACCAATAAAAATCTACATGATTTTTATTAAAAAATTAAAAATCTACAGAGGCAAGCAAACACTGCTGTTACTTTTCCAAATGAATCTGTGATTAGTGAAGATGAAATAATTCTCTGCTATGCTAACACTCACCAAGCATCGGCCAATGTGGAGAGATATAAATAAAAGATCCCGTTCCCATCTTCAAGCAACTTGCAGACTAATGCGAAGACAAACATTCAGCAAGTTTTTACAACAAAATAAGATCCATGTCAGGAACTGGAAGTATGGCGAGATACAGAACATATAGATTTGAAAGATCAGGCATCAACTGGACAAATGTGTTTTGAGGGGACAAAGGCAAAAATTCAAGTAGTGGATACAGACAGGTGAAGTGCAGAGATGAAAGGGAACAGAGAAGACTCCAGTGTGGCTAGGATACAGTCGTTGAAAGAAAAAAAAGAAAAAAAGAAAAAACCAGATTACGCAGGGTTTCATCAGCCACACCAACAGGGCAAGGACTTTAGATTTCATTTTAAAGACGGCAGAAAGTTGCTGAAGTAAGGTTTTATTGATAAATATGAGAGTGACGTGACGAGCCCTATTTCCGTGGAAAGATCATTCTGGCTACTGGGTGAATGTTGGAACACTAAGATGGTAAGCTCCGCAAAATATGACAAGGCCCTTAGACTGTGGAGGGGAGAGCCGAATACAGAAAAGCAAACTGATCTGAGTGAGAACAGGGAGACAGAGTATGATTTGGGCTCAATAATGGAGAAAATACATATATGAAACTGTTCTTAACACTGTACAGGAGGTGCTGGGCAAAACTGCTGGACTCAATATGCCAGCAAATTTGGAAACTCAGCAGTGGTCACTGGACTGGAAAAGGTCAGTTTTCATTCCAATCCCAAAGAAAGGCAATGCCAGAGAACGTTCAAACTACCGCACAATTGCACTCATCTCACAAGCTAGCAAAGTAATGCCCAAAATTCTCTAAGCTAGGTTTCAACAGCACACGAAATGAGAATTTTCAGATGTTCAAGCCGGATTTAGAAAAGGCAGAGGAACCAGAGATCCAATTGCCAACATCCATTGGATCATAGAAAAACCAAGGAAAAAAAAAAAAAAGAAAAACCAAGAGAATTCCAGAAAAACATCTACTTCTACGTCATTGGCTATGCTAAAGCCTTTGACTGTGTGGATCACAACAAACTGTGGAAAACTGTTACAGTGATGGGAATACCAGACCACCTTACATGCCTCCTGAGAAGCCTGTATGCAGATCAAGAAGCAACAGTCAGAACTGGACTGGACATGGAACAACGAACTGGTTCTAAATCACGAAAGGAGTATGTCAAGGCTGCATATTGTCACCCTGCTTATTTAACTTATATGCAGAATACGTCATGTGAAATGCCAGACTGGATGAAGCACAGCTGGAATCAAGATTGCTGGGAGAAATATCAATAACCTCAGATATGCAGATGACACCACCCTAATGGCAGAAAGTGAAGAACAAAAGAGCCTCTTGAAGGTAAAAGAGGAGACTGAAAAAGCTGGTTTAAAACTCAACATTCAAAAAAACAAAGATCATGGGATCCAGTCCCATCACTTCATGGCAAATAGATGAGGAAACAATGGAAACAGTGACAGACTTTATTTTCTTGGGCTCCAAAATCATTGCACATGGCAACTATAGCCATGAAATTAAACTATGCTTGCTCCTTGGAAGAAAAGCTTTAACCAACCTAAATAGTGTATTAAAAAGCAGAGATATTACTTTGCTGACAAAGGTTCATATAGTCAAAGCTATGCTTTTTCCAGTAGTCATGTATGGAGGTGAAAGTTGAACCATAAAGAAGGCTGGGCACAGAAGAATTGATGCTTTTCAACTATGGTGTTGGAGAAGTCTCTTCAGAGTTTCTTGGACTGCAAGGCGATCAAACCCGTCAATCCTAAAGGAAATCAGTCCTGAATACTCATTGGAAGGACTGATGTTAAAGCTAAAGCTCCAATACTTTGGCCACCTGATGCGAAGGGCTGACTCATTAGAAGACACCCTGATGCTGGGAAAGATTGAAGTCAGGAGGAGAAAGGGATGACAGAGAATGAGATGGTTGGATGGCATCACCAACTCGATGGCCATGAGTTTGAACAAGCTCCGGGAGATGGTAAAGGACAGGGAAGCCTGGCATCCTGCAGTCCATGGGGTCACAAAGAGTAGGACACGATTGAATGACTGAAGAACAGCAACGACGATGACAACAAACTGTTCCAGCTGGAGAGCCAAAATTAGCAATTTTTTAAAAATGTTAAAGCTCCTCATTCTTTTTTTTAACTTAGGTCTACAATTCTTTATCCTTAATCCCCAAATCCAAAAAGCTCTGAAAATGGCAAGAATTTCTTTATGATGGTAGCAATACCTGACTTGAATTAACATGAGGCTCTTCATCTTGCCTTATCCCATCCTGCATAAATATTCACATATTTCGCTGCATAAATATTAGTATCTGTGATTATGGGGTGCAACTGAGGAAGACTTCAGGACTGTTAGCTAATAGATGGTATATGTACTTTTTTACCTTGAGAAAATCTGATGAAATCTGCATTTGGCGACTCACCTGATCTCCAGGGTTTCTGGTGAGGAATTGTAGTCGGGAAACATTCCACGTTCACCTTCCAGCTTGAAAGGTGGCTAAGATCGTGCTGACACAGACCACAGGCATGCATACCACACAAGTACGCTATACAACCTATAAATCTGTGTCTGCCTTTGGTAGGGGAGTTGGCACACGTAAGTCAGCTATTGTTGTCAACTGTATAATTTCAGAGATAAGAATGTGGGTGTGTGTTTTAACCACTTACCTTTAAAGATGCATCGGGTAAGACGGGAAGTGTTCATTTTCACAGGTTCCACGCCGCTGTAGAGAAACAGCTACAAGACTTACCCCATGTGTGTGTTCCCCTGGGGACTGACACTTGTGTCTAACAAGGTGTCTGCTGGAAGGAGCCAGGGGCATCAAAAGGAATCAGTGCCAGGCCTCCATCCACAACCATCGATCCTCATTCATTTTTCTAAACTACTGGCACATTACTCAGCTGGGGGATGTGGAAACAACAAATAAATGATACATGATCCCAGACTATTCTCAGGGAACCTGCTCCAAAGATGTCTCACAAATAGTAAACTAGAAAAAAAAAAATGAGTATTCGTCTGTAACACTAAAGACGAGGTGAGAAAACCAGGTTGCTAAATTTTTTGAGCAGCGTTTGAGGGCAGGGAGAAGAGCGTGTCTGGGGAGGTGACTGCTCCATTGGATGATATTTGAAGAGACAGCCAGGCAAGAAGAAATCAAAACATATCTTCTTAATTGTCCAGTAAGAGAAGTCCTCGTTGGTGCCTTTTGAGAGACATCATTAATGCCTTACTCGTCAAGAAATTTGTAGGGTTACATTTATGCTCATTTTTATTTAATTTTATTTTTCGCCACACTGTATCTTCATTGCTACCCACAGGTCTCCTCTAGTTGCAATGCACACCGCTTCTTGCTGTGGAGCATGCGCTCGAGAGCGCAGGCTCAGTAGGGGTGGCATATGGGCTTAGTTGGGGGATCCTAGGGAATCCTCCCAGGCCAGGAATCAAACCTGTGACCCCTGCACTGGCAGGCAGATTCTTAACCACTGTACCACCAGGGAAGTCCCTTTATGTTCATTTTTAAAGTGACACTGACGTAGTTGACCTACTTTTCTTTGCAGTTGCAAAGACAATAAAGCAAGAAGGTTCTTACAGTGTTAGGTCCTTGGGCAACATTAGGGAAACTGACTGCGAAGGTCTTACCTTCAACACAAGAGGGCTGAGCCCGAGTCGTGCCAGCAACCTGTCCTGGGAAGCAAGAACACTTGACCGTCTGGGATCGCTCCTCTATGCGGTTCTTGTTGCAGCACCTGTGCACTGCAACCACCTCACAGGTCCCTTGCTTGATCTGGTGGTGACCTGGTGGGTAAGAGGGGAACAAAA
This sequence comes from Bubalus bubalis, assembly GCF_019923935.1. NCBI lineage: Eukaryota > Metazoa > Chordata > Mammalia > Artiodactyla > Bovidae > Bubalus > Bubalus bubalis. The sequence continues at coordinate 32,700,808 of NC_059177.1, read as the reverse complement.
CAGACCCAGTACTGTTAGGAAGAAACGGAACTACCAAGAGGCTCAGCGACGCCACGACTACAGCTTTCCAATTCCATGTACTGTATCCATGAATCTATGTAACTTTTTTGTTTTGATGTAACCTTAAACTTAGATAAAGGTAACAAGAATAGTGGCATGAACTCCTATGAACCTGCAGCAGATAGAAATTTGGCTTCTGGGACCTTTAGTCCCTGGTATCACACCCATGGCTGCTGCTGCTGCTGCTGCTAAGTCGCTTCAGTCGTGTCCAACTCTGTGCGACCCCACAGACAGCAGCCCACCAGGCTCTGCTGTCCCTGGGATTCTCCAGGCAAGAACACTGGAGTGGGTTGCCATTTCCTCCTCCAATGCATGAAAGGGGAAAGTGAAAGTGAAGTTGCTCAGTCGTGTCTGATTCCTAGCAACCCCATGGACTGCAGCCCACCAGGCTCCTCCATCCATGGGATTTTCCAGGCAAGAGTACTCGAGTGGGTTGCCATTGCCTTCTCCGACACCCATGGCTACGTTATGTTATTTACATGGCAGCGAGATTTTGCAGCTGTAATTAAGATTATTAATTGGTTGCGTTTCAGAGAGGGAGATTATCCTGGGTTACCTATGTGGAGCTAATGTCATCACATGAGCCCTTCAGGGCAGAGAGAGAGAATCAGAAGGGGAAGTCAGGTTGAAAACATGAGACGGGCTCCAAAGCACCGCTGGTGGCTTGAAGGCAGAGGGGCCAAGAGTCAAGGAAACGGAGACCTCAGTCCCGCAACTACCAGGAGCTGAAGTCTGCCAAAAACATGGATGTGCTTGGAAACAGATTCTTCCTTCGGGACCCCATAAAGGAATGCTGTCCTGTTGACACCTTGAATTTAATCCAGAGAAACCAGCCAGACTGCGCCAGTCTTCTCACAGAAACAAGCCACTAAATTTATGGTCATTTGTCAGAGAAGCAATAGCAAACCGATAGAAGACCTTTCACCAAGACACCTAATCATTAACATGTGACCCCGTTTGCTTCATCATTCACCTTAGGTCATATATTTTTTCTGAGCCATTTAAGAGTAAGTTGAAGACATGGCATTCCTTCACCCCTAAATACTGTGTATTTCCCAAAAATAATTAATTAACTCTCTGACATAATTAACAAATTCAGGACAATGAACATTAACATAAAGCTATTACATAATTGACAATCCTCAGTTCAGTTCAGTTCACTCGCTCAGTCGTGTCCGACTCTTTTCGACCCCATGGACTGCAGCATGCCAGGCCTCCCTGTCCATCACCAACTCCCAGAGCTTACTGAAATTCATGTCCATTGAGTCGGTGATGCCATCCAGCCATCTCATCCTCTGTCGTCCCCTTCTCCTCCCACCTTCAATCATTCCCAGCATCAGGGTCTTTTCAAATGAGTCAGTTCTTCACATCAGGTGGCCGAAGTAATTTCCCAAAGATTGTCCTTCAGAGCAGTTTTCCTTTTTCCTCAGGATCTAATGCAGGATCCTGCATTATATTCAGTTCACTTTTCTTTAGTTTTCTTTTGTCAGAACTATTCCTCAGGCTTTATCTTTCACAACTTTGACATTTTTAAAGAATACACGTCAGTAACTGTGTAGAATGTTCCTCACTTCGGATTTGTCTGATGTTTCCTCCCGATGAGAGTCGGGCAATGCACTTGGGCAGACTACCCTAGAAGGGACACTGTGTTCTTCTCAGTGCATCCTATCGGGAGGCATTTTGTGTCCATTTATTTCACTACTGGTGCTGTGACTGTTAATTACATGCTTACGGTGGTGTCTACCATGTTTCTCCATCTCTAAAGGTATTATTTTGCCCTTTGTAATTAATACGCATTTTAAGGGGAGATATATTGAAACGATGGCAACACCCCATTGTCCATCAAACGTTCACCCACTATTTTTAGCATCCATCGATGATTTCCATCTGAACCAGTTATTAACATGATGGTTGCAAAACTGATTCTATATTAATGTTCAAATTCTCTCAGACCTAGACAGGAGGAGACCCTTCACACTGGCAGCTCTGTCATTTTTGACATATCCCCATTACTCTTTGAGTTCTTTCTAACTTTCTGGCGCAAATGGAGACTCAAAGATGTGCCAGGCTCACCCTTTATTCTCCTTGCCATCATCATTTTTCTCAAAGGAAACCTGATTGTTTTTAGTGGGGCATCAGATTTAGAAACCAAGGTCTTGGCACAAAGGTTTATTCATTGCTACCAGGGAGTGATTTGGGGCTGAAAGGATAGATCAATCTAGGAGTGTGTGTGAGCATGTGTGTGTACAGAGTAAGTTCACACCAATATCTCCAATTCCAACCTAGCACCACAGGTTCTCACTACTCTGTCCACAATTCTCTATTTGTATCTCCTGACACCAATAATGAGAAACCTGACTTCCATAGTCCTGTAACAAACAAAAAGCAGTTTAATTTACTTTGGAGTTCATTTTATCAGTTAGAACTCTTCTGTTTTAACAATGGAAACTGATCTGAGCTCACTTAATTCAAAGAGGATTTACTGGAAGAGTATCAGGAGTGAGCAGAACAAAGAGAGAACTTAGGTTAATAATGTGTGCGCTTAGTCACTCAGTCGTGTCTGACTCTTTGCGACCCCGTGGACTGTGGCCCACCAGGCTTCTCTGTCCACGGGATTTCCCCCAGGCCAAGAATACTGGAGCAGGTTGCCATGCCCTCCTCCAGGGGATCTTCCCAATCCAGGGATCGAACCCAGGTCTCCTGCATTGCAGGCAGATTCTTTACCATCTGAGCCACCAGGGAAGCCCAGGTTAATAGTAGCTGAACCTATTCTCATGAGTGACCCTGAGGGAATGATTCTACTCAATGACTCTCTCATTCTGTTCAAGGTCATGTCAGCTGTGGCAACCACCATCTAAGGCGATCCCCAGTCAGCCCTGCCTCCTCCAGTCCACACGTTTGTGCAGTCCCTTCCCACGTGGTACCAGGGTGGGTCTGCGTGACCAATAGCCTGCTGTTGTAATACGGCACTTCCACAAGCAGGTGGCCACTCTTCCTGTGCCCTTTGGATCACTCACTCTCGGGAAACCATGGCGTAAGCGGCCCTTATAAAGAAACTGAAGTCGCTTGCCACGAAACCCTGTAAGTGAGCCTCTAGGTGTATTTCCTCTGATGCTGCACCAGCACTGGTCTGGGTGCCAATACCAACAGGAAACACCAGGAGCAGCGGTTTGAGGAAGCCGTGCTGCGTGCAGCTCTGAGCGTCTTGCGGCCAGGAGTTAAAGTCTGCTGCCAGCAGTCACAGGAGTGAGTAAAATCATATACAGTTGACCTGTGAACAATGCAGGAGTTAGAAGCTCCAACTCCCACAGACAATCGAAAATCAGAGTATAACTTACAGTTGGCGCTCCTTACCTACAGTTACACATCCACAAATTCAACCAACCACAGGTCATGTGGCACTATAGTGCATATTTATTAAAGAAAATCAGAGGACAGTGGACCTGCACACTTCAAGCCTGTGTTGTTCAAGGGTCAACTGTACGTTGTTTCAAGCATCTAAGATCAGGGCTAATTTGTTACACAGTAATAGATAACTTTATTTTTCTGGGCTCCAAAATCACTGCAGATGGTGACTGCAGCCATGAAATTAAAAGATGCTTACTCCTTGGAAGGAATGTTATGACCAACCTAGATAGCATATTCAAAAGCAGAGACTTTACTTTGCCAACAAAGGTCTGTCTAGTCAAGGCTATGGTTTTTCCTGTGGTCATGTATGGATGTGAGAGTTGGACTGTGAAGAAGGTTGAGCGCCGAAGAATTGATGCTTTTGAACTGTGGTGTTGGAGAAGACTCTTGAGAGTCCCTTGGACTGCAAGGAGATCCAACCAGTCCATTCTGAAGGAGATCAGTCCTGGGTGTTCTTTGGAAGGAATGATGCTAAAGGTGAAACTCCAGTACTTTGGCCACCTCATGCGAAGTGTTGACTCATTGGAAAAGACTCTGATGCTGGGAGGGATTGGGGGCAAGAGGAGAAGGGGACGACAGAGGATGAGATGGCTGGATGGCATCACTGACTCGATGGACGTGAGTCTGGGTGAACTCCGGGAGGTGGTGATGAACAGGGAGGCCTGGTGTGCTGCGATTCATGGGGTCCCAAAGAGTTGGACACGACTGAGCGACTGAACTGAACTGAACTGAATAGATAACTAATACACTAACTATGGTTATAACTAGGATGGAAAGACTGAGCTTCACTCTAATTTTAAAAAAGCAATATAAACAAGATTACAGAGGCAGTGTTCAGAAATTATTAACGAAAGGCAAGCTTTTGAGCACCCTCAGAGCACCCACCTCACAGTTTTCACAGATTCCATTTACATATAAATTGTTCTGTGAATTATAAGAAATCTCATCTACTCATTAAAACAGGTTTCCCCAAGGAGTCCCACGGGTTAATGTTTTGCTCGGTCTCTGTTGTTTGGTGCATGTGCTTCGAATAACAAAACTCATTCAAAAAATTCCTTATTTCAGATTTTCAGTCCATAAAGATAGGCCTTCTACAAAATAATCTCTGCATCATGCTGAATGATTTTCTGGCCCTTCCCTATCATACCATCTTAAACGGGGAAAAACAAAATCCAAATAACGGTGAGAACAAACACTAAGGCAAAGTTTCATTTGTAAAATATGTAAAAGTGGAACCAGTACCCAGAGAGTCAGACCACCAACATGAGAGACAGCTTTCAATCCACAGCACAAGAACACAGCAACATGAAAGACATAATTAAAATGATAAACCTAATTGAATGTTCACAAGAAGAGTGTTTATTTCCCATAGGTAGTTGTGTGTGATTGTAAGAAAGTACATAAATAAAGTAAAGTAGCATGGAACTTTAGCACAACGTGAGCGGAGAAGTGAGGACGGGGAGAGCTCACGGGGACAGTCTTTCTCTTGTTTCCAATTGCACATAAGCGCCTTCGGGTCATACAATCCCAGACAGGCAATGACTGGGGGCCGGGGGGAGAGGGGTGGCCAGTCCACTCTCAGTGACCACCCTCCCCATCAGCTGCCACGACACACTAACCCAGACTGGGTGGTCTCAAAACAGGCTTTGTGTCTCAGAGTTCTGAAAGCTAGACACCCAAGATCAAGGTGCTGGCCAATTCAATTCCTGGTGAGAGTTCTTTCCCTGGCTTTAGACAGCCTGGTTTTTGGTTTTTTGTTTTTTGTTTTAAAAAAAAAAAAAAACTAGTTTACTTACTTTAGTGTTTTGGCTGCACAGTATGTGGGCAGGCTCTTAGTTCACCTGACCAGGGACCGAACCTGCGCCCCCTGAACTGGAAGGTTAGAGTCATAGCCAATGGACCACAGGGAAGTCCCCCTCCTTACTGCGTCCTCGCGTGGCAGAGATAGCATGATCTAGCATTGCTTCCTCTTTTCTCTAAGGACACCAGCCCTATTAAATTAGGGTCCACCCTATGACTTCATTTAACTTTTATCGCCTCCTCACAGACCCTGTCTCCAAACACAGTCACATTTGGGGCCCAGGGCTTCAACATATGAATTTGGTGGGGGAAGTCTAGAACAGCCATCATGCCTTATTAAATGGCCATAGAGCAGCTCTATACCCCATTAAGAAAATAAAAGAAATATGCTTTAGTAACTTCCTAGACTAGCCAAGAAGTGAGGTGAACATTCATTAATATTATAGTTTGCTAAGAGTTTTGTTGCTATTTAGATAACCATCCACAAACGCAAACAGATTTTTTTTCTATTCAGTCTTGTCTCTGAATAATCAGCTTGCCTGGTGTAGATTTTATTCATTTATATAGCACCAACTCTGGTACTTTATTGATTTTAAGAAACATTTTTTTTTTCATCTTTTAACATGTCAGGAGATGTCACAACTGATAGTATCTTACCATTATAATTGGCATTGCTTTCTCTACTTTGAAATACACAAAATAGCAATGTATTTCACAACTGACAGCATTTCTGACTTGATAAACTATGTCAGGTTGCAAGCACTGTTCTAAACTTCCTATAAATACTGTCCCATGTAGTCTTTAAAAATGTTATGATGTAGGTACTATTTTCATTTCTATTTTACATTTAACAAAATATCCAGAAATTAATTTGCCCACATTAACACAACTAGAGAATGGAAAGAGGAGAGATTCAAAGCTACATAGTGTCTACGATATCACAGGATGGTGGAAAATGCAGTGGCTATGGTAGCTAATATTTTACTGTGTGTATGCTCAGCTGCTCAGTCGTGTGTGACTTTTTGCGACCCCATGGACTGTAGCTGGCCAGGCTCCTCTGTCCATGAGATTTTCCAGGCAAGAACGCTGCAGTGGGTTGTATATACACAGAAAGAGATTTATCCTAAGGAACTGACTCAAGTGATCATGGAAACTGGCAATTCCCAAGATCTAAAGAGAGAGTCAGCAAGCCGGAGAAGTGGGAGAGCCACGGTGTCATTCTAGTCCAAAGGTGGACAAACTCAAGACCCAGGAAGTATGTATGTTTCAGTCAGCGTCTAAAAAGAGGAAAGGTTGGAAGAAGTCTCTCTCATTCAAGAGGAAAATACAGCTTTTTGCTCTATTTAGGCCTTCAACTGATTGGATGAGGCCCACTCATTTTGGGGAGATCAACTTAGTCTAAAGATTAACCTATAAATTCAAATGATCATCTTATCCAAAACACCCTCCCAGAAACACCCAGAATAATGCTTGGCCAGGCACCCCACCAGTCAAGCTGACATATAAATGTAACCATCATAAACATCATACATCTATCTATGAAGTATGGTGTCGCTAGACAGGAAAACAATGAGAGCAGAAAGCAGACAAGAAACGAGTAGCTTAGTTCTCTATAAAGACATAGAAGAGGGATGCCTTGTTCGATAAGCTTAGTACCAGGAATTGGCCACTTCAGATACATTCACTTAAAACAAAGATGCATCTTCTCTCTTAAACAGCAAGGAACATTTTGGTCAGGGAACTGTCTTGAAAACTACAGCTACATACATATAATAACATAAGGGCTATGCAGTAAGTGAGAAGTTGTGCTGAAATGTCTCATGTGAGGTTTACTTTAGAGCTTCAAGGTGTGGAGTGGAGGATGGATGGATGAGTTATCCAGAAGTGGAGCCAGGTTCACTGGACAGAAACTGGCCAAAGCAGGGGGAAGAAAAGAAAATCACCATCCTTTTTACGCCATTAATCCTTGTCCATTTCTGAGCCATTTCCCTTCCAAGCTTCTTCTCTGATAGGTGGATGGAAGTGTATTATTTCTGTTTATTTAACCAACACTTTCATACAGTGTACTATGTACCAGACACTATTCTCAGTGCGCTTTAGAGGCATATATTTAAACTGGGGAAACTTGAAACATTATTTATTTTTAATTTTACTTTTTTTTTAATTGGAGGATAATCACTGTGCAATATTGTGATAGCTTCTGCCACGTATCAACATGAATCAGCCATAGGTATACATATGTCCCCTCCTTCTAAAACCTCCCACCCCTTCCCGCCCCCTAGGTTGTGACAGAGCACTGGCTTTGGGCTCCCTGTGTTATACAGCAAATTCCCACGGGCTATGTATTTTACATATGGTAATATATACATTTCAGTGCTACTCTCTCAAATCATCTCACCTTCTTATTCCTTTCCACACTTCTGAATTTGCAATCAGGTTGTATATGCTCTTTTCCAAAAAGGTGACATAACATACTGGCAGAATTGTAAAATCTAATATGCCTGGCTTCTCACTCACCTGAATAATTTATGTATATACCATTAAAAGAGTTATGACAATCCTTACGACAAAAATTCATTGCTTTGGGATTGCTACAGAGGATAGATTAACGTTATCTGCTTAAATACGTATCTGTTTTTCTTATTAAATATGTTTTTAAGAAAAGTTGACAGCAGGGTAAATAAATACATATTTGTCCCAGTGCAGGGTCTTCCCAGGATAAAAGGGATAAAATACAAAACCTCATTTGCAATAAAAGTCCTACTTTGATTGGCTGGAGCTAACTGAAAGCTGATGGAGAGACAGAAGGCATCCGATTAGGGTGAGTTTCTTGATGCTCTTATTTCCCTCGCATCCTTTTGCTTTTGTTTAAATCCTTTCCCCGCTTCCTCCTCCAGCCCAGCACAGGAAAATACACCCACAGAGGAAAGCCTCATACTCCAGTGATCTTAGCAAGTGCTGCTTTGATTTGAGCAGGGTTTTCTCTCCAGTATTCTCAGCCTCCCCCTCCATGGGAGCAGAACACAGCAAAGAGAAGGCTGAAAACAAGACTTCATGAAATGAAAGCAGAGAATGAGGCCGTGGCGCGCCACTTGCCTTTGGGAAACAAGCTCACCATGCCTGGTTGTGCTTCTAAACTCTCAACTTTCTTCCCCAGTCCTGGCCCCAACATCGCTCTCTGTCCAAACGAGATACCTGAGACTATGGACATTAAGCCTATGGTAGCCATGGGACTGTCAGCTGGACAAAAGTCATAACTTCGTTGTGCAGACAAGTATCCCCTGGGCTCCTGCTATGCTCCACGCCTCTGCTGGGGTTGAGCAGACAGTAGTAAAGAAGAGAGATGCTTCTGGCCTCAGCAAGTAGAGATAACGAATGGCAGTATCTGACGATTCTCCCAAGGCAGAAACGGACTTCTTCCCTGAAGGTAACCAAGGAGAGAGCACTGGACTTGGAGTCAGAATTACTGAGCTGGAATGCCAGCTTCCAGACTTGGGGAATTCAACTGAGTAATTCAACCTCATTTTTCTGAATACACAGCTAGTCTGTTATCTATCACACAAGATGGTTCTGAAGTTTCAATTAAAGTGCTTAATGATATTATGAGCTACTTCAAACACCATAGAAGTTGAATAAATGACTTAGGGTTTTTGTTTACATATTTATTCAATAACTATTTGTTGAACACTTGCTCTGTGCCAGACACATGGAAACATAACAGTGACCAAGACAGGACAAAGGACCGCTCACATTCTGGTGATGAAAGCAACACAAAGCAGCAGAGATGGAATTTAAAATAGGGAGCACCCAAGAACCTAACACGTCAGTGTGACATTGAAGTAGATGAGAGACGAACACTTGCAGAGTATCTGAGGGCAAGAGGCCCTGACACCTGGTGCTGTGTGAGAGAAGGGTAGATTCATAGGCAGTGATGCCGAAAGATAATGCAGACTGAGTGGGCAGCTTCCCCAGCACCTCGTGGGTCACAGTGGGGGCTTGGGCTTTAGTTACAATATGACTCAGAGCCCCTGGGAAGTGTGAACTTGGAGTGACCTGCTACGACAAACATCTATAAAGGATCTGCTGTGATGAGCTCAGACTGAAGAGGCACAGGCTGGGAGCAGGGACGCAGTTCCTGTCACCATAGTCCAGGGAGAGGTGGCGATGGCTTGGAGCAGGTGGCAGCAGTGGTGATATGGGAAAGGTGGGGATCTGGATACAGTTAGAAGGTAGAGGCGATGGGATGTGCTGAGGGGTTACATGTACGGTGTGAGCGGAAGAGAGGACTCAAAGCAGACTCTGAGGCTGCTGCCATGAACAAGAAGGGTAGGGATGATCCTCCAAGAAATGAGGGCAAACCAGGAGCTTACTTGGTTTTAGGTGCTGGTTAGATACCTAACTGAGGAACATCAACTAGGTGGTTAGGTGTGAGACTTGAGTCTGAAGATTAAGAGAGAGGGTTGGTTTAAGTCTGTCCATCATTAGAATATGTGGATGGTATTTAAAGCCATCAGACTGGGTCAAATCCCCAAGGAAGTAATTGGGCCTCAAGAATTTTTTTTTCTAAGGCTCACTTTAATGGCACAAATTTGGAAGAAAAGGAGTGACCAGCAGCCTAAAACGAGAACCAAGGATGGATGAGGGGTATTCTGGCAGCCCAGGAGACAAAGGTTTCAAGGATAAGGGAGTGATCGTGTTAAATGCTGCTGTGAACTGAAGTAAGATGAGGACCCCTGGATACTACAGGATTAAAGCCACTGGTGGCCGTCACAGGAAAAGTATCAGAAGAACAGTGGGGGCAAATCATGATTGGAACAGGTTTCAAGAAAACACATAAAGTGAGAAATTGGAAACAATAATTACAGCTAGAAATTGTACTGTGAAAGGCAGAAGAAAAATAAGTATACGGTATACAGATATTAGCAATTTTTAGGTAGGAGAGTTTACAACAAACATGTATCAGTTCAGTTCAGTCGCTCAGTCGTGTCCAACTCCTTGTGACCCCATGGGCTGCAGTACGCCAGGCCTCCCTGTCCATCACCAACTCCTGGAGTTTACTCAAACTCATTTCCATTGAATCAGTGATGCCAATTCATCCTCTGTCATCCCCTTCTTCTCCCGCCTTCAATCTTTTCCAGCATCGGGGTCTTTTCAAATAAATCAGCTCTTCGCATCAGGTGGCCAAAGTATTGGAGTTTCAGCTTCAACATCAGTCCTTCCAATGAACACCCAGGACTGATCTCCTTTAGGATGGACTGGTTGGATCTCCTTGCAGTCCAAGGGACTCTTGAGTTCTCCAACACCACAGTTCAAAAGCATCAATTCTTTGACACTCAGTTTTCTTTATAGTTCAACTCTCACATCCATACATGACTACTGGAAAAACCACAGCCTTGACTAGATGGACCTTTGTTGGCAAAGTAATGTTTCTGCTTTCTAATATGCTGCCTAGGCTTTATTGGAGAAAACTGGATACAGAAAACTACTATAGAGATGTCTGAGCAGGTAGGAGGTTATGGGCACAACCTATGTGAAGGGGTGGGCATTTGATAGAAGCACATACAGTTCACTTATAACCTTCCTTGTCCCAGTTTTCTGGGTGTCACCATTGTGCCGGATGTTCTATATGGAACCTGTGTTCACTGCTGTATGACTATTCACTGACATCATCAGTTAAAAAATTATGCCTGGTCACACAAATCTAGTCCCCGCTAGACGGTACAGCAGGAACTGTACCGTCAAGTCTCAGAGCAGCCTCTAGGTGATGGTCCAAAACATCCCATGACACAAGTATTACAAATGCTGAAGAATTTCATAAAGCCATTGCCAGGGGCACAGTATAGCTGCCTGAATACTACTCAAAGCCATTTTACTGAGAATATGGCAGATTTAGGTCAAGAGGAGAAAGTCACCCGGAAAGACTTCTCAGAAGGGAGTGGCTGGGACTTCCCTGGTGGCCCAGTGGTTAAGACTCTGCTCCCAATGCAGGGGGCCAGGGTTCGATCCTCAATCCCTCATCATGGAACTAGATCCCACAGGTAAGTTCCCACAGAGAACTAGATCCCACAACTAAGAGTTTGCACGCTGCAACTAAAGATCCATGTGCCACAGCTAAGACCCGGCACAGACAAACAAATAAATATATTTTTAAAAAAGAGACAGATTGACTGAAGTGTCAAAAGACCAAAGAGAAGCTCATAGAGAAATGAGGGAAGCTCCTGAATGGTTTCGTAGACATTTCTCATCATACAACATAAGGCAATAATAAAATAAAAAATTACACATTACACTATGTAACAATTTTCCCTGTATAAAGTCGTATCTAATCCAGTCTAAGAATTATATCCCACATACTTGCTCTTTCCCCCCCTCAAGACCTTCTTCCTGTACTCAAAAAGTGCAATACCATTTTTGGGGAGAAAACTATTACTATCCTATTATAATAGATATTATAAATATAATTTTCAATAACAGATTAAAAGTCAAAAGAATAATATGTTCTAACTCAACACAACTCAGTCGCTTTCCTTAGTTTTTAGAGTATCTACAAACTTCCCATACTCAGCAATTTTAATTCATCTTACCAAAAATATTGTTCTTTCACTACTCAGCAACACACGTATTCTAAAGACTTTCCCTCCACACTTAATCAAGGCCACTACCTCCTTGCCATTCTTTGTTAAGAATACCATCAACTAGAAGACACACATACAGAGAAGATGATAAGCAGCCCAGAATAAGCGCTCTGAGAGGATCTCAATATTAGATGAATATATATTTCACATGTAGTATTTCTGATTATTTATAAATACAAACTAAAAGCTCCCAGATTAATTATTACATAATATAAAAGCTGTCTTTAATTAGTAACATATACTGTCACATGTTACACTGAGATGCACCTTTTCCAGAAGTCATGTATGGACATGAGAGTTGGACTATAAAGAAAGCTGAGCGCTGAAGAATTGATGCTTTTGAACTATGGTGCTGGAGAAGACTCTTGAGAGTCCCTTGGACAGCAAGGAGATCCAACCAGTCCATCCTAAAGGAGATCAGTCCTGGGTGTTCATTGGAAGGACTGATGTTGAAGCTGAAACTCCAATACTTTGGCCACCTGATGTGAAGAACTGACTCATTGGAAAAGATGCTGGGAAAGATTGACGGCAGAGAAGAAAGGGATGACAGAGGATGAGATGGTTGGATGGCATCACCGACTCAATGGACATGGGTTTGGGTGAACTCCAGGAGTTGGTGATGGACAGGGAGGCCTGGCGTGCTTCAGTCCATGGGATCGCAAAGAGTTGGACATGGCTGAGCAACGGAACTGAAGTGAACTGAATCTTCCTATATTTCAGAAGTATTCCTTCAAGGCATCTGTCATAGACTGAACTATGCCCTCTTCCCACAAAAATTTGTATGCTGAATCTCGAATCCCCATATGACAGTATTTGGAGATAGGGCCTTTAGGCAGGTATTCATGTTAAATGAGGTCTTAAGGGCAGAGCCCCAACCCAAGAGGACTGGTGTTCTCATAAGAAAAGGAAGAGACACCAGAGACCTGGCCCCCTCTGCACACGCACACAGAACAGGCCGTGTGAGGACACGGTGAGAAGAGGGGAGTCTGCAACCCAGGAAGAGATCACACCAGAAGATGAATGTGCTGACACCTTGATCTTGGACTTCTAACTTCAAGAACTATGAGAAAATAAATTTCTGTTGTTTAAACCACCCAGTCTGTGCTAATATGTTATGGCAGCCTGAGATGACTCATACATTGTCACTTATTCATTCTCACTTCATGGACTGCAAGAAGGTGATGAGCTTCACATCAGGGGAATCACAGCGCTAACACGACTGGGCAAAATACATCGTTTGGGATCATTTGTGTTTCTGAAAAAGTGTGTGTGTGTGTGTGTGTGTGTGTGTGTCTGTGTGGTAAATTGGATTTTTAAGCCCAATTCATTATCTGCTTTAGTTTATAGTGATATAGTTTGTTACAGTAGTAAATTCTTTTGGAGAATGGTCTTATTCTCAAAAAATATATGCAGTTTGCCACTTATTTTCAAACAATTAAACAAAAAAAAGGAATAGCTACACAGGCATAGGAGTGTGTAATTGGCAGTTCTAATATGATAGGGGTCTTCCGTGGTGGCTCAGATGATGAACAATCTGCCTGCAATGCCTCGTAAGGGATATGAAGATATACTTTTCATTCAACCTTTCTCTAGATTTGAGGAGTTTCCAAACAATAAGTTGGGGGCGGGAGAAGCTAACATTGCAAGAAAGAACTCAAAGTCATTCCAGTCTTTAAAGACTCCAGGTACCTCTGTTTCAATGGCTAGCTTGCCATCTCTCTACTTCTGGGAGGTTTTCAACAAGTGACTTCATTCCTGTTTGCCTCTGTTTCCATGTCTGCAAAATAATAAACCTTCAGAGGGTGGGTTGAGGACAAACAGTAACACAGGTGAAATGGTAGGTGCTCAAAACATATAGAGGTATGATATGCAAACTAGTATATCAGGCTGGATATGACAATAAGGTCCTGCTGAATAGCACAAGGAACCATATTCAAAATCCTCTGATAAATTACATGGAAAGGAATAGGAAAAAGAATATGTATATGGATAGCTGAGTCGCTTTTCTATACAGCAGAAACTAACGCAACATTGTTCAATGTTCAATTTCAATAAAATTTTTACTGCTAATAACAGGAAGTATGATAGCAACCTTGCCTGGAGAATCCCACGGACAGAGGAGCCTGGCGGGCTACAGTGCATGGGGTCGCAAAGAGTCGGACACGACCGAGCGACTCACACACCCACACGGCATGTATGGTGCGACGGCAACATTACTGCTGTAATTATGATGGGCTACTTAAATAACTGTTAAACTGGGAAGATCTAGGAAGAAATGCAAAGAACTGAATTCAAATCATTTTTTTAAAATTATACTTCTCAGAATAAAGAAAAAGTAAATGCCTTCTATTATCAAAACATCCCCCAATAACGCTCCCCTCACTCAACTGATATTTATTAAAGATTTGAAATAGCAAGCAACCTCTGTTTTAATTTTTTCCCACCTGGTGTGTGGTGGTGGTTTTGCCGCTCAGTCATGTCTGACTCTTGCGAGTCCATGGACTGTAGCCCACCAGGCTCTTGTGTCCATGGGATTTCCCAAGCAAGAATACTGGAATGGGTTGCCATTTCCTTCTCCAGGGGATCTTCCCAATCCAGGGATAAAACCCAGGCCTCCAGCACTGCAGGCAGATTCTTTATCAGCTGAGCCACCAGGGAAGCCCTCACCTGGTGCATTAATTCCTTTATTTCATAAGAAATATTCCTTCAGTACTTCCTTAAACCCTTAACTCTCCCATTAGAAGCCAGCTGCTGCCAAATTTAGGGCATCTTCAACCGCGAGAGTCACGACTCCTATCCCCACTGCACTGGACTATATACTGGGTGCTCCAGTTTCTGTGTCTCCGGTTCCTGGTTTCATCACTGCCTAGTACCTTCAAAGGTTTTAAATTCAGCAGGCCCACTGGAGGACGGGAAATCAAATAAAGTGGCTCCCCATGCTCAGATGATCAGATTGAGCCGTTTTCTTCTGAAAGAGGAACATGATTGCAGAGACATGGAAAAGACTGCAAAACGCCTCTCCCATAGCGGTAGCTGATGAAGTAGAGAACTGACATTAGGCTTTACTGGCACCTTCCCTCCCAGCCCCAGACACACTCCTCCCCATTCCTAACACTCCCACAAATCAGCAGTAAGTGCAAGAAAGAAAAAAAAGAAGTATAACTGCTGACTTCAATTTCAAAGAACCTGTTACACAACTAGTGTGTGTGTGTGTGTGTGTGTATCTGCTAATGTCAGAATAAAGCCAAACAGAGAGTTAAAAGATAAAAATAAACAAAAGGACTTGTTTTAGTCCCTGCAAGTCCCTTCAATATCTGTATCTGTGATTTCAACATTTCTTGCACAGTTGGATAGATTTCTTAATCGTTCTTCTACTAAATTTATATGCAGAACCATCTCAGTAGACAAAAATGAATAAATCTATATGCATGTACAAACTGGCGATTAGCTTCCACTTGTACATTTCAAACATAAAAAATATATGATTTTTTCACATTTTCTAGTAGAAAATTGTGTTCCATTTTACTTCTAGCTAAAATAGACTAGAACAGAAATACTGCATAATGATTTTTTTTAAAAAACCTAAACAATTTTTAGTTGTTAAACTCTCTTATAAGCATTATTTTTGTTGTCACATTATACATGTCACTAAGTATCTAAGCCCAGAATTAAATAGCATTCTGAACCTGACATGTCACCATGAACCTTTTCTGAACAGCACCTTAGCAGAACCAGTTTTAATTTTTTAAATTCCAGTTGAAGATGGTAAATTAACCACTCAGGTCAGTGTTTTCTCCTTCCAGAGATGCAACCCACACTATAGTTGAGGAAGACAAGAGAGTCAAACTCACGAGAACAAAAAATAAAAGTTAACACATCAAACAAGTGAGAAACATTTCATTGTGTTTTGGGAGATGGAAAGCAGGCAGATTAGAAGTGACTGATCGGGACACGAGAAGTAAGAGGATGCAACCACCTCACTTGCAAGGATCTCAATAGGTCCTTCAAGGCATGGCGCTCAAAGGAGGAGGCCTGACTGATCACCCATACACTCAGAACCAAAGTCCACTGATCGCCAAGTCCTATACACACTCAGAGATTCCACTCTCCTATAAGGAGGTACAACATTGACAGAAAGTCTCCAACAAGAAAATGAGCAAAATAAACAAATAGAAAAAATAAAACTAGAGGACAAAGATTTAACACAAGGAACAGACAAAGACTTAGCACAAGGAACAAAGACTTAACTCAAAACAAAGACCTAAGAGTACTAACAGCAGTAGTATGACTTCAAAAGAAAAGAGAGAGGAGGAAGGGGGGATTTGCATCCCCTTCTCTCAACAACTATTACAATAACAAGATGAAGTCAACAACGACACAGAAAACCAAAACATATAAATGGTATTTTTTCAATACCATTTATATGTTGGGAAAAAAAGACAACTACATAATACTTAAAAAAAAAGAAAATCAAAACAGCACTATCAACCAATTTGACAAGATTTAAAGAACACTCTACTCAACGACAGGAAACATATTATTTTGGACACATATGGTAAGTTAATCAGAAAAGACCATACTCTGTGCCATATAATATGTCTCAATTAATTTAGAACTATTCAGTTCAGTTCAGTCACTCTGTTGTGTCCAACTCTTTGCAACCCCATAGACTTCAGCACGCCAGGCCTCCTTGTCCATCACCAACTCCCGGACTACTCAAACTCATATCCATTGAGTCAGTAATGCCATCCAACCATCTCATCCTCTGTCATCCCCTTCTTCTCCTGCCCTCAACCTTTCCCAGCATCAAGGTCTTTTCAAATGAGTCAGTTCATCGCATCAGGTGGCCAAAGATTTGGAGTTTCAGCTTTAGTATCAATTCTTCCAATGAATATTCAGGACTTATTTCCTTTAGGATGGACTGGTTGAATCTCCTTGCAGTCCAAGGGACTCTCAAGAGTCTTCTCCAGCACCACAGTTCAAAAGCATCAATTCTTCGATGCTCAGTTTTCTTTATAATCCAACTCTCACATCCATACATGACCACTGGAAAAACCATAGCCTTGACTAAACAGAACTTTGTTGGCAAAGTAATGGCTCTGCTTTTTAATATGCTGGTTGGTCATAACTTTTCTTCCAAGGAATAAGTATCTTTTAATTTCATGGCTGCAGTCACCATCTGCAGTGATTTTGGAGCCCAAGAAAATAAAGTCAGCCACCGTTTCCACTGTTTCCCCATCTATTGGCCATGAAGGGGCTGGATGCCATGATCTTAGTTTTCTGAATGTTGAGCTTTAAGCCAACTTTTTCACTCTCCTCTTTCACTTTCATCAAGAGGCTCTTTAGCTCTTCTTTGCTTTCTACCATAAGGGTGGTGTCATCTGCATATCTGAGGTTACTGATATTTCTCCCGGCAATCTTGATTCCAGCTTGTGCTTCTTCCAGTCCAGCGTTTCTCATGATGTACTCTGCATAGAAGTTAAATAAGCAGGGTGACAATATACAGCCTTGACGTACTCCTTTCCCAATTTGGAACCAGTCTGTCATTCCAGTTCTAACTGTTGCTTCCTGACCTGAATATAGGTTTCTCAAGAGGCAGGTCAGGTGGTCTGGTATTCCCATCTCTTGAAGAATTTTCCACAGTTTATTGTGATCCACACGGTCAAAGGCTTCGGTATAGTCAAAAAGCAGAAATAGATGTTTTTCTGGAACTCTCTTGCTTTTTCAATGATCCAGCGGATGTCAGCAATTTGATCTCTGGTTCCTCTGCCTTTTCTAAAACCAGCTTGAACATCTGGAAGTTCACAGTTCACATACTGTTGAAGCCTGGCTTGGAGAATTTTGAGCATTATTTTACTAGCATGTGAGATGTGTGCAATTATGCGGTAGTTTGGGCATTCTTTGGCATTGCCTTTCTTTGGGATTGGAATGAAAACTGACCTTTTCCAGTCCTGTGGCCACTGCTGAGTTTTCCAAATTTGCTGACATATTGAGTGCAGCACTTTCACAGCATTTAAAATCAAATAAATCAATAGGAGCTAAAACCAAAACTTTTATAAGATAACAGAGGAGTAAACCTTCATAAGCTTGGATTTAGCAGTGGATCTTAGATACATAATTGACACCAAAATAACAAGCCAGAAATCACAAAAAGATAAAATGAACTTCATGATAATTAAAAACATATTAATTCATCAAAAGACATTTAAGAATTAAATTATAAGACACACACTGGGAAATATAATTTTGAAAACATATCTAATAAATGTCTTTAATCTAGAATATAAAAAGAACTCTTCCAACTCAATAAGAAAATAAACACCTTCTCTCACCAAAAAGCAGGCATAGCATTAAAGAAATATTTCATCAAAGACAATTTATGAATAGACAATTTAGCATATGAAAGTACTCACAACACCAACAGAGAAGCTTTCACAAACTAAAACTACAGTAAGATACTGCTAAGTATCTACTAAAATGGCTAAAATCATCAAAGTGACAAAACCAACTCTGGTAAGAATGAGGACCAACTAGAAATCTCCTACATTACTGGTGGGAATGCAAAATGGTATAGTCGCTATGCGAAGCAAGTTCACACTTGATCACAAAGGTAAGCATGCAATTACCATACAACTCAGCAATCGATCGGAGAAGGCAATGGCACCCCACTCCAGTACTCTTGCCTGGAAAATCCCATGGACGGAGGAGCCTGGTAGGCTGCAGTCCATGGGGTCGCAAAGAGTCGTACACGACTGCATGACTTCACTTCCACTTTTCACTTTCATGCATTGGAGAAGGAAATGGCAACCCACTCCATGTTCTTGCTTGAGGAATCCCAGGGACGGCGGAGCCTGGTGGGCTGCCGTCTATGGGGTTGCACAGAGTCGGACAGGACTGAAGCGACTTAGCAGCAGCAATCTAATTCCTCAGTAGAGGAATGAAATAATATTTTTATACAAAGACTTATATATGAATGGCAATAGCAGCTTTCTTTCATAATAGTCAACAAGTCTAAACATCCCAAATGTCCATTACCTGGTGAATAGATAAGCAAACTGTGGTATATCCATAGAACTCAATACTATTACTGAACAATAAAAATGAATGAATCACTGACACTCAACAACATGGATGAATCCTAGGTGTGTTATGTGAGTGAAAGAAGCCAACTCAGAAGTCTATATACTGTATGATTCTATCTATGCTGCTAAGTTACATCAGTCGTGTCCGACTCTGTGCGACCCCATAGACGGCAGCCCACCAGGCTCCCCCGTCCCTGGGATTCTCCAGGCAAGAACACTGGAGTGGGTTGCCATTTCCTTCTCCAATGCACAAAAGTGAAAACTGAAAGTGAAGTTGCTCAGTCGTGTCTGACTCCTAGCGACCCCATGGACTGCAGCCCACCAGGCTCCTCCGTCCATGGGATTTTCCAGGCGAGAGTACTGGAGTGGGTCGCCAGTGCCTTCTCCAATGCTTCTATCTAAATATCAACCTAAAAATAGGAAAATTACAGAGACAGAAATCAGAGCTGGATGTCAAGGAGAGGGTAGAGTGCATAAGTGTCTGAGGATACTTTTGGGGGTGGTGGAAATTTTCGGTATCTGTGACTATGATGAGTAAACTTACTATATATATATATATAATATATATACACACACATATATATGTCTATCCAACTGTACACTGGAAAGGGTAACTGTGTATATGTAAATTATGTCTTAATAAATCTAACTTCTAAAAAAAAAATTCTACTCCTAGGAATTTGCCCATTTGTCTAGGAACAGGCATCTGCAATATAGCTTGCATGGTCCTAAAGAAGTGGAAGCAACCTAGATGTCACCCATAGGGGACTGGTTGAATAAACTCTGCTAAGTCCCCACAATGTCACAGGGCTAGCTGCAGGACCTGTGATCATATATATTCACTTTTCATCCACACAAGGAAATAAAGCAAGTTGCAAAACTATGGAGAACATTATCCCCTTTGTGTTTAAAAAAGAAAGCAGACACAACTTTGAACATACATGGAAAACTGGAAAACTACAGGAAGAAACACAAGATGATTAAGTATGGTTATCTCTTGGTAGGGAAACTTCTGTGCATCCTCTGTGCCGTTTCAAATTTTACCATTACCTGTATTAGCTTTTATAAGCATTTAACCTTGACCAACGATCTTGGTTTTCTACTCTGTAAACTGATAATAATACTTGTCTTGTTAACTTTAGATGGTATTTCGAATACAGAAAGAGAAAATGCAGGTACATTGAAAAAGATTTATCATCTTTACATAGTAATGCATAGAAAGTGAAAGTTGCTCAGTCGTGTCCAACTCTTTGAGACCCCATGCACTGTCAAGTCCATGGAATTCTCCAGGCCAGAATGCTGAAGTGGGTAGCCTTTTCCTACTCTGAGGGATCTTCCCAACCCAGGGATCAAACCCAGGTCTCCCGCATTGCCAGCGGATTCTTTATCAGCTGAGCCACCAGGGAAACCCAAGAATACTGGTGTGGGTAGCCTATCCCTTCTCCAGCGGATCTTCCTGACCCAGGAATTGAACCAAGGTCTCCAGCACTGCAGGAGGATTCTTTACTAGCTGAGCCACTAGGGAAGCCTGTAATGCATAGAAGTTAGGTATTATTGCTAATGATGATTTTTTTAGCTACAGGAAATCATTTTATAACCCAGGATTTACAATGGCTAGGTATGAGGAAAATTTTTAGGGAAAAGGATGAATGAGAAAGGCTAAGAACCCTGCTACAAATTATGAGTGGAAAAAGGCTTTGGTCTTGTTTGCCTTTAAGGTCAGAATACAAAAATAAAAAGGGGTAAAAAATATATACAAATGCTCATGTAAACTTTAAAAAATTGCTAAATAAAAACTCAGGCCTATAGAACATTTTCAAGGTCCTTAAAAACGAAGATAAAAACCCTGTGTGAGGTTGCCCAGGAGCCTTATAATTAAAGGAGAGTCAGTGGAGGCCAAGGTGATCGAAAGAGAAATATGTTCCCTCCATGCTGAGTGCATTTTAAACAGGTGTTTGCAGGTATCAATAAAGCTAACGTTAAAGAGAAACAGAAAAACAACGAGACCTCAGAGTATTCTGCAGAGCCTGAAACTGCAACAAACTCACCCCCTACACTTCCTATTAAAAGCTCATTAACTCCCAGCTGTTCATCCATTAGGCGGAGAGGAAAGGAAAATGCATGCCCTCACTGCCAATATTTATACCAGAGATTTTCATCTCATAAAAGGGTGAGAGGGGAAAGATACAGAGAAGATAACAATCATAATTATATCACCAGGCTGTGGAGAAAGCTGTGCTAAGTATAATGAACCTCTCGGGCAATAAAGTCAGATGAATGTCCTCAACCTGCCGAGTCAGGAGGACCGAAGGGCAGAGTGGACGCCCAGTAACATCGGGCGACTCCTCCCTGCGCCGCTTACACATCAGAGCCCCATCAACCACCCCACTGGGTCACGTCTAATCTATGCCACAAGCAGCCACACCCGCAAGGAAATATGTATTTCACCAAGTTAGTCACTGTGGTACACAGTCCCTGGGCTACCCAGGTGGCCTGGGTAAACCAGGTGGCTCAGTGGGTAAAAAATCAACCTGCCAAAGGAGGAGATGAGTTTGATCCCTAGGTCAGGAAGACCCCCTGGAGGAGGAAATGGCAACCACTCCAGCCTTCTCGCCTGGAGAATCCCATGGGCAGAGTAGCCTGGAGGGCTACAGTCCATGGGGTCGCAAAGAGTTGGACACAACTGAAGGGACTGAGCACACACATACAACATTAAACAAAAGAGGACATAGGCTGCAAATCAAGCCTCAAAACTAGCTGAGCACAAACCACTGTTTTCCTTAAAGAGGGATGGAAAGGAGCTGCTTGTTGACTGATCAAGCTTCCAGACCAGCACTTATATAAAGCAATATGCAGCCCCATTCTAATCCATGGGTGTTATGTTGGCTCAAAGCTCCAAAAATGCTCTCATTTTTCAGTTGTCAATATTTAAAAGTTAAGAGAAGTCCCTGAACAGTCTACTCTAGCTTGTTTGGCAAAACTGGAAGATTGCAATGCTAGACCCACACTTGCCTATTTCAAGAGGAGATAAGACTAGTCTTAGGTATTTGAGCTTTCTTACCCTTTTTATGGCCCAGAAGAGTGAATTATTATAAATAACAGACACTACTCCAGCTGTCTCTCCAGAGGAGAAATGGTTTTTAACATCCTCCAACACAGTGCTTGGCACGTAATGAGCCATTACTGGCATGAATGTTATTTTTACTAAGGTGATTAACACCAACAGTCTATTTTATGTACAATGCAT
The DNA here is from genome assembly GCF_019923935.1 of Bubalus bubalis. Classification (NCBI taxonomy): domain Eukaryota; kingdom Metazoa; phylum Chordata; class Mammalia; order Artiodactyla; family Bovidae; genus Bubalus; species Bubalus bubalis. Next base: position 32,678,576 of record NC_059177.1, on the reverse strand, counting down.
AACAAGCTGGGGCAGACCGGAGGTGTAGTTCCACGTGACTGCATAATAGTTTAGTGATAAATGTATTTAAATTAGGTATATGAGCTTTGTTCTAACTTTATGTTGTTGCAAGAATAAACTGAGATGAATAAAGCTTGCACTAAAAACAAAAATAACAGTTTTCCATACATCAGTCTCATGTGATACAGCAGATGGCTGGTCTTCTTACCTCTTCTGTGCAGCACCATCTCTATGACCACATCTTCCCCCACTGGCCCTACTCCTGCTGCCTCATCGCCCTTGCTGGTCACCGTCTGTCTCAGGCCATCTCCACTTGCTGTTCCCTCACCTGGAACATTCTTCCCCCAGGTATCATCACGGCTGGCTCCCTCATGTGAGTCTTTGTGCTCAGATTTCCTTCTCAGAGAGGTCGTCTTTTTGACCACCCTTTTTAAAAGTCCATCTCTGGGGACTTCCCTGGTGGTCCAGTGGCTAAGACGCCGCACTCCCAATGCAGGGGGGTCAGGTTCAACCCCTGGTCAGGAAACTAGGTCCTGCATTCCACAACTAAAATTTGCATGCCACAACTAAAAGATCCTGTGAGCTGCAACTAAGACCCAGTGCAGAAAAAAAAAGAAAAGAAAATTAAAAGCAAATAAATAAAATTCCATCTCTGACCCTGGTTTTATTTTTTCCCTAGAACTCATGACATATGACACACTACGTTTGTTCTTCCGTATTTGTTGTCAATCTCCCTTCACACATGATGTAATAAGCCTCAAGAAAGCAAAGGTATTTCTCTGTTTTGTTCACCTCTCTGTCATCATTTTTCTGATGAATATCAGTACTGGGTACAGAAGAGGAATGGGGGGAAAAAATCTCATTGGACAAATTAACTTTGCTTCTCATCAGAAAACGAAAGAAAATCACACATTCAACAAATACCCACATACATCAGTGAAACAATGCTGGTCGCATACTTCTAAAAGAAGAGTAGCATTTATTAGGGACGATTTTTCCCTAAAACAAACACTAAATAATACTCTTCAGGCTGAAGGGAAATCATTTTAGGGGGAAACTTGGACTTTCATCAATGATGGCAAAGCAACAGGTAAATGGTAAACATATAGGTAAACAGGGTTTATCTTTCTCCTCTTCAATTCTTAAAAATATGGAGGACTATTGAAAGCAAAAATTATAACATAATCTGGTAGGGTTTTCAATGTATCATGTATACATAAAGTAAAGAAGATAAATGGATCTATATGCACGTAAGGCTTTTACATTTTGCTCAGGGTGTCAAAAGGTTAACTCTGAAGTGACTGGGCAAGATTAGTATGTACCTTCTAAGCCCGAGAGCAAGCTCTAACAAAAAAAAAAGAAAGAGCGAGCTATAGCCAAAAGGCCAATAGACAAAGTAATACAAAACATTAAAAATTATTCAAATGACCCAAAAGAAGGCAAGAAGGGGAACATGAAACAAAAAACAGAAGTTACAAACAGAAAACAAAGTACAAAATGGTAGGCCCATTTCCATTTATTTCAAGTGTATTTTTTAACTTCTCTTTTGATTTCTTCTTTGATTCACTGGTTGCTCGGTAGCATGTGGTTTAGTCTCCACATACTTCTGAATTTTCTAGTTTTCTTTTGAAATTGATTTCCGGTCTTGTATCACTGTGGTTGCCAAAGATGCTTGATATGATTTCAATCTGAAATGTATTATGACTTGTTTGGCGGCCTAACGTATGAGCTATCCTGGACAATGTTCCATCTGTGCCATTGTTTCTGGATGGAATATTTTGTATATATCTGTTAAGTCTACCTAGTGTAACAAAGATATGCTAATATTTTGTTCACAACTAGAGATTAGGATTTTGATATTCCCACACTGAAACACTGCAGACTGAACACACCTCGTATTTTGGCTGAACATGTCCCACAAGCCACCAGCTGATAATATCTCCTTATAATCACATCCCCGCACCTCAAGGCAGAGATTCACAAGGTCAGCAGAAAAGTCACTCACCTACACAATTTCACCATCTACCGATGGATTTTATGAGATGTCTAGAGTTTCCCAAGTATTAAATACTCTTAGGTGTCCTTAGAGAAGGCAATGGCACCCCACTCCAGGACTCTTGCCTGGAAAATCCCATGGACGGAGGAGCCTGGTAGGCTGCAGTCCATGGGGTCACTAAGGGTCGGACACGACTGAGCGACTTCACTTTCACTTTTCACTTTCATGCATTGGAGAAGGAAATGACAACCCACTCCAGTGTTCTTGCCTGGAGAATCCCAGGAATAGGGGAGCCTGGTGGGCTGCCACCTATGGGGTCGCACAGAGTCGGACCCGACTGAAGTGACTTAGCAGATGTTCTTAGAAAAATACCTTCATCATCCATCCCTGCCTGCCTTTTTTTTAATCTTTATTGGGTTTGTTACGATACTGCTTCTATTTTGTGTGTGCATGTGTGTTTTGGCTCGTTGGCTGCGAGGCACATGGCTCCTGGCTCCATGACCAGGGATGGAACCCACAGCCCCTACACTGGAAGGTGAAGCCCTGAACACTAGACCACCAGAGCGGTCCCAGCAAGCTCCTTCTACTTTTTCAGAAAATGAAATGTTGGGCTGATACATTATTAAACAGTACTTATTAAAGACAGAGCTTAATGCACAAAAAATAACCCTTAACTCATCATCATTAGTGGAGGGAAAATACAAATATAATCTTATTCCTATGTTTGGTTGGGAACATTAGCTACAACTACACATGTGGACTGATCCATTCACAATAATTGTATTCCTCTACAAGTCAAGGAAATTTTTTGGAAGAGACAGAAATAAAATTTCAAATTCGGGGACACACATCTTCAATTCATGGTCTGGGATATGGCCTAGGTATCAGGATTTTTAAGTTTCCCTGACGATTTTAGCGTGCAGCAAAGTTTGTAAACCTCTACAACAGACAGTAGAATGAAGGGCATTTCTAACACTGAGATAACATTCTCTATTTAAAATTCAAAATATGATAGCACTCATACCCCAAAGATAATCCCTTCAAAGCTTTCAAAGTTTCAGGGGGAAAAAAAAGATTGATTTATGCCATCTCTTGCTCTGATTTTTGGTTAATGAAAATCTTCTAGTTTCTTCAAATTCTCTAAAGTTGCCCACGTCATTTTATCATCATTGTTCTTCATGCAGCAGTGATTTTCATCTAAAATGTTTTCAAATTAACTAGATTAAAAGAAATGCCACTTATTATGAAGAAAATGTGTTCTGAAGACAGATACAACTGTGCTTCCATTTCTAATGAAACTCAGACCTTTCATCTTAAATTCAAGCAGAATTTCAAACACTAAAATGAAATGAGTTTGATACTTTTATATTTCTGTCAAATTGATGGCCATCTACACACCAGTAAAAAGCCGCCTCGTTCTCTTCATCATCCTTGTACAGCTGTGCTACTGCTTCTGTGAGATCAACGGGTTATATTGTCTCTTAATAGTGGGATTATGTTTTTCCTGTGTTTCTGCTTTCATTATTTTTAACTTCGCAAAGCATCTCAACTTTGGCAAGCAAACACAGGCAGTTAATCGCTCTGTGGGGTCAGGGAAGTAGAAGCTGACTTATCCAAATCTCCCTCTGGGACATAGATTTTCAAATGAGGTCCTTTGAAAAATTCAGAAAAAAGAAGATGGTCCATGAACACAACCCCAGAATTTACTAAACAGAAAAAGAAACTGGACTTTTGGTGGCACTAGTGGTAAAGAACCCAGCTGCCAATGTAGGAAACTTAAGAGATGTGAGTTCGATCCCCAAATCAGGAAGATGCCCTGGAGGAGGAAACGGCAACCCACTCCAGTATTCTTGTCTGGAGAATCCCCATGGTCAAAGGAGCCTGGCAGGCTATGGTTCATAGGGTTGCAAAGAGTTGAACGCAACTGAAGTGACTTAGCAGACACAAGCAGATTTCATCATTAAGAGAATATAGGCTCAATAAGTACTTTAAGATGATCACTGCTCTACTGAAGAACACCCTCTGTTTTAATTGCTCACTTGTAATTCGTTGCAGGGTTTGGTTTTGCAGCAAACTGTTTCAGATAAGCAATCCTATTTGGCGATTCAGAGCTAGACAGCCCAGCTTGGAAATCCAACTGTCACTTAGATAATGATTAGTCATAAAGCTAAATGGCAAAAATGGCATTTTAATTTTGAGCTTACATTAGAGCAAGAGAACATTAAAAACACTGAGCATGAACCAATCTCCTCCTGTAACAGTTAGCTGAACTTCAGAGAGTAACAATTACGATCTTTTGCGCAAAAGCAATGAACAAAACTCGGAGCCAGTTTTTGTTCTTTTGTTTTAAGGGGAGCTGCCATTTTTATTGCTGTGCTCGAGTTATGGATTTTAGAAAGCTGCATCTCGGATGCACGTTTAATTCACTCTGTAATAATGAATCAAATGTAGACACATAACGAGGGATTCCAAATCAGATATAGTGAAATTCAGAAAAGGCCATCTTTACCTGCCAATCTATTTAATCACCCAAGATGCGGTCTCTCTGTGTTTAATGGAAAAGTAATAATAAAAAGTCAAGACACTGGAATAGCAAAGCTGCTCCACTTCCAACCTGTCCCCAGTGACTCATTCAAAAGCGGGCAGGTTGTCACAACCAATGAAACATAAACACCTCTTATTCCCTGAGGATCTGCTAGGATCCTGACCGGTGCAACCCCTTATTTATTATTTTTTCACAATCCCCTCTTTGGAATAAAAGGTGTTCTTAAAAATTCAAGATCTTAACGAATCCTGGTAGGAATATGCCAATTTATTTTGCCATTGATGAAAATATAGACTTCACGCTACAAGGAGTGGCTATCTGTGAATACAAGCTAAGGAGATGGCACCAGTTAATTTGTGCCATTTTTTTCTCCTCCACTTACCCTTTTCTGGAGAACCTATTACTAACACAGGGAGGTCTGTTTTCTACCCTGGCTGTGTTCCTTCTTTTCCTTGTACTTTGAAAAGCTATAATGTCTATAAGGATCTTCCTATTTGACTTGTGTTAAATACATGCTGGACTACCATCAAGTAACACATGGTAACTTTAAAGACCTCACTCTCAACAAACTAAAAACAACAGGCACAGCTCTGGCCTGCAGATGACCTTTTCCTCTTCCCCTAGTTGGTCACTGGTCTGCTTTTCCATCTCCTTACATTTCCTTATCACTTCTTCTTATTTTCCATGGTGCCCTCCTTTCTTCACATTTCTTTCAAAATTCCACACCATATACTGATTTTGGTGAACAGCTTAGGCTTCCCTGCAGTTATAAGAGTAACTGAAGGCCAGAAAGATGACTTTGCTAACCATGAGAAATCAATATGGAGTGTATATATATCACCCCTTTATTGATTGTGGCCCAAAGATTCTGATTCTTTTTACTACTATTTTTAAGGATCACCCACTTAACTCCACTAAGGCAAAGACTAACAGGAACTGACCCCATCAAAAACAAAGAGAAAAAAACATATAGCTACTTGAGCAATGATTTTTACCTCAGTAGAACCAAGTATTGATACAGATGAAAAAACATATGCTACCAAGAGTTATTATAAAGTTTAAACTAAGTGTGTGCTTTTGACTCACATTTATGCTTCAATAGGGATATCACAATGGCAACCCACTCCAGTACTCTCGCCTGGAAAATCCCATTGACGGAGGGGCCTGGTGGGCTGCAGTCCATGGGGTCGCTAGGAGTTGGGCGCAACTGAGTGACTTCACTTTGAAATTTCACTTTCATGCATTGGAGAAGGAAATGGCAACCCACTCCAGTGTTCTTGCCTGTAGAGTCCCAAGGACAGGGGAGCCTGGTGGGCTGCCATCTATGGGGTCGCACCGAGTCGGAAATGACTGAAGCGACTTAGCAGCAGCAGCAGGGATATCACAATTTTGAAAAATTAAATTCAGAGTGCTATAAGTACTTTACTAGCACTTAAAAACATACCTGGATTTTTATTGCGACCTGGATGAGAATAGCATGTTACAGAAAGAATGAGCATAAAAACACTTTGCTTGCAGAAGCGATTCTCTGGATGTGGAATTTCCTGAGGAATCAGAGCAAAGAGCAAAGGAAGGAGACTCTGAGTGGAAGCTGGGTGTCTGATGTGCCTTCACATGTCTTGTTTAGAGAAGAAAGTCAGGTACATGAGTCCATGAGCTACAGGAAAGATTCCAAGGGCTTCCTCTATCAATTTGCTGTTGTTCAGTTGCTAAGCCATGTCTGGCTCTTCGTGACCCCATGGACTGTATGCAGCCCACCGGGTTCCTCTGTTCATGGGATCCTCCGGGCAAGAATCCTGGAGTGGGCACCCATTTCCTTCTCTAATACTTGCCTGTTTCAAGGCTACTGTGTGTCCACACCGTGTGAGCATTAGGGCTGCAGCTCTGAACAGGAAGGATCGCACCCCCATGAAGCATACAAGCTTCTCTGCTTTGCTCACTGGATGAGTCTGAGAGTAACAATAGACATTACAACACCGTACATGGTTAGGAGAATTACAAACCATTGGACCTGTACATACACACACACAGGACCGAGGCTGAAGAGCCAGGTCGCAATACACATGACTATCAAACGCATGACGTCAGGAAGAACCGGAATGTGTAGATGTTATTCTTCAGGGAGGACTTTTTGGAACAGGGAAGTTTGGAGGAAGATTTATCTGTAAGGAAATTAAGAACATGGACTAATAGTCCATGTGTAGCAAAACCGGTGCTGTGACTTGGTCAAATTCAGACAGGTGACAAAATTGAGAGGAAGATGATTCCACTTCACTAGACAACAAATATATGTGCCTAGAGGCAGAGATCGCTGCTCAAGGTGTTGGGCAATAGTTCCTTACACGTTTTAATGCTCTCTGTCCTGTATTTAAATTCTGGTTGGCAGCAGATCACTCACACACACACACACACACACACCAGGTTAACCAATGATGCCTCGGTTATTTCTCCCTCACCTCTGCATTCAGTGACCCATGTCCTGGTAACACTGTCCTATCTCATAAATCAATCATGGTGGAATGCCAGACTGGCCACAGACTCCTTCCCTCTTTCCTCTATGCGGTGTAATCTGGCACCTTCTCCTGTCAAGAGGTGGAGTCTTCCATTGCAAGGGCAGGGGTTTGGTTCCTAGGTGGGGAAGTAAGATCCCACAAGTCACAAGGCACAGCCAAAAATCAAACAGATAAACAGAAACAAAACGGTCAAGGTCATTAAAAACAAGGAAAGCCTGAGAAACTCTCACAGCCAAGAGGAGCCTATGGAAACATAAAGACTAAATGGAACGTGGCATATTGGATGGGATTTCTGGAACAGAAAAAGAACACTGGGTAGAAACTAAGGAATCTGAATAAAGTATAGCCTTCAGTTTAAAAAAAAAAAAAAAAAAAACACTTTTTCTACACCTGAACCAGGGTTGGACTTGAGACCTGCTTTGGCCAGTACAACCCCAGCAAACATTTGGAAAGCCCTCGATGTGGAGACTTGCCTCCTTGCTGTTCTTTATAACTGGCTGCCCCGTGAACAAGCCCTGGGTAATTCTGCATGATGAGAGACATAGGGTGCCATCACCCCAGCCAGCAGGCAGCCCTCCTCAAACACGTAAGTGGAACCATTCTGAACAGTCAGCCCCCTGCTGACCTGCTAAGTGACCACAGACAAGCAAACCTAGTCAAAGCAACAGCCTGTCACAAACCAAGAGAACTGTCTAGAAGCCCTGTGAGCTGAATAAATGCTATTGTTTTAAGCCTTAAGTTTTGAGGCAAAAGCTCACACATCAACTTCCTCATCTCTGTCCTCTGCTATCATAATTTCTCACCCAGACTATTACATCTTCCCGCCCACTCTCCACAATGCATCCAGATGGATCTTTGAAATTATACCTGTATTGTGTACATGTATATGTACATAAATATTATGTATATACTATAAATATATGTTGTACATTAAATATATAATGTGCAGATTTATATACATATGAACATACATACATTTGATAACTGTACTCAATGATGTATGATAAATATTTACTGATCCTCACAAGGGCAGCAACAGTCATTTGCAGCATCTGCCAATTTCCATGGTGTAACAGCCCCTCATGGCTACCAATTATTATCAAGCTACCAATTGTTTAACCACTTGCTTGCCCAAATTTTGAAAGAACAACAACCAGCTCTCATGGACCAGTTTGAAACTCACCCTAGCACAAGACACTTCTCTCCTTAAAACTTCCAATGGTTCCCCATTAAACTCAGAATAAAACCCAAACTTTATGTGTCAAATCCTAGGTTTGTAGGACCAGATTCTGCTTCTCTTTCCTTCTCAAACTCTATAATCTGATCCTTTTAAAACAATCTCATGGGAAGAACACTAGTTAAAAATTGGAATAACAAATGGGACTTCCCTGGTGGTCCGGAGGTTAAGATTCCACAGCAGCAATCCAGGGGGTGGGTTTGACCCTTGGTTGGGAAACTAAGATCCCACATGCTGTGCAGCATGGCTAATAATACATAAAAGATTGGTTTAAAAAATTGGGATAACAAAGCATCATCCTAGCAATCTCAAATTAGAACTTCTTAGGCAAGGAATCCAGAGATTACATATACACAATGGAGTATTACTCAGCCATTAACAAGAATATATTTGAATCAGTTCTAATGAGGTGGATGAAACTGGAGCCTATTATACAGAGTGAAGTAAGCCAGAAAGAAAAACACCAATACAGTATACTAACACATATACATGGAATTTAGAAAGATGGTAATGATAACCCTGTATACGAGAGAACAATTGAGACACAGATATACATCTTTTGGACTCTGTGGGAGAGGGAGAGGGTGGGATGATTTGGGAGAATGGCATTGAAACATGTATAATATCACATAAGAAACGAATCACCAGTCCAGGTTCGATGCAGGATACAGGAAGCTTGGGGCTGGTGCACTGGGATGACCCAGAGTGATGGTACGGGGAGGGAGGTGGGAGGGGGGTTCAGGATGGGGAGCACGTGTACACCTGTGGCAGATGCATGTTGATGTATGGCAAAACCAATACAATACTGTAAAGTAATTCGCCTCCAATTAAAATAAATAAATTTAAATTAAAAAAAAAAAAAAAAGGAATCCAGAGATTACAAGTTGTATCTACCTAAACAGATTCAGGATTAGCAGACACTGCAAACTAGACAAAAGATGACTTTAGCCAGCAAAATTTTATTTTTCCCATACAGAGTTTTGAAAATTTTAATCCACTGCCAAAATTTTTGAATTGGCAAAAGCGAAATAAAAATTCTTCAAACATCAGAAGATCTGGCAACCTGGATTAGAGCTGAGAGGACAAAGCTATTTAAAATAGCCCTTTGACTCACAACCCTGCCAACCTGTATTGTCTTAATGACAGTGGACTTCTTTCGACTATTCATCCTCCCCCGAGAGGAGTCTGAAATCCTTGATGTATGACAGTTTCTGGGCCTGTCTACTTCCTTCCATCTACAGCATTCCATTCACCCTACACCACCCTCATCTGCGTCTCGGTAATTTCAGGACTCACGTTAAACACCACCTCCTTGTGGAAGGGCTCTCTGATCCCACGGACTAACTGTTCCTGTTAAATTCTCTCACCCCCTTTTCCTCTTGTAATTTTCATTGCACCTACAATTACCTGTGAAATGCCAGTCACCTCCACTACATACTAAACCCCTCAGAGGAAATAATCAACCTTTCAAATGCTTAGAACACAGATGCTGAAAGATGAACATATTTCAGGTATTTATTAAATAAATGGACAGATTCCATAAATAATCAGGCAAGTTTGAGATCACTTTGCTCTGGGAACCTTACAGGAAGGACTCCAAGAAGAGGTAAAGTTTTAGCTAGATGTTAAAGAAGAGAGGCAGACACTAATAATAATAGGGAGAGAGAAAGCATTCAGGAGAGGAGAGTTCCAACAGCTGTTAGTTTGGGGCCCCTCAGCACCATCCACTTCCTTCAGTGCTAGTAAGAGCCTGATCTTAATTCAGTAAGCCTTCCCCATTTTCAATCTCGTGATTCTTCCAGCCCCACTTACAGATCTTATGACCCAGACCCAAATTTCAGCGCCTCGTATTTCCCACAAGTCACAATAATTGCTTTAGTAAACAATAAGGCCCTACTGTACAGCACAGGAAAGTGTAATATATATCCTATGATAAACCATAGTGGAAAAGACTATGAAAAAGAACACATATATATGCATAACTGAGTTACTGGGCTATATAATAGAAATTAACACCGCACTGTAAATCAGCTATACTTCAACAAATTTTTTTTTTAAATTATTGCTTTAGGGATGAGTTCAAGTCTACCTAGATAAAGCTAGCCTGGTCTTATACACCGCTAACAAATATATCACTCTACCCCATGACACTGAAACTCAAAGGGTGGAACTACTGCTCCTATCTTGCTACCACAGGGACCCCAAAAATAAAAATAAAATCTGGACGAAAGCAGAAGCAAAAGATAGAGGAAAACTCCATCTCAGTGCTATTCAAGCTATAATTAGAACAAATTCTGCCCTCACAAGAGCCACCATATTTGCCCTCTGCTTGAGACAAAGTGGATGAGTTTCTGACACTTGGAAAGAGACCTAAGTAGAATAAGGAATTATTCTTATGAAAGATCCAGAAACTTATGAAAGATCCAGATCCTCAATAAACTAGATGTTGGTTGCAGGAGGTCTATAGGTTGGTGACTAGGGGATGGAGCTTATGAAAAATATTTTTTGGCCAATTATAGAGGAGCAATTCGGAGAAGGCAATGGCACCCCACTCCAGTACTCTTGCCTGGAAAATCCCATGGACGGAGGAGCCTGGTAGGCTGCAGTCCATGGGGTCGCTAGAGTAGGACACGACTGAGGGACTTCACTTTCACTTTTCACTTTCATGCATTGGAGAAGGAAATGGCAACCCACTCCAGTGTTCTTGCCTGGAGAATCCCAGGGACGGGGAAGCCTGGTGGGCTGCCGTCTATGGGGTTGCACAGAGTCGGACATGACCGAAGCGACTTAGCAGCAGCAACAGCAAAGGCCTGATTGCAAGGTTCACATATCATACTACTTCAACAAAGAATACAGGGGTACTCCTCATTATTTTTGAAATCTATATACAGAATGGTGATACAGTGCTTTATAGTAAATATATATTTGATCTTCATTCCTGATTTCTGGCACAGAGTTCCCAAACCTTTGGACTTTCCTAAGCGAAGAGAGTGATAAAGATGTCTTTTGTTACATTACCGACATCACTTTTGGGCAGGACCTAAAATGAGGGCTGGATGCCAGTGGAGCCAGCCCTGTGGTTAGAGGGTTGGAATTGCCAGTCCCATCCCCTAACCTTGGGGGAGGGGAAAGCAGCTGGAGATTGAGTTAAAGTATCAGTGGCTGATGATTCAATCTATCTTGCCTGTGGAATGAACCCATCATAAAGACCCAAAACGATGTGGTTCACAGAGCTTCCCGGTTGCTGAACACTTGGAGGGGCTGGGAGAGTGGTGGCTGAGAGAGGGCAAGGAAGTTCTGGCCCTTAAAATATACTCAGCTCCACACATCTCACACTGGGACATTCATGCGTGTCCTCCTTCGTATCTTTTAACAAACTAGTAGATGTAGGTAAGTGCTTCTGAGTTCCGTAATTTGCTACAGCAAGTGAATTGAACCCAGTGAGAAGGCTGTGGGAACATCCAATCTACTGCTGGTTAGTCACACGCACAGGTGATAAGCCAGGCTTGCAGCTGATATCTGAGGTTGTGCTGGGGCAGCCAGGGGGTCTTCTTGTGTAACTGAGCCCTCAACCTGTGAGGTTGTGACCTTATCTCTCTGATTACAGGAATGCCCATCAAAACTACAACAAGAAATCAAATTCCATCAGTCAGAATGGCCATCCTCACAAGTCTACAAACAATAAATGCAGGAGAGAGCCTGCAGGAAAGGGAACCCATCTACGCTGCTGGTGGGAATGTACATCGGCAGTAGCCACTATAAAGGACAGTCACCCAATGCCAGAAAAAACTACCAAGAGAGCTAAGCCTTGGCTCTGACATGCCCACACCTGGGTCTATATCCCGAGAAAATCATAATTTAAAAAGACACATGCACCCCAATGTTCACTGCAGCACCACTTATAATAGCCAGGACTGAACCAGCAAAATGTCCACAAACAGATTAAGGCTTAAAAAGATGTGGCACATACATAAAATGGACTATTTCCCAGCCATAAAAAAACAAATGAAATTATGCCTCCAAGCCACAGGAATGGACCTTGGAGGATCACACACTAAGTGAAGTCAGGCAGAGAGAGGAAGATAATAGTGTAAAATGTCCCTTCTAGGCAAAATGAAAAAAGAAATACAAAGGAGCTGATTTAAAAAACAGAGAGACTCTCAGAATTCAAACACAGGATTACAGAAAAAGAAAAAAAAAAAATGTTGAAGGGCTAGGGATCAGTTAGGAGGTTGGAATTAACATATACACAGAAATCTGCAACTGTACTAGATAAGCCATAAACAAGGGACTGATGCTCAGCACAGGGACTTTGCTCAACCTTCTGCAATAACCTCTATGGCAAATGAGTCCCAAAAAGAACAGACATATAGGTATGTACATGTCATAACTGAAATAGACAACAAGCTAAACATTGCAAATTGACTATACTCCAACATGGCAGCATAATGAAGTTAAAAAAAAAAAAATGAAATGAAAAGCAACACATGGTTTCTACTTTCCAACTTCCTTGACTTGGGGTGCTATCATATCCCTAGAGCCTCAGGTTTGGGTCACGTGGCTGGACCGTGCTGTGGTCGAGGCAGCCAAGGGGGTGCCCTTTATTGAACCCCCTCTTAGACCTTAAGTGTCTGATTTGCTCTGGCTGGAACCAGAGTCCCTAGTGCACCCAAATGATGCTAGCCTGACCCTGTGGCCTTGAAGAACTTGGAAAAGTCACCTTGCCCTGGGTTTCTCAGCTCAAGCCTCCTTCCTCAGAGTGCAGTCTTCTAGGCACCTATGAACCCTCAGCAGGGTGCTGTGGCTCAGGTTGGGATGAGCCTGGAGTTGGCAGGGTGATGAATCTTTAGGGGGAATAAGCAATGAGACACAAGCCCCTGGGTGTTTTCTCAGGCACATTTCACTCTAATTGACAGCCCAGGAAGCCGGCTTTCCTTAAAGCTCTGGTGGTCTGAGGAACCGGTTGGGCATGAGAAAGTGCTGCCGCCTTGTGGACATTTCCTGTAACCACAGCTTGACCACTGCTGCTTACTGGCACCTCCAATTCACAAGGCCTGGGGGACTGTTAATGACAGCTGCCCTCATGAAGTTTCCTGGGATGGTTATTTCAGAAATCAGTTCCAAACACAACCAATTTTCAAGAATCCAATCGCAACAGGTAAATTTTCCTCACATTCTTGAAGGGAAAAAAAAGCAAAATACACAAAGCCATCACATCGGTTCAGTTGCTCAGTCGTGTTTGACTCTTTGTGACCCCATGAACTGCAGCACGCCAGGTCTCCCTGTCCATCACCAACTCCCAGAGCTTGCTCAAACTCATGTCCATTGAGTCGGTGATGCCATCCAACCATCTCATCCTCTGTCAGCATCCCTAATTATCACAGGAATGCCAATCAAAAGTACAACGAGGTGTCACCTCCCACTGGTCACAGTGGCCATCATCATAAAGTCCACAAACAAAAGATTCAGGGGAGAGCGTGGAGCAGAAGGAAACGTCCTGTGCCATTTGGGGGAATGTAAGTTGGTAACAGCCACAGGGGAGAACAGTATGAAGGTTCCTTAGAAAACTAAAATTAGAGCAGCCACATGATCTGGAAAGGCCACTTCTGGGCCTATATGCTGAGAAAAACCATAATTCAAAAAGACACACGCACTCCAACCTTAATGGAAGCAAGCAACATATCCATCGTCAGAAGGATGGATAAAGAAAATGTGGTATATACATACAATGAAATATTCCTCAGCCATTAAGAAGAATGAAATAATGCCTTTTCTAGCAACATGAATGGACCTGGAGATGACCATACCAAGTGAAGGAAGTTGGACATAGAAAGACAAATAACCTATGATATCACTTAGAGGGAGAATCTAAGAATCGAGGTACATGACCTTATTTACCAAACAAATACAGACTCAACAATTTTGCAAACAAGCTTATGGTCACAAAACACAAGAGGCAGCGCAAAGAATAAATTAGGAGGCTTTAACATAAATTCAGTAACATATGTAAAAAAGTCAAGCAACAAGCAACTGTTGTAGAGCACAGGGAACTCTACTGAATGTTCTTTAATAACCTATATGTAAAAACAATCCGAAGAATAATAAAATATATATGTATAATTGAATCAGGCTGCTGTAGACCCAAAACAAACACAACCTTTTTTTAAGTCAACTAGACTCCAATATAAAATAAAAATTAAATGCAAAAGAAAAGCAAAGAAATGCCTCGGCTGCTGTCACATCCCTAAAGTCTGACAGCCCTGGATCCCAAGGCTGGACTCTGGTGGAGCCGTGGGAACTGGGGAGGATGCGGCAGCAAATGAGCCCCTCTTGGAACTGGAGTGCCTGGTTCCCTGTGGAGGGACCCTGACCTCCAGATCCAGGCAGGCCCTCATACAGCTCAACCAAGCCCAGCGCAACTGAAAACTATGGACCCTCTGCGCTGAAAGAGCTTTGAAATGTTACCAGGTTCTCCAAGTCTCCCAGTGTGGGGTTCCCAGTGGCAGCCTCCTTCCTCAGAGTCCCGCCACCTAACCAGGACAGCAGCTTCAGCCTCAGTTTTGGCAGGATCTGGGATTTGTCTGGGGGGCTCAGGGAGAGGGGGAAGAAGTCATGAGACAAGAGCCCTGGCACAGTCCACTCTGATCCACAACCCAGGAGCACGCCTTTCTCTAGGGTTCCAGTTGCCAGAGGAACCCGAGAAGGGCATAGGGGAGTGCTGCCACCTTGTGGACATTTTCCATAACAACAACTTCACAGCCAGTGCATGGGGCACTCTGCGACTCCCCAGGTGCCACTACTGGTAAAGAATCCATCTGCCAGTGCAGGAGACACAAGAGATGTGGGTTTGATCTGTGGGTCGGGAGAGCCCCTGGAGAAGGAAATGGCAACCCACACCAGTATTCTTACCTGGGAAATCCCATGGACAGAGGACCCTGGCAGGCTACAGTCCATGGGGTTGCCAAGAGTCAGACATGACTGAGCACAGCACAGCTAGGAGCACTTCAAATTCACAAGGCCTGAGGGGCTGTAAAGGCCTGCCCTCAACAAATGTCCTGGGGTAGGTAATGGAAAAACAATTCAAAACAGGGCAGACCTTCAAGAAGCCAATCGCGAGAGGTCAATTTATGCACTGTGTGTGTTGGGTTTTTTTAAGCACATGAAAAGATGCTCCCCATGGGCCACATCAGAGAACTGAAAATCACACCTATAAGGAGGTATCACACTGCAACAGTCAGAATGTCTGTTAGCAAAAAGACTACCAACAGCAGATGTCGGAGAGGGCGTGGAGGAAACGGAAGCCTCCTACAGTATTTGGGGGGATGTAAACTGGTAATAGCCACAATGGAGAACAGTATGGAGGTTTCTTAATAAACTAAAAAAAGAACTACCATATGATCTGTAAATTGCAGTCCAAGGGGTACACTCAGAGGAAACTACTCAGGTGTACTTTGGTGTACGGCCGCAACGAACACAGCATTATAAATCACCTAAACTCCAGTACAAAATAAAATTTAATAAGAATTCCTTTAAATTGTAGGACAGCCAGCTGGTGTCAGAGAATTGCTTGATGTGGTGTAAATACCTCCACACATTAGATGAGCAGCAGTGTCGAAGTGAGGCATTCTCCTGAATGAAAGGAAACACACGGGGAAGAAAGACGTAACAGGAAAGAGGTGGGTTTCCCCGAAACAGAGAGATAGAAAAGTGAGTTTTCCGATTACCAAAAAATTAAAAAAATCATCAACTGCTTTTCCAGGAAAGCAGAACTAGGAACACTAACTTATACAAAATAAAATAGAACCCAGGAAAATAGTAAAGTATGTAAATTCATGGAGAAGGAAATGGCAGCCCACTCCACTGCTCTTGCCTGGAGAATCCCATGGACAGAGGAGCCTGGCGGGCTACAGTCCATTGGGTCACAAAGACTCGGACGTGACTGAGCAACTAACACTTTCTCTATTTCCTTCATGCAAATTCAAATATCCACAGCCCCATGGAAGTCTGGTTTTAGGAGTTCTCACCTCTGGAACTATAAAGTAATAAATTTATGTTGTTTTAGGAAATCAAGTGTGTGGCAGAAAGCCCATTCTCATACAGATACTCTGTCCTAAAGTCAAACTTTTCAAAACAGATGGAAACACGTAGTGGCTCTTGTTCAACTCCACAGTTTGACTTATATGAAAAAAAGTAAGCTGTGGTACCTCCAGGCAAGCTGCCAAACTCATAATGCCTGAGTTCTCGGCCTCCCAGCTCACCCTTATCTCTGAACAGGTTCGCTCCACACTTTCTTCAAGCTCTCCAAGCCTGGCACCAGAACACAAAGCCTGGTTTTGAAGAGTGTCATTAAGGCATGCTTGAAAGACTTGCCACCACTTAAAGGGAGAAAGAAAAGCAAGCTCTTCTGCCAGGTGTATATTCCACAAACTTAATGAGAACTGAAGCACGTGAAGAAATAAGTTGGTATCATTACTACCAAGATGTGGAATTGAAAATAAGGCTCAGGATGGGACAAAGTCAGATCAAAGTGATGGGACACCAGCTTTGTTAGCAAAGCCACCGGTGTGTGCCAAGCATCGAGGCAAAGAGAGCAGATGGCATCCCTTGCACAGCCGCAACGCTAATTGGGCTTGCAAGTGTCAAATGGCCACAGCTGTCTGGTATGAAAGAGCCCCCCATTAACTTGCAGGACCGACCCCTCAAGGCCCCAGAGTCTAACAGCCAGATCTGTTTTGGATTTAAGTTCCAAGAAAGGTAACTCCCCCACCCCTCAACCCCTAAGGTCATGAGTTTTATGGAAATAGTAAATTCAATATATACGATATTCAGTTGCTGCTATCGGCATGTAGATTTCTAAATGAAAACTCACACCATATCCTCACCGGCTGAAATACTAGGAAGCACTGCCATTTTGCTGACGTATCCCTGGGTTGAATTCTGTCTGCCTCATCAACCATCCCCTTACAGCTCTGAATAAGCTCCAGAATCCCATGGATTTTGTGGCAGGCTTCGGGGGGGTTATCGGATCCAGGTTAGGAATCACTCTCATCTCTTTTCCACTGATGGCTGTTCAGTGGCTTATGTGAAAAGTTGGGATTAAAAACCTTCTTAGTTTACGAAGGTTCTCCACTCACAGCACCAACTGCGCTGCTGCCTTGCTTACGACAATGCTCTGGTGACCACGACATCAATGTGGCTCAGAAAGGCTTTTTTTTTTTTTTTTTTTTTTAATTTCTACAGAGGAGAAGGAAATGGCCACCCACTCCAGTATTCTTGCCTGGAGAATTCCATGAACAGAGGGGCCAGGCGGAGTATAGTCCGTGGGGTCGAAAAGAGTTGGACATGACTGAGCGACTAACACTTTCTTCTGCTTTCACCTATTTTTTACCTACTATCTACCTATCACAGCAACGCAATTAGGCAAAGTCTTTTCACCATAATCTAGACCAGAGGTTGGCAGAGTTTTTCTTAAAAGACCAAATAGTAAATACATTAGGCTTTAAGGGCCAAGAGGCAGAATTAAGGCTATTATACCCATGCCTAAACAATCATTTGAAACATAATCATTTAAAAATGGAAAGAACATTCTTGCTCATAGAGCCTACACAAAGAGGTAGTGGGCCAGCATTAGCACAAGGGCCATACTTAGCCAACCTCTCACCTAGCTAAAGAAAGTCAACCCTGAATATTCATTGGAAGGACTGATGCTGAAGCTCCAATACTTTGGTCACCTGATGCAAAGAGCTGACTCACTGGAAAAGACCTGATGCTGGGAAAGATTGAGGGCAGGAGGAGAAGGGGACGACAGGATGAGATGGTTGGATGGCATCACCAACCCAATGGACATGAGTTTGAGCAAACTCCAGGAGTAGAGCACAGGCAAGCCTGGCGTGCTGCAGTCCCACGGGGTCACAGAGTTGGACAAGACGTAGCAACTGAACAACAACAACAAAAAATCTAGATAATTTAGAAAGTCTATTCACAGGTGGAATTTGAATTCAAATTCTTTACATTAAATCCCTGTAGTTTGTGTGTGCAAGTGTTTTCCTGGAGCCCAGAAATCAATAGGGTGTATTAGATGCAAAGCAGCCATTGGGAGCTTCAGGATTTGCTGCAGGTACATATAATTAAGGAATATTGATGCACACTTACATCCATGATGTTTTTCTCAAAATAACAGGGTGGGGATTACATTATATTTTTACTCAACTGCAAAACAATGATAGCAGTTTAAGCAACACAGAAAGAAAGCTCTTCTAATTGATATCACCAGTTAGCTAACTTTTATATGCAGTTTAGCCTTCTCTAATTGACATTTTATAAATGGTAGCTGCTTCTAAGTGTTCCATTTTGATTCATACCAATCTGCTGGCATTACACATGAACTGGAAGAAAATGCGGAGCCTTCTGCTTCAAGTATCCTAATTTACATGCTGAATCAGAAGGTCAGAATGAATCTTTGTCATATTTAGAGCCCTATACATAGGCCCAGAAATAGAAGGCAGCATGTTGGTTTTGTTTTTGTTTTTTATTTTTTATTTTTTTGATGGCATGAAAGATAATTCCAAAAAAAAAAAAGGCTGCAAATCATCACTCAATGTGAACTCAATGGGAGTTTACAACAACAAAATCTACTGCGCTGGAAGATAAATACTATGGAAAGTGCTTTGGCATGAGGAGTATGGCTCTGTTTAAGTTGAAGATTCTTCTTCATTCTGATAGCAGTCGAGCAGCAGATGGCCTGAAGTTATCATAAATATGGAAGCCCCAGAAGTGCTCTGAAGAGCAGCCAAAACACAGCTCTGTTGAACAACACACAGCACAGAGAGAAGCGTCTGACACCTATAGAAGAAGGCAAATCCTGCCCCCAGACAGTACGGTTTCTAAGCAGAGCTTCTGACATGTCACCTAGCTTTCCCATACAGCAGTAAAGCATAGAGCAGCCCCATTTTTAAAAGCTTCCATGGCAAGGAAGTTAGCCTTTCTTTCAATTAAATTACCACATTTTTGCAACAAAGAACTTGAAATAGAATTTCAAGTGCTTTCTTCTTTGGAAACTTGCTGTCAAAATCGCAGCTTACTAGTAAGATGAAGAGCTGTACGTTGCAAAGGAGAACTCTAATAGGATGGTATGCTTCTGCTTAAGAGTAACTTTCCACCCTTCTCTAGGCCCTGTGATTTTTCCCCCTTGTTCCCATCTGGCTAAATGAGTACCTGAGATGCCACCCAAAGAGATCTTTATTGAAAATTCCCTTCACTGATGAATTACGAGAGTAGCTCACTTTATATCTGCAGCAGCTACAGCCATAGTATTTTGTAGTTACCAGGCTTCAATAAATAAACACATGTGAGATCCATCCATCTATTTGTTAATGCCTATTATGTGCTGTGCGAGATAACAAGAAATACAGGGATGAAAAATTTACAGAGAACAATACTCCTCTCCCTGTGTTCCTACAGAATTGGTTTAGACACTGTGGCCTTCTCACACTCAGTCCCCCAAATGGGAAAAGGAGGAACTGACTTGATTGGAGAAATAACGAGAATCCCAAATCCCTGGTCCACCGTTCGGTCCTGGGCAAGGCTGACTGATTCACAGTTGCTGCGCTGACGAAGGCCATGATCCCCCAAGATGCTGCAGTTGGGTTACTGGATGACTGTTCTCCCATATGCGAGTCCCACGGAGGAAACTCAGGGTCAGGAGGGAGCAATCAAGAAGTCCATCTGGGAATTTTCTGGCAATCCAGTGGTTAAGACTCACGCTTCCATTGCAGGGGACGCAGATTCAGTCCCTGGCGGGGAACTAAGATTCCTCATGCTGTGCAGTGCAGCCAAGTAATGAATAGAGAGCTGAAAAAGTCCACCTGGGTTAGAGGTCTCAGCCTCATTCTTCAACTTTGTTTTACTCTGTTAACATTAGAAGTAAAATTGATATTTTGATTTTTCTCTGCCTGTGTCTGCTTTTCAGAAGGTTCATTAAGTCGAAAAAAAAGATGGCTCTGACTCCTTCCAGCTCTCAAACCATAATAAGATTCCTGCCCTCAAGAAGCTCAGAGCCTTCCAGGATCTTTACTTCTGATTTTTTTTTTTCATATACACTATATATAATATAATTAAACCATGAGTAGAAATGAAAATCTAGCCCACTTTTCCAAGAAACATCAATTCAATTCAACCCTTTAAAGGAACTACAAGTCTATACACCTACAGACATCTAAGAACACAGTCTCCAATTAAGTCAATACACAAACGGCATTAGTTACATATAAAATATTATATAAGAAAATAAAAACAGAAAATTGAATACCTGGTGTCTTGGATTTAGGTGGCTTTAAGCACTTGGTAACAATCTAAACGCTGTTAAAAAAAAAAAAAAAAAAAACCAACTCATATGCCAGTGACCTGAGCAGTAGTTATTATAGAGTTTATGATCTGGTAATGAGAGGGCAGAGAAAAAAAAGACTTTCACCAGGAATGTTGTGCTTTCCAAGTAAGGAGAAAAAGTGTTTTGCTCAAATTCGACTAGTCGGTAGAGGACACTTTTCTACTGGTTTCCACACATAATTGTCTACTTTAAAAATTATCAAAGACAGAGAAAAGCAAATATTATCACTTACATATGGAATCTAAAATAATTATACAAATGAACATATACAAAACAGAAATAAAGAAAATTAATAAGCCCTTAGCCAGACTCATCAAGAAAAGAAGGGAGAGGATTCAAATCAATAAAATTATAAATGAAAAAGGAGAAGTTACAACAGACACCACAGAAATACAAAGAACCATAAGAGATTGCTGCAAGCAACTATATACCAAGAAAAACAGACAACCTAGAAAAATGGACAAATTCTTAGAAAGATACAACCTTCCAAGACTGAACCAGGAAGAAATGGGAAGTATGAACAGACCAATCACAAGTACTGAAATTGAAACTCTGGCTAAAAATCTTCCAACAAACAAAAATCCAGGGCAGGTGACTTCACAGACAATCATCAAGCATTTAGAGAAAAGGTAACACCCACACTTCTGAAACTGTTTCAAAAACTGCAGAGGGAGGAATACTACCAAGCTCATTCTATGAGACCATCATCACCATGATACCAAAACCAAACAAAGATATCACAGACACACACAAAATTACAGGTCTATATCACTGAGGTTAAAGCGTCTGCCTGCAATGCGGGAGACGGGTTCGATCCCTTGGTTGGGACGATCCCCTGGAGAAGGAAATGGCAACCCACTCCAGTACTCTTGCCTGGAGAATCCCATGGAGAGAGGAGCCTGGTAGGCTACAGTCCATGGGGTCCCAAAGACTTGGACACGACTGAGCGACTTCACTTTCACTTTCACCACTGATGAACACAGTTGCAAAAATCCTCAACAAAATACTAGCAAACCAAATACAACAACACATTAAAAGGATGATACACCTAGATCAAGCGGAATTTATCCCAGGGATCCAAGGATTCTTCAATATATGCAAATCAATCTATGTGATATACCACATTAACAAATTGAAGAATAAAAACCATATGATTGGGGTTTCCCTGGTGGTCCAATGGTTAAGAATCTGCTTTGCAATGCAGGGGACACCAGTTCGAGCCCTGGTCCAGGAAAATCCCGCACGCCGCAACTACTGAAGCTCATGCACCATACAGCCCATGCTCCACGACTGAAGCCTTTGCAATGAGAAGCCCACACAGCACAACAGAGAGCAGCCCCCGCTCTCCCCAACTAGGAAAAGCTCATGCACAGCAATGAAAACCTAACACATCCAAATATAAATTTTTTATAAAATCAATAAAAATATAAGCTATAAGGATATATTGTACCACATGGGGAATACAGCCAGTATTTTGCAGTAACTATGACTGGAGTATAACCTTTAAATATTGTGAATCTCTATATTTTACACCTGTAACTTACATAGTATTAGGTATCAACTATACTTCAATATAGAAAAGACAAAGACAAAAAAAAAAAAAACAGACCCACAGACATAGGAAACAAACTTATAGTTACCAAAGGGAAAAGGGGAGGAGGGTTATATTAGGAGCTTTGGATTAACAGATATACACTGCTGTATATGAAATAAACAGCAAAGGACCTATTTTATAGCACAAGGAACTATACATAACATTTTGTAATAACCTATAAGGGAAACAAATCTGAAAAAGAATATATGTATATATTCTACATAAGAGATGCTTGATAATAATCTATAATGGAAAATAATGTTTTAAAAAGCATATGCAAAATCACATATATGGGCTTTCCATGTGGCACAGCAGTAACAGTGGTAAAGAATCCAGCTGCCAATGCAGGAGATCCAAGAGACGTGGGTCCAATCCCTGAATTGGGAAGATCTTCTAGAAGAGGAAATGGCAGCCTACTCCAAGATTCTTGCCTGGGAAATCCCATGGACAGGAGACCCTGGCAGGATACAGTCCATGGGGTCACAAAGAGTCAGACAGGACTGAGCACACCCACACACAATCATATACATATGTATATATATTGAATCTGGAGAAGGCAATGGCAACCCACTCCAGTACTCTTGCCTGGGAAGTCCCATGGACCGAGGAGCCTGGTAGGCTACAATCTATGGGGTTTCGAAGAGTCAGACACAACTGAGCAACTTCACTTTCACTTTTACTTTCATCACTGATGAACACAGATGCAAAAATCCTCAACAAAATACTAGCAAACCAAATACAACAACACATTAAAAGGATGATACACCTAGATCAAGCGGAATTTATCCCAGGGATCCAAGGATTCTTCAATATATGCAAATCAATCTATGTGATATACCACATTAACAAATTGAAGAATAAAAACCATATGATTGGGGTTTCCCTGGCGGTCCAGTGGTTAAGAATCTGCTTTGCAATGCAGGGGACACCAGTTCGAGCCCTGGTCCAGGAAGATCCCGCACGCCGCAACTACTGAAGCTCATGCACCATACAGCCCATGCTCCACGACTGAAGCCTTTGCAATGAGAAGCCCACACAGCACAACAGAGAGCAGCCCCCACTCTCCCCAACTAGGGAAAGCTCATGCACAGCAATGAAAACCTAACACATCCAAATATAAATTTTTTATAAAATCAATAAAAATATAAGCTATAAGGATATATTGTACCACACGGGGAATACAGCCAATATTTTACAGTAACTATGACTTTAAAAATTGTGAATCTCTATATCTTACACCTGTAACTTACATAGTATTAGGTATCAACTATACAATGGCACCCCACTCCAGTACTCTTGCCTGGAAAATCCCAAGGCCAGAGGAGCCTGGTAGGCTGCAGTCCATGGGGTCGCCAAGAGTCAGACACGACTGAGCGACTTCACTTTCACTTTTCACTTTCATGCACTGGAGAAGGAAATGGCAACCCACTCCAGTGTTCTTGCCTGGAGAATCCCAGGGACGGAGGAGCCTGGTGGGCTGCAGTCCATGGGGTCACAGAGTCGGACACGACTGCAGCGACTTAGCAGCAGCAGCAGCATACTTCAATATAGAAAAGACAAAGACAAACAAACAAACAAAAAACAGACCCACAGACACAGGAAACAAACTTATGGTTACCAAAGGGAAAAGGGGAGGAGGGTTATATTAGGAGCTTTGGATTAACAGATATACACTGCTGCTGCTGCTAAGTCGCTTTAGTCGTGTCCGACTCTGTGCGACCCCATAGACGGCAGCCCACCAGGCTTCCCTGTCCCTGGGATTCTCCAGGCAAGAACACTGGAGTGGGTTGCCATTTCCTTCTCCAATGCGTGAAAGTGAAAAGTGAAAGTGAAGTCGCTCAGTCGTGTCTGACTCTAGCGACCCCATGGACTGCAGCCTACCAGGCTCCTCCATCCATGGGATCTTCCAGGCAAAGGTACTGGAGTGGGGTGCCATTGCCTTCTCTGAGATATACCCTACTGTATATGAAATAAACAGCAAAGGACCTATTTTATAGCACAAGGAACTATATGTAACATTTTGTAATAACCTATAAGGGAAACAAATCTGAAAAAGAATATATGTATATATTCTACATAAGATATGCTTGATATCTTATAATAATCTATAATGGAAAATAATGTTTTAAAAAGTATATGCATAATCACATATATGGGCTTTCCACGTGGCACAGCAGTAACAGTGGTAAAGAATCCAGCTGCCAATGCAGGAGATCCAAGAGACATGGGTTCAATCCCTGAATTGGGAAGATCTTCTAGAAGAGGAAATGGCAGCCTACTCCAAGATTCTTGCCTGGGAAATCCCATGGACAGGAGACCCTGGCAGGATACAGTCCATGGGGTCACAGCGAGTCAGACATGACTGAGCACACCCACACACAATCATATACATATGTATATATATTGAATCTGGAGAAGGCAATGGCAACCCACTCCAGTACTCTTGCCTGGGAAGTCCCATGGAAGGAGGAGCCTAGTAGGCTACAATCCATGGGGTCTCGAAGAGTCGGACACGACTGAGCAACTTCACTTTCACTTTTCACTTTCACGCACTGGAGAGGGAAATGGCAACCCACTCCAGTATTCTTGCCTGGAGAATCCCAGGGACAGGGGAGCCTGGCGGGCTGCCATCTATGGAGTCGCACAGAGTCGGACACGACTGACATGACTTAGCAGCATATATTGAATCACTTTGTTCTACTCTTGAAATTAATACCGCACTGTAAATCAACAATATTTCAATTTTTAAAAAAATTAAAAACTTTAAAAAAATGTCAAAAGCAACAAATGAGAAAAAACTGTTTTAATTCAAGTGACTTTTCTAAAGAAGAAACAATCCCTCCTGATTTTGTCATTCCAGGTTACCTATCTAAAACCTCACATTATATATTCTGTGGTTAAATTTTTGTTATTGTTACAAAAAGCTTACAATCCAGGACTTGGCCAAGAGTATATAACACTCTCAGTTCATTTTAGTTCAGTTGCTCAGTCGTGTCCGACTCTTTGAGACCCCATGAATCGCAGAACACCAGGCCTCCCTGTCCATCACCAACTCCCGGAGTTCACCCAAACTCCTGTCCATCGAGTCGGTGATGCCATCCAGCCATCTCATCCTCTGTTGTCCCTTTCTCCTCCTGTCCCCAATTCCTCCCAGCATCAGTCTTTTCCAATGAGTCAACTCTTCACATGAGGTGGCCCAAGTACTGGAGTTTCAGCTTTTGCATCATTCCTTCCAAAGAACACCCAGGACTTATCTCCTTTAGAATAGACTGGTTGGATCTCCTTGCAGTCCAAGGGACTCTCAAGAGTCTTCTCCAACACCACACTTCAAAAGCATCAATTCTTCGGCACTCAGCTTTCTTCACAGTCCAACTCTCACATCCATACATGACCACAGGAAAAACCATAGCCTTGACTAGACGGACCTTTGTTGGCAAAGTAATGTCTCTGCTTTTGAATATGCTGTCTAGGTTGGTCATAACTTTCCTTCCAAGGAGTAAGCATCTTTTAATTTCATGGCTGCAGTCACCATCTGTAGTGATTTTGGAGCTGAGAAAAATAAAGTCTGACACTGTTTCCCCATCTATTTCCCATGAAGTGATGGGACCGGATGCCATGATCTTCATTTTCTGAATGTTGAGAGCTTTAAGCCAACTTTTTCACTCTCCTCTTTCGCTTTCATCAAGAGGCTTTTTAGTTCCTCTTCACTTTCTGCCATACAACACTCTGAAGATATACAAATGTCACCAATATTCATTCAGTAGTTGTTCACTGAGTGCTAAGGTGTATCAGAAATTGTTCTGGGAGCTGGGGATGAGAAAGGGAACCAGCTTTGATCTGGAAGGTTTCTGCTCATCAAGAAAAGAGAACACGGGAAGCCTCAGTAAATTTTAAGCTTTTGCCCAGAAAGTTCACAAGTCATTTCCACTCAGATTTCACTGGCCAAAGAAAAGCACATGACCAAACATTATGTCAATGAGACAGGAAAAAGAGGGGCAACAAATATTTTCAAATAAAATTAAAATCAATAGTGATTGAATCGACTTGCATAGCTCGTGATCACTTCCAAGGCATACTCTCAAATCTCCAGAGGACTGCACAAGTTCCATGGTCAGCAACAAGCCATTTCTGTGAGGCAGACCTCACTTAATTGCATTTTGCAGGCACTGTGTTTTCTACAGACTGAAGCTTTGTGGCAATTGTGTATCAAGCAGATCTATAGGCACCATTTTTCCAACAATGTCTGCTGACTTTGTATCTTTGTCGCATTTTGGTAATTTTTGCAATATTTGACACTTTTTCATTATTATTGTTTTTGTTATGGTGATCTGTGGACAGTGATCTTTGCTGTGACCATTGAAAAATGATGATGACTCGATGAGGGCTCAGAGAATGGTTAGCGGTTTTTTTTAGCAAGTATGTATTTTTAACGTAAGGTATGTGCATTATTCTTTTTAGACAATGCTATCTACTGTACACTTAACAGACCACAGTACAATGTAAACAAAATTTTTATATGTGTTGGAAAACCAAAAGATTTGTGTGACTTTCGTAATTGCAATCTTTATTGCAGTGGTCTGGAACTAAACCTATATGATCTTTCAGTTTTGCCTGTATTCTGTTCTGGTATGATGATAGCATTAGATTTGTATATTTTAAAGTATAAACTGAAACCCCAAAAACACAGTTGATCCATATGAATAACAACCAATAACATCTCTTTTGGATTGCCAGTTTGTGAACTCAGTTAACCAATGCAATAAAATTCTAGTACAACAAAGTAATTTGGACATGGATTCAAAGTTCTATTTTAAATCCACTAAAATCCAACTTTAAATAAAGTTCTATTTTAAAACTATTAACAGCATGGCATTTAGAGTTATTTATCTAGAAATATAATTTGTTGCCAACATAATTTGGTTGCTTCTTTTAGGCAGTTCTGAAATATACAATTTTGATATGGTAAGATATAAAATATTACTAAATCTCACTATATGTACAAAGTTAGAAACAACATAAACCCTTCACAATTAAAGGTAAAGGATTTCATTTCAAAGTTTGTGAGCTATGGAAACTATCAACAGTTTGCACTGCACCATATAAAGTTGCCAATACAGACTTTGTTAACATTGTGGAAACCAATTCTGCCAATTATTTTACTGACTATTTTGGCTGTTGTTTTTAACAGTCAATACTTACAGATTAAATTTTTAAAAAATCTATAATAATGTCACCCATACATTCACTGATGCTGAAAAAACACAGACTGAAAAAAAAAAATCAATAGCTTTTGAACCACTGCCAACATATACCATGCTGTTAATTTAAGAACAAACTCTGAGCCATTAGAAATAATACTAAGGAAATACTCATAGCATCGAAACAATAAGACATGATGGCTGTAGATTTATGGTCCATGAAGGCAACCCCATTTGATTTTTTCTTCCAGAAGAAAATAAGTCTCGGATGCATTGTGCATCGTGAATTATGTGATTTCTTTAGGTACCACTCCTCACAAAAAACCCCACTGCCACTCTGAATTTTAAACCTTGCCATAAAGAGTGAATCCATGAAGCCATATTCCCAATAACTATGCTTCATTGGGGTGTTTTGCCCCTATGTAACTTTTTATCTGAAAAACAAATGAGAAAATATTGGCTGTTTAAACCATGCTAAGTACCTAACAGCTCTCTTCTTCTATTTCAAGACATGGCTGTCAAGTCCATCACTTACAAAGATACTTGCCAGTCCTCCAGTCAATCTGCAATGGAAACTGCCAGCAGAAAAGCTCTACTGTTATTAACTCTGCAATCCTGTTGAGCCTCTTGTTAACAAAATAAAAATGTATTATGCTCGCTCTTGTTATATGGCAGGTGTGGACAGCTTTGAAAAGCTACATGTTTATACAGCTGTCTTTCTAAATTATCCAGTGAGAATACTGACTTTTCCAAAAGGGTAATCCAAATGGTGAGAAGGGGGTAAAAGGTTCTTGAGTCAAGCCAATTTGACAACCATGAGCATGCCTACTATGTGCAAAGCCATGTTTCAGATTTAAGCCTACAACTCTCACCAAACAAGCTATTGGATGTGCTATCCCATGAGCTCCTCTCTCTGGTTGGAGCTCTCTCCTTCAACTCTGGTTGAAGCTCACCTGTGGATACTGCTCCGTGACAATGGTCAGTACCATTTCGAGACCATCCTGCTCATTCTTGGTCAAGAATAGTTCTCTGACCACTGTTAAATACCCAGAATTTCCTCTAAGAGGCAACTTCACTGAAATTCTTGCAACACTACTCATTCCTTTCATTGTGTTTCATGCTTTGCTAATATGGAATTAATTTCACTCTCATCACCCTATCCTACTGTTTATTGATAGGTCTTCTCTTCTGGTAAGTCAGCTTTACAAAAAAAAATGTTTCAAATCATGAAGCCCAAATAAATTCAGTTGGGTTTACAATAATGGTTTTGGCCTTTCCCAAATGAAACAGAGCAGTCATTTCCTCATTCTAACAGACCTATCACCCCTCTATCCTCAAGCATTTACAGAATACACACACTGAGTCTTGCTAGAAGTACTAAGATCTTGAAGTTTCACTATACTGCCTTGTGGTCTTACAACACTGTCCTTCCCAGGGATTCTCACCTGAGGACCTCAGGAGGTCCCAAGGAGGGACCCAAGGAGGTCCACAGAGAGAAATGGAGCTTGGGAGACTTGGCAAGTGAACCAGGATGCGGGCGGGGGAAAGTTACATTTTCACTGCACTAATCTTGAACTGCAATCTAGCAGTTCCTCCAATGATGAGGCAATGAAATGCAATAATATCAGAGGTACCTGAGGTTTTATCACCAAAAGAAATCACGAAGATTTTCATCTCACATTTCAGCTTTTGCAGATATGCTGAAATACCATTTATGCTCATTACTATTTCAAAAGTACAGTAGATTTAAGGCCTTACACAAGATCTTTTTTGATGTGTTACTAAGGTTCAAACATTAATTTAACACAACACTTGAGTTTTATATATATATATATATATATATTTGACAAGCATGATTCAATATACTGGGTTTTCTGGGTTGCGGTACTGACTTTATGAATTAAAAAAATAATTATGAGAATCATCCACAGGCTTTACATAATGTGCTGCCAAAGGGGTGCATGGTTCAGAAAAAGAACCAAACGAAGTGCAGTACAGTGATGGTATCTGAGTATGGGTGAGCACCCAAAGCTTGGAAAGGGTAACTTACTTTAGCAACTCTAAGCTTTAAGTTACTGTAAATTACTCCAGAAATAATAGTAACAACAACAGCAACCACAATACAGAGAATGCTTACTGAATTGGTTTCCTATTACTGCTGTACTACAAATCATCTCAAATTCAGTGGCTTAAAACAACACAAGCATTATCTTTCTGAGCTGGATCTCTCAGAAATCCAAAATGGGTCTAATGGGTCAAAATCGAAATGTCAGCGGCATTTGTGTTTGTTCTGAAAGCTCGAGGGGTGAAGCTGTTTCCCTGCCTTCTCCAGCTTCTATGAGCTGCCCGTGTGCTTATGTGTCTGTGTGTGCGTGCTGATGTGTGTGTGCATGCTGATGTGTGCGTGTGTGCTTAGCTGCTCGGTCATATCTGACTCTGCAACCCCAAGGACTATATCCTGTCAGGCTCCTCTGTCCACAGGATTTCCCAAGCAAGAATACTGGAGTGGGTAGCCATTCTCTTCTCCAGGGGATCTTCCTGACCCAGGGATCGAACCCAGGTCTCCTGCATTGCAGGCGGTTTCTTTACCTGGGAAGGCAGGGAAGCCCTGCCTTATATCCAGATGCTTTATATCCAGATTCCCTTGTACTTTACCCTCCAGACTTGCTGTCCCATGCTCTCTAGACCAACTCCCATTTATACCTGGATGCAAAGTTTAATGCTTCCTTCATGGCTCTCGAATGCCTGGTACTTTCATTGTTATGTCCCTGAATTTTATGTTAATTCATCCATTATTAACTTGTATTACTGTACAAACTTCAGCATGGGGGGCAAACAAGAGCAGAGACTTAGCAGCTTCTTTATCCTTCAATGAACGTGGCCCCCATAATGCATAAGAATGAAAATGCAACCTTTGAAGGGAATGACTTTCAATATCTCAGGCCTTTCAGGGACTCTCAGGCCGATTCAATGACCGTCTCCACTCACTGGTACAAGGCTTTGTCTTGGAATCTATTGGGGACACAGAAAGGCACCTGTCCCTGCTCACACACTGTTTATAACATAAGGGATGGGAGAGGGAATAAGTAGAAATCAACCAGTGCAAACATGACTCTTCAATAGAGGGGGGATTTAGTCAGTGACCCAGGCTTTAGGTCAGCATCATGAAGGGGCTTTTAATAAGCAAACAGATCAAACCAGTAGGACCTTTAGAACAGGCAGGGAGCTCTGCAGAATGAAAAGGGTTTTGCAGTTGAGTGAAGGCTGTGGGACAGAAATGATGGTGTAGTTCAGAGAGAAGTTTTGTTGGGGCTGAAGCAAGGCAGTGAGTTAGGAAAAGAACACTGGACTTGGAATTGGAAGGCTGACGTTTGAGGACCAGTTCTGCCACTACCTGTGGAACCACAAACTCTCCATCATCTCAAGTTCTGTCACCCATAACAAGGGATAAAAGAAAGGCTATTCAGGGAGGTGGTTTACAAAAATAAAATAACTAAGCCTGTGTAGATGTTGACCTGAATTTGAGGGCAGAACCCCATCAAAAAAGTCTCACTGGGAGGCAAGGAGACTCAGTCTGCTCTGAAGACGCTCAAGAGTCAGGAAAACCCATGTTTCTTCTGAAGACTCAATACTTTTTACTGCAAACTCTTTCTTACTCAGTAATATGAGAGCAACAAGGTATGAGAAGAAGTAACAGGTCCTTATTATTTCAGAAGATTCCCATTTTAAAGGACTTTATTTCTCAAAAGACCATAGAATAATCACAGATCCAGCGGATGACCATAGAGATCAGAGTCTAGAATTTTCCACAACTGAGACCTGACTTTGTATGAAATACATCACCCAGACTTACGGCTGCATGTCTCTCTAAGAAGTCCCAATAAAAATGCCAATGTCAAGATGATTTTGAATCTTTGAAGCATTCAGGCACTTGGGAATAAAAGTGAGAGTAAAAAGTTTTCCTAAAAATAAATCCAATGATAATGAACAGTCACAGTCTTTTATGTTTAAATTGCATGTAAATATTCAATGTGGTTTTTTTCTTAATTCTTTTGTGACGTGAATACAAGTTTCTCTTAAAATGACATATACTCTGAACACCCCATCAACAATAACAAAAACAAATGTTTTCATGTCTATAGTTTAAAAAATAAAATGATCACCCCTTTGATAGTTCATTTCTTTGGAAGACATAGGAGAGGAATTAGACTAGTGTCAAGTGTACAGAGAGGTCTTCCCATTCCAAGCTACATGATATTAGGTAAAGCAACATCTTTAAGCAAGTGCTGCCTCATCTGTAAAATGGTAATAAAGATGTGAAGATCACTTGAAACAGTAAGTGTGAAGAATCTAACATTCAGTTAGATATGTGTTCCCAACTCCTGATACTCCGTTACCTAAGTTAATGCACACCCTGGCTTCTCTCTCCAAACCTCTGGAGCCCCATCTCTGGAGGAAGAAGAATGACTTATGCAGCTGACTGATGGGCAAGTTCAAGAAGGAAGTGTACATTCAAAAGTCTGTCTGTGGTAAGCGTTCATTTAGAATCCACTTACCTGAGTGCAGGCTAACATTCTGATCTGCTCGGTACCTCCACACGAGAAGGGACCCATCCCTGAAAATGTCCATCTTGACCATGCCTGGTGGAAAATCCATGTGATTCAAAAGTAAAGTATGGGCAAGTCCACTTTGCCATAGACTCAAAGCCACATTCTCTAATCCTGCCGTTATGAGCAATAAAGTTGAAATTTCAACTCTGTAACTATATAGCTTTTGTTTTCATGTATCACTTGGTTCTGAATGCAGACATGCGTGAAAAAGAAGGTTCTTTACTGTTTTCGTACACTCAAATAAAAGGCACTCAATCCTAATGACTCTTACCAGCATCACAGCGTCTTCCAAACCCTCCCCACGATCTTCGCCACCACACACCCGGGTACCTTCCTGACCTCTTCATCTGAGGGCATCAGCATTTCCACTCAACATACCCCAAGTCAAACTCCTGATTTCCACATCCACCCCCAGCCCCTGTTCCCCCCATACACTCCCTCATCTTAGCAGCAGCATTACCTCCCTTCTGGTTGCTCAAGCCCAATATATTTGCCTCATCCTTGATCCCTCTCTCTCACCATCTACATTCCACCTGTCAGCAAAATTGCATCGGCTCCACTGCACAACATTTTCAGAGTTTATTAAATCTCTACTGCTACCACCCTCATCCAAGCTACCCACATTTCTTGCCGGAATTTATTTCAATAGCCCCCTAAGTGGTCACCCTGTTCTGGTTCTTGCTCTTCTACTTACCAATATAGCACAAGAGTGGTGCTTTTCAAGTGCTAGTCAGACCCTGTCGCCCTGCTCAAAACCCTCCAACATTAGAACAGCCTGGAGGTTCCTTAAAAAACTGAAAAGAGAGCTAGCACATAATCCAGCAATCCCACTCCTGGGCATATAGCCAGAGAAAACCACAATTCAAAAGAGACACGCACTTCAGTGTTCACTGCAGGTCTATTTATAATAGCCAGGACATGAAACAACCTGAATGTCCATCAACAGAAGAAAGGATAAAGAAGATGTGGTACATTATACGATGGAATGTTACCCAGCCATAAAAAGGAATCAAATTGTGCCATTTGCAGAGATGTGGATAGATCTACGTCTATGTGATAGACTGTCACAGAGAGCAAAGTTAAGTCAGAAAGAGGAAAACAAATATCATACATTAACACATACATGTGGAATCTAGAAAAATGGTATAGATCTTATTTGCAAAGCAGAAACGAAGACATAGAGAACAACATTATGGATACCAAGGTGGGGGGTGCGGAATAGATTGAGAGATTGGGATTGACATATATACATTATTGATACAATGCATAAAACAGATAGTAAGAACATACTGTATAGCACAGGGAACTCTACCCAATGCTCTGTGGTGACCTAAATGGGAAGGAATTCCAAAAAGGAGAGGGCATACTTAAACACATTGGTTCCCCTGGTGGCTCAGATGGTAAAGAACCTGCCTGCAATGCAGCAGACCTGGGTTTGATCCCTGGGTTGGGAAGATCCCCTGGAGAAGTGAATGACAACCTACTCCAGTGTTCTGGCCTGAAGAATTACAAGAACAGAGGAGCCTGGTGGGCTACAGTCCATAGGGTCTCAAAGAGTCAGATACAACTGAGCGACTAACACTTTCACATAAACAAATAGCTGATTCACTTTGCTGTACAGCAGACATTAACACAACATCGTGAAGGAACTATACTCCAACTAAAAAAAAAAACCTCCAAAATCTTGCATCTCATTCAGGGGAGAAGCCAAAGTCTTCACAATGGCCCATGAGGCCCAAAACTGTCTGCATCTCCATCCAGGGGTGGCAAGTGCCGTACTCACTCCACTGAACCCTCTCTTCCTCCACCTCCTCTCTCACAGCCTTCACATTTGCCATGCGCCCCACCTGGAACACTGGCTCCCACGTATCCTCAGGTCTTTATCTAAGGGGTACCCCCATCAAAGCCTCCCCAATGGCCCTATATGAAATAACTACCTACCCCACACCCACCCTGCTCCCCAGATCCCTTGAATCTGGGATTTTTCTCCTTAGAACTGGTAACCATCTGATGTTCACTTTTTCGGTCCATTGACTATCTCTCTTAATGCACTAGGATTAAAAACAACTCGAAGGCAGACTTTGCCTAGAATGAGAATGCTATCTGACACACAGTCAGTATGCAAATATTTGTGGAATGAATGAATGAGGTCAAGGTATATGATAGGAACAAATATATTTCTTCCTTGCTGGCTGGCTCCTGCAAGGCCTAATGATAATATCATGAATAAATAAATACCCAGACTGTACAGTTTCAATTTCTCCATCGAAGGTAAACTAGTCAAGTTAGTTGTACAAGTGCAGTACAAAAGCAACACTTTTGAGAGAAATCTCATTATGAAGCTTAGACGTCAGGGGGCAGTCTTGCATGGGCACAAAGTGAGCTCAGAGGTGACACCATTAGGTCACCTGAAGCAAGAAGGCTTAGAAACGATAAAGAGCTCGATACAACTTCTCAAGTCAGTCTCTTTGTAGCTTTAGTAGGTGTACCTTCCCCTCTTGCTGCCTTAGGATAAAAACCCTGACCCCCAGCCTTGCAGCAGCATCTCTAGTAAATTCCACCTCAAGCAGTCATTCGGTTTTCTTCTCATATCCTTCTTCAAAAATTATTTGTGACGCTTTCAACACACCTGCCAACTGCCCTTCCTTGAGTCAGAAGCACCTTGTGCCAATTACAGTGTTTTTCTAACAATATGCAATACTATTACCAAGAAACTCATTCTAGCAAGATCTATGGATTTCATTGCAAAAATCTTATTAAGTGTCCTAAAATGAGAAACTCCAAAGAAGAACAAAGAAGAGGGTCCCTCTTGTTGGGCCCCTTTTTCTTCCGATTGGTGACTTGACTATTGACATTTTGGAGGAAATCCCTACAAGAAGAAGACAGGAGTTTTGTCTGGGATCTCTTGCCCCAAGAATAGTCCTTGATTCCTCCATTCACCAGGAGATTTGTCAAAACACAATTTTATTCACAATGTTGAAAAGGGACTGAAGACTTAAAATTAAGAGGCGGGTAGCACGACTGAGCGACTTCCCTTTCACTTTTCACTTTCATGCACTGGAGAAGGAAATGGCAACCCACTCCAGTGTTCTTGCCTGGAGAATCCCAGGGATGGGGGAGCCTGGTGGGCTACCGTCTATGGGGTTGCACAGAATCGGACACGACTGAAGTGACTTAGCAGCAGCAGCAGCAGTATCTGCTGGAAGCTACAAGGTCACAATTTCGGTCCCTGCAAATCGTCTTTTATCTAACTTTAGTGCACTGCTCAGAATGAAAGAGCCTGAGTGTAGAACAACCTGGTTCCTAGGACTTGCACTCAGGGTCACTAACTGTATAATGGGTTGCATCACTTTACATAGAAAACCCCCTTCCCATAAAACACTATTATTAGAAGTGGGAAATCATGAAATAGCCATTCATTCAATAAATGTTCACTGAACTGTGAACTACTTACTGTGTTCCAAGCCCTCTTCCAGGCAGTGAGGATACAGAGAGAACCAAAGGTATAAATTCCTGCCCTCATGAAGTCTCCATTCTATTTGTCCTTCAAAAGAAAAGTTATTTTCAAAGCAAGTTTCATTGCTAATATGGAACCCACCTTGTACAGTATAAGAAACACTCACATGGGAGCCCAGAAGTCGGAGGAGCTCAAGTCTCAACTCTCCCATGTGGTAGCTGTGAATGTTCCTTATTTAACCTTCCAGAACTATTTTTGCATATGCTACCAGGAAACAAATGAATGAAACCACCCACCAAATGACTTGTCATATGGAAGATGCTCAATAATTCTGAAGAACAGTGATATTAATTGGTATGATTTTCTTAACACAGAATTGGCAAATCATAGCCCTCAGACCAAGTCTGACTGGCCTCCTGTTTTTGCAAATAAAGTTTTATTGGGACACAGCCACACCACCATTCATTTATGTATAATCTATGGCTCCTTTGGCACTACAGGCTGAGTTGAGTAGTTGAGACAGAGGTTTTACGACCCGCAAAGCCTAATATTTTTACTTCCTCATCCTTTAGGGAAAAAAAATTTGACAGCCCCTGCTCTAATCCCCTGTTATACTGAATGAGCTTCAAGAACAGATACCACCAACCTGGTAGCTTATTTGAAATGCAGAATCTGAGCTTCCACTCCAAAACTGAATCAGAATCTACATTGTAACAAGATCCCCAAGTGGGATTCCATGACATGGAAGCCTGGGAAACACTGCCATGGAGTGTTGCATGATGATAGAAATACCCATGCCCTGCTGCTAAGCTGCTACTGCTAAGTCGCTTCAGTCGTGTTGACTCTGTGCGACCCCATAGACGGCAGCCCACCAGGGCTGAGATTCTCCAGGCAAGAACACTGGAGTGGGTTGCCATTTCCTTCTCCAACACATGAAAGTAAAAAGTGAAAGTGAAGTCGCTTAGTCATGTCCGACCCTTAGCGACCCCATAGATTGCAGCCTACCAGGCTCCTCCATCCATGGGATTTTTCCAGGCCCTGGAAAACCCATGCCCTACACTGATGTAAATTTCATCCTACCCCTTCCTACCAATACCAGAATTCAAAGCAATGACTTTCCACCTTAGCAAAATCAGAATCACATACGGAGCTTGTAAGAAATATAAAGTCCTGGGACCTCCCTCCAGAGATTCTGATTCAGCGTACCTGAGATGGAGTCAAAGACTCCAGAATTTTTAAACAAGTACCCTTGAGGAGATTCAGACACAAGTGAGCCTGGGACATCACTCTGGAAACACTGCTTTAAAAGACTAGACTTTTGAATCTGTAGCCTGCCAGGTTCCTCTGCCCATGGGATTTCCCAGGCAAGAATATTGGAGTGGGTTGCCATTTTCTTCTCCAGGGGATCTTCCTGACCCAGGGATTGAACCCAGGTCTCCTGAAGTGGCAGTAATTGATTTTTTACTGACGGAGTCACCAGGAAAGCCCAAGAGACTAAAGCACCTCCATCACAGTTGGGGCCAAAATCAAGAAGCATCATTTGTGTCCATCACTATCAGAGTTTTACTTTTGGACACTTAAAATACCACCAGGAGACCTGAGAGCTACAGTTTACTGTAAAGTAAAGACTCACAGTGCCTCTGTGGCTACCTAGGAGTCAGGTACTGCAACTCTAAGAGCTATAAAAAAATATTACTACAATTACTGTTTTCGGTGACAGGAGTCCAGGTTTAAGTCTTCAGGGTCATATTCAAGACACTTTATTCAACACCAGATGTCAGTGAGACATCATTCTAGGAAGATGGAGAGAACAAAATTGGGGGACCCAAGTGACATTCTTTCACTCCTCAAATATTTGATGAGGGATGGCTCAACAGTCAGGCACTGTTCTGTGTCAGGGGTCAGCAGATGCTTTCTCCAAAGGGTAGATGGTCAGTATTTTAGGCTTTGTGGGCCACATATAGTCTCTGTCTTATATTATTCCTCTGTTTCTTTGTTATCCCTTCTGCAACCCTTTAAAACAAAATCATTTAAAAGCCCTTTTAAAAAATGCAAAAATCATTCTTGATTCTCAAGCAATCCACAAAAACAAGCAATGAGCCAGATGTAGTCTGCGGGCTGTCATTTTTCAATCCCTAGTCTTGGTGATAGGAATGAATACAGGAGTGAACAAAAGTCCCTGCCCTTATGGAGAGTGTGCTCTAGCAGAAGGACATGCATAATAAACAAAGACAGTAAAATGATGATAGCAATTAAGCTCTAGGAAGAAAAAAATACTAAAGGGATTAAAGAATGACAGCAGAAGAGGACGTTCATAGGAGGTGGCCAAGGAAGGTGACATTTAAGCAGAGATTTGAATCAAGTGGGGAAATGAGTACTCTTCCAGATATGGCAAGACTTACATTAAATTATTATCATGAGGGGCTTTCCCGGTGACTCAGAGGCAAAGAATCCAAATGCTAATTCAGGCAACACAGGTTCGATCCCTGATCTGCGAAGATTCTACATGTTGCAGGGCAATTGAGCCTGTGTGCCACAACTACTGAGCCTGTGCTCTAGAGCCCAGGGAGCGACAACTTCTGAAGATTGTGCTCCGCAACAGGAGAAGCTGCTGCAGTGAGAAGTCCGTGATCACAACTCAAGGGTAGCCCCCACTTGCTGCAACTAGAGTAAAGTCCTCATAGCAATGAGGACCCAGGACAGAAAAAAATAAATAAATAAAAATAAAAAGCTTTAAAAAAATTCTCATCGTGGAGAATGACATTAACACCATTTGGGGAATGGTAGAAACAATGTCCAAAAGAAACACACAGAAGTCATGCACTATGAAATGGGCCTCAGGACACACACACACACCATCAAGGTGGAATGTGAAAGTTTTACCACATGATGTGAAAGCAAATGCTTCAAATGGGCCCTGGAAAAGTTGGTACCAACCAAGCTTCATTAACGCCCAGATGCAA
This sequence comes from Bubalus bubalis, assembly GCF_019923935.1. NCBI lineage: Eukaryota > Metazoa > Chordata > Mammalia > Artiodactyla > Bovidae > Bubalus > Bubalus bubalis. Next base: position 32,640,078 of record NC_059177.1, on the reverse strand, counting down.
TTCACAACCTTTTCTTATTGAGAAATGTTCCCCTGCCTCTTAGAAAACCATTCTAATTCCTCCTTTCCCTGACACATGGCCTGCTGCTCTGCTTTCCAGCCTCATGGTAATCCATTAGAAGTATTAACTTTGAGGTCTGTGGGTCCTCACCAAAGCAGTTTGTTGTAAAGGAGGTGCCTTGGGAAGGTACAGTTAAGGGGGGGAAATCTAGAGAGAGCAACCTTAAGCTGGTTGCAAGTTTCAGAGGTCAAACAGACCATCAACCGCAGTCACAGAGGCACTGGGCTGAGATGGAAGGAGAAAGTGATGGGCCCCCATGAACATGTAGCACTAGCCACAGATTTAATACACAGTCAGAAAGCTTTCGCAATAGCACCCCACTCCAGTACTCTTGCCTGGAGAATCCCATGGACAGAAAAGCCTGGTAGGCTGCAGTCCATGGGGTCACTAAGAGTTGGACACGACTGAGGGACTTCACTTTCACTTTTCACTTTCATGTATTGGAGAAGGAAATGGCAACCCAGTCCAGTGTTCTTGCCTGGAGAACCCCAGGGACGGGGGAGCCTGGTGGGCTGCTGTCTATGGGGTTGCACAAAGTCGGCCACGACTGAAGCGACTTAGCAGCAGCAGAAAGCTTTCTTAGAGTCTCATCTCATCCTTCTGCTTCCAGGTAGAAGCTGTGATACAATTCTGTCTTTCCTCCAAAAGAGAAGCTTTTGTTCCCTGAGGCTAAAATCTCAAGAAAAGATGAAGACTGTAGAACAAAAGACCCCATGGCAAGCACGGGCTACATCAGTAAACCTTCCCTGACTAGAATCCAGGTCTCGCCACTTAGTGGTTTTAGGAATACCATTTGTTTGGTACAAATGAACTTATATACAAAACAGAAACACTCACAGACTTAGAGAACAAACTTATGGTTACCGGGAGGAAAGGGTGGGGGGAAGAATAGACTGGGAGTTTGGAATTGACATGTATATACGATTATATTTAAAACAGATGAACAAGGACCTACTGCACAGCACAGGGAACCTGGCTCAATATTCTATAATAATCTAAATGGGAAAAGAATCTGAAAAAGAATGGATGCTTGTAGGGGTATAAATGAATCACTTTGTGGTACACCTATAATTAAGATACCATTGTGAATCAACTATCAGTTCAGTTCAGTTCAGTCGCTCAGTCGTGTCCAACTCTTTGCAACCCCATGAATCACAGCATGCCAGGCTTCCCTGTCCCTCACCAACTCCCGGAGTTCACTCACACTCTCGTCCATTGAGTCAGTGATGCCATCCAGCCATCTCATCCTCTGTCGTCCCCTTCTCCTCCTGCCCCCAATCCCTCCCAGCATCAGAGTCTTCTCCAATGAGTCAACTCTTCGCATGAGGTGGCCAAAGTACTGGAGTTTCAGCTTTTGCATCATTCCTTCCAAAGAAATCCCAGGGCTGATCTCCTTTGGAATGGACTGGTTGGATCTCCTTGCAGTCCAAGGAACTCTCAAGAGTCTTCTCCAACACCACAGTTCAAAAGCATCAATTCTTCAGTGCTCAGCCTTCTTCACAGTCCAACTCTCACATCCATACATGACCACAGGAAAAACCATAGCCTTGACTAGACGAACCTTTGTTGGCAAAGTAATGTCTCTGCTTTCGAATATGCTATCTAGGTTGGTCATAACCTTCCTTCCAAGGAGTAAGCATCTTTTAATTTCATGGCTGCAGTCAACATCTGCAGTGATTTTGGAGCCCAAAAACATAAAGTCTGACACTGTTTCCACTGTTTCCCCATCTATTTCCCATGAAGTGATGGGACCAGATGCCATGATCTTCGTTTTCTGAATGTTGAGCTTTAAGCCAACTTTTTCACTCTCCTCTTTCACTTTCATCAAGAGGCTTTTTAGTTCCTCTTCACTTTCTGCCATAAGGGTGGTGTCATCTGCATATCTGAGGTTATTGATATTTCTCCCATCAATCTTGATTCCAGCTTGTGCTTCTTCCAGTCCAGCATTTCTCATGATGTACTCTGCATAGAAGTTAAATAAGCAGGGTGACAATATACAGCCTTGACGTACTCCTTTTCCTATTTGGAACCAGTCTGTGGTTCCATGTCCAGTTCTAACTGTTGCTTCCTGACCTGCATACAGATTTCTCAAGAGGCAGGTCAGGTGGTCTGGTATTCCCATCTCTTTCAGAATTTTCCACAGTTTATTGTGATCCACAAAGTCAAAGGCTTTGGCATAGTCAATAAAGCAGAAATAGATGTTTTTCCAGAACTCTCTGGCTTTTTCCATGATCCAGCGGATGTTGGCAATTTGGTCTCTGGTTCCTCTGCCTTTTCTAAAACCAGCTTGAACATCAGGAAGTTCATGGTTCACATATTGCTGAAGCCTGGCCTGGAGAATTTTGAGCATTACTTTACTAGCGTGTGAGATCAGTGCAATTGTGCGGTAGTTTGAGCATTCTTTGGCATTGCCTTTCTTTGGGATTGGAATGAAAACTGACCTTTTCCAGTCCTGTGGCCACTGCTGAGTTTTCCAAATTTGCTGGCATATTGAGTGCAGCACTTTCACAGCATCATCTTTCAGGATTTGAAAGAGCTCAACTGGATTCCATCACCTCCACTAGCTTTGTTCGTAGTGATGCTTTCTAAGGCCCACTTGACTTCACATTCCAGGATGTCTGGCTCTAGGTCAGTGCTCACACCATCGTGATTATCTGGGTCGTGAAGATCTTTTTTGTACAGTTCTTCTGTGTATTCTTGCCACCTCTTCTTAATATCTTCTGCTTCTGTTAGGGCCATACCATTTCTGTCCTTTATCGAACCCATCTTTGCATGAAATGTTCCCTTGGTATCTCTAATTTTCTTGAAGAGATCTCTAGTCTTTCCCATTCTGTTGTTTTCCTCTATTTCTTTGCATTGACTGCTGAAGAAGGCTTTCTTATCTCTTCTTGCTATTCTTTGGAACTCTGCAATCAGATGCTTATATCTTTCCTTTGCTCCTTTGCTTTTCGCTTCTCTTCTTTTCACAGCTATTTGTAAGGCCTCCCCAGACAGCCATTTTGCTTTTTTGCATTTCTTTTCCACGGGGATGGTCTTGATCCCTGTCTCCTGTACAATGTCACGAACCTCATTCCATAGTTCATCAGGCACTCTATCTATCAGATCTAGGCCCTTAAATCTATTTCTCACTTCCACTTTCCAATATAAAATTAAAAAAAAAAAATTTAATAAAATTTTTTTAAAAATTGAACAGCCAAGAATAAAAACGAGCAATCGTCAGGCTACGTTAGTAGTCTCTCTAAGAAATGCTGGATAGAGATAATACACATGACTTTTCAAAATTAAAACTTTCTGTTTTATTCAATACACAAAGACAGAACCTGAGAAGTGGGCAGGTGACATTTACATGTACCCAATACTGTGACAGAGTAGGGAAAATAAGAGCCCCAGCCTTTCCCCATGGGGAAAGAATCATAGTTTCACAGTTGGTTTAGCAGCAGACACTCTGCCTGCATGACAAGCCTTTCATAGTCTGTCCCTAGGTGCCACCATGCCTGCCAAACACCACTTGCCCCCACTGTGGTGAGAATGACCCTTGCTTGCTTCACTCACTGTTACTTCCTGAAATACTGAACTAAGTGGAGCATCTTCCTAATGCTGGACTTTCCCTGTCACCCACTCCCCACGTCTGTTGTCAAGATAAACACTGCAGTGTGAAACCTTACAACACTCCAAGGCGTTCATCCCTTCTTCACAAGTCTAAATTGAAGGTGATCTTAAAAATACATACACACATGCAAAAAAAAAAAAAAAAACCTTTTAATTTGCCTTAAATCTCTGTGGTTCCACAACTGACTGCCAGAGTTCTTGCCTTTCTTCCCTGACAGCACAAGGCGCCCAGGCCCTGAGCTAAATAGCAAGACGTGACTACTACCCTCCACAATTCATGTGATGTCACCTCCAACTGATTTACTGGAGGGGTTTCAAAGGAACTGAACTTCTCAAAGGTCACAAGTTCCAGACTGGTAGATTTGAGCACAGTAAGGTATGAAATCACTTGGTCATGAAATGCACATTAATTTCCCAGGTGTACAGCATGTTTTGGAAATATTACTAACTTCCTGCACTTCCTGCTTTAAACATGTTCTCCAAAGGCCAAGTGAAACATATGCAGAATTCACTCACCCTACTTTTTGCCAAGAATTGATGTCAGGAATTGCTCTAGAAAAGATAAACCACTACTACTGCTAAGAACTATCATTTTTTTAGCTCTCTGTCCACTTTATATAGTCATGTATTTTAATTTTCACACTTCTACCAAAAAGGAAATGCTACTGTTAGCCTCACTTCTTGGTGGGGAAACCGAGGAAAGAAAGATTAAATAACAATCTTAGTGTCTACAGCTATTCCATGGCAGCACCATGATCAGATCAAGAAATATGACCCCAGGGCTTATGCTACTAAGCACTCCCCCCACCATACCAGCACTAAGTGCTGCCCCCCCCCCATACGAGCTCGTCACATCTGTGGAAATTTGTCTTCTCCGTATTTCAGTGGAAACGACACAAAATTAACTAGTCCAGGATTTTCTGAGGCTCTATACAACTCTATTTCTAGACGTGAGACTAGAGACAATGAATAGGACACTATCCTCTCCCTACTCTCAGCCATGTATCAGCAAATATAAATAATGGTCTCCACTTGTACTGTTTAGTTTTTTAGGCACAAGATGTAACTGGCCTTTCCTATGAACCATATACCTTTTCTCTAGGAAGTACGCAGCCTAAATCAATAAGGTGGAAACTATCAATAGCCCATTCATCCTACTGTTCAGCCTTTCCACAGACCATGGGAGGCCAAAGACTTGGTGGAATGGTACATACCACGAACTTGGATGAAGGTAAAAATGGACACACATACTTAATTGCACTGCTTCTTCCATGCCCTTTGAACATCACCCACACCCAGTGCTGGGGGATCAGACAATCATTTTCTATGGCCACCTCCAGAGGAAACAAAGTCTACTCTACACCACTCCCAATCCCAACTCCAGCGTCCCTTGCCCCTTTGCCACTTTCTCAGGCATGACTGTTTTAGGATGGGAACACACACAGTTCATAGTACATGGAATGTGGTAGACCGCCTCCTTTCCACCTCATTAGCGCACAACATAAACATCATCTCGACTCATTGGAAGGGTTTGCCAAGGAGAATGCCAACTTACAAACAGAAAAATACCTAGGAAGAAAAAACACTCCTAACTCTCTCTGCAATAGATTTCCCACCTTTAGCATAAGTTGTTGTTGTTGTTCAGTCCCTTAGTTGTGTCTGACTCTTTGTGACCCCGTGGACTGCAGCATGCCAGGCCTCCCTGTCCCTCACCATCTCCTGGAGTTTGCCCAAGTTCATGTTCATTTCATCAGTGATACTGTCCAGCCATCTCATCCTCTGACACCCTCTTCTCCTACTGCCCTGAATCTTTCCCAGCATGAGAGTCTTTTCCAAATATTCAGCTCTTCACATCAAATGGCAAAAGTACTGGAGCTTCAGCTTCAGCACCAGTCCTTCCAGTGAATATTCAGGGTTGATTTCCCTGAAGATTGACTGGTTTGATCTCCTTGCTGTCCAAGGGACTTTCAGAAGTCTTCTCTAGCACCACAATTTGAAAGCATCAATTCTGTGGCATTCTGCCTTCTTTATGGTCCAGCTCTCACAACCGTACATGATCACTGGGACAAGTTATCCTTCCAGAAAAACAGGTGCAATATACAGCTGATGAATATAATGCATGTATAGTTTTTCTACATGTATCTTTCCTTGACTATTCTAGTAGGATTCTTGCATTCCAACCCCTATTTTCTTCTTCTCATATCTCTTAACTTTCTTCTGGCCAAGAGATGCATCAGAAAGAGACAGCAAGTCACTGTGACACATGAAAGATGGCTGCAAAGGCTTTGATGTTCCTCTGTGGGAGGGGAGGGGTCTCAGTCCCCTCTTTGAAGATGATGTGCTCTGTGACCACTCTGAATAATAGAATGTGGCAGAAATGACACTGTACTAGTTTCTGGGTCTGGACCTTAAGAGACTGGCAGCTCCCATTCCTTGGTTTTTGGAAAGTTTGTTCTTGAGCCCTGAGCCACTGCTGACAAGTACAATAACCACCACCTCCCAGAAGACAACATGGAGAGGCCCTGAGACTCATGCAAAGAGACCAGTGCCTCCAACCTCCCAACGTGACTGAAGGTACCTAAATCCTTCAAACTAGTCCAGACATCATCTGAATATCACCAAGCAACTCAGTGCCTGTGGAGAACTACCCTTAACCAAGCGTCCAGAAGTCCTAATCTGAAATCACGATCTAAGATAACATATTGCTTTAAGTCACAATTTTGGGAGTCATTTCTTAGGTTGCGTTAAACAAGTGGAACACCAGTCCTTTCACAAAACACCAACTTTCATTCATGTTGCCTCACTTGCCTCTTCCTCTGCTACTGAACAGCTCACTCAACAGCCCCCACAAGGTTCCTTCCCTCTCCCACTCCTCTCTGCCTTTCCAGAGGGTGTTGTGAGTGCTGGTTGTCATTTACCACCATGGTCCAAAGTTGTCTCTTTCACGGGGAAACAACCAGATCTGGGAGGTCCTTTTCAAATCTCATCTGATCTGCTAAGGGCTCTTATACCTTTACATAAATGCAACTCATTACTACCAAACACTGAGGGGGTAAGCTTTAGCAACTGGGTTGTGTGTGTGTGCTAAGTTGCTTTAGTCATGTCCAATTTTTTGTGTGACCCCATGGACTGTAGCCTGCCAGGCTTTTCTGTCCATGGAATTCTCTGGGCAAGAATACTGGAGTGGGTTGCCAGGCCCTCCTCCAGGGGATCTTCCTGATGCAGGGATCAAACCTGTATCTCTTACATCTCCTGTATTGGCAGGTGGGTTCGTTACCACTAGTACCACCAGGGAAGCCCAGAAATTGGGTTATCTGATTTCAAAACTCACTATATAGTCATAGTAGGTGCAGGAAAATCAAAGGAAAGGAGCAAGTCTGGCAAGACATGAGGGGGAAACAACCTAGGTAGAGATAAATGAGCCTGGATTCTGGGGCGATATTAGCAGAAATGGAAAGAAAGCATTTCAGGAGGCAGTATTAAGGTTGAACCAGGGTGAGCAAACTTCAGCATGCATCAGGAGGAGCAGATGACCACCTTAAAAATTCCAACTCCCAGGCTCAGACCAAGAGACTTCGATTCAGTGCTTCTGAGTGGGATCCTAGGAATGTGTGTTTTGACAGCTTTCCTGGTGATTCTGATACAGTGGCCACAGACCACTCTGAAAATCCCTACTTGAGATCTAATCCCCTGATGGGTGACAAAGATGAAAAGAAAAGATGAATCAGTGACTCTTAAGTCTCAAGATTTAAAACAGCTAAGACAGAAGTAGGGAGATGAGGAGGGGCTGGTTTCGAGGGAGGTGACTGTTTCATGCCAGATACAATTAGGAGGGACCAGGCATCTGAAGAGGAGCAACTAACTGAAATACTAAGTTTTGAAGGATAAACTGAACCCAGTTCCTTCCCTTTCCTACTTTGGGACTTGCATTCCTTCAGGACATTTGCATTTGGTCAGTTCTGCGTCATCTGAGGGTTATTCCTGTGTCAGGGGCTTGTGCTTCTCCAACCCTGCCAGCAACAGGGTAGAGAAGTCCATCTAATTACAGGCAGAAGCATCAGCAAGCTCCCCTGGCTACAGACATGAAGGCACATTCTCCAACCAGCCTGAACAGTGCCCAAGGCAATGTGCTCATTTCCACTTGCCTGACTTCGTAGCTCTCTCTCAACCAGTTTAGACCCAAAGTAGGGGGTGCAAGTTCCCAGGTCTCCAAAATCCAATCACAAGCTTCAAAATGATTTGGTCAAGCTCCAGCTTCTACAGAAAAGTCAATACACAATGGTTATCAATTTCCTTTCAGATTTATTAAGCTTGGATCCTTAGTCACTGAAAGTCATTAACAAAGGTCCCAAACACCATTAGGGCACCCTCAACTTAGATTGTCATCATCCAAAAAGAAAGCTAACTAGCAAGACTGAGCTCCTTGGTTCTTGAGGGCCCAGGGTTGTCGGGGGAGGTATAAAACAAGACCAAAAAAAATCCCCTCATCTCATATTCATGATCAGATTACATAATCCTTTTGAATCTAACAACCCTACATGTTTCCCAAAAGTGTTCTGAAATAACTCCTCCTTAATAAACTCTTCTCCCTTTAAAGAAACACTGAGGGTTTTTTTTTTTCATTTCTGATTTTTGTCTGCTTTTTAAAATCTAATTTTTAATTTGATATACAATTTTAAAGGTTACAATCCACTTATGGTTATTACAAAATATTGGCTATATTCCCCATGTTGTATAATATACCTTTGAGCCTATCCAACACCCAATAGTTTGTATCTCCCATCCCCTCACTCCTTTACTGCACCCCCCACCCCCCGCACTGGATATCTGTGATTGTTTTTTGTTATAGTCACTATAGAATTCTGTTGTACTTCTTAGATTCCACAGAAATGCAAAGGTTCAGCTGTGATTCCCCAGAGTCTTTTGCAAGAACATGGTAAGAGCGTATGAAGCAATGTGATTGCTCTATAAGTAAATTATACTTTAATTTACAATGTCAAATAGAAATAAAGTTGGAGTGTCACAATGTTTATACATCTAATAGTCTTAATTATTATCATTATCTACTACAGAGTTAAAGGGAAAAAAAAAATTTTCCCTTGCCAGTGTTCTAAAAATAAACCTTGAGTTGTTAATAGATATGACTCAGTTGTGTTTTTAATACAGGAAAGTGTGACTCTGAAACACCCATATTCTTTCTATTACCTTCAAGTCTATTTTAAGTAATGTTTTAAATGGATGATTTACTGTTTCTATTCATTTCCCCTGGAAAACCACCTCACTCCTCTCTGCCTACTAAAGGAGATTTATTCTTAAAATCCAGATAAGCCCCATCCCTCCTTCGAGGGAGGGGTTGGGCCAGAACCCTTCCTTCCCTGATCCTACCCTGGCTAAATCCTACTCTACTAATTTATACAGACAATTACTGCCTCTCTACACATTCCTTTAGTCTCTTATCATCCATTTCCCATAATATGGCCCTTTACTATTCATTTCAAAGCAGTAACTATTTACTGAAGGTCTTCTGGAGGCAAAGACACTGCAGTGAAGTGGTTAAGAGATCACAGAATGCCCACATACAAGGATCCTCCACTTACTACCTGCTTGACTTCAGGCTAACTGGTCAACCTCTGTGCCTCGGCTTCCTCCTCGACAAAGAGAGCTAACAGCCTGACCTACCTCAAAGAGTCCTCAAATAAATCAACACTTGCAAACCACGTGCAACAGGGCTTGGAGCGTAGAATGCTTCAGTAAACGTTAGCTGTCACTGTTATCACTACTCCTAATCATATCCCTGGGCTCAGGTAGTACACAAATAAATAGGGCAAGGTGTCGGTTTCATATTTTAGAACTCATTCACTGATTTAGCAAAGATTAACTGAGCACCTACTATGTGCCCGACACTATTCAGGGGATGTGAGTGTGAAAATTCTCTTTTTCAATGAGAGAGAAAAACAAGAACCAGGAGAAAAATGAATGAAGACATATCGGGATATCAGATAACAATGCGTTCCATAAAGAATGACAAAGCAGAGAAAGCGGGGAGACAGATGGAGCAGGAGCGGTAATTCCAGAAGAGATGACATTTAAGCAAGGTTCTCAATGAAATGGGACAGTGAACAGGAAAGAGGGTTCAAGGCAGAGGGAGCTCAAGCCCACGATGAGAATGTTCTGTGAGGAAGGGCAAGGGGCCCAGCGTAGTTAGAAAAAGTGAGTAAGAAAGAAAAAGACAGGAGATGATGCCAAGGGTGTAGCCAGGGCCCAAACTGAAGACAGCCTTAGAGGTGACAGGAAGGATGACGGCTTTATTCTAAGAACTGCAGGAAGCTGCTCGAGGGTTACAAGCCAGGGGTAGGGTGGGGTGGGGGGAGGGGTGTGCATCTTCTGCTATGTGGAGAACATGCTAGAATCACATACATTTTCACTAATTGTCAAAACAATTATATATGTTCGCTAGTTGCTCTGAGTTGCAGGCACCAAGTCTTAAAATTCTTGGATTCTTACACAGTTCACATGGGGCAGATTCATGACAAAAAGCCTTATTTGACTGAAAGAATGATCTTTGCCTCTCAGTTGACACAGTTTTTAAAAAAAGTCACCAAGCATCTTCGAGTATGTTTTTTCTCTGTTCTGTTTTTGTATGTATGTGTGGAGCAGGGGGGCCGGCGGGGGTGGTGGGGGAGGCGCGGATTGCCTCCTTTCCTAACCAACTTTCAAAGACAATTGAACGACAATTTCACCTTCACTGAAGTCCATTTCTCAACAACCTCAAGCTTCTCGAACAGTCTTGAAAAACAAGAAACAGTCTACTGAGCTCTCCAAGAATCAATCATAATTTCCCAACACACTATGTCTGTATTTTACTTGTAACCATCTAGACACACTCAACTCACTCTTGGTTGACACAGAATTCCAATACCTCTGGTCCCAAACTCCCAACAGAATAAAAATCATAACACGGAACAGTGGAGTCCTTAGGGGCCAGAAAACTGACAATGCTAAGTAAAAGGTGATTCTATAAAACCTAAGTAAAGGCCTTCCCCAGTGGCTCAGTGGTAAGGAATCTATCTGCCAATGCAGGAGACACAGGTTTGATCCCCGGTCTGGGAAGATCCCACATGCCTCAGAGCAACTAAGCCTGTGTACCACAGCTACTGAGCCTATGCTCTAGAGCCCAGGACCCACAACTACTGGAGCCCATGCTCCCCAGTAAGAGCAACCACCACAATGAGAAGCCCATACACCCCAACTAGAGAGTAGCTTCTGCTCACTGCAACTAGAGAAAAGCCCGTGCAGCAACAAAGACCCAGTGCAGTCCAAAATACATAAAATTAAAAGAAAAAAAAGCTCAGTAAGAAAGAAAATCTAAATTACAACAGAACTATGCTGGGTGCTCTCCCCAAACTCCAAACTAGTTATTTCTAAAGTGGCTGACACCAAAGATTTCAATTATGTTTTGTATCTTTTCATTTACAAGAAAGTAAACAGTAAATTATCATCTAGATGGAGTTCTATGCAAAATGGTTAAAATCAGCAAAGTTTTGCTGTATGATAGAAACAGCTTGATTTACTCTTGTATTTACTCATAATGGGAAGAAAATTTTATTTCTGTAATGAAGCCAAATAAATTACTAACGTAACAAACTGACAAGTAGGGAAAATAAGTTGCAGAACAATATTGAGAGTATACGTCAGTTAGAATAAAAAAAAAGAGAGGGACTCTATACATACATACTTAAACAGATACATAAATTCGTTGAAAAAAGAATGAATGACTAGGCAGACACTGATAAATACCAACTCAACATCCCTTTATCCCATTTTTCTTACTATGAGAAACATCATTTTTTTCACCAAGTGGTTTGTAACAACATTCTGACCATTAAATATAAGATGATGTCCCTGGTCTCCGGAAAAGTTACTGTTTTCCTAGAAAAAGGACCAGAATCAGGTGCCATGCACCTGTTTCTGTTTGCCCTTTCCTGTTTTTCCTGCCCCAGAGGCACACAGGCTCTCCACAGCTAGAGCAGCCAACCTGCCACCATGAAAACAAGTTACAAAGTAAGGATGGTGAGGCAGAAAGGGAGGAGTCTGGATCTTTGAACAGTTGTGCCTTTCTGGACTATGTACCACTAGATTCCTTGTTAAGAGGGAGCAATAGACTGATTTATTACATTTAGTTGATTACATGTAGATGACACAATCCTAAAGGATTCATATACCACTCTTACAAAAGTGGTTACCCTGAGGAGAAAACAGGTAAGGGTACAATGGGAGAAGAGGACTGGGAGATGTAAGGCAGCTTTATCTTTTTAAAGGTTTTAAAATAACAATCTGTATTATTTATGTCAGGGCTTCCCAGGTGGCTCAGTGGTAAACAATCTGCTTGCCAAGCAGGAGACTAGGGTCTGATCCCTGGGTTGGGAAGATCCCCTGGAGAAAGGCATGGCAACCCACTCCAGTATTCTTGCCTGGGAAATGCCATGGAGAGAGGAGCCTGGCAGGCTACAGTCCACAGGGTCGCAAAGAGTTGGACATGACTTAGCGACTAACCGGCAGCAGCACCGTTATTTATGTCATACTTAATTCAAAAACAGATGCCAGACGGTGTCTAGACTTAGCATAATGATCACTTCTTAATGTACAAAAATATGGAATCACTGTTGTATATCTGAAACTAATATAGCATTGTAAGCCATCATTTTTCAATAAAAGTAAATAATAATAAAATAGAGGATCATTCTGAGAGCCTATGTGTAAAGAGGCACAGAGGAATAAGGCAGCCTCTTATGGTTGCCTCCACAGTCTGAGATGGTCCCAAGCACACCTAACTTGTCTCACTCCTCTCAGAACATTCTCCCAGCATCTATGCAAACTTCTGTTGACCTGTGGCTTCAACCCATTAGGCAACCTCTTGGGGTACCAGACTTTACTGGCTATGGAGCAGTAAACCTCATGTGATTTTCAAATTAACTCCTAAGAATAGTAGGAAGCTTAAGCTGGAAAACAAGACATGGTTCCGCTCTCACCCTAGCACACATCAGTACTGAGAAAGTCGGCATTGTCAGCATTCCTATGGATGGAATAAAGGATAATTCCACCTCACCCATTCTCAGGGAGATGCAGGTGAGAACCACAACCCAGAAACCAAACCTATCATTGGTGAAGCACTGGGATACAGAGGGAAGGAGGAAAACCAGTACCATTCCAGCCCCAGCTCCACCATCTGCTGGCTGTGTGACGTTGGGCCACTCACTGAAGAGGTCTGAGCCTCAGTGCACAGGTGAGCAGGTAACAACACAGACCTCCACGACTGAGAGTAAGTCAAATGGGATGCACACGGGGTAGAGCATTGGCCCGGTATAATAATTAATTAATAATATTCTAGGTATTAATATTAATTAAACTCATTAGTATGTAATACAGAGAAGGCAATGGCACCCCACTCCAGTACTCTTGCCTGGAAAATCCCATGGATGCAGGAGCCTGGTAGGCTGTAGTCCATGGGGTCGCTAAGAGTCGGACACGACTGAGCGAGTTCACTTTCACTTTTCACTTTCATGCATTGGAGAAGGAAATGGCAACCCGCTCCAGTGTTCTTGCCTGGAGAATCCCAGGGACGGGGGAGCCTGGTGGGCTTCCATCTATGGGGTCGCACAGAGTCGGACACGACTGAAGCGACTTAGCAGCAGCAGCAGCAGTAGCAGTATGTAATAACATTCTTTCTGAATTAAGCTTTAATTCTTGAGAATTCTTATTATCAGCTTCCATGTACCTGTTGTATGTACTAAGTGTGACAATCAGATTCCCTTTTGCCATGGCATTCAATGATGCTCCGTTTTATGCAAATTGTCAAAATATAGTAACAGAACCAGTTCTGAAAACTCAAAGATAAACTGGTGGCACAAGTGTTAAATAACACAGCACAGCTAAAGGACAAAGTCCCTCTTAATAAAGAAATATCATAACCTGTTGATTCGTTAAGCACTGTATGCTTATACAGTGTTAGAAGGACGGAAACATAATACCTGTACTCCACAGTATGAAAGGATCAACAAGAAATAATGGTAGGCGTTAGCTAATTAGAACCCACAGATGGAAATCTTTTATCACCCAGATAATGCTCTTAATTATCATCAAATCACTGAAATTAAAAATGACTTTTACAGACTACTAGGGCTTCCCCGGTAGCTCAACTGGTAAAGAATCTGCCTGCAGATGCAGGAGACGTGGGTTCAATCCCTGGGTTGGGAAGATCCCCTGGAGAAGGGAAAGGCTACCCACTCCAGTATTCTGGCCTGGAGAATTCCATGGACTCTATAGTCCATGGGGATGCAAAGAGTCGAAAACGACTGAGCAACTTTCATTTCACTTCACCTTACATACTATGATTGCTTTACTAATTTATCATTACCTAAAATACATTATATAGAAGTGAAATGTAAATTCATATACATATATATAGCATATAGATACACACACACATACATGTACTATAGTTATGTGTTACTAATTTTCTTGAGTGTTAAGAGTTCCAGAGGGGGGAAAAACACTCAGAAATAGCACTTAGTTTTAGCACTAAATAGCTTTGGAAGCCAACATCATCTTTTAAAATAAGAAGCGGGTGGAGAAAAACAATAACATCATCTTTTAAAATAAGAAGCGGCTGAAGAAAAACAATATATTAAGCTCTGATTCTAGTCAAGAGAGGACATAATGATTAAAGCGGGCCAATTTGTCTCCATCTCCTTCCATCACCCAGTAATTTAAATCTGATTTCTGATGCCCCATCTTCGTATCAAACACCATCAGCATGAGACACTGTCTCTGAGACTGATCCTGCTTTTCTGCCCTCTGTGGACTGTCAGATCCTGCTCACTTTATCCGTCAGACTGGAATCATCTCCACCTCCTCAGGTGGATCATGGAAGCTGTCACTTAGAGCCATCTGATTCATGTATAAGGAACAAGGCTCACATACATAACAAAAACGCTTTGTGGAAATGCTTGGCATCCTTTATATAATGCACCATCTTCTCAAGTCTCACTGCTTGGCAGAATATCAAGAGCAGGATAATGTCCATCAGCTTTGACAATTTCTTTTTTGTAGTCAAGTTAGAATGGAGTTAATAATACCATCAACCTAGCATACCTGCATTTTAAGAAAAATCACATGAAGCCTGAAAAATATCACTTTTTGCCTTTTTCAACTAATGAGTAATAGAAGAGAAATTACCCTTTTATTTATCAATTAAATTTTCTTTTTCAACCAAACTTTACTTAAAAATATAAGATGAGTTAGCATGAACGAGATACTACTCTAAGTAGCGTGTGTGTTTATCTGTGTGATAGTGTTGAATGGATTCACATCCACACAGACGCAAATGGAATCCGTGCAGCAATCTTAGGAGGCAGAGAAAACTGCGGTCCAATTTAAACAAGAAAACTAGTATTCAGAGAGGTTAAATAACCCTCTTAAGGTCACACAGCTAAACTGGAAGAAACCAGCACATGTTTCCATGCAATTTTGATCCCAAAACCCAACTCTTAACCACTATGCTATAAAATAACAAAGAGGCTTGAAACCTGAAACACAATCTTCTAGTTATCTTTGTCTTCATTTTGAAACATGGGAGTCAAGGCTCTCAAACTCAATTGCTTATACTTCAGAGTCAAGGGGGTCAACATAAATGAGGGAAGCAGGTGACAAAGAGGATGAAAAATGGCCCATCTGCTGAGAGCAGTCAGCTACAGCAAACTGCTACAAAGCACAGGGGAAAACCCAGTGTTGCCCAAAATCTGGATTTATGTGTGCAACCCTGTGATTTTCAAACAATACAGCTGATTTTACAGATGCTTTTTAAACATCATCTGGGCCAAACAAAACACATCCATGGGCCTAATTTACCTGTGGGCTGTCACTTGGAGACCCTTGTTTCAAGCCCTAACAACTTTGGTGAGAAAAAAAAAATCCAACAAATCACTGGCAATAAATAATGGCAATATTCACATTTCATTGCAGGTGTTTATTTGGCATCCATTTGATCGATTTGTTTCTTGTTCTTTAGTATTCTTCCCAGTTATAGAAAATTCTTTTATGTTTAAATATTTATTTGACTATGCCAGGTATGAGTTGCAGCATTTGGGATCTAGTTCCCTGATCAGGGATCAAACCTTAGCCCTGTGCCTTTGGAGTACAGAGTCTTAGCCACTGGACCACTGGGAAGTCCCCAGCATCTGTTGGATTCTCTTTGATTCTGAAAATCTTGAATCCCTGCCTACCCCACCCTATCCCCCTGAGATGTTTAGCTCGACCTGTTTCTTCATTCATGTCTTCCTGCTGCAAAGTTTACCTTTGGTGAGGTAGAAAGTGACCTTGCTGGTTCTATTTATTATTTAACAGAATTCAGTCTCAAAATCCCTGTCATACTGTATAATGAAACAGAGAGCAAAACTTAATCGGCTATAAATGTACAGTGGTTAGCATTCACCGCAAATACTAATAATTTTTCGAGAATGCCATTTCTCTTACTGGCCTTTTGACCAAGTTAGTTAATGGACTGAGACTTGGGAAATAATGGGAACGATTTAGGCAGAGAACTTCCCAACCATGCATCAACCCTGCATCACGCTGCATCCGTACAGTGACAGCTACATACACCAAGTCAGCCCAGCACACGGCTTTGCCAAGAGCTTAACCACCAGCGAGGACTCTTATGACTCTAACAAAAGGTAGAATGGGAAAGACAAGAGATCTCTTCAAGACAATTAAAGATATCAAGGGAACATTTCATGCAAAGATGAGCACAATAAAGGACAGAAATGGTATGGACCTAACAGAAGCAGAAGATATTAAGAAGCAGCAGCAAGATTACACAGAAGAACTATACAAAAAAGATCATGACCGAGATAACCACAATGCTGTGATCACTCATCTAGAGCCAGACATACTGAAATGCGAAGTCAAGTAGGCCTTAGGAAGCATCACTATGAACAAAGCTAGTGGAGGTGATGGAATTCCAGTTGAGCTATTTTAAATCCTAAAAGATGATGCTGTGAAAGTGCTGCACTCAATATGCCAGCAAAGCTGGAATACACAGCAGTGACCACAGGAGTGGAAAAGGTCAGTTTTCATTCCAACCCCAAAGAAAGGCAATGCCAAAGAATGCTCAAACTACCACACAATTCTACTCATCTCACATGCTAGCAGAGTAATGCTCAAAATTCTCCAAGCCAGGCTTCAACAGTACGTGAACCACAAACTTCCAGATGTTCAAGCTGGGTTTATAAAAGGCAGAGGAACCAGAGATCAAATTGCCAACATCTGCTGGATCATGGAAAAAGCAAGAGAGTTCCAGAAAAACATCTATTTCTGCTTTACTGACTACACCAAAGCCTTTGACTGTGTGAATCACAACAGACTATGGAAACTTCTTAAAGAGACGGGAATACCAGACCACCTGACCTGCCTCCTGAGAAATCTGTATGCAGGTCAAGAAGCAACAGTTAGAACTGAACTTGGGACAACAGACTGGTTCCAAATTGGGAAAGGAGTAGGTCAAGGCTGTATATTGTCACCCTGCTTATGTAACTTATATGCAGAGTACATCATGCAAGATGCCAGGCTGGATGAAGCACAAGCTAGAATCAAGACTGCCAGGAGAAATATCAATAACCTCAGATATACAGATGACACCACCCTTATGGCAGAAAATGAAGAAGAACTAAAGAGCCTCTTGATGAAAGTGAAAGAGGAGAGTGAAAAAGTTGCCTTAAAACTCAACATTCAGAAAACTAAGATCAATGCATCTGGTCCCATTGCTTCGTGGCAAATAGATGGGGAAACAATGGAAGCAGTGACAGACTTTATTTTGGGGAGCTCCAAAATCACTGCAGATGGTGACTGCAGCCATGAAATTAAAAGATGCTTGCTCCTTGGAAGAAAAGTTTTGGCCAACCTAGACAGCATATTAAAAAGCAGAGACATTACTTTGCCGACAAAGGTCTATCTAGTCAAAGCTATGGTTATTCCAGTAGTCATGTATAGATGTGAGAATTGGACTATAAAGAAAGCTGAGTGCCAAAGAATTGATGCTTTTGAACTGGTGTTGGAGAAGACTCTTGAGAGTCCCTTGGACTGCAAGGAGATCAAATCAGTCCATCCTAAGGGAAATCAGTCCTGAA
The DNA here is from genome assembly GCF_019923935.1 of Bubalus bubalis. Classification (NCBI taxonomy): domain Eukaryota; kingdom Metazoa; phylum Chordata; class Mammalia; order Artiodactyla; family Bovidae; genus Bubalus; species Bubalus bubalis. The sequence continues at coordinate 32,622,226 of NC_059177.1, read as the reverse complement.
TATTCATTGGAAGGACTGATGTTGAAGCTGAAACTCCAATACTTTGGCCACCTGATGTGAAGAACTGACTCATTTGAAAAGACTCTGATGCTGGGAAAGGTTGAAAGAGAGAGGAGAAGGGGACGACAGAGGATGAGATGGTTGGATGGTATCACCGACTCAATGGACATGAGTTTGAGTAAGCTCTGGGAGTTGGTGATGGACAGGGGGCCTGGCATGCTGCAGTCCATGGGGTCGCAAGGAGTCGGACACAAATGAGCGACTGAACTATTTCAATCACCAGTGGCCAAAAACTACTTTTCAAGTATTCCTAGCACCAGATTTTCTTACAATACTACATAATTAAAATTGAATGCCTAATATGTATCTGGGCATCCCTGGTGGCTCAGTGGTAAAGAATCCATCAGCAAATGTAGGACACATGGGTTTTCGATCCCTGGGTCGGAAGGATTCCCTGGAGGAGGAAGTAGTAATCTGCTCCAGTATCCTTGCCTGGGAAATCCCATGGACAGAGGAGACTGGTGGGCTACAGTTCATGGGGTCTCAAAGAGTCACAACTTAGCAACAACAACAAATATTTATGTAGAATACTTGAATCCTATGATTGGATACTTACGTAGCACTTAGGTTCCTGACCCAAAATTTTAATCATATATACTAATCAATGGGCTAAGACTCGAACTCATCAAGCGAGGCACAGATATTATCTACAATCTTTGCCTTCAAATTCCTTCCTTTCAAAGAATATATCTCAAACGCAGCTTCAGGGACTGCAAGGAGAGTGGCTGCTGTGGCCAGCCCATCTGTGAGTATTTTGTTATATTATGTATGCACCCTCTTCCCTGGCTACCCAGTAATTCCTCCCACCCATCCGTATATCCCCAAAATTCCAGAACAGATCCAGACAGGGACATTCACATGGATTATCACCAGTGCACTTTCATTGCTGTTTGTTTTGTTTCTGTTTTGGGATGGTGGAGAGCAAGAACAATCTAACTGTCTGACTAAGCGAATGAAGAATTCACCTGTGATGGGCATGCACGATGAAATATCCCACAGCACTTGGAATCTTGGTGTGTTCTTCATTCAGTCCCAGGAACTAACTCATGAAAAATCTCTCCCACTTGTATCCCAGAAAGCTAGGATGACAGGCCTTGCGAAATTCTACTTTTGGATAGGAAGTATCCTGTTGCATTCAATATTCACTCACGCTGTTAAGTTTTTAATCAGTATGTCAGGTACCTTGTGAAATAAAAGTAAGACCCCTGTGCCTACCCTGCCGGAACTCTTGCCTAGAAAGGGAGAAACACACAAATCATGCTCATACACAACGATAAGGGCCACAAAGTCATGTACACCTGTGCAGGGCACGTGCTGGAACTCACCAAGGAGGAGAGGGCGCCCGCCTCCCCTCAGCCCAGCTCCACAGACTCAGAGAGGACCCCACAACCCTGGAGGTGTACCAGCACTCACTTCCTCCTCTCTCCACTAAGAGAAAGGGACAGGAAAGGAGTAAAGGGACAAAGGGTTAAATACTTCATCCCACTAGGGCACTATAAATTATAAAAAGGTATGGGAGATAACTATAAATTATAAAAAGGTATGTTATCTTAAATAGTTAAGATGTTAACCATTTAACATCTTAATGGTTAACAATAGTTAATAAGTTAATGATTACTCAAGGAAACATGTTAAAGCGTCTCTCTACGATGCGGGAGACCCGGGTTCGATCCCTGGGTTGGGAAGATCCATTGGAGAAGGAAATGGCAATCCACTCCAGTACTAATGCCTGGAAAATCCCATGGACAGAAGAGCCTGGTAGGCTACAGTCCATGGGGTCGCCAAGAGTCGGACACAACTGAGCGACTTCACCTTCACCTTCATCTTCACCTTCACCTTCACCTTCACCTTCACGTAACCACAAAACCAGGCAGGCTTGCTTAGCAACAAAATTTATAACCAAAAGCATGAGACACGCCCCTAAACAATAAACCAATGGTAGCATGGGACCCATGTCCCGCCCAGTGAGCTCGGTAAGTTAATGATTCCTAGGACATGCTTTCTGCACATGAGAAGGAATGCTTTATGGAAAGGAGACATTTCAAACTGAAATGGCCTCACTGAACAGAGAGACCTGAATTAATTTTTCCAAAGTGTCATGACAGTCCTGGCTAGACCATATAAAAACAAGAAAACTCTCCTGCCCAAACCGGTCAAAGAACTGATGATGGAAGTGTGACGTCCATTCAACAATGAGGAAGAAGGCAGTCTTTCCCTCCTCCCCACTTTTCCTTTGATTATAAAACTGTAGCCCACTAAGCTCGTGGGTCATGGCACCCTCTCACCTGCCTGGCTTGTAAGCATCCCAAGCATCCTATTCTAATAAATCACTTCTTATCTATCACTTTGTCTCTCGCTAAATTCTTTCTGTGCTGAGACATAAAGGATGGCAGATTTTCAGAGCCCGTTGAAATGCCACCAAATGGTTTGAAAAGGGTCACGAGGACTCATCAGCAAACTAAGCCATCTATGACCTGTCATCTGATCTCCCCCACCTGCTAGAAATGCAGACCAACATGACAGATGTCAGGAATGGAGATTCAATACTGGATACCTGATGCAGGGATGTGGGGAGGGGACTGGTACGATGACAACTTTACTGATGCTCCCCCAGAACTAGTCACACATAAGCTCCATGTCCCAACTCTGCCAGATGGTGCAACTGATTTCACTTCTGCCTGCTGCTGTTCCTTCTCCCCGCTGGCCCGAGGGGAAGCTCACCTCTCTGGACACGCGACATCATGATAGAGCAGCTTCCCACATGACCAGGGAGTCACTGCCCTGGGGGGGAAAGAGTTCTCTGAGGAGGCTGCGAGATGCCTGCGCTCCCTGCCACCCTCACCCACTTAGCGGACTTGTGAAGGGCAGGGAGGCTAAGATGCAGTTCCCAATGCTCACAGAAATCCCTCATCTTTTTTGTGTCATGGTGACTCTACAAACTTCCTCTCAGAATATTGTTAATGCGTGAAATAAAACACACAAGAGGGCAAAGGAAATCAGTTATATCAACATACTCTAAGTTAAGAGCCCAAGAAGTTTGCAAATACCATGTATGACGTGCATGAGTGTATAGACACGTGCTGCTGCTGCTCAGTTGCGCCTGACTCTTTGTGACCCCTTGGACTGTAGCCTGCCAGGCTCCTCTGTCCATGGAATTCTCCAGGCAAGAATACTGCAGTGAGTTGCCATTTCCTTCTCCAAGGGATCTTCCCGACTCAGGGATCAAACCTGTGTCTCCTACATTGGCAGGTGGGTTCTTTACCACTGAGCCACCAGGAAAGGCCATAGACATGAAACAATTACTAAAAATAAGCAGAAAGCAACATACAGTTCACACGACAGTCCCTACAAGGATGCTTCATTTCACCCTAACTGACTTGTTTATTAACATGTTCCTGGGGGCTTCCAAGCTGGCACATGTTATAGGATGCCCACAGAGAGAAGTTCTAAGTCCACCCCTGAGTCTGAGCTATGAAGATACATACATCATTCTAGCTACCACAGAGGCCACTTTCTGAGCCAGCAGTGGGTGGATGGAGCAGGGTGAGGAACACTGTCAAGGGCCAGGCAGGAGAGTCGAGACGTTTACCCACCTGGAACCACCAGAACAAACCGGCATCTCAGCTGAAACCCACTAGCCACAAATGATGAACGAGTAGTACCTCACAGTCTCATTACACCTCCAAGTTTGAAAAATCCTTAGCAGAAGATCATTTAGACACAGGTTTCCCAGCTAAAATGAGTAAGACTATTTTGAAAAGTGAAAGTCGCTCAGTCATATCCAAGTCTTTGCTACCCCATGGACCATACAGTCCATGGAATTCTCCAGGCCAGAATACTGGAGTGGGTAGCCTTTCCCTTCTCCAGGGTATCTGCGCAACCCAGGGATCAAACCCAGGTCTCCCACACTGCAGGAGGATTCTTTACTAGCTGAGCCACTACATTCTCCTAGTAAGAATAAAGTTCACAATGTATTTCCAATCAGACAGTGGTTGTACTGCTGATAAGCCTTTGATTATGAAAATGTAGACCTGACATAGCATTAATAGGAAGTCAAAGCCCTTTTAAGTCAATTTCTATTTTTTCCATCAGATGCCATCAATGCATGCTTGAAAAATGAGCTGCACACAGTTGAGGGACATCTATTCAACCTCGTCAGTTACTGGTACTAGGATGAACATCAAGACCCATAAGAATCCAACCCACCTCTAGTGAACAGAGCTACACACTGTGAACAGCAAAGATCATCTAACTTCTGTGTTTAACAGCTGCAGAAACTGAGGCCAAGAGATTAAACTTGTCACGGTCTATACAACTGGTTACTGCCCATGTCTGGAAGAAGAGCTGTTTAAAATATCCTTATCTGTAGAGCTGTACTGTTTACATTATTGGACATCGTTATTTTAACTCACTAATTCAGACTAACTAGTGTGGGACTATCAGTCTGGCTTACTAAAATGCCTAAGTCTTTTGAAAATAAATCTATGATTATGTTCAAGTACTCTCAGCAACTTCAACTAGGTAGCAGGAGGAGAATTTATAATGAGCAGTATTTTCTTACCTACTCAAAATGCATTCAAGTACATCATCTACAGAAATGAATCACAGACCTAAACATCAAGACTAAAATTAAACCATTTCATAGAAAGCAAGCTTTGTGACCTTGAGTTAGAAGCAAAAGATATCAAAAGCATGGTAGCTAAAAGAACAAACTGGTAAACGGAATCTCATCAAAACAAAAAACTGCTTTTCAAAAGGCACTGTTAAGAGAATGAACAGACTCAGGGGAAATATTTGCAATTCACTTATCTGATGAAGGAATTGTATTGAGAATATGTAAAGAGCTCTCAAAATTCAATATTAAGAAAATAACCCAACTTTCTAAAAAATGGGCAAATGATTTGAATATACACTTCACAGATATACAGAAAAGCAAACAAAAAGATGCACAACGTCACTGGTCATAAAGGAAATGAAAATTAAAACCATCATGTGATATCACTACTCACCTAGTAAATGGGCTAAAATTAAAAATATAGACCATGCCAAGTGCTGACAAGAATGTGAAAGAACTAAGACTCTCTTACTCTGCTGGGGGGAGTGTGAGCTGGTACAACCACACCGGAGAACAGTTTGACAGTTTCTTGAAAAGTCAATCATACATCTACCATATGAACCAGCCATTCTGTTCCCTAGGAACTTCCTTAGGAGAAATAAAAGCATATGTTCATGTAAGCACTTGTAAGAAATGTTCCTAACACCCCTACTTGTAATAGTCAAAACTGGGAACACCCTCAAATGTCCACCAACAGGTGAATGGATAAACAGTGTGTGACACAGGATGGGCCACTATTCAGCAATAAGATGAGCTACTTCGAGGACAAACGTATGGACACCAACGGGGGAAACAGGGATGCGATGAATTGGGAGATTAGGATTGACGTAAATACACTCCTATGTATAAAATAGATAACTAATGAGAACCTACTGTATATCTCAGGGAACTCTACTCAGCTCTACAGTGGCCTTCCCTGGTGGCGCAGTGGTAAAGAATCCACCTGCCAATGCAGGAGACACAGGTTCGATCCCTGATCCCAGAAGATCCCACGTGCCATGAAGCAACTAAGCCCATGTACCATAACTATTGAGCCTCTGCGCTAGAGCCCGGGAGCCACAACTGCTGAAGCCCGTGTGCCCTACAGCCCTTGCTCCCTAACAAGAGAAGCCACCACAGTGAGAAACCCCTGCACTGCAACTAGAGAAAAGACCCCACTCACTGCAGCTAGACAAAAGTCTGCACAGCAAGACCCAGCACAGCCAAAAATAAATAAACAAAACGATTTTTTTAAATGCTCTGTAGTGACCTAAATGGAAAGGAAATCCAAAATAGAGGGGATATATATATATATATAGGTGATTCACTTTGCTTTACAGCAGGAAGAAACACAGCATTGTAAAGCAACTATCCTCCAATAGAAATGAAGAAAAGAAATGAGCTACTGATGCATATGACATCCCAGATAAACCATACAGCAACTATGAAGAAGGAATCAAGCAAAAAAAGAATAGATCCTGTATGGTTTTATTTAAACATGATTTCAGGAAATGAAAACTCATCTATAATGGCAAAACAGATCAGTGGTTGCCTGGCAATGGTACAGGTAGGGGCAAGAGGGATTGATTACAAAGGGGCATAAGAAAACTTTCAGGGGTAATGGGTATATTCATTATTTTGATCATCAAGATTGTTTTCATGGGTATGTGTGTGTGGGTGTGTGTGTGTGTGTATATATATATATATATACCTATACATTATGTATGCTAAAAGTTACCAAACTGCACACTTATACAAAGTTTACTGCATGTCAATTATACCTCAATAAAGCTGTTTAAAAATACATTAAGTTCTCAATGTAATACCCAACTCTGCACTATTTAATTTAAACCTCATGAAAAAACACTGAGATAGAGGGTGCAGTCCCATTGCCAGAGAGACTGAATAACTGTTTTTCAATAACTCACACAGCTAGGGCTTCACAGAGCCAAAGCACAAGCATTTTGATTTCCTGTTAAATAAATGCTTTCAAATCACTTGATATTTTTATAGGTAACTTCAACAGCTCCCACTGTTTACACTATTTGCTTAGCAAATCTCCTTTCATAGACAGAGCATGGGTAAATGTCAACCCCATCATTTCAGGATCATCACAAATTCTAAAATTAATAGGGTTCAATTGAAGGTTTCAGTGACTTAGAGAAACAATCCAGGTTCTGACGTGTCACACAGCCAAGAGTCACCAAGTCAGGCTCATTGGAAACAAGATCAGCACAACATACAGTAGAAGAGACAGGCTCCCACCTGGAGAGATCAAACACCATAATTTTTCTTCTGGAGCAGAAACACACACACACAGACCTGGCAACTAAAATGCTGAGCTAGCCATTGTGTGGATGTTTCAAATTTCTAGACACCCACTAACTAGAAAAATATTCAGTGTTACTTGCCACTATCTTGCTTTATATACAGTCAATATTTCCTATTGAATAGGATTGACTAGTAATAGCTCAAACACATAGAATCTCTCCAAATAGAAGTCACTGGTCTCCACCGGTTGGCACTTTGCAAATCGGCTAGATGACAACAGGACAGCTGGGGAAGGTCGGGTAGAGCAAACAGCAATAAATTCATGCCTGTATCTCAAATCCAACCAGGCCTTTCAATGGTTCTCTTGAAAGACATGACTTCCTGGACCACCATGCCTTGCAAATGCTTTCCCAACAGCAAAGCTTAGAACTACGTTTGGCTTGAGGGCAGAAGGCACACACCTTTAACTTTGTGCCAAGTTCAAACTGTTCGCGTTCCCTTGCCATACACATGCCTGGATTGCTGGTATTTACTTCTAGCCTTTCAGCGAGTAGTTATGCACGAGTCAGTAACAAACTATAGAAAGAAGGCCCACTGGTAGAGTCATTCTTTCATTTTATTTCATGCCCGTATTACTTTTCCCTGAAACAAAGTTATCTACTCTTTCCCTTTCTGAATCCCTCACTACCTGTTCCACAATACACTGCGAGTGTGCTCAGTCGTCTCCCACTATTTGTGACCTCATGGAGTATAGCTCTCCAGGCTCCTCTGTGGGATTTTCCAGGCCAGAATACTGGAGTGGGGTGCCATTTCCTCCTCCAGGGGATCTTCCTGACGTGGGTTGAACCCACGTCTCCTGCATTGCAGGCAGATTCTTAAGCACTGAGCCACCCGGTCAGGCCCTCCCAGCCCAGTTTAAATTGACTGTAGTTTTTATCTGATTTCAGACTTTCCCCAAGACATATGCACTGACAGCCCACGGCATAAAGAGTGGGAAAGTTTTTAACTATTGTACACACTCTCTTCTCAGAGTGAATTAAAGTTTTAATAGGTTTCTGAACATCCTTTTAATAATATGACTATCACCATATAGGCCAAGTTATTTCCAGCATTCAAGTTACACCTAGAAAAACATAAAACCTCATTGTTCTTCCCTTTCCATCTCTACCCTCCTGATTCTTCTTACCAAATGATTTTGTTTTCTTTATACAAAAGATTCTGGTTTCCTTGGATAAAGCCAACACACAGATGAGATCTTGGGCTTTTTAAACCCCAAAGTGTAGGCTTTGTTTAGGTAAGTTCAAAGGTACGGCTTGAAGAAAGAAAAAGGAGCTTTCTTCTCAAGGGTAAAGAGAATCTTTTGCCTAACTACCCAGAGAACTCTTCAAAGGCCTTGGGTTGCCTCTTCTGCCTCAAAGGCACAAAAATGCATCAGGAAAAAAAAGCCTGCTCTGCCACCTGCGGGGGCTCACACGCTTATTTAAGGACCTGAAATTCTTTACTCCCCTCTCTGTGAAACACCCCTTCCTCCCCACAAAAAACAATGTGAAGCATGCTCATTTGTCAGATATTTTGCCAAGCTGACCTTGTCTGTGGCACTGGGACTTGAACTTGCAGCTGAGATGAGAAGAAGTCAAATATTAACACCTCATATAATTGGTTCCTTTTTCTTCTTATGAACACTGAGATTAAGATGAGCGCATCAAATGGCACTGGACAAAAATAATGAAGGGTCCAAGGGAGGTCAGTGGAATCCCTCACGCTACGAGCTCTTGGTATCCAGGAACAGTCATGCCAGTACAAAATGACCAAATATTCTCACAGCCCTTCCAAAGACGCGGAGATGGAGGTCATTGCTACAGGAAGCAAACAGACCTCTCTGCAAGCCTGATCGTGTGTAGTGAGCCTGAGATGGAGACTCATCACCACTGGGATCAAACTGTAGCATGACAAGAGCTTGAGTCAAACTTCTGATTTTTTTTCTTCTGAATGAGTGGTTCTGATACTCACCAGGAAACTATTAAATAATATAGTTGCCTGGGCTCCACCGTCCAAGATTCAGATATAACATAGCTGTGGTGGAGCCTCTCTGTTTTTTTTCATGCAAAAGCTCCCCAGAGAAATCAAGTAAGCATCATCACATGGATATCCTCTTTACTCCCAAAACGTGGGCTTTGGGGCCATTGCGGAGTCCTTTTCTGGCTTATAAAACAGAGGATATTCCTGTAAAGTTGCCTACATAGAAATATACCCATACAGTTAAAGAAGTAACCATTCACTGGGGGCAGGGCAGGAAGATGAAAACAGTTACAGAAGAAACCATATTAAATCTATATTGTTGGACTTCACTCCAGTGGATAAATACCTGTTATTGGTCAAAATTAACTTCCAGGGACTAACTTTAAGACTTAATGGCTTGGGGAACACAGGTATACCTGTGGCGGATTCATTTCGATATTTGGCAAAACTAATACAATATTGTAAAGTTTAGAAAAAAAAAAAAGACTTAATGGCTGAAGCCATCACACACACACACACACACACATACACACACACACACACACAGATTCACACATACTATCCTGCCGTTTTTCTTTTCCTAAAAAAAATACCCTCTTGCAAGGAATGATCATATAGGCAATTCATCGGGAAATGCAGCCATCTTTTCCACACTTTATGAAGGTTACACACCCCACTTACCTGGTACTTAACCTAAATTTAGAAGCAGTCATTCAAGAAAAAAATAAAGAACTAAAACTAAAAACTTAAAAAGAAGTGAACAAAAGGGAGATAAAACACCGTGCCCTAGGATTGACCCATGAAAATACAAATAACTCATAATTTTAATCTTTCAGAAAGTAATGCTAAGACTCAGTTCATTCCCCTGCACTAAGCAGATTACACTGGCCTCTGGCTGCGTGTAGCTACTGAGTGCTTAGAATGTGGCTTGGGCCACAGGTTGAAATAATCATATTTGGATGTATTAGGTTAAATAAAATATATTACTGCTTCACGTGTTTCTTTTTACTTTTTAAATGTGGTTATATAGAACATTTAAAATTACATACGTGGCTCTCCTATTTCTGCTAGACAACATCTGCATCAGGCTACAATACTGCTTTTTGCTGTTAGCTCTTCTAAGCCCTGCCTGCCCCCTTGTGTCAGAACTCTGACAATGCAGACTAATTATTTTTCAAAACTATCTGTATTATCTTTGAAAGAAATGTCTTACAGTAAATGAGGGCTAAAGTAGTCATTCCAATCAAAATCATCAGCAGGGTTCCTATAAGATTTCGGCTGTTATAGGGGACAGAAACAGGAGCCCAAATTTAGGTGTACTTACTTTTCGAACAATTTAACCAAAGCTGAAAGCAACACAAGGCACCCAAGTCCAACACTCATATTCTGCGATCATCCTGTATCACAGAGAAAATAGAAAATCTAAACTTCCATAAATGTAAACATCACAGAACCTCTATAAAATGGAATGCCCTCATAAGGAGAAGGCAGTTTTCAATAAAGATGACCAACATTTATTGAACATTCAAAACACAAACACAATTCTTAGCACTTTCCAGACGGGAACTGACTCCTCTTTACAACTCCTTAAGGATGACTTTTACTGTTTATTATCTCCACTTTCCAGAAGAGACTGAGTCCCAAAGAGATTCTGTAACCAGCTCAAATATGAAAGGAGAGCAGGAGCTAACCTGAACCCCTGCTACTTGCTGTGCAGTAAGAAGAAACCCCTTGTCTCTAGCCTAGGATCTCTTGTCTTCCACCAGCATCCAGGAAACCGACAGACTGCCCTATGACCTTGCAAGGAAGGTTAAGCCTCAGACCCATTACAATTCTTGACACAGTTCCCCATCAGTGAGGTGCCTCCCTCTACGGAAGACCTGACTGAAGGCTAGAAGGTAAAAGGACTCTCAGCACGCTCTGGGGTTGCTCTGTCCCCAGCATGATGAAATCCTGCTTGTTACAAATTCCTTTCCTCTTTCCTTAAGGTTGAGTGAAACACCAGTCTTCATAAAGATATTCTCTTCATTACAGTCAGCTCTTTAGAACAATGAAAAACAAGCATTTTCTCTTGTACATGATAAAGCTTCAAACGTTTTGTCACTGATTATATCCCCCACCCATACGGAGCCCTCAATTATTCCTTGAAAGTTTCCAGACTCCTGCTCATTTTAAATGCCTCTAAACATGAAGGCAGCTACCATTTACTGAGTGTTTACTAATCCTTTCACCTACTTTTTTATTAAGTAGGTCCAATAATCCCGTAAGGTAGGCAACTATATCATTCTATTTTTACAGATAATGAAGCAAGTTCAGAGAGGTTAAGTGCCTTGGACAAGGTCACACAGCTGGGAAGTGGCAGAACCAGGATTATGCTTTCCTGAAGATCTGCTTGTGCTCTGCTGCCTCATGCTCAGTTGTGCTCGCTTCTCAGGGCCTTAACACCTGGGCACAATGTATTAAACAGGAGACTTTACACCAAAACGGAGTATATTAAACAGCAGCTAGGCACCATGGCATCTGCAGGAATTAAATGTGACCAAAGTCATTCATATTTAAAGCTGTCTGGAGAAATGGGACTATTAAAATGAACCTGTAAACCAGCAGCACCCAAGTTTCCAACTCTCTCAGCTATATGGGAAAAGCAGCTATGATTCTGTCTTCAAAGGGGAAATTTAAAGTGTGTAAATATTCATTCTTAGGCTCATTCATAAAGGACAGGGAAGCCTAGAATGCTACAGTCCATGGGGTCGCAAAGAGACAGACACGACTGAGCGACTGAACAACAACAAAATATACCCAGGGATAAATCTCCAGGATGTAGGATGTTTTGTGTCCCAAACTCATCACGTGAACCTTGAATGAAACTGTCACAAACATCCCTAAATGGTTAATTTCAAATGACTCTGAAGTCTGTGAAACCATCAGCATCTTTCCACAGCATTATACGTGCTGCCCTCTAGTGGGGAAATGATGTTACGTACAGTGGCGGGGAAAGGTTCGGGGGACAGGGAACGAAAGGACAAACTGCTCTTTGAAGAAATGAGAGAGTTAACTCTGGCTTCCTTTTAAAAGAATGTAACTTACCCATTGGCCGCAGGCACCTCTTCTGTGGTTCGGGGCTACAGACGCCCACACGGTCTCCTCTGTTGTTGTTCAGTTAAGTCGCGTCTGCCTCTTCGCGACCCCAAGGTCTCCTACTCAATCACTGTGTCAGGTGGAATTTTAAAAAACAACAAAGGTGGCCGTTTGTGTTTTCTAATTCCTTAAAGATACTACCTCTGTTCTCGAGTGGAAGATGATCAATGCCTTAAAGAAAGTTTCCCACTCCCTGTTCTGCGAAAATTGGGTGCATTTTTGTTTTCTAACACTTGAACTAAAGTGAACTTCAGCGCACACCTAACACCTGATCTGATCAGCCCAAATCAGGGATGGGGTCCCATCTTCTTCCCCTCTGGCTCTGTCTTAGACGGATGAGTGAAGATGGGATTGGAAAATATCTCCTTGTTTATTTTACAAGTGGTTCTAATTTGAGCCATTAAAAGCATCCAGTAAGCTTCCAACTAGGGTTTCCTAGGGCCACAGTTTCTTTAATTGGCCAGCACAAACCACAAAGCTCTTGGGACGGTGTCAGGAGTCCTTTTGGACACAGTACACTGTCTTCTGCAGTTAACTCTCTACAGCCTGCTCCTACTCTCAGGCTGTTTCAGATACACTCAAAGACACCTGACCAGAGTTTCTCAAGTCTGACCCTTGACTTTGTCATCAGGTGAGCACAATAATGGGAAGAAAATCCACGTGGCCGCTGTGAGGTCATTAGAGACATTTACAACACCTGCATCCCTTCGCCATTTCCCTCCTCATCTCTCTCTCTCTCTCATACACATAAACACACACAGCCAACTAGAACACACAGCCTCGCGAGAACCGTGGGCAAAGAAAAAGCAGGAAGAAACAAGGAAATGATAGTCCAGGTACTTGGTGTCCTCAATTTATAAAGAACTCTCACAAATCGACAAGTAAACAATACAGCCAAGACAAAAACAGATAACGGATAGGATAGCACAAGGAAAACAAGTAGTCCCGCAGCACAGAATCTGTAGTCAAAGAGCTGCAAGTCAAAACAATCTGACAGTAGGTTTCATTACCATATTCACACATCAGTAAGACCTGATAGCACCCAGAGCTGATGAGGGTGTGGGGGAAAGGGAGTTATACTACTACTGCTGCTGTAAGTTTAAGTTCAGAAGTCTTGGAGCATGCTTGGCACTACTAAAATCTTTCTTTCTCTTTGGCTGCGCTGCACAGTATGTGGGATCTTAGTTCCCAGACTAGGGATAGACCCCATGTACCCTACAGAGGAAGCTCAGACTCAACTGCTGGACCACCAGGAAACTCCCTGCACTACTGAAATCTTAATGCGGTTGTCAGAGGATGCAGGACACTCACCAAAAACCATCATCTCCTCTCAGTCCTGGATCCCCAGCTAGGGTATGTTTCCCAGCAGCCCCTGCAGCAAGGTGTGGCTGTGGGCACTCAGCTGTAGCCAATAGCAAGAGAAGACAGGTCAAGGGATACTGCCAGCTCCTAACCCGGTTCATCATCACCTCCGAGGTGTACCCTCCCCACCCATTCCCCTTCTAGCTGTCTGGAATGAAGATGGCTCCAGGACAACCTTCGAGGACACAGGCTGAGAACAGTATAGCTTCCATGCTCTGTGGTTCCAAAAAGGCCACAGGAGAGGACAGCCAGTTGACATGTTACCTACCCAGCACTCGTGAGCAAGAAATACAACTTCTTTTGTTTAAGCCATTATGTATATTTCTTTGGTCTATGTGTAACAGGAATTAACCCACTCTCACTAATACATTTGCTGTCTGTGTGCTCAGAAGTTTAGTCGTGTCCAACTCTTTGCAACCCCATGGAATGTATCCTGACAGGCTCCTCTGTCTGTAGGATTCTCCAGGTAAGAATACTGGAGTGGGTCGCCATGCCTTCCTCCAAGGGATCTTCCTGACCCAGCGATCAAACCTGCGTCTTCTGCATCTCCTGCACTGGCAGGTGGATTCTTTTACCAACAACGCCACCTGGGAAGCCCCACTAATACATTTACGTGCACTTTAATTCAACAATTCCACTACTAGAGATTCATCTGCAGTCAGGACATATATTTGGAAAATACAACAGACAACCAATGTCCACCAAAACTGGGAGTGATCAAATAAATGAGAGCACATCTGTACAACAGAGAGTGATATAAATCTGCACGCACTCAAACGAAGCCCCCTTAAACTCTACTGTTAAATAGGAAAAAAATCGAGGTACAAAACAAAGTATAGAGTGAGATATCTGTGCATACACACGTACTAGTATACACATTCCTTTTTCTGGAAGGATAGGTGTGTACATACATAAATCTGTAAAATAATATAGAAAATATAGATGACTATATAAAACACTATCTAGAAAGATACATGAAATTGTCAACTTGAGTGGGCCAGGGGACACCTAGATATCTGCCAAAACATGACCCCTGAATATGTCTGTGAAGGTGTTCCTGGAAGAGGTTAGCATTTGAACTGGGGCGCTGAGTGAAGCTGATGGCCCATTGTGGTGGGCCTCATCCAAGCGCTTGAGGACTTGAAGAAAAAAGCAGAAGGTGGAATTTGTTCTTTCCCTGACTGCTGAACTGGGACACTGACTGTCTCCTGCTCTCTGTGCTCCTGGACCACAGGCATTTGAAAGGCTGGAATGTACACCATGTATATGTAGGGTTTCCCTGGTGATTCAGTGGTAAAAGAATCTGGCTGCCAAACAGGAGATGTGGGTTTGATCCCTGAGTGGGGAAGATCCCCTGGAGAATGAAATGGCAACCCACTCCAGAATTCCTGCCTGGGAAATCCCATGGGCAGAGGAGCCTGGCAGGCTACAGTCCATGGGATCACAAAAGAGTCAGACACAACTGAGCAACTAAACAACAACAATATGTGTGTGTATATATATCTTATTGGTTCTGTTTATCTGGAGAACCCTAATAATCAACAAAAAGTTAACAGGAAATCTTTTCACACCTGCCTGTTACTGTCTGGAATTTTAGCACCAGCAGAAAATTACATAACTGATTCCATGGTGACAAATAGGCAAAATCAGCCTATTAATAAATATTCATTTAGCACCCATTATATTCCAGGCATCAAGGACACAGCTTAAGAAACCCATGAGGGAATAAGACTTCACAGTAGGGTTCAGGAGCCTTCAACTGCAGTTAAACAAAGGGTATGGGCAGATCACAGGGACTTTGCCAGTGTGCTTCCAGACCACCTCAATAAAGTGAATATCGTGATAACTCAAGACACGTGAGTTTTTTGGTTCTGCATATAAAAGTTACGTTACTGTAGTCTAGTAAGTGTGCAAAAGCATTATGTCTAAAACAGAATTCACATCCCTTAATTTTAAAATACTTCATCGCTACAAACGCTAACCATCATCTGAGCCTTCATCAAGTCATAATCTTTTTGCAATGGTCACATCAAAGATCACAGGTCAGACAGACCATAACAAATAAATAATGGAAAAGCTTGAAATAGGGTAAGGATTACCAAACTGTGACACAGACCCACAAAGAGAGCAAATGCAGTTGGGAAGAAATGGAGCCGATAGACCTACTGGATGAAGGGTTGCCACAAACATTTGATTTGTTTTAAAAAAAAAAAAAAAAGCAGTAAAGTGCAAGCCAGAAGCCAAGAGCAAAAAAACAAAGCATGCCTGTACTTCTGCAAAGATGGTTCTTCATATACAGCCTGTGGCCCCAGGGAGAGAACAGAGCTCCCCGTGGGCAGGAGCCATCCTGACTGCTTTGATGGCTACTGAGATGAGGGGTGAGACGTATATATGGAATCTAGAAAGATGGCACTGATGAACCTAATTGCAGGGCAGCCAAGGCAATACAGACATGGAGACTTGTGGCACAGTGGGGGAAGGAGAAGGTGCATGAATTGAGAGTGTAGCATGGAAACATATACACTACCATATGTAAAATAGATAGCCAGTGGTCATTTGTTGTACGACACAAGAAGCTCAACTCGATGCTTTGTGACAAGCTAGAGGGGTGGGATGGAGTGGAAGGTGGGAGGGCAGTTCAAGAAGGAAGGGACATATGTATACCTATGGCTGATTCATGTTGATGTATGGTAGAAACCAATACAACATTGCAAAGCAATTATCCTCCAATTAAAAATAAATTAATTAATTTTAAAAGATGAGGGATTATAGGTACTTAAATTCCAAAAACAAAATCAGGAAGAATCCCCCAAAAGTCAAAGAGAAACCAAAAACCAAGAATCCAAATAAAATCACTGAAAGAAATCCATGATGAAAATTTCATTTCTTGAGCAAAACTTTCGAAGGCTTTGCTCAGACTTCTTACCCTCCCTGTTACAGTTGAGTCTTCGCTTATAGGGAAAATACTGCATCTCTTGTGTTCACGATTCTAATCTTAATTTAGATTTAATTCTGATTTTTTTTTTCTTTTTTCTCACGTATAACACATTTTATTACCAAACTGCACCTTCACTTTCACACAGACACCCTATGGTCTCACCTTTTCCAAATTTAAAAGGTTACAGTTAGGGCTAGGGTTAGGATTAACCTAAACTAGGTTAGGGTTGGAATGAGGATTGCCAACCAAGATGAAGAGCTGAAGGGTCAGTCATGGCCCCTGTTTCCCTCAGGTTTAATCACTGTTGATCACAATCTCAAACCCAGTTTTGAGAAGTCTGGAATGTGCTGATGCTAACCCGCCCCACTGAAATGTTCCGCTTCTGTACGACACTGACTCTCTACCTGCAACCCAAGAAAACAGGTAAGACTGATGACTTCAAATACCCTATTCCTGAGAGTGAGCTCACCCAAAGATACACAGCACAATAGCCAACTAGCCCTAGGCACTTTCAGAGCAGTCAAATGGTATCGATTTTACACTGATTTATTAAAATTGCAATCATTATTTTTCTTGTCTTCTAGAAACTGTCACTTAAGGAAAATTGAATTGTGAGAGAGTTTACAAACTTCAGCCTAAAGTTCAGTCTTAGTCCTAAATTGTCAGAATAACTAAGAGGAAGCCTTGAGCTGCTGTATATCTGAGAATAAGGCTATGTGACCAGCACAGTTTCTTAGACACAGACTTTACAATTCTGACACATACACGGTTTAGGGTTCAAACTTCACTCTTTCACTAAAAACTCAGAGCTTGCCTGGCACTGCCACACCTCTGATTACTGAAGCATAGACAGTAAATTAATTGTTTAGTAACGAGTTTGCTGACAAATATCAATTATTCAGGAAAACACAGTTCACTGGGGAGTTTTCAAATCTGTATCACTTTAAATGTAGATGTAAAAGGGAAAGGTGAAGACAAATACACAATACACACAGAGATACTTAACTGATTATTTTGATCTGTCTTTAGAAATAAGCGAAGGACAGACATGGGTCTCACTAGAAAGTATCAGAATGCTTCTCTAAGACTTCACACACGTTCTATTTTAGGTCCTGTGCAAAAGTTACCACCACATTTTTTTCCCCTTTCTTTCTTCTTTTTAAATCATTCACCATTTTTTCCTAAAAGAACCCTATTATGTGCAAACTGCCTTCAGTGTTCATTCAAGTTTATCAATAAAGATGTCCTGCCTTCAAAGGAAGCTGGAATATATAAGCACAAAATGCTGCTGGGTTTTCTAGGATTCTTTGAGAAAAATCACTTCCAAAGAATGGAAGTGTACCCAGGAAAAGGAAAAGGAAAACCTAGAGAAATCTTAAAAAGATACCTAGAACAAATCTCTTTAAGCATCAAACCATCAAACTGCTTCACCCTGTTGTATTTCATGCTTCCTCTGGTTATTTACACACCATCCAAGGCTCCTGTCAATTACCTGCGCCTAAAATGTGGGCTTTCACATTTGAAAGGGTTTTATTAATTGATCTCAGTGGCGCAGGACGAGTTTAAAGGGCTTACCTGTGTGTCCCCGGAGGTGCTGGCTGGAGGCGGACATGAGCTTACAGCACACCATCAACACGTAGGCCAGAAAGAGCCAGTGAGACAGCAAGACGGATCTGGCACAGGCTCTCATCCTGGAGGGAAAGCAGGATGCAGGTCAGCGATGGAGGGGTGGTGAGAGACTCGGAGCAAACGCCGTCCTTAGAAGGTGCAGAGAGCAGAGGAAGATGCTGGGCGATGCCCCTCTACCCCTACCTCACCAAAGAGACCAGAGGCCAATCGAACCTTACATGCACTGTGCATTCACTCAGTTTCCAATACACACCTTTTATAATTAAAAGTTTTTCAAGTTAGCTACATGCCTCAGTGAGAGGTCTATTTATGAACCCCTAGAGCATAGCCTGAGTGGCCCTGATAGAACATGGGGGTTATATACTATTTTATAGCACAAAATGTAAAAAGCAACATACTTTAAGCAGGATTCAAATAAAAGATATGTGGTTTCTGCATGTGAAATAAACCACAGAAATTCACACACCAGGCCTGAGAACTTTCCCCTGGTTTCTCTGACTGCATATTAATGCTCTTTGGCCTAGAATACTGGCTGAATAGTGGATTAATCCAATCTCAGAGTCTGATGAGAACATGGACAACTAGAGATAAATACATAAACAACTTCATATAGATATCAATAGATACATGGATAAAGATGAAATATTATTCAGCAATGAGAATGAAGGAAATCTTGCCATAAACAAAATTTCAGATGTACTTTGAGGGCACTGTTGCTAAGTGAAATAAGTCAGATCAAGACAAATACTGCATAATCTCACTTTTATGTAGAATCTAAAAAAGACAAATTCTGAGAAACAGATTACGTAGCACAGTGGTCACCAAGGGTTGAGGGTGAGGGAAATTTAGTCAACGGTCAAATCTCCCAGTGACATGATTAACGAGTTTGGTTATCTAATGTTCAGCATGGTGATTACAGCTAATCTAATAACACTGTCCCATATACTTGAACGTTCTAAGAGGGTAGACCTTAAATGTTCTCATCACAAGAAAGAAACAGTAACTATGCGACAGTAAGAAGGTGGTAGCTGATACTATGGTGGGAAACATTTTGCAGCTGATAAACATATTGGACCTCAAACATACACAGTGTTATGAATCAATTACATCTCAATAAAAACTGGGAAAATACACTTCACTTCATATGAATGGACAGTGTTCAAACAGTTGCTCAAAGACAATTTAGTTTACAAATGCGGCTGTGTGGTCTACTCTAAAACACTTCCCTTTCCAAAAAAAAAGTAAATAAAAAGAAAATAGCTAATATGCATTCTACTTCCTTCCCTAACTTTCGGCCTTTTTTGATCTCAGATAGCACTAGATTAACTTTAGTTTGCTCTTTTTTAAATTAACTTTTTCAAGTGGAAGTCCAAGCTCTGGGCATTTGAAACTCCAGTAACACTGGGTTCTGCCTGGCTTCAAGGATAAAGACCCACCACAGAGGATCAAAGGAACTCCCTTTTCATATACAAGACGTATAAACACTCATGGGCAGATGATTAAGACATGGCCCGTGGATTCCTGTTTGAGTAACACTACAGGCAAAGCTTCTGAGGAAATCCTGAAGAAAGGGCCTAACAAGCCCATGACTGCCAACCCCACGGGGTCTCAACCAGAACCCTGACTCTGTGCTCAAGAGGAAGAGCAGCCTTGGGGACCCGGTGGCCATACCACACTCCCAGGAGCAGGCACTGGCCTCTCACAAAGTAGTCACACAGATCTTGTTGAAAGATCTTGTAATGCCACTGGTTTGAGACTCATTATGACTCTGAAACAGCCACAGTAATACAAGATTCTAAGATTATCTTTGAAGACCATGGTGGCAAAAGGGACTTGAGACAAGTCCCTTTTGATGTCAAGCTTTGAAGCTTGACATCATTTTGCCCTTGGCCTTGGAAATTCCAAGCGCTTGAAACTGACAGGAACACTAGGTGCCTCTGCTTTGAAAGACCTGCGTGCACCTTAATTTTGCAAAGCATGTCCTCCGTCTCCGCCACCTCAGCCTCCATGCACGGTGGATAGAAACCCTGGAATCAGCTCAAAAGGTGGCAAAGAATATGTGCGAGTCTATGTGAGCTTGAGGTGCTAGTATGTAATTACATTTTCACTTCAGAAAATTGATTATTAATTTATTACTCAACAGGGAAAGCATGGAGGTTCAGAATTCTATATATGCTGAGTTTTTGAATGAGGTCCTCTGTCCCCCCTCCATATTTTAAAATTCCAGTTGTTAACTCCAGTATCCATTATTAATCTAACTGTTACAAAGGCTTATCCCTCTTACCCAAGGGTTAAATTTCAAATATCTCCCAATAAAAGTGTAGGCTGGCTGGGCCCAAGGCACTGGAGAGCAGTAAGGAAGGTAGAGTCCTGTCTAGGGGCAGCTGCTCCAAGGGAACGCCAGGAATGACTTTTCAAGAGAAGCTGCTTTCTGATACACCGTCTGCACACTTTGAGTCAGCAAGGGATTCCACTTGTTTTGTTTTAAAAACAGAGTGCAGATCAAACAAAACACATTCGCAAACTGGATTGGGTACCCTAACTTCTGGTTTGTAGCAATCAGTGGCCCAAAAAAGGAAAATTTTAAGGAATCAGATGAATGGAGTACTAGCTTTCTACTGCCGTGTAATAAAAACTGCCAAATTGAACAGTTTAAAACAATAGGTCTCCAAAGGCCTCTTCACTCTTCTATCCTCCACTTTTTCCTCCTTTGTGGGTTGGCTCCTCTGCCTCTAACCACAGTGTTCCACCTGATTTAGAGTCTCCAAATTCAGATGAAGTCTATCAGATGAGCTATAATCTGTCCCACCTAATTTACCAGTGAAGTTCAGTTTCCATGTGTTTATCAGTCACTGCAAGTCCTAAACCTGTCTGGATGGAGTTAACCAAACTGGGAGAGTATGTCTGAGATGATCTGAGTCCCAAACGCTGGGTACCCTAGGAAGTCAACTCTAAGATAGAAATTAATAATCAGAGGATGACTTAAGGAGTGCTCTAGGGAGTATCACTGGTGAAAGGGGAGGGACAAGAAGAAGGAAAGACAGAAAGAGGAAAAGGCCTCAGACAACCCTCTGGAAAGTTCAAAAGCTCAGATCAAACCAGTCAATCCTAAAGGAAATCAACCCTGAATATTCAATGGAAGGGCTGATGTGAAGCTCCAGAATACTCTGGCTACCTGATGTGAAGAACCGACTCACTGGAAAAGACCTTGATGCTGGGTGAGACTGAAGGCAGGAGGAGAAGGGGACGACAGAGGATGAGATGGTTTGATGGCATCACGGACTTAATGAACATGAGTTTGAGCAAATTCCGGGAAATGGGAAGCCTGGCATGCTGCAGTCCATGAGGTTGCAAAGAGTCAGACACGAGTGAGTGACTGAACAAACTACACAGCTGAGATGCCCCTTCTCCATGGTCCCAAACTGTGGTGAGGGGTCAGGCCTTTACACCTGAACATCAGGGAAAATCATCTCAGGCAAGGAGGCTCTTTGGATTGCAGACAATTCAAAGATGCTGTAGGCCATCTTCTGCAATGCTTCCGACAGTTGAGGGCATGAATCCTTCATTCCTGAAGGGGATGCTGGGTAGGGCAGCACACTCATTAAAATGTGATGGGAAGAGACTTCAAATATAAACCCTAGCCCAGCCTGGGCCTGCTCTGCCCTCAGCACCATTCTTTTCACTTCTACTGGGTGACACCTCTACACTGCATTCCCCAGGCTCCTGAATGATCTGGCTCCTACCTGGCTTTCACCAATAGGAGACATTGGTTAGAGCCTGCAGAGTGGAAGGGAAAGGCCATGGTGTTTTTCTCCACCTTCTCTGTCTTGGCAGGGTCAATGGAGTGGCCATTTCTCCTCCATGGTGTCAATTTCCCCCAGAAGGGCCCACTATGGCTCCAGCTCCCATGGAAGGCCCTTCCCCACCAAGGCCACTGGCCAGCAGGATTGCCTTCCTCTGTCCCACCAGCCTCAGGATGGCAGGAGCTGTTGCTCATCTGATGGCAGGAGCTGTTGCCTGCTGTTGCTCATCTATGGGCTGCCTTTGTGTCTTCTGCTTGACCTCTCTGACTCTCCCATCACACATGTAATCGGTTTCCTAAATTCAATTCCCTGTCCTTCTGCTCCTGGATGGCTTCTGTTCTCCTGGTTGTATTCCAACAACAAACCCCAAATCGACAGTCTCATGGGCCCCTGTTCCAAATCTTGGGAGATCGTCCCTGATCAGACTTCTTCTTCATGGAAAATTCTATGTATCAAGGTCTGGGGTGAGTTTGAGAACAAGTATTGCTTAGAACAAGTATTTACTTAACAACAGCTATGATTCCCTGGAGAAATGCCTATGGCTAGGCGGGCAGCTATTTAGCAATGATTCTTCATTTCATTCAATAATCCAGAGCCCCAGTAAAAAGAAGTCTCACCTACTACACTTACTGTCGTGACTCAGACAGTAAAGAATCTGCCTGCAATGCAGGAGACCCAGGTTTGATCCCTGGGCTGGGAAGATCCCCTTGAGAAGCGTATGGCAACCCATTCCAGCATTTCTTGCCTGGAGAATTCCACAGAGAAGCCTGGTAGGCTACAGTCCATGGGGTCACAAAGAATAGGACACAAATGAATGACTAACACTTTTACTTTTCACTTTCATACCTACTGTGATACTTCAATTTCTCCTACATTGAACATTTTTGTCCAATATAAAACAAAATTAGTTTATCTTAAACATATCACCTTTGGCCCTGTTGAATAGCCAAAGTACTGCTTTATCAACTGAAATAATTTCAAAGATCAGAGCTAATTTTTTTTAATTCTCCTTATTTCCAAAAATTCAACATAAAATAAAGCTTTTATAAAGGGTCATCAATTCTAGGATATTCTTCCATCTGCCTAAATTCTTTATGCTTCATAAAGATACCATCTCTAGGTATGTGCTAAAATCATTTTACCTTGGAGACTTCATAAAATTTGGTTCCAGTCAAACACAGTTATTCCAGGATGGATTTCAGAGTGACTCCAAGTTCCCATTGGTAGCAAGGACCAACCATTTCAACAGTTCCAAAAAATTATCTTAACTTCATAGACCTATTTAAAATAAAAAAAAAGATAGGAAGCCATTAGCATTTTAATGTTGAGATGATACAGGTTTTCAGAAGCAAAAAAAAAAAAATTTTTTTTTTCAACAACTGTGTTTTCAGGCAAGTGGTAGACAGTCAAACACATCCACATTTGTAAAGGGTCCTAATAGATGGGGATGGAGGGAGGGCAGGAAATACAGAATTCTGTACTTATTAATTAGCCACACAGTAGTTAACAGAATACAATCTTAAAGCAGAAGTTCCCTCTGCAGCAAAGGCATGACCAAGTTGACAGAGGGTACCAAACCATTCATGATGCAAAATTTCACTCATCAACGGGATGAAAATGAAATTGGAGATACTCCAATCCCAAGAGTTCCACAACCTGCCCAAGTTCACAGAGCAGTGGAAAAGCCAGCATGCAGACCTAAGTCTCAATGTTCTGTGACATAAACCTGATGATGATAAACAATTTGCAAAACACACCACTGTGTATAAAATAGATAACCAAGAAGAACCTAGTGTATAGCACAGGGAAGTAGACCCAATATTATATAATAATCTATAAGGGGGGACATATGTGCACCCATGGCTGACTCATGTTGATGTATGGCAGAAACAACCACAATATTGTAAAGTAATTATCCTCCAATTAAAATAAATAAATTGCTTTTTAATGAATGGGCTTTATATATACAGGCTTCCCTAGTAGCTCAGATGGTAAAGAATCCACCTATAATGCAGGAGACCCGGGTTTGATCCCCAGGTTGAGAAGATCCCCTGGAGAAAGGAATGGCTTCCTACTCCAGTATTCTTGCCTGGATAATTCCACAGATAGAGAAGCCAAGTGGGCTACAGTCCATGGGGTCACAAAGGGTCAGACACAACTGAGCAACTTTCATTCATTCACTAATACAGATATAAAACAATTTGCAAGGATGCTTTTTGAAAAATGCTGATGGGACACAGAAGGCAAAAATTTTTCCAACATAAAACACACAAAAATACAAAAAACACTTTTTAACACCATAACTGAGATTCAACATGCTCCTTTAATGCACACACCTAAAAAGACTTTTCTTCTTAATGAAAACATTTTTCAAGAAGGATTCAGATAACTCCAAACCAAAAGACATTTCAAAAACAAAGGAACATGAAATTACCCATTTTTAACGTTACCGAGTTAACTACATCCCTCCAAGGGATGGAGATCAAAGAGAAATAATGATGGGCAACAATAAATATTTAAGCTGCAAATGTGACATACAAATGATCCTTGCGGGCTTCCCATGTGTTTCAGTGATAAAGAAAACATCTGCCAATGCAGAAGACATGTGTTCGATCCCAGGTCAGGGAAGATTCCCACATGCCATGGAGCAACTATGCCCATGTGCCACAACTATTGAGCCTGTGCTCCAGAGTCCAAGCATTAGTGAAGTCTGTGCTTCCTGGAGCCGGTGCTCCCCAACAAGAGAAGCCACTGGAATGAGAAGCCTGTGCATCACCACTAACGTGTAATAGCCCCAACTAGCTGCAACTAGAGAAAAGCCTGTTGAAGCAATGAAGACCTAGCATAGCCAAAAATAAATAAAATTATTTTTACAAAAGATCCTTGCTCCACAGTCTAATCATTATCGAATCCTGTTGAACCCACTGCAAATGCACCACAAAATACAACTGATAGTTTTCTCTTCTTTGGATGCCCTGGAGGGAATTACAGATGTTTGTCTAGAGGCCTCTTTAGGTGACAGGCTTGAGATCCATCCTTCTGGGGCCACAGGAGACACAGAGGAGGCCATGAGTGATTAGCTCTACGAGAGAGAAGCAGCTTTGAGTAACTGTATAAATGTATGATACTTGGAAAAGAAATCACTGGATAATGTTCGTCTCCCAGATCCTCCAACTTTATTAAGTATGTTTGTCCTGATATCCACCCAAGGGCACAACATGACCTTCTGTTATCGGAAAGAAATACACAGTATAATTTACCAGAACCCATCCTAATGAACTCCCCACATACTGGAAACCAAAATGACCTTTCCTAGCTAATATTTATCTTGTTTTCTTCACATAAAGGGAACCACTGGGGATTCTCTTTTCAATTCGTTAAAAAAAAAAAAAAAGGATTCATCAGCGAAAACAAATGTGATCCAATAGTTCACATGCTAGACAAAAAGCCAGGAGTTTAATTTTAGGCTGAGCAGTAACTCATTCAGTCAGATTTTCCCCGAGTGTACCCTAGGCACTTGCTTAAAAGGATTAACTCTTTCCTGTCATGTCTGAACTTTAGTACGTTCAAGATCATCAGTGCTTTTGTGCACAACGTGAAAAGCATGTGTTTCCAGTCACTCTACTTCCCTCCAGGTTATTTTCCAACAGTGGCACAGTCTTTTCTATCATTCTACTTTAAAAGTCCTTCCTTTTTCTAGTATATAGCAAATGGATAAACAAGATCCTACTTCTCTGTCCATGCGATTCTCCAGGCAAGAACACTGGAGTGGGCAGTCTATCCCTTCTCCAGGGGATCTTTCCAACCAGGGACTGAACCCGGGTCTCCTGAATTGCAGGCGGATTCTTGACCATCTGAGCCACCAGGGAAGCCCTACTGTACAGCACAGAGAACTATATCCAATATCCTGTGATAAACCATAATGGAAAAGAATCTGAAAAAAGAATATATATTCTGTGTGTGTGTAAATACATATACACACATAACTGAATCACTTTGTTATACAGCAGAAATTAACACAACATTGTAAATCAACAATACTTCAATAAGATATTATTACTTATTAATACAATATTATTATATTATATAATACTAAAATAAAAATATTCAAGCTAAAAAAAAAGTCATTCATTTTTAAAGAGTCTGGGTGTTTACAATGATGAATGACATTGCCATATCTAGACTAAGAACAATTTTAAATGTGTCTGGTCCAATTTCAACTGTTGGAATCAGAAAAAAAAAAACCAGCATTTGCGTGCTGGGTTACATTTTTCATCTTTCACCTTATACACTGGTCTTATGTGGAGACAGTCACTTTTCTTCTCTTTTTTTTTTGACAGTCACTTTTCTACAAAAGAGCAGGATGCCTGTTCATGTTCCCTGGTACCAAGAAACTGAGATTCCCAGGCAGAGGAGACCATTCTTCAGATGTTTAATTTATTTCTGTTGTACCCAAGAAAGAAGTCAGCCTATACCCGATTTCTTATCAAGGAAATAGTGAGGTTCTGCCTGTCTTTTCTCTTGATCTACTTGCCTTCACTATTAGCAGAGTGAATTCCTTGAAAGGATTATTTTGGGAAATACAGCTATTGACTTGCTGTAGATAAGCACCCTCAGAATATCTCTTATATCAGTTTTGCTATACCCACCTCACTCCACAGATGTCAATTTATGCAGCATGATGGTCTTATCTTTTCATTCTAAAACTCTACAGTGATGAAATACCACATTCCTTTTAAAACCACAATTCACAATGACCTTAAACCTGGACCTAATCACGAGGAAAAATGCCAAAAGTTTGACTAACTTAAATGTGAGAGACTTTCTGCAAAGTAATTGCTCCTTAAAAACTGTCAAGGTTATGAAAGACCAAAATAATCTGAGGAATTGTTCCAAATAAAGGAATGATACATGGCAACCAAATGAAATGGTGATCCTATGCTGCATCTTAGATCAGAAAAAAAACACATGCATAGTCATTCTCAAATGAACCGCACGCACAATCACACACATACACACATATATACACACACATTTATCTATAAAGGACACTACTGGGACAAATAACAATTTCTGAATATAGCCTATAGATTACACTATGGTGTCATATCAATATTAAATTAGTTAAGAGAATGTCCCTGTTATTAAAATATACCCTGAAATATTTAAGAAAAAAGGGGCAACTGTCTTGAATTTACTGTCAAATGATTCTGAGAGGAAAAAGGGAAGAGGAAAGGAAGGAAAACCGAATGAATGAAGGAACAGAAAAATAAATGAACAAAATGTAAGCAACTGATGAATCTAGGAATTCCTTGTATGATTCCTCCAACTTTTCATTACGTCAGAAATTATATCAAAATAAGACAATAGATGTTCACTAAAAAGAACGGTTTATCACATATACTAAAATGATTCAGAACTTATTACCATTCTTAAACCATAAGAGGAGTTGAGAGTTGAAATGTTCTGGCTCATCTGACTTTCTTAATACTCACCGAAGACCCCAGAGGAAGTTCATCTACTTTTATTTAAAAAGCACTTTCATAGGAACACCTTCTATAAACACATTTGGGTGTTTTTTTGCTATTCCTTTAAAAATGTCACACTGGTTTACCATTTCTCAAGCTGTTAGTTTATACAATATTCTCATGTAATTAAAATATCTTCAAGGACATTTAATAGAATATAACATTCAATAACATTGAAAAACTGTCGCTATTCAATGTGTTCCTTTGGTCAAAAGTCTATCAGTTGTATAAGAAGTATAGGAGATTGACACTATGTGCTCCTAACTTCTCTTATTAATTAAAAATGTATTCAATGAGAAAAAATAGCACTTTCATAGTGTCTACTATGGTTCAGTGATTGTGCAAGTACTTTAAAATAATAACTCACTTAAAAGTAGGATTTATTTCTATCCTGCTACGCAGATGAAGACAGTGAGACACAGATAGGTCAAGGGGTTTGCCCGAGGTCGCTCAGCTAAGTGGCTAAGCCGTGATTCAAATGCAAGCCATCTAGCACCAAGGAATCTACTGTTTCAATTCTTATCAAAATATTTTCAAAGAGTATTAGTCCTTTTCATGCTTTTTTAAATAGACTGAAAATAACTCTTTCTTCAGGAATTCAAGGCAATGGTCATCAAGATAAAAGTAAAAATTTTGTCTGTGGACCCACATGAGTAGACCACTGGACTGAATAAGGACCAGATCCTGGCTTGGAGCCTCTGTTATTTTTTCAGTTCAGTTCAGTTCAGTCGCTCAGTCGTGTCCGACTCTTTGTTATTTTTCATTAGCCCCTAAATAATTTTTGCCTCATCTCTGAAAAGCTGATGAATAAAAGTGATTCTGACTTGCTACAGGGTTCTGCCTTACTACAGGTTTATTCAAGGCTTAAGGTCACTTTCCAAATTAAGACCAAACATACAAGAATTCTGAAGACCTTGAGCACTTAAGCTGCCATTTTTCAAACAGGTGGAAAAACAACCACACTTTAGATCAGAACGCCTCAAAGACACTTGGGTGAAAATACAGCAGAGCCGGAACATAAGCCACTTCTGTCGATTTCCATGAAGGAATTCAGCACTGACACAAAACAAAGCAGAATTCTGTCAGTGCATCCACGCAGACTCATTTCCTGCCAAGAAATCCAGGAGCAATTCTGTGACGGTACAGCAAGGTAGATTCTCACTTAAAAACCAAATAGACACGTTTGCACCATTGCCCTTTCCTGCCTGCCCACTCACCTAGGAGGTTTCCAAGCCCCGTCTTGCTTTACCAGCAGAGTAGGGATGCTTGAATAATGAGCTATTTTCAGATTCAGCATTAGTGCAGCTGACCTCCTGGAGTGGGATCTACTGGGATGGCCTGGTAACTGTGGTTCTCAGCCCCTCGGGTATCAGGGCACAAGTAGGACTAATTTTTCCAGCTAATGATGTAACAGGTGACATCCTTAAACAAGTTTAAACATCGCGTTAAATCATTTTTTCACGCTAATTTCAAATCAGTCAAGGTAGAAGATGATACAGGTGAGAAAGTTCACCTCTATCCTCCAGAGGTGAAACTAGCAACCTGAATTTTGGATGTATAAAACAGAGTTTATGAGTGGAAAAGGGGTGAAAAGATGGTCCCATTAAGCAAGAATTGTGTCTCATAACCAACGGAAATTTTGAAAGAGAAGTTGTCTCCATGAAATAATTCATCATTTCTTTAGACAGAGAGGAGGAAATAGGTTTCCATTTCATGTTGTGTTTATATAATACAACCACACTGATTTGTCTTCTGGAAATTCTCAAACCGCTTTTCCACAAAAGTACGCAAACCAAGCGCAACCTCTCTCTTGACAAATTTACACAGGAACAAGACAAGTATTAGTGAACGTTTTATATTTAAAAGGCTTCTGATGAAAGTAAATGTACTTAATAGGTTATCGACACTTTTATGAATGTATTTCAAGGCCTGATACTCAGCTAAAGCCTCAGCTGGGCTCTCACTTATAACTGTCACATAATGCGTGGAATTACTTTGTAATTTAGAGCATGCTTACTGTCACACGTTCAAGAGGACAGGTTTCTCTGCCAAAATGCAGTATACTCATGCCATTAAGTTGCTTTTCTATTGCTGCCTAAAAATATCAATGAGGAACTTACTCGTTCATCTTACAACACGCTGTAAATATGTTTAGAACTTAAAAGGTTCTAAGTGAGTCATTAAAGACAATAGCTGTGTCTGGTACAGAACTGTATAAAATTTTACACATGGCATTTTAATTTTATGTGTTGCCAATACCATCTTGTTTAAATTAGGTTGTAGAGTTCTTCAAAAGGGCCCTTTTGGTCAGAGATGATTTAAACAAATTAAACAGACACACTGTGATCTCAAAAGTTTCACATTCTGTCACTGTAAGAACCGAGAAACTCCTTACAACCACGCAGCATCTTATTTCCATGCAGTGACATGGTCCTTTCTAATGGAAGTATGGCCAGTGCCTTCTGTTAGTGAAGAAAAACTCTAGCCTACAAGTGACTATGAACTGTCCAAAAGCACTCATCACTAAGTGACGATGGTTCACCAAGAGTCAGTCTACACAAAACACAGAAAGCAAACCCGCGAGTGACATAAAATACAAAACGCACTCACCAAATTCAGGGACACTCAACACGATTCCACAGCTTGTTGTCCAAGTGAAACTGCCCAGGTCTGGGGCTGAACTAATGTGAGCGGTAATGGCAATTTAGCCATAAATCTCTCAAGGCCCAATTATCCTTATGTCTAAGGGTTTCTTTTAATTGGACCAGTTTTTAATTGGAAATTTTCCTCCCGTTTCTCATTTTTCAAAGCATCAAAACAGTGTCTACGGATTTTATTTAGCATAATAAATAACCAACATAATATTTTGAAGGCTACTCACAAGTTGCCAAGCACCTGAACTTTTATTTTAAAAGTTTTTGTGTGATATGATCTAACTTCTACGTTATATTATAAAAAAATAAAGCAAGCTATACATAATGAAAGTGAAAGTTGCTCAGTCACATCCAACTCTTTGTGACCCCATGGACTATATAGTCCATGGAATCCTCCAGGCCAGAATATTGGAGTGGGTAGCCTTTCCCTTCTCCAGGGGATCTTCCCAACCCAGAGATTGAACCCATAACAGGCAGATTCTTTACCAGCTGAGCTGCCGGGGAAGCCCTAAGCTGTATATAATAGAATGCAAAAGTAGAATTCTGTGACTATTCGATAGTTACATTGCTCGGGTCAGGGCTGGCCATTTACAAACATAACGTAACCCTCTTGAGGGGAGGGGATGGTATCTTACTTTGCTTCTATGCTAACCTCTAACATAATGCTCTGCACACCAAGGGTGTTAAATACAGTTTGTTAAATAAGTGAATAAAGTCTCTAGTTTTACTCCCAAATGAATGGTCATTTCATTTCTATGCTTCCCTAATTCCTTACCTGTAAACTAATATAGTTTAACGACACAATTACCAATGTATGTTCAACCACCAGCTATGACAATGACTCACAGAGCATTTTAGGAAGAACACGGGAAGTTTCAGCTATTGATAACATACAGGTCATGGATATATATACACAGCAAATTCAACTGCGACAGGATTGCACAGCAAGACAATGCCCATCGCAGGCAATATGGACCATTTTAATCCATTAGTGAGATAAATGCTTCTTAAAAGCTGTATCAGAACCATTATTAAATGTCCAACCTTCAAAATTCATCTTTTGTTTGACAACAGTGCCCTCTTGTGGCAAAAAGGGAAGTCTTCTGAAAGTGCTAACATGTTACCTGATTTATAATGGATATTTTTATTATAAGTGCAGTTTTCATTTTTTAAATAAAGTCATTTAAAAACAGTATGCAAACCATCATTAAAGAAGCATAAGATACTAAATAAATTAAAGAGCAATTTAAATTGCATCACAAAAAAAGTCAAATCAAAATATGGTAAAAAGCTTCTAAATGAAATGGTAATTATTTATACAGAAAACTACACATAATAAATACAAGCTAATGAGATTCAATATTTATTGGTTTTCCCTGTTGCTTTTATAACACAAATCCATGATATCATCTATCAAAGCTCTCCAAGCTACTTAAAGACACTGTAAACATTCAGCTTATATATACAAAAGCCTACTGAGTTCTGGCTTAATACTAGGACATGCTTAGGGAAATCAAGAATAAGACTAATTCCTGTCTATCCAAAAATGACAAACCAATTGCAAAAGACATACATGGGGCAACCAAGAGAAAAGGTCAGTAATATTTGCCATTGTCTTTTGATGGACCTAGAGACTGTCCATACTGAAAGAAGTAAGAGAAAGAGAAAATACTGTATGACAACCCTTACATGTGGAATCTAAAAAGAAATTATACAAATGAACTTATTTACAAAACAGAAACAGATACATAGATTTATAGAATGAACTTATGGTTGCCAAGGGAGAAGGATGGGGGAAAAGGACAAGGAGTTTGGGATGGACATGTACACACTGCTATATTTTAAATGGATAACCAACAAGGACCTACTGTATAGCATAGCAAATTGTGCTCAATGTTATGAGGCAGCCTGGATGGGAGGGGAGCTTGGGGGAGAAGGGATACATGTATATGTATGGCTGAGTCCCTTTGCTGTTCACCTGTAACTATCACATTGTTAATCAACTATACTCCAACAAAATAAAAAGTTTAAAAAAAATTACTATTGTCTTTTTGAATAATGAAAATAGAAGAATAAGATCACTGAGGACTGCTGCAATCCAGGAAAACTTCCTGGAAGAGACAACAACACGCAGGAGTAAAAAAGGAATGTTTGGGGAAAAGACTAAAGAGGTGTTCAGGAATTTAAAAACTTTGGTTTGGTTGGTTGGTCATTGATGAGGGGAAAAGATCTGCACACGTGTGCGAGTTTGTTTTGTCTTGTCCTGATTTGATCTGGTGGCGGAGAAGAAAAGGCCACTAAAGGAAACCACACAGAGAAAGGGGGAAGGGAGAGGAGGTAGGTAGGGTGGGCTGACCCCATGCGGAAGTCATACAGAACAGGTGAGCAGTCTCCCAGGTCCTATCCACACTCAATGGGTCACCTCTTCATGACTCCCTAAACAAGTAGTTTTTGATCAATTCTTGGACCAGGTCTTGTGTTGGGTGCCGGGCATGGACGATGGATAAGGTCCCGGGTACCCTGGGGTTTGCACTATAGTGTGGGAAGACAGACAGACAGGTAAACAAGTGTGAATAACGGAACTGTTGTTGTTGAGTCACTCAGTTGTGTCTGATTCTTTGCAATCCCATGGACTGCAGCACACCAGGCTTCCCTGTCCTTCACCATCTCCCAGAACTTGCTCAAACTCAAGTCCATTGAGTTAAGGATGCCATCCAACCATCTCATCCTCTGTCGTCCCCTTCTCCTTCCTGCCATCAATCTTTTCCAGTATCAGGGTCTTTTCTAATGAGTCTTCTCTTTGCATCAAGTGGCCAAAGTAATAGAGCTTCAGCTTCAGCATCAGTCCTTCCAATGAATCTTCATTGGAAGGTAACTGTGGGTTGAGATTAAGTATGACAGAGAAAACAATAGTCAATAGTGTAACAGAAACCGGCTGGGTTTGGAGGAAGAGAGGCTCCTGGACTGGGTACTTAGGGAAGGCCTCTCTGAGAAGGTCATCTTGACATGATGACAAATGATAGAATGTGACTTCTTGGGGAAGAATGTCCCAGGAAGAGAAACAGCTCTGCCCTGTAGGAGTCTAAAGTCCAAACAAGCTGGGTGTGGTCAGAAGCAGAGGGGCTGCAGGACAGTGAGCAGGGCAAAGAGGGGTAAGGGGTGACGTCAGGGAGGTCCCAGGAGCAGATCACAAGGGAGCTTGCCGATAATAGTGTGGAGTTGGGATTTGGCTCCAAATGGAACATGAGAGCTGTAAGCACAAGAGAAATGGGAGATGGTTTAAGGTTTGCACAAGAGCTCTAAAGCTTCTGGTGGAGAAGGCCCTCTGGGGGGCAAAAGTAGAAAAATGAGAGACTACTGCAGACTAAGGTCTCAACCTAGAAGTACAAGAGAATGAATCTGGCCAGATGTCTGCAGAGCAGAGCAATAATGAAGTCAGGCCTCTTGAGGAACAGTTTTGCTCACATATAATGCTGGATATCTTAGACACTCCATGTGCAGTCAAACTACTGAATTAACATCCAAGGTTCAGGTCTCAGGTCTTGGTACCAAGAATACCAGTTTTTATCTATGCAATTGTACATCCTATAATCCATTGTTTTTACTCTTCACTTTGGCTACTAGGAAGCTCAGAGTCAAATTTAGAGTCCACCTTTAGTAAGTGAAGAGGACCGCTCACCACGCATATCATAGGCTAACCTGCTTTGTTGTCCTTACCATCCCTTTATGTCCGATTTCATAAAATATTTTTAAAAATTTTCTCAAATCTGCTTTGATGGAGACAGATACAAATACATGAATATGTAAACAAGACACCATATACTTTAACAGGTCCAGCATGTTCTAACTCTCTCTTCCTGTAATTCCCTTTTTTCAACCCATTCTACTTGCCAGACCAAAAGTCAAAATGTCCACCATGGCATGGTTACCTCAGGGAAACGCATTATTTCCAAATAATAAAATGAAAAATGTTACCTAGACTTACATAGCATAGAAACTAACAGGAGGTAAATCACTTTGGGATTCACTGATGAATTTCCTGGTAGATTGCAGGGTCTGAGCAAATAGGACAAAGGGCACAAGGTTTGGTTTAAGGTGAGTAAGGATGTGAGAAACAAGGTTTAGTGCCTGCAGGTCAGAGAAGTGAATGCAGTCAAAGGAGTGAATGCAGTCAAAGGACCCAAAAGAAGACAAGGTGAAAAAGGATGGGATGGGAAGGGACCCAAGAACGCATGTTTAACAAAGATCAGTCCTAGCCAGCAGTGACTCATAACCAATCACTCCTTCCCTTATTAAGATCATGGGCTTCCCAGGTAGTTCAAATGGTAAAGAATCTGCCTGCAATGCAGGAGACCTGGATTCGATCCCTGGGTTGGGAAGATCCCCTGGAGAAGGGAATGGCTACCCACTCCAGTATTCTTGCATGGAAAATTCCATGGACAGAGAAGCCTTGGTGGGCTATTTAGTCCATAGGGTCGCAAAGAGTCAGGCACGGCTGAGAGACTAACACATATATAATATATAATCTAAGAATCCAGAAAAGTGTTCACAGGACCTATAAAACACTAGAAAGTCTTATCTATTTTGTATCTTAAGTCTAAAAAAGAGAACCAAGGAATCTGACATAGAGATAATAATTTAGCAGCTGGATACACCGAGCCTAACATTAGAAGAGACACCATCACTTCTCATCTCATAGAACCCTCAGAACAACCCACAGGGTAGTTTTACTTCATTTTGTTTTAAATCTCCAACATGGGAGAATATAAGTAATTCTAGTTACCCAAGAGCACAAAGCAAGTAAGTAGTGGACCCAGGGCTCCAAACGAAACTGGGAGAGTCCCCATATGGGAGGAAAAGGGAAGGGAGAATAGAAAAAGGTCTGGGAAAGCTAGAGACAGGGCTGGGAGTGGAAAGTAGTTAGCCAAGGCTGTTTCAAGACTGGAATTTTCACAGTACAGAAAGTCCAACCCAGAATGGTCCAACCCATTTCAATACTGGGGCTGTTAAGAAAGACAGAGTCCTCCTAATAACTGGCCATACTGGAGGAAGGTCACATAATTTCAGTCACATATCCACTTTTTCTTATGTAAACACTACGGAATACATGGAATGCCTAGCAAACATTTCCAGTGAAAATTTACCATCTGACTTAATGTGCACTTTAAGTACAAAAAAACACAGAGTCATAAACATTTGAAACCAAAAAAGAACCCCCTCATTAGTAAGTTTTAGTATCAATTACTTGTTGAATTGATAATATTTTAGATATGGTGGGTTAAATAAAATATATCATGAAATTTAAAAGCAAAATTCAGGCTTCTAGGTGTCACCACAAGTTGTTATCTACAGACAATAGATTCTGGATTATTTGTTTTCCTCATTTGGAAAAACCTTTTGGTTTTCACAGCAGCTATCTTCAACTCCTCCTATGGTTTGACATCATTGCCTTAGAAAAGGTCTGTGAGGCCATTCCTCTTATTCTGGCTCTAAAAAAAGACACAGCCCACCTGGAGCCAGATGCGATGCACCGTAGTCAAAATCTGAGTTCTAAGACATTTCTATGTTGCATTCACATTTCCATGTAAGAATTCACTAATCATGCTTCCTTTGGGCATCAGGGAAACATTCTGGCAGCAAGGACACCCATATAATGAAATATTAGGTCATGATGCCATAATTCCAATGCACAAGAGACACAACACACAGTTTAGGAGACTTTTAAAGCAGAAAAACACGGGAAGTGAGCAAGAATGATTTCTCTTTCCAGGGATGAGTTTAGGCCCTTTAGGTATCAAATGCACTCTTCACCCTCAGAAGGGAAAAATGTGGGTGAAAATAAAGATTACCATCATCTGCTGCTTAACATAAAAATGCACAAAGCTGCAGATCTATCTTTGTGACCTATAGGACCTTCATCCTTTAATTAAAATGACAGAGTTCCCTGAAAACCCATCAATTACAGTCAATGTCAAAGTATTTTTGGTAACTGGGGCCAAGGGAGCAGAAACAATAGAATTCTAACATGAGCCAAGAGAACTTTCCTGTCCTGGAACTTAGAATGGCGACTGAGAGACAGCTGATCATTCTAGAACAGGCTGCTAAAGGAGGCAGATACACATTTGGGGGTTGGGGGTCGTCAGGCTGCTCTTATCACGTGCTTCGGGGACAAAGAAAGCCCGTGAGATCAGCACAGATGTGCCAAGAGCAGACATGACCCAGGACAGCATGATCATGACCCTGAAAGTCATTCTGTTTTTAGCCTTTCCTTAGCTTGCCTTCATCCCTTCTCCTGGGTTTCTCAAGAATGGCTACAACTTTTCAAAAAACAGTAACAGTTTTCATCTTTGTTTGACCTTGCTGGAATGAATTTTTAATTGAATCCAAAGAGAACTGTCCCACATCATAGATAGGGAAACTGAGCCTCTAGGAATTATCTTCCCCAGGTGGCAAACCTAACCAGTGATAGAGCTGGGCTCCCCACCCAAGCCTTCTAACCAAGAGCCACTGTCCATTTGGTAACTGCTAGCCATGTGTGGTCACTAAAGTTTAAATGAACTTAAGTGAAGTCAAATTTACAGAACATTCCCACCACTGCAGAAAGTGTCATGGGATGGAGATGGGTTCCTGAAGGTACAATGTTTTTCTTTTTTTAAGATTTTGATTTTTTTAGAGTCTTTATTGAATCTGTTACAATATTGCTTCTGTTTCATGTTTTGTTTTTTTGGCCATCAGACATGTGAGATCTTAGCTCCCCAACCAGGGATCGAACTCACATCCCCTGGGCTGGAAGGCGAACTCTTTAACCACTGGACTGCCAGGGAAGTTCCAGGAACAATGTTCTTCATATGTAAAATCTGAAACAAACTGCAAAAGCTCACTTCAGTTGCTCTACTAAAAGCAGTGGGACCCACTGAAAGGTGGACAGATGTCTCGCCATCCCAAACCTTGGGTTCCCATCTACACCCCTTCATAGCCTTTCAATGAGCAAATCATTCAACCTTTCCTAACCTCGGGTTCTTCATCTTGAATACTGATTTAAAAATAACTCCTCAGGTTACTGGGCAATTCAAGTGAGGCACACCTTTCCAATGTCTAAAACCAGGCATTTACCCCTCCCTCCCTTTTATCCCCACCATCATTTCTTTCCGTCAATACCTATACAGCTCACTTTGTGTATGCACATTCCAGTTATAATCTTGTCTTTGGCGCTTTCTCTTGTAATATTCTTCCCTTTTCTATAGATGGGTATGAGAAGCTCGGGCTTCCCTCGTGGTTCAACAGTAAAGAATCCACCTGCAATGTAGGAGACGCAGGTTCAATCTCTAGGTCGGGAAGATCCCCTGGAGAAGGAATGACAACCCACTCAAGTATTGTTGCTTGGGAAATCCCATGAACAGAAAAGCCTGGGAGGCTACAGTCCATCCGGTCGCAAAGAGTCCGACACAATTTAGCAACTAAACAACAATAAGGAGAAGTTTATTGGATACAAAAACACAACCTCAAAACAAAAAGCAGAGGATTCCCCAGAGGTCCAGTGGTTTGGACTTGGCACTTCCACTGCAGGGGTTATGGGTTCGATCCCTGGTCAGGGAACTAGGATCCCACAAATTGTGCAATGCAGCCATAAAAAGGGCGGGGGAGGAAAATAAGATGCAGGCTGGCCTCTTTACTCCACGACATTCTGCACAGCAGCAATCAGCAGAGAAAACCTGACAAACCAAGTTAGTAAAAGCCGTTTCTAAAGTATTTTCCATCTAATAAGTAATTTCAGACACCATTGGTTCTCCCAATCAATGGCCATTTCTATAATAGATGAAAGGAACCAAAAAAAAAAAAAAAAGAGAGAGAGAGACCAGAATCCTGAGAGCTAAGAAGCCAGCATCGTCACTCTGGTCCTTAACATTCACCTGACCTGTGACAGCAGCAGACACGGTACTGGGCGATGTTTTCCTTCAGCCAACACATGAGGCAGATGCTGAAGCCAAAGCCCACCACTCACCTGGCAAACAAGAGCTTTGGCACAGGCCTTAAAGCACCTGCCATCCAGAGAGCAGGGCTTCTGAATCAGGGGTCCTTGGAGAGAACTTGGGATCTATGACCTGGGATGAGGGGGGAAAATGACATCTTCATTTTTACTTACTCCTACCTGAGCCTCATTATTCCCTTCAATTATAAATGTCTGCAACCAACCAGAGGGGTATTTAGCAGTTCCTAGGACTTGATCACAAGCAGAAAGCACAGGTATTTTCAAGTCACATGACAGTCTGTTGCAAATACCTCACAACGTGTCCATCACACCTCATAATTCTCGGGTTAATGGACCTGCCTGGAGATCGTGCTGTTGCATGCATTCTTACAGAAGCATGCCTGCTCTGTGTCATGAACAATTTTAATGTGTCGATTGCTACATTTCTGTAGAACTGACTTCTTCTGTGATCCTATGAACTTTGTTTTCTGTGTTTTCAGACATTGTTTTGAGACAGGATCCCCTGGCTTAACCTCTTCTTTGCCTCCCAGGGAAGCCACGGCAAAGAAGAGTTACAGGCTCTCCATCGTAGGAGCTGGCAAAACTCTTAAGTTCGATGTGCAGTATCACATTTGCCTTGTCGCTTTCCCCCGCCGCCACCCTACCTAAACCAAACCTTTCACCCATCAGTTCTTCTGGTACTGCCTCAGAAGTCTGGAAGAAAACTGACAGATGATGCAATGACTTCCATATAGGACATAAACCAGTCACAAAAGCACCAGGTAACAGTTGCAGAATGATCTGGGGAAGGTTAAAAAAAAAATGATTTGCCCTGTATAGACAGCACCATCGTTTCAAGTACTTCTTGCAACCACTATCTGTAATGTATTCCAACTTGCCAGTGTAGAAATGGCCTCATTATTTCCAGAAGTCCTTCAGAAAGTCTATTTCAAAGCAAGCAACTCAAAAGTTGGCCCACCATCTAAAACCCAGTGCTATAAATAGGCATGGGAAAGCAACAGTCAGCTGGATCTCGTGACTGTGTCTTCAGAAAAGGAACCAGGAGAGTTGAGGGGCTAGCAGAGTGAACAACTATAAGAAAAAGGAGACTGAGGTTCTAGGTTTCTAGGATAACAGGTCTCAGAAGTCCAAGAGACCCCTGTCAGCCTGAAAGAGCTAAAACACATTCCCAGGCAAACATTCATCGAGACTTTCATACAAGGTGGTAAATATCTGCGCAGGCTATGACAGAGGGCAGGCAACAAGGAAGCGAAGCTATCATTGTGAATGGGGTCTTCAGGTGGGTTCTTTCCAAAGCAGAGCCTGAGACAAGGACATCAGGTGAGAGCACGTGACTGAGGTTACTGAAGGAGTAAGGGCAGCCACATTTCCCAGGGCCTCCCAAGAAGCCAAGGGAATTGTTCCCAGAATCATCCACCCAAGCACAGAGGGTAGGGGCATTGACACTTCAGGTTTCCATCAGAGGCATCCATGCCCCAGTTCTCCTGGGCTACTTCTGCTCACACATCATCACATCAGAGAAGGCCCCAAGACAAAGGTGGAAAAGATGCTGAGCGAATGCCAGGGACAGAGCATGAGCTCCTCATTCTTGCTGGTACCTCATGTCCTCATCTCCACACTGAGCCACCTCTGCACCTGCTCGGATGGTCCTTTGCAACTTGGGGAAGCTGAGTGTTAGGACACAAGGTCCCAGAGCTACCTGCTACCCAGAGTGAAGGTGGGATGTCAGCTTTTTTCTCCTGGAGTAGGTTCCCCTGCATTAACTTTTTTTTCTCCAGTTTTATTGAGATAGAATTGACATACGACATCAATGATCTGACTTACAGACATCATGAAATGGTGAGCACAGTTTAGTGAACATACATCATCTCATATAGATACAACATTATGGAAAGAAAAAAATTGATATATTTTCTTGAGATGAGAACTATTAAAACTTTGCTCTCTTAACAACTTTCAGATATAATGTACAGCAGTGAAAAGTCTATGTATCATGTTGTACCTTACGTCCCTGAAAATGAAAGTGAAAGTGAAGTCATTCAGTCATGTCTAACTCTTTGCGACCCATGAACTGTAGCCTACCAGGCTCCTCTGTCCATGGGATTATACATCCCTAGTACTTATTGGCACCCCACTCCAGTACTCTTGCCTGGAAAATCCCATGGACAAAGGAGCTTGGTAGGCTGCAGTCCATGGGGTCGCGAAGAGTCGGACACGACTGAGCGACTTCACTTTCACTTTTCACTTTCATGCATTGGAGAAGGAAATGGCAACCCACTCCAGTGTTCTTGCCTGGAGAATCCCAGGGACCCGGGAGCCTGGTGGGCTGCCGTCTATGGGGTCGCACAGAGTCGGACACGACTGAAGCGGCTTAGCAGCAGCAGCAACAGTACTTATTTATCTTACAACTGGAAGTCTGTAACTTTTGGCTACCTTCCTCCAATCCCCTCCTCCTCTCTAATCCCTGCCTCTGGTAACCACAAATCTCTCCTCTTTTTCTCTGAGTTTGTATATTTCTGAATTACAACCGACTTACAACACTATGTTAGTTTCTGGTATACAACACGGTACTTTGATAGACCTTGATGCTGGGAAAGATTGAAGGCAGGAGAAGGGAGCGGCAGAGGATGAGATGGTTAGATAGCATCACCAACTCAACAGACATGAATTTGAGCAAACTCCGGGAGATGGTGAAGGACAGGGAAAACTGACATGCTGCAGCCTATGAGGTCACCAAGAGTCGGACACGACTGAGTGACTGAACAACAACACACAATTTTAAATGATCACCACAAGTCTAGTTCCAGTACATCACTGTACAAAAGTATTATGTAGTTATTGACTGTATTCCCCACACTACACATTTCATACCTGTGACATTTATTTTGTAACTGAAAGTTTGCACCTTTTAATCTCACTCACCTATGTCTGCATGAAAATTTAAAATCCATTCACTCACCAACTATTTCTGAGCCCCAACTACATGCTAGGCACTGTCTCCAGATGTGGAAACCCAGCAATAAACAGGGCAGGTGAGGTCTGTGCCCTCCTCCACCTTGTATTCAGACCGTAGCCATCTGAAACACGAGTCTCTCAGATACTGACAGAAAGAAATGACAGGAGAAAGGACGAGGAGGAGAGGGGAGAGGGCAGAGAGGATAAGTCAGCAAGGGGAGCCAGGAAATGTCATTCTGATTTAGAGCCTGAGAGATGAGGAATCTACCTTGGGACAGGCAAAGAAGAGCTTCCAAACAGAGGGCACAGCAGGAGCAAAGGCCCTGAGGTGCAAAAAAGCCAGTCAGAGCTCAAGCCAGTGCATCCTTCCACTGGGTGGGTGGAGGAGAGCATTTATCATCACAGCCATGAGATTTCCTCCATCCGAGAGGAAGCCAACTGTTTGCAAAGCAAACCTGTTTTAAGATGGTAATGAACTCGAGACAACACACAGGACCCTCTTTTTAGACAGACTTCCAACCACACCAAAGAGTTTCTTTTCTCTTTTCCTTTTTAAATTTTTCCTCTCCACCTTTCTATCCACAGATCACTGAACTTGGAGCTTCACAGCATCAACCAGGCTTGAACCCAAAAGAAAGTTCCCAAGGGCCTATGGTCCCAGGGCATTTGGGAAAGAAAAGAACAAATGTAGACCATAAAGAAGTACTTTCCCATCTTAGGAACAGGGGATAAGGAGCAGTGGGGCTCAGTACCTTGAACTGAAGTAACCTTCTGTGTACACAGTCGGCCAGATAAGGAAGCAGGATGTGGGCTTGACGCATCTCAAAGGAGAGACTGTCCTTCCTCAAAGTGGCCAAGCCAGCTCTACATCTCCTTTCCTTTCTCATGTCCTGGCTGATGATAACATTGATGGACATAATAAAACACCAGGTACTGATTTCATGTGTCCCTCTCTGGGCATTAGAATTCAAGATCATGCCACCTGACTGCCCTCTAATTTCAATTATTTGGAGACTTTTACTCTTGAAAGATTCAGTATGCAAATCCTAAATGCTGTCATTAGAGAGCTTTTATTTAGCATTAACTATGGGCTTCCCTGGTGGTTCAGTAAAGAATCTGCCTAAAATACAGGGGACACCTGGGTTTGATCCCTGAGTCAGGAAGATCCCCTGGAGAAGGGAATGGCAACCCACTCCAGTATTCTTGCCTGGGAAATCCCATAGACAGAGGAGTCTGAGGGGCTACACTCCATGGGGTCAGAGTAGACTTTCACTTTTTTTTCATGTGCCAAATATAGTGCTGAAAACTTGTTCTATACATGAACTCATTTGAGTCTCACAACAGGCTTCTGAGGTAGGGACCTCCTTAGAGGGAATTCAAATGCAACAAGGTTAATCATTTGGCCAGGATCATAAAGACTATTAGGGAAGCTGGGATTTGAACAGCCAGGGTGTGACTCCGGAGTCCATCTCCTAACCACAAGTTCTAGGACTTTGTTAACTCCATAGGCACCTCACAGCTGACTTGCCATGGTGGCGGCATTTCAAAGGCATTGGAAGCCTGCCTATAATGAAAATCCCATGTCTAATGAGAACTGACAGCCATCTGAAAACCACTCCCTGCAGTATATTACACCCACCAGAAAAGGGTCTCAATAAAGTGATTTGAAAGTGAAACTGTTAATTGTTCAGTCATGTCTGACTCTGTGACCTCATGGATTGTAGCCCACCAGGTTCCTCTGTCTATAGAATTAT
The DNA here is from genome assembly GCF_019923935.1 of Bubalus bubalis. Classification (NCBI taxonomy): domain Eukaryota; kingdom Metazoa; phylum Chordata; class Mammalia; order Artiodactyla; family Bovidae; genus Bubalus; species Bubalus bubalis. The sequence continues at coordinate 32,579,531 of NC_059177.1, read as the reverse complement.
CCAGGCAAGAATACTGGTGTGGGTTACCATTTCCTTCTCCAGGGCCTTTTCCCCACCCAGGGATAGAACCTGGGTTTCCAGCACTGCAGGCAGATTCTTTTTATTGTCTGAGCCACCAGGCAAGCCCAGTGATTTAACGAGATGGGAAAAAAAGGGAGGGAAGGGAGAGAAAGTTTAGAGAAACTGATCGTCTACTAATACCCAAAGTTGTCCAAGAAATTAATGCTCATTATTCAAATAGAAGGTGGAGGCAAAGATATGCACCAACTGCCATTCTCAATATAATAGCTTTCTATCCAGCTGGCTCCTTTCAAGTCATCTGCTCTGGAGAATGCCTCGATCCTCAAATGAAAAATCTTCCAGCCTCTGATATGAGTGTCAGGAAGGCAAAAGGCCGGAATGAGCTGAGCCCAGCCGAAAATGTGCAGCACAACAAAAGGGCTATTTCTGTTACACTCAGGGCAAGGAGAACAACACTAAGACATCGGTCTCCCGCATGGAGGGGGTGCTGCATTGCTCATCGTGACAACAGGCGGAATTACCCAGCCTCCGCTCTGCGTCCGTGTTCTGTCAAGAGGGACGAGATGCTTTCCACAAAGAGTACAGGGGACACTGGTCAGAGGGAACTGAGGCCCAAAACAAGCGCAGCGACTGTCACACTGCCTGCCCCTTCTCCGGATGAGTCCCAGCGTCCTGGCCCTGATGAATTAAACTCCATGCCACTGACGGCATGAGATGGGAGGTGGCAAAAATATCACTGGCAAACTCTGAAGAACATTGGAGAAGAGGAAACATACCAGCGAATGAAAGGGAAGGAAAACAGAGGTTCTGCCAATGATAACTGAGTAAGCATCTGCTAATCTCACAACTGAAATTCTTCAAATGCCATCAGTAACATGGAGTGGGGAGCGGGGGACAGGGAACAGTGAGGGTTACTTGGAACGTGCGTGGATTCACTAGGAATCATTAATACCAGGCAATGCTCATTCCCCTTCGCCATCCTCACAGAAACTGACAATCAAGAGGCTGTTACGAAACTTACCAAATGGGAAAGGAGGGGAAAGAGCAATAAATTAGGAGTTGGGGATTAACATACACACACTATAAAAAATAAGTAAACAATAAGGACCTACTATATAGCACAGGGAACTATATTCATTATCTTGTAATTACCTAAAATGGTAAAGAATTTGAAAAGAATATATATGTGTAACTGAATCACTTTGCTGTATAGCTGAAACTCACACAACACTGTAAATCAACTATACTTCAATTTTGTTTTTTTTAATTTATAACAAAAAGAGCCTGGTAGGGTCATAAAATTCAGAAATCTGCAAGATACTCTGACCAGGTTTTTCATAAAATTCCAGTGTAAAAATAAAGAATTATAGGCTAGACATACTGAAAGTAAGTGGGTTGAACAGCTCAGTTTTCCTCTGCTTAATTATATCTATGTCAATTTAGACTGCAGCCTCTAATGTTATGCCACTGGGTTCCATCCAAAGTCCCATCCTGTTCATCTTTCTTATCAATAACTTGGATGCCAATGCTGCTGGCATTCCAGTCAAATCTGGGGATGAACTGAAGCTTGGAAGGATAACAACGATTCTGAAACATTTTAAGCAAAACTGAAAAAAATTCCAATATATTTGAAATTACAATTCGTTGAATCGGACAAAATTAAATTCTCCAGAGGTAAATGCTTAATATGAAGCTTGGATCTAAAAATAGAAGTAGACAAACTACACTACAGGGGGAAAAAAAAAAAAAGAAACACTGCTCTCTCATATCACCCAGACAGAGATTGCTCATAAATGTCTTACGGGTTCTGAATTAAAAATGAGGACTACAAAATGGCTGCTAAAATTATTACTTTGATCTTATGTTTCATTAGTAAAAGTATATTACTTACAATCAGAAAAACATATAGTCCAGTTATACTCTTAGTTGTACCAGAACGAGAGACATTATAGTACTCAGTTCAGTGTAAGAATGCCAGGATTCATTCAGCATCTACACTCAGGATGGAGAAGGAATTGTAGCCCAGCCCTGACCCAGACCACTTTCTGCCATGAAGAAATGTTCTATTCGAACTTCCCTGGTGGCTCATATGGGAAAGAATCTGACTGGAATACAGGAGACCCGGGTTCAATCCGTGGACCAGAAAGACCCCCTGGAGAAGGGAATGGCTACCCACTCCAGTATTCTTGCCTGGAAAACTCCATGCACAGAGAAGCCTGGTGGGCTACAGTCCATAGGGTCACAAAGACTCAGACATGACTGAGCAACTAACACTTTGACTTTCTCCAGTTTGGTCATACGTGGCTTACTGAGCTCTTGATATGTGGCTCATATAGCTTGAGGAACTGAATTCTTTTTTAGTTTTACTTAATTCTAATTAATTCAAATTTATGTAGGCACTTATGGCCCCTGGCTACCGTATTAGGCTGCAGAACTTTAAACAGAGCCATATGCCAAATGGTAGAACTGACTGGGAGGTTAGCAACCCTGAAAAAAATACTCAGGGGGCCAAAATGACAACTGTGTTTAATCTCTGAAGTGCAGTCTCATGGAAAAAGGATTAGAAATATTCTTTGGAGTCCACTGGACAAAACTAGGACACAGAGAAATCAGAGTAAGATAAAATTCATGGCTGTATAGAAATAAGTGTTTAATAATGATGACAACGTCAGAACCTGTGGCCAGTGAACTCACCTCCAGTGCCTAGCACCCTGCCTGGCACCAAGGAAGCACTCAGGAAATACTTCATTTAAGTAAACCAATCAATCAATCAAAATAGAAAGCAATCCAAATGGAATTCAGATGCCTCAAAAGACAATTAATTCCTGCATTCAGGAGGAGTCCCACAGGAGCTGGCTGACCACCTCCAGGGACACCGTGCAAGAGCCAGACATCCACCAAAAGGCAGCTGGACCATATGAGGTCCTTCCAAATCTGCTACGAGCCTCGCGTCTACCATCAGATGGCACTGCGTTAAGTCCTGACACTCACTATTTGTGGGACTAATCAGATACCTATAGCTGTATAACAGATTTCTACATGTGAGTTTCCTTAGTGACTTCAAACAGCACATACTTTTTATCTCATAGTTTCTTCAAGCCATGAGTCTGGGCACAGGTTCAGATCAGATCAGATCAGTCGCTCAGTCGTGGCCGACTCTTTGCGACCCCATGAATCGCAGCACGCCAGGCCTCCCTGTCCATCACCAACTCCCAGAGTTAACTCACACTCACGTCCATTCAGTCAGTGATGCCATCCAGCCATCTCATCCTCTGTCGTCCCCTTCTCCTCCTGCCCCCAATCCCTCCCAGCATCAGAGTCTTTTCCAATGAGTCAACTCTTCTCATGAGGTGGCCAAAGTACTGGAGTTTCAGCTTTAGCATTATTCCTTCCAAAGAAATCCCAGGGCTGATCTCCTTCCAGAATGGACTGGTTGGATCTCCTTGCAGTCCAAGGGACTCTCGAGAGTCTTCTCCAACACCACAGTTCAAAAGCATCAATTCTTCGGTGCTCAGCCTTCTTCACAGTCCAACTCTCACATCCATGCATGACCACAGGGAAAACCTTGACTAGAGAAACCTTTGTTGGCAAAGTAATGTCTCTGCTTTTGAATATGCTATCTAGGTTGGTCCTAACTTTCCTTCCAGGGAGTAAGCGTCTTTTAATTTTATGGCTGCAACCACCATCTGCAGTGATTTTGGAGCCCAGAAAAATAAAGTCTGACACTGTTTCCACTGTTTCCCCATCTATTTCCCATGAAGTGATGGGCACAGGTTAGCTGGGTGCTTTGCTTAAGAGTCTCATGAAGCTTAATTAAGATGTCAACCAGGGCTGGGTTCTCCTCTGGAGGTTCAACTGGGGAAGAACCTTCTTCCCACTCGCATGGCTGTTGGCAGCATTCATTCCTCCGTCCTTGTGGTTACAGGACTGACAGCCTCGGGACTGTCTTCGGGCTCTCAGGCTGAGCGCCTTCAGCTCCTTAAGGTCATGTGTATTTCTCTGCCACACTGCCTCCCCAGCATTCCATTTATATATCCAAGCCATCAAAGAGAGTGTGTAGAGTAAGCCTGCTAGCAAACAGTTTACATAATGTAACACAGTCACAATGGGTGACACTCCATCACCTCTGCTGGATTCCACTGGTTAGAATCAAGTCCTGCCCAGTCTCAAGAGGAGGCCACTATAGAACGGTGTGAACACTAGGAGGTGGCGATCCTGTGGGACAACCCTAATGTCTGTGACAGTGACCTTGGCAGGTCACTCAGCACACACCAGCTTGTCCTCTATAAAAATGAGGCCCTATGAGCACAATGGAGTCCTTACAGACACATGTAATACACAAACTCGCTTTAGAATGTAACCAAGGTCAGATTTGCCTCCATGACACTGTTTAAACCACACAACAACAAATCTAGCAGGATAGATTTAGGTTAAAGAGGCTTAAGATTAAAAGAGAAGCAAGGCAACCCTTTAAGCCAGAGAAATACTTAAGACCTCTCAACTCATCACCCATCTATAGAACTTTGGTAGTTCTAAGCAGAATTCACTCAACATTCATTTATTCAATAAATGTGAATGCCCAGGCTTCCCCATGGAGATACTCCTCTTGACACAAAAATATCTTAAGGGATTTTTCAGAGAGCAATTCTATGATTTTTATTTTACACACTTAATTAAGCACCAAATCTCATGTGCAATCAGATTTCATTGTCCAAACCTCATAGGTTTGTCCTAATAAAACGTCATTAAAAGGGTAACTTAATGCTTGGTTCTTAATTGTTTGGTGAACATTCTCTTACCTCCCATTAAATTACTAAGCATGCAAAAAAGATTCGATGATAAATTTGGCCTGAAATATTGGCTCAGTTTAATCTCACATTCCCAAAAAGAGGGTCAAACTCCGTATCTCTCTCTCCTACACAATTTACAATTCAATAACGGTAACCTCAAAACCCAGTAAGGGCACTGTTCACATTCCTAGCAGCTTGCTGCCGAGAGCAAAGAGGCAGATGATGTTCGAAAGATGAGCAATTATGCCAAGCCAATCGATACAATGAACTGCAAAGATTAATCCTCTACAATCCTTTTTCTTTTTTCCTACAGAAGCCTGCATTTGGACATTTCTTGCTGCTTTCACCCACACCTCTATCATCTTCTCATAAAATAAAGACAAAACATCAACAACTAAGAGCTTGCTGTCCATTAGAACTAAATGTTCCTCTTCTTTTTTTTTTTTTTAGAAGAACATTCCCTGCGGATTTTGGACTGAGACAGTAAAAAGGAAAGGGGAAGCATCATGTGTGGGACACAGTGCCAGATGAGGTCCCCAGGTGAGGTCATGTGTCCCTCACATTCACCCTAGGTGATGGAAATGATCAACTTTGTTTTACAGTGGGAGAAACAAGCTGTGAGAGAGGTCACACAGGTTGTGCAGACACACACACATACACCAAACAGCAACTGGAAGCCAGACGCTCAGAAGAGGATTCCCTAAAACGGAGACGTCTCTAACAGAGGAGAATCCCCCAAACAAATCATCTGCTCCGCAAATATTTGGAAGTCTTCTATATGCTGGACACCACCCCCCACTGCATGACTTGGAAATAAACCAGAGGACCAATAAAGAGGCGAGACCCAGAAATACCTGTAATCTTGGTGGGGTAGTAAGCTGGGGACAGGGAAGAAAGATGGCTTGATGTATACACAGTACGTCTAACAAGCTGAAACAGAAAAATAAATGCCGCAAACCTTCCTGGAGAGGGTGTCTGTATGTTGGGATGTATGTGTCAGCAGATAGGGCTACCTTACCCACACGGAGGGCTCTAGCACCCAACTCATCAGCCCAAGCGCCGTGAAATCATTTTAATTCTCTGCACCTCACCTCGGAGGCTTCAGTCCCCTCCTGTAAGCTCCCCTGGATCAATGTTTCATCCGCTACGTTTGGGTGAATCACTGATCCTTCTCCTTCATTCTTTTGGTCCAGGCTCACAGAATATTTCCTGCACCTTTATTCCATTATCCCATTCTATTATTTTCCCCATCGTCTGTTTTCCACTTTGAGACATTAAAGGGAAACCCTCTCCTTAAGGGTTACACAAGCCAATTTCTTTCTCTTCACCTGCCAGGGCCCCTTTAATCATGAAACATCAGGAAAGACCTACAAACCCAAACCCCCCCCCCCCTTCTACTTTTACCAGTCCCATGGAATCAAATCTGGGTCTTTTATTTGCCTGCAGAATAGTACATCAAAAGAAGTGGGACAGGGGGCCTGTGATTAAAAGACTGTAGCAGCTCAAGGATACAACCAAAATGCTACATGCCTGACTTAAGGACTGGCCACTAATTAAATGCAAAACAGCAGCACCAGTGCAGAATGGGACCTCCAACACTATACTGGGTTTTTCTTTTTTTCTGCCCAGTGAGCACCCCTAGTTTCCCCCACCCTCTTCCCACTGCATTTTCAAAGTGTCTGGGACCAGATGAGCAAGCAAGCAGGATGCCGTTAATCAACCTTCCTCATCTGTGTGTGTGCCGCTGCATTCAGAGAGAATTAATAACCGGCTGAGCTGAAAACAGAGGACCAAGATGCTGCTGGCTCCCATTCAAGTGCTCTGGGATTCCTGGCTGTCCCTTTAAGCCCCAAGAGCTCAAACTCACCTGTTCTTCTGTTAAAACCCTGAAAATCGGAAAGCCCTACGGAAACCCTCTCTGGGCTTCAGAAAACCACTAGAGATTAACAAAATTGAAAGAAAACAGTGCTCAGGTATTTTCCTCTGTGAGGATGTTAAAATGGATGTTAAACCACTTGTGGAGCTCACTTTGCAGGTTCAAGGTATTTATCCAGGTTCTTAACGCAGGCTGGCTGGCTGCTGGCAAAGGTGTGATTGAAGGCAGTGAGGGAGGGAACCCTGCCCCCAGATATCTCCCCAGCCAGGTTATCCTACTACAGATCAACTCTTGGGGTTATTAAGGAATTGTCTGTCCTAGAGGAATTAATATGGGGAGGCTTTCAGCTGCCCAGTTATTCATTGAAACAGCCCTAATGACACATATGTTGAATAACAACAACCAAAATAAATAGCAATAAACACAATAGCTGATTCTACCTAATGAAAACTTCCCGTGTGTCAAACACTGTGCTGTGAGCTGTATACACATTTCCCACATACTGCTCAGGTGATATTTTCTCCATTTTATGGACAAGGACACCTGAAAGGGTTGCACAAATAGTTACAACTGAAGCCAAGGTTTAAATCCAGGCAAGTGACACCAGAGCCCAGTCTTCTAAAGACTGTCCTGTTCTGCCCCTTTCACATGTGGTGGCTAGGTGGGTTTGCAAAACAAAGCTGGCCAACCGGGAAGAGAGCCAGGGGCCTGCAGGACACAGCACGGCCAGTGGGGGCAGCAAAGAGCCCAGGAAGAGAGGGAGAGAGGTGCTGGAAGGGACAGGGAAGAACTGACCAAAATGAAGCTTGTTTTACTCAGCAGAATAATTACAGGCAGAACCCTTGGAGCCGCTGCTGCTGCTGCTGCTAAGTCGCTTCAGTCGTGTCCGACTCTGTGCGACCCCATAGACGGCAGCCGACCAGGCTCCCCCGTCCCTGGGTTGGAGCCACACCTGGGTTCAAATTCCAGCTCAAATCGTGAGCTGCTGGAGATCAACTTGCAATGCTGTTCCTCACTTACCCTGTCTCTGGCACAGGGTCCTACACATGGTAGTTCCTACATTTGGGGAAAAAATCAGTGTAATTAATCTGATCAATGCTTGATAGACTTTCTCAATGAGAGACAGACTGAGATGGGAAGACCAAGAGAGACAGAAATAAATTCAAGCTCTCTAAGTTACTAGCTGGTGACCCTGGCCAAATGTTCATCACTCTGTTCCTTAGCTTCCTGTAAAACGCAAACAACAACCCTACTCACCCCAGCAAGAAGGGCTGATAAATCCAATGGATTCAGAATAGCATTTCACACAGCATAAGTGCTATTTAAGCATTGTGTGTGCTCAGTCACTAAGTCATGTCCAACTCTTTGTGACCCCATGGACTACCAGGCCCCTGTGTCCATGGAATTCTCTAGGCAAGAATACTGAAATGAGTTGCCATTTCCTTCTCCAGGGGATCTTTTCAACCCAGGGATCGAACCCAAGTCTCTTGCATTGGCAGGTAGATTCTTTACGAATACACCCACTTGTGAAGCCTGAAAAAGAAAGCTTGGGTCGTCCAAAATAAGTCAGTCATGGGAATGTGATGTCCGACATGGTGACTAGAGTTAATTATACTGTGTTGCATTTTTGGAAATGCTGAGAGATTCAAACTTCAAAGATCTTATCACAAGAAACTATCTGTACCTGTGTAGTGAGGGATGCATGGATGGTAAGGAGAAGTGTGGGGATCAGTTTACAACATATACAAATACCCATTCATTATGTTGTAGAACTAAATCTAATGCAATATTATATATTAACTCTAATTAAAAACTTGGTACAGATTAGTTAAAGAAAATTTCTGTTATTTAAGTGTTAACTGTGTTTTACTTTTATAACAACTCTGCCAGGAAATAGTCCTGGTTCAAACAACCAGTCTGAAAAACTTGAGTATATGCAACAGAAAGAAGTGTGTATGTCAACCAAAAACATGGTGAGAGTTCACAGCAGCCTAAAGCATAGGATAGAAGAAGCCTGTATGTTCAACACTAGAATGGATGAGTAGAGTGATTTGTTCATACAATGAAACACTACACAGCAATAAAGAACTACCATTACATGCAACAGCAGACATGAAGCGCACCAAACAATTCAGACGGGAAGGAACACAGGCTGTACGTTTCCATTCACACAAAGCTATAAAAGAGAGAAAACTAAGCTCTGCTGGCAGAGATGGAGTAGAGGTCATCCTAGATAGCATATTCAAAGGCAGAGACATTACTTTGCCAACAAAGGTCCGTCTAGTCAAGGCTATGGTTTTTCCAGTGGTCACGCATGGATGTGAGAGTTGGACTGTGAAGAAGGCTGAGCGCCAAAGAATTGATGCTTTTGAACTGTGGTGTTGGAGAAGACTCTTGAGAGTCCCTTGGACTGCAAGGAGATCCAACCAGTCCATTCTGAAGGAGATCAGCCCTGGGATTTCTTTGGAAGGAATGGTGCTAAAGCTGAAACTCCAGTACTTTGGCCACCTCATGCGAAGAGTGACTCATTGGAAAAGACTCTGATGCTGGGAGGGATTGGGGGCAGGAGGAGAAGGGGACGACAGAGGATGAGATGGCTGGATGGCATCACTGACTCGATGGACGTGAGTCTGAGTGAACTCCGGGAGTTGGTGATGGACAGGGAGGCCTGGCATGCTGCGATTCATGGGGTCGCAAAGAGTCGGACACGACTTAGCGACTGAACTGAACTGAAGACGAGCTGGGTATGAGGAGAAAGCGATGCAAGGGACCCACTTGGGAGCTGGAATTTTGCAGTCTTTCTGAATAGTGGTTTCGTGAGGGTGTGTGTATATGGTCAGGCCATTCAAGATGGCTGCTGTCTTGCTCTCTGTACATTCCCTACTCAACCAGGCCTTGTTTCATTCACATGACAATCCAACCCTCTGAATTATAGGGCTTAATCAGTAACTGCCTGCATGCTTGTCCCTGCCCCAGCTGCTGGTTTCCCTGGTAACTAGTGAGCTAACCTGAAGTCAATTCCCTCTATAAATGGTAGCCCCCTCCTCTCTTCAGTAGACTGCTGCCATGCCCTGCCTGCCGTCTGCTGTCAATGATGGAGTGTCACTCCAGGACCTTTTGTTAAAGATCTCTTGTCCAATAAGCTACTGATGTCTCTGTCACTGTCTCTGGGCTCTTTCCTCAGGGGCTGGGCAACTACTAGGCTTGCAGGCCTGTGGGGTGCCACCCAGAAGTACATCTGTGCAAATTCACTAAGTTCTAATGGTTAAGCTTTGGGTACTTTATTAGAAGCGACACTTCAATTTTTAAAAATTAAAAAGTACTGAGTCAGTATGGTATGTGACGTGATAGTATGTCCCATTTTAGTAATTAATATTCAAACACGGATGCATGTAGACTGTATTTCATTAATATAATTGTTTAGGTGAGAATGGACACATCTGTTTCAATAAAAATATGGGAAACTATGGTAAAACAAAACAAACTGCTCAAAGGCAGTGTGCAAAAGACTGAAATTTGGAAATCACTAAACTATGAGTAGCACACACCCTAGCTAAAGAGGAAAGTCAAAAGAACCTTTATTGTAGCCCAGAATGAAAAAAACAAAGAAATTACACCCAGGGACCAAATCCAGCCCACTGCCTGTTTTTTAAAACCCCAAAACTAAGAATGGCTTTTTAGATTTTTAAATGGTTGAGGGAAATCTAAAGGATAGTATTTCTTGACATGTGAAAATCATATGAAATTCAACTTTCAATGTTCACAAATAGGATGTTATTGGAACATAGCCTTGCTCACTCATTTACATAACGTCTCTGGCTCTGTTCCCGCTGCAACAGCAGAGTTTAAAAGTTGTAACACAGACCACATGACCCACAAAGCCTAAAATATTTACTATATGGCCACGTACAGAAAAAGTTGGCGGATCCTGGCTCTAGCAGTTAATTTCCATCTTTGCCACTGATGTTGCCCATAAAGTTACCTACTTTCCTAATCTCTCCTCACTCAGATGCTGTCGTCCAACACCCAATATGATAAGATTCTTGGCACCAAATCCTGACTTTATAAAGCCCACAGTGTGTGTCTGAACTCTAAGGTCTGATCCAATGACAACTAAGTCATTGAGTATTATTAGAAGATCCTATTATTATTATCATGCTATTATTATTATAGGATAATAATTATTATCCTATTATTATCATTGAGTATTATTAGAAGATCCTAGCCACAAAAGACAATGCAATCTCGACGTATCAGGAGCTAATATTAGAAGTTAGTTTCTTGTGTAAGTGGCCATTTTTTTTCCAGAATGTTTACTCTGCCCTCAGGTTAGTTCTTGCTTAAAAAACAACCAATTCTCGAGTCCTTTTTTGTTTTCAAGCCACTAGTGTATCTTCAAAGTATAAACATTTAAGGGTGTTGTTGGAAAAGCACCAGTAGAAAATAACTAAGGTGCTAATTGGCTGATAAGAAAGAGCAACTGTGAAAGGGTGATGGAACATGAGTTTTCCCACCTCTGAACTTTCAAAAGGCCTATTTCTTCCACATGGAATATCCTTCCTGCTTAGCCCCACTGCGGCTCAATCTCCCTTACTACACTGAAAGCGCACTGAATATGAAATCCATATTAAAATCAAGAATCACATCCACCACCTTATGCAAAATAAGCATGTGAGAAATACATGGAGAAAGGAAGAAATTTACAAAGTCCTATCCTCACTCAGTAAATACTGAATTGATGAAGATACACTGAATGTATCTGCTCATCTCCTTAGATTTTAAGTGACTATCTTTCCGTGTGTGAAAGCAGGAACTATTTTATGACAGACAAGTTAAAAATCTACCAGGGTGAATTTGTCCTTTTGGAAACAGGGTAAATATCTTGCGATTGTGAAAAATTCTTTCTTGTGGAATGCTATTTATGAAAAGGCATGAGGTTTCTACTGCCTCTGTCTAATGTTAATCATTTATGAAATACTGTGGCTCAGCAACTAGACTCGTTTCAGGCAGTAAATACACATTTCCTGTCAAAATGCATCAAATGGGTAAGGCTTCAATTTATTTGAGAATGAGTTGTAACTAACTTCAATATGGGCAATTTGGAGAAGTCTCTGATGGCCGTTAATAGCCTTGGCTGTTTTCTTCACTTCTTGTCCTCATACCATAGAGTATCTCTGAGTGACTCTCCCAGAAATGGTTTTCAGGATCAACCTGTATAGTATTCATTCCTTTGATTCAAAATCTGTTGTACAATGTAGGCTTCCCTCCAGTGGGTTTTTGAGAACCAAAGCTAGGTCTACACATAACTTGAAAGGGTGTTCTAGATTTGCTGTTGTTGTTCAGTCGCTAAGTTATGTCGGATTCTTTGTGACCCCGTGGACTGTAGCCCACCAGGCTCCTCTGTCCGTGGGGTTCTCCAGGCAGGAATAGTGGAATGGGTTGCCATTTCCTCCTCCAGGGGATCTCCCTGGATCTGGGAGCGAACCTGCATCTCCTGCACTGACGGGTGGATTCTTTACCACAGAGCCACCAGGGAAGCCCATATTCTGGGCTGTAAACTCTTCTACCACATTATGAACTCATTCAGGGACGTTGTAACCTTACTTGTCACTGCATTACACTTGTACCATTTCATCTCACTGCATGTGACAATGACATAAAAAAATACAGGCTTGCTCCTTTACAAAAATTTAGTCAAACGGTAGGCAGGCCAGAGCAGGTAGCTCAGTTCCACATAGCAGGGTCTCAGGCTACTTCCATTTTTCTCTTCAGCCATCTGCCTTTCATTCTCAAGGTCACTCACAGTCCAAGACGGCTGCTGCAGTACCAACCATTACTTCACCTTCCAGGATTTAAGATATCCAAGAAGGGTTCCTGTCTCGATTTTAGGAAGACACCCCAGAAACACACCCAGTATTTCTACATTCATTTCACACCATGAGAGAGGCTGTTAAAATATGGTCTTGGTTCCACACAGCAGGTGCCTGGCTAGAAATCAGGGTTCCATTATGAAGGGAGGTGGAAAGATATAAGCAAGTAGCATCTCTTCCGTAAGCCTGTATTGTATATGTACACTTTGTATGGATGACCATCAAGGATCAAATAAATGAAAGAAATGAACATTGTCCAACTTGCTGTCTTTCGTCATTTCAAGGAACCTCCCAGAAGACTGCATTTCAGCAGCCTAGAAGGCAACATTCACCGTTATATGTATTTCTTCTAAGTTTGACATTTCTTCTCAAACTGGTCAGTATCACATACTTCCTTATCCTGTTACCATAATAAAAGATTTCAGGCATAAATAGTACCTCAATTGCACTTACAATGAGACCAAAGTATTTTACGGTTTAAACTTTTAGATTTTTGCCTCCGGTGATATTTATAGATAAAACCATATGTGTATATATCTCATTGAACCCAAGAGTAGAATTAAGTCCTCTGCTGCTAACACATCCCTGTGTATCAACGTGGAAAAGACTTAAGAGTTCAGAGAAACGATGGCATTTATGTAACATGGAATGAGACAGCAGATACCTAAACTCTGAATTCAATACCTCTGAGTTTTCACTCCAATGCCCAGCCTTATGGAAGATCACTACATCTTGGCAGAAGGAACGTGGCCTCTGGCAGAACTTCAGGAATAACGACAATGTGTCTTGACACTCTGAGCTGCAGCTTTTCAAGGATTTCCACATAATAACAACTGGCAACTCCCAGCACTGCTTTATACGGGGCAGATCACTGTTGGGTCAAGTAGGTAAAAGGCGTAAGTACTCAAGGGAACATGTGAGACTTAAAGGATGAGAAGGAGCCAATCAGGAAAGAGGAGGAAAACTAATAGAGGATGCACATTCCAAGGCAAGTACAGAGCCACTGAAGAAGTAATAAGTTTAGTGCGTTCTAGGGGAAAGATGGATGGCCAGTGTCATCACCAGGAAGCAAGCAAGGGGGCGAGGGCTCAGATGAGATCAGACAGAAAATCAAGACATTGGCAATCATCATGTTTCTCCACTACCTCTAATACAACTTTGGCTTTTCCTGCAAACAAACACATGTTCAACATGGGAATCTTACTAATCTGTCTGTCTCCATCACCCTCACTCAATCTACTTCAAAAACTCTCCATCACTCTCACTCAATCTACTTCAAAAACTATCTTCTAAGAGAAGGAAAAGAAGGTATTGTTTTGATGGCAAAGTATGCCTAGTTTTAAAATACATAAAAATTCCAGAAGTATAAAACATCATTTGCTTTAAAACAAGGTTTTCCATAAATTTCCTGTAACATTGGTTTGTGTATTTTTAAAAATAAGATGTACATACAAATACACAGTCCTATCTCTTGTATTGAGGGTAAGCCTTTAAAATAACCTTCTGCAAGAAAAGAGTTCCTAGCCCCTGTTACAGTATTTACATCTAGAAGGCCCTCAATTTCACTGGTTCCTGTAGCTGTGACATGCAAGGATCACTGCTTCAACCAGTTAGAGGAAAATGAAAAAAAATTTTTTTATATCTTGACATCCATCAACTGACATTTTCAAGGGCAAGAGAGAGGCAGTGCCCAAGGAGCTGTCCGAGGTGCTTAAGGTTAATGGCTGTATTTACATAGCCATCAATTCACTTTACAAAGAACTGCCCCAGTAGAACTGTACAGCTCCCACCAGGCAGCCCAACCACGTAGAGCAGACAACAGTCTCTCAACGAGGGGGAAAAGTGCCCAATAAATCTTAACAGCAGCATCTTGCTTTCATTAGATTGTTTATCTCTTTATTTTCAGTTAACACGTCTTAAGCCTCTTATTGAACAAAACAGACTACATTTCCACCTCTGCATGAGTCACTTTCTAAAACATTCTGGCACTGAAAAGTAAAACAGTAACTGTACTCCCTGGATGGTGAGTACCTCCCACTTATAACTGTCTAAAATGTGAGTCTCTAAACAGATGTGGCTATTTCAATTTAAAGTTAAATTAATTAAAATGAAGTAAAATTTAAAATTCAGATCCTTGGTCACAATAGCTACATTTCAAGTGCTCAGTGGTCACTTAGTGGCTACGAGAGCTGACAGCATGGATTTTACAACACTCTTCCTCATCACAGAAAGTTCTATTGGAAATTAAAACACTGTTCATCTAGAAAGTACAGGGCCTGACTTCTGGAGTTTGTACATCTTGATTCCAAGAGAACACAATAATGAATGGGGCGTTCTGCATCCCCACATTTTTCAGATGCATTCTTAAGCAACTTGATGCTCTAAAACATATCCTCCGATCCAGCAATTCCACTTCCACTCCAGAAAAACTCATACACATGGCTACAAAGAGATGTGTAATTATGAGAGGGCTTTCAACAGTGAACACTGGGTCTCAGTGTCAGGTACAAATTTTCTCAACAATATTCTCATAATACCCACTGTAATAGAAAAAAATGGGGAAATATGAATGTCTGTCTGTACGAGAATGGCTAATTAAAATGTAGTAGATTCATAAGTGAACATTAATGGCAGTTAAATAAGTGGACAAGTGGCTTCCCTGGTAGTCCAGTGATTAAGAATCTACCTTGCAATGCCAAGGAATGCCAGTTGGATCCCTGTTCCAGGAAGATCCCACATACCATGGGACAGCTAAGCCCATGAGCACAACTACTGAGCCCCTAAAGCCTGTGCTCCACAACAAGAGAAGCCACTGCAAAGAGAAGCCTGGGCACTACAACTCTCCAGCGGCTCGCTGCAGCTAGAGTACAGGAATGAAGACCTAGAACAGCCAAAAATAAAATTTTAAGAAGCAAATTAAGAAATGGACAAGCGCTATTAATGTATCAACATAGGTAGACCTGGAAGACAACACAAATTATTATATGTTACTATTTAAGCAAAATAAAAAATAAAACATCACACATATATTTTTTAAAACATACACAGTGTAAATAACATAAATACAGCAAATTACTATATTTTGACGTTTCTGCATTTTAAACTTTAAATTATATGCCAGATAGGCCTCCTACTTCTGTTGATCAGTGAGCATTGACAAATCAACTTAAAATGGTTACAGAGAGTCTTCTGAGATGTGATCAATACATTCTTTCTCTTCACATTTGGATAAAGTGTACTAAATATTATAAATATGTGCAGAAAAATATAAGCCAAACTCTATAAAATTTGGGGAGTGAATAACAGAAGTGGGTAGAGAGATAATTAAATGTGATCTGCACCTTTCATCCATATTGGGAAAGAAGTACGTCAAGGCTGTATATTGTCACCCTGCTTATTTAATTTATATGCAGAGTACATCATGCGAAATGCCAGGCTGGTGAAGTACAAGCTGGAATCAAGATTGCTGGGAGAAATATCAATAACCTCAGAAACGCAGATGACACCACCCTTATGGCAGAAAGCAAAAGAGAACTAAAAAGCCTCTTGATCAAAGTGAAAGAGGAAAGTGAAAAGGCTGGCTCAACATTAAAAAAACTAAGATCATGGCATCTGGTCCCATCACTCCATGGCAAATAGACGGAGAAACAATGAAAACAGTGACAGACTTTATTTTCTTGGGCTTCAAAATCACTGCAGATGGTGACTGAAGCCATGAAATTAAGACGTTTGCTCCTTGGAAGAAATGCTATGACCAACCTAGACAGCATATTAGAAAGCAGAGACATTACTTTGCCAACAAAGGTCGGGCTAGTCAAAACTATGGTTTTTCCAGTAGTCATGTATGGATGTGAGAGTTGGACTATAAGAAAGCTGAGCACCAAAGAATTGATGCTTCTGAACTGTGATGTCGAACAAAACTCTTGAGAGTCCCTTGGACTGCAAGCAGATCCAACCAATCCATCCTAGAGGAAATCAGTCCTGTATGTTCATTAGAAGGACTGATGCTAAAGCTGAAACTTCAATACTTTGGCCACCTGATGTGAAAAACTGACTCATTTGAAAAGACCCTGATACTGGGAAAGATTGAAGGTGGGAGGAGAAGGGGATGACAGAGGATGAGATGGTTGGATGGCATTACCGACTCAATGGACATGAGTTTGAGCAAGCTCCGGGAGTTGGTGATGGACAGGGAAGCCTGGCATGCTGCACTCCATGAGGTCACAAAGAGTTAGACATGACTGAGCAACTGAACTGAACTGTACCTTTCATTTTATTCTAATTTTGCTTTTACTGTTTTAGAACTCATGAGTTAACCAGCGGGACTCCCACAAGGTCACTATGATCCTGTATTACAACCGATGTCACCCTTGTCCATGCGACTCAACACTAGCAGTTGTAATAACACTGACAGCCATTCTCAGCCAGCAGAGAATACAGTCTACATGCACCAGGCTCTACAGTAAACCAAATGCCATGTTTCTTTCCTAAGTGGATATTTGTTCTTAAAAAAAAAAAAAATAATCGGGTAATTTTGTTGTTTGGATGCTTCTGCCATTTAGTCTTCCATGTAAGCTATCTTCTGTCATGCCCTCAGCTGCCTTTCAACTTGGAAGCCTCATCTTCTAACTGTCTGGAGTTGAGTGCTGGAGGGGACAAAGGGCACAGTGGCAGGCAGCCAGGGAAGGAGAGCCACAGCATCTTGACAGTTGGGCAGAGACAACCAAAGTAAAAACCAGTCGAAGGGACAACAGTGACTGATGGGTCCCAAGAAAACGTTAGTACAAACCTAGTCACATGCAATGTGCCACAGCCTCCAGGAAAGTATCACCGCAAACCAGCTATGCCATTAAAACACAGCTCTGGAGACAAAGGAGATTAAATGCCCTTGATCCAGCCCATCCCTTCTTCTCGGTGGTTGCCAGTTCTTCCCTTCCTGCCAACAGCCACATGTTTCTGTAAGTTGAGCTATCTCTGAAAAAAAATCATAAAACCCCAATTAAAAAAAAAAAAGACTGAAGATTTATTAAAAATCAACCTCCTCTCATTTGTCTTTTATTCAGAAGAGACTTCAGTTTGCAAACTTCACATTTTTTTTTTAACAGTGCAAGACAAAAGTCAAATCCACCAAAAGCTTTTCACTTCAGCAAACACAGGAGATAATTTATTCCTCCAAGTGGTAAGAGAACACAAGAAGCCAGGCATCTGTGCAAAAACTTTCCATATCCCCTCAAGTACCATAACTCCATCTACATCTCCGTCTTCTGGTCCTGACTGAACCTTCAATTATCCCCAGAATGGATGAAATCTTAAATCCATATCAGCTTTTAACATCTGCTGAGTCTTAACTATACAGAGATGAAATTCATGTATGTCGCCTGCCGACAGGATTACAATTTAAATCAGACTCAAAAGTATATGGACATAGAAGCCACATTTTCCCTAGTCAATACAGACATCAGTCCAATGACAGAAAGAGGCAATATGCATGTTACGTGCTCCACACAACAAAATTTCCTCTACATCCATTTAAACAATGGATTCTTGGGAGGGTGGTTCAGGGGGTTAGCATGGGGGAACACATGCACTCGTGGCTGATTCATGTCAATGCATGGCAAAAACCACCACAATATTGTAAAGTAACTATCCTTCAGTTAAAATAAATTAATTTTAAGAAAAGTTCTCAGCCACAGAAAATGCATCTTATGCTCTAAAGGAAACTTACGGACATAATCAACATCAGTTTCTCACCCGTAACACCTATCTAACCAACATTTAATTTGTATTTTGGGCCCAGGAATTTAAATTCATCTCCAGAATCATTCTGTTTAGACAAACATCAATGTATTACAAAACATAAAACCTACCACCTAATAACATAGTCATTTTTCTAAAATTTTTCATTTTAAAAATTTTAAATCAAAAGATGAGCTGTAAAAAGAAGTGTTAAGTCAAGTATGGTCTGAGGGGCTCTATGGGGACCTGTCAGAAGTGAACATTATCAGGCTCCAGCCCAGACTCCCTGAACCAGGATCCCTGGAGGTGAGACACGGGTATTTTAACAAAATCCTCCAGGTAATTCTATGGCCACCTGATGCAAAGAGCTGACTCACTGGAAAAGACCCTAATGCTGGGAAAGATTGAGGGCAGGAGGAGAAGGGGAAGACAGAGGATGAGATGGTTGGATGGCATCACCGACTCAATGGACATGAGTTTGGGTAAACGCCAGGAGTTGGTGATGGACAGGGAGGCCTGGCGTGCTGCAGTTCATGGGGTCACAGAGTCGGACCCGACTGAGCGACTGAACTGAACTATACCAGGTGATTCTTATGCACTGGTCCAAGTAATAATATTAAGAACTGTAATCATACCAGAATGGGGGGTATCACCAAGCAACAGTGATAATATGAAATAGACTTTTTAAAAATCCAAGATTTGCAGAGGACAAAAAATTTTTAAACTATAATCAGCATGAACCCAATATTCATATTCCCTTGTCACCTCTCAGTAAATGAAGGCAGTGCAACTCATACATGGATGTAGTCAACTGCTTGTAAGTTCATGTCTATTTATGCTATGGTTCAGAATTATTTGAACTACACACATCTGATTTAGGATTCCAGAAGGATCCACCCCCACCCCCACCCCCAGATGGAGGCTTATTTCTAGGTCTTTAGAATCAAATTAGAATATCCCTTCAGATACCTATTTGTGCAGACTTTAATTTCAAGTATATTTAAATGTTTTCCCATCTTGCTTTGGCTCATCACATCAAGCCAGGCCGCTTATGCTGTGTGATCACAATAATGAATAAACATGGGGTGCTTATAAAGGATGCGGGCACCACAAAACTGATCAATTGTTAATTCTCTAAAGTGACTATACGTGCTTTCTTTTGCAGTCACTTCATTAAGCTGTGCTTTTGGTGGGGGAAAAAAATGCCCAAGTCCTCTGTCTACTGTCTCTGTAAAGTAAAACTACGGTAATCACTCAGAGCCAGCTTAAGGCTTACCTGGGTCTTGATCATTTCCTTGTACTGTCTCAACCCACTACCACCCCCCACCTCCAGCAAGGAACGAAACTGGCATGGCATTTTAAAACACATGGGCTGCATGGTTACTAACTGCCAGAGGACTGGGGGCAGCACCATCATTTGCAGCCAAAATAACCATAATGTGTATTTACTGCCCTCTGGTTATTCTGATCATAGATCAATTTCTCAATGAGCATCTGACCCACATCTCAATCAAACTCCTCCGCGTGGCAGGGCGAGGACTTTCACAGCTTCTCTCTGGAATCAGCGTGTTTGTTACTCAGTTCTTAGCTGCCCCCACCCCCATCCCTGGGCCCTACGCAGGAGTAGTCCAGCCAATCTTTCCTCAATTGGAAGAATGGATTGGATACTCTAGTGAGAGCATTGGCTCTACTGTCCTGCCTGGGTTCAAATCATGGCTCTTTCACAAGCTACCTGTGTGGCTTCCTGCCAACGTGCCTTACTTTTCTCATGCACAGGATGGGGACGATGACTATACCTACCTTGGAGGGCTTGGTGTGTGTGTGGTGGGGGGTGGGGAGGCAGGTATAGGAATTGAATGAGACAGTGCATCAAAATTCTCAGTGCAGTAAAAGGACACATTCTCTATGGAAAATAGGACGGCAAGTCTTCAAAAAATTTAAAACAGAATTACTATACGACCTAGGCATTCCACTTCCGAGTATTTACCCGAAAGAAATGAAAGCAAAGATTCCAACAGATATGTGTACATAACACCTTTATTTGCAATAACCAAAAGGTGGACACTACCCGAGCGTCCATGGATGGATGAAAGGGTAAACAAAACATGGTGTATACACACAGGAGAATAGTATCCAAACTTAAAAAGTCAGGAAATTCTGACACACACTACAACACGGATGAGCCTTGAAGACATCATGCTATGTGAACTGAGCCAGTCGCAAAAGGATAAATATCGTAGGATCCTAGAGCAGCTCTATTTGTAAAGATACAAAACAGAATGGTAACTGCCAGGGGCTGGAGGCAGGGGAAATGCAGAGATGCATTACTGAGTGCAGAGTTTCAGTTTTCCAAGATGAAGAGCGTTCTGAGGATGGATGTTGGTGACGGCTGCTCAGCAATGTGAATGGACTTACACATTTTAAATACAGTTCAATGGTATTAAATAGGTAAACTTCTACTATTTGTATTTTAACACAATTTTTATAAATGCTGGGTGCAGTAGCCAGCAATATCCTTATTCAACAAATGATAGTCATTGTTGCTACTATCATTTTTTAAAAGGTCAACAAAGAAAATATTTCAAACATCCCTTAATGTAAATATGGCAAATACCAGCAGAAACTAGTGAAAGAGACATTTACTATCAAATGTTCAACTCCATGTAAATGTCTCCTTGCACACCCCTTGCACATCACTCTTATCCCTATGTGCCCTTATTGGGGATGTTTAAATATTAACCTGTTAGTTTCCCAAACTTCCTTAGCTGAGCATCAGCCCCTAGGGTTTGAGGTGGTAGGAATTCAGTACACATGGAGAATGAGAGGTACCAGGGGACAGACTCAGTCATCCTCCAGCTTGGTTAATAGAGCTCTAAGCTCCTGAGCTGAACCGACAGTCTGCAAAGAGCAGGACAGAACACAAAGAAGATAGGAGTTTTATCCTGGGAGGACTGAGCTCATGGTAACCAATTTTATGGCTCTTTTGATTTGAGTCTGTGGATGTGTCCATGAGAGAGAGAAAAGGAATTAATCCAGGAATACAGATGAAGAAAGCTGTGGGTCTCTGATGTGAAGCCCGGTTGCATAATCAGTTCTGAAAGCAGAGAAAAGGTAACAGATGTTTACATTACAATCTGGCTGCTTCTGGAAGAGCTGCCAAATGATTTAAATAGTAACGAAGACGGCAAGATCACCGGGCCCCAGTGACTTGTTGCCCCCACTGATACATTCAGAGAATTCACCCCAATAATATTTTCTTCAGATGGCCTCAATTAAACACCTCTTTGGATATATATATTTTGGCTTTCAAGGTACTTTCAATCTCAAACTAGACATCAGAAAAAAAAAAAGGTAGAACTCAAGGACTTAATATAACATTAATATCATGAAACTTGCTGCCTTTGGCAAAGAGGAAAGCATTTTAAAATGAATTTTTAAATAGAATAAGATACAGCCATGAAAAAGAATGGCATACATACAGACTCAGCTCTTTTCACTGATTCATCATCCTTCCGAGAATGGCTGGAAAGCACAGATGGGTCCCATACGATTGTGTGTAAAACGGGCACAGTGCACAGGAGGTCTCCACTGTTGGGGAAATTTCGCCCGACCACATGGCTATCAGCCTCCTTCCCCAGCAGTGGATTCACCAAAGGCCCTCCAGGAGACCTTTGCCAAGTAAACAAACCAGCACACAGTTTATATGAGGGATGACCCCATTTATCTAAAGTGATTTGGTCTAAATGTCTGTATGTGGAGAAAAGCAGAAGGAGGGAATTGGAAATACATTTACTGCAATATGAAAAGGAACTATTTCAATGGCAGAATTGGGTTCCTTTTTCTTTCCGTTTTATACCCTTCTACAGTACATAAATTTTCTACCCCAAACATGTATTATCTTTACAATTGTATTAGAGAAAAACAGAGAGAGAACTGTACAAAACGGAGGCCTAGAGTGATTAAAAGAATCCTGGGTTTGCATTTAGAGATCTAGGTTCCCTGCCAGAAACAGGGATCTGGGGACACTGGATAAGCCATTTCAAGACGCTGGGCCCAGAAAATTGTACTTCAGCAGGGTTTCTTTTTTTTTTTTTTCTAGTTGATTCAGTTTTTATTTTTATTTTTTTAATTTTATTTTATTTTTAAACTTTACATAACTGTATTAGTTTTGCCAAATATCAAAATGAATCCGCCACAGGTATACATGTGTTCCCCATCCTGAACCCTCCTCCCTCCTCCCTCCCCATTCCATCCCTCTGGGTCGTCCCAGTACACCAGCCCCAAGCATCCAGTATCGTGCTTCGAACCTGGACTGGCAACTCGTTTCATACATGATATTTTACATGTTTCAATGCCATTCTCCCAAATCTTCCCACCCTCTCCCTCTCTCACAGAGTCCATAAGACTGTTCTATACATCAGTGTCTCTTTTGCTGTCTCGTACACAGGGTTATTGTTACCATCTTTCTAAATTCCATATATATGCGTTAGTATACTGTATTGGTGTTTTTCTTTCTGGCTTACTTCACTCTGTATAATAGGCTCCAGTTTCATCCACCTCATTAGAACTGATTCAAATGTATTCTTTTTAATGGCTGAATAATACTCCATTGTGTATATGTACCACAGCTTTCTTATCCATTCATCTTCAGCAGGGTTTCTAACCTCAGCACTCTTGACATTTCGGGCTAGGGTGTCCTCTGCTGTAGAGGCCATGTTGTGCATTATAGGATGTTGAGCAGTATCCGTGGCCTCTACTTACTAGAGACCCACATAACCCACCCCAAGGTGGAACACCAAAGGTGACTCCAGACATAGCCAAATGTCCCTGAGGGGGCAAAACTGCCCCTCAGCTGAGAACCACTGCCCTAGAAGATTTCAGTTTCTTCCTTGCTGGAAACCTTCCTTGATTATCTCAGGAGCTGTGTCTACAGTCTGAGGTTTTAGCTGATGGACAAGGAAGTACCTTTGTTATAACAAGGACATGCCAATATTTTAATGATTCATTAAAGCACAGGATAATGTGAAATTGAATAAAGGAATAAAACCATAAATTTTCAGAGAAAACTTTAGGATATACAACACAGATGTAAACCTAAGAGAATTCAAGCAGACATAATTAATGGTCATCAAAAAACTAATAATAAAAGCAATGCTAGTTTTTGACAGTTCCACTTTTAGTTAAGACAATGGAAATGCCGCAGAAATGTTTGACTGGTATCTAGTTTGGAATGAACTTACAGTGCTAACAAAGCCAACATAGACTATTTTTTCTGCAATGCATATTTTTATTTTAAAAGAATCCCATTGTTCTCTCTTTATAAGAAATATAAACATATCTTCCTATCTTTCTAAAAGGGATTATGCTACTCTTCTGTACTAACAAGACTACGAACAATCTCTTAAAATAAAACTAATTAGCCACATCTTTACTATCTTTCTAAATACACCATATTCCTCTTATTTGGCATTGTATTAACAAGAATTCCCTAATATCTGACGCTACTGTATTTCTGAATGAAAATTATTTATGCTCACGCTAATAACTTGCTACTGTTTGATCCTGACATCTTCTGAATTAAAAAGAATGCCAGAGAAAGAGTCAATGTGGTTTTACATGAATGACCTTTGAAAACCAGTAGTTCATCCATACGGAGAAAGGGATTTATTAACCCTATACCTGGTACACACTAAGTGTTCAACAAAGGTAAGATGCCATTGTCAATATTCATTGTCATACTTAAAAAAGAGTATTATTCCAAATTATTGGTTTGGCTGCACAGCAACTAGAAAGCACAAAGTATGAAGGAAGAGATTATCACACAATAAATAAATGTCCTGAGTTCTTAGACCTGAAGTGATGCCTCAGTATCGTTTTATCATCCTTGTCTTGCCCTGTGCTCAGGTCCAAATTGAGTCACCTTACCCGCTCCTCCTCCACCATAACCTCTCAGTTAAATGTCTCTTTTATAATTACAATACTAAGCTACCAGGAAGTGACCCAAGCTAACTGCTGCATATAGTTATCAAATCTCTGAGTCAGGTTCAACGAACATAATGTTCTAACTAAGACTCAATAATGGAAGAAGTGGATGTGGTCCTCCTTCCACAGAGAGAGCTAAAATGTGGGTCCTAGCACATTACTAAAGCCATTCCCTGCAGGTTTTCACCAGAAAGCACAGTGGGCTAGGAGTAAGGATTCGGGGGTTCTAAGCCCACAGTGGATCCAAGTCACAACATCTCCTACTTCTGATCTTCTGGAAAAAGGAACTCTGAGATACTTTTCAGATTCAAACTTCTGCTTGCCTTTGACTCTCCCCTTAAACCACACTGCACAGTTAAATTTATATTAAATACAAAACCCAAGAACCCTCTTAACTGACTTTATGGAGGAAAGTAGATTTAACTTAAATGGCTACTGCAAAACAGAAAGAGTTACTTTTATTTTTTTCAATAGATATTAAAAACATGGGAAGCCAAAGTTAATTTTACGCTGTGAGCAGTGGGTTGCCAGAGTTCACAAAATGAGTTGGCTATTATTGTAAAACCAAACTCCACACACCCATTCAAGCCTATATAAGTAAGGGCTGCCTAGGAAGGATCTGAGCTTTTTCTAATAGTGTTTTCAAAAGAAATAATTATGAAGTCATTAAGGTAGCCAAAATTGTTTCACCAACCCCTTTGTAGACGTCTTTTTCTATTGCCTGTCCCCCTACCCTCAATCCCGAATCTGTTTGACAAATTAGAATGAAGAACACTATTTGATCTCCCAGTCATTTATGATTGACTTCAAGATTTATAGGTACTCTGGTAATCCTAGCAGATTCATACCCAACACCTGATGAAAAGTACACTTGTATGCAAACAAGTGAGTCCATCACCTAGATGTTCACCTATTTCAAAGAAAAAAAAAATCAAAAGGTTAGTCCATTTACTATGATGTCTCTCCATCAGTAAAGAAACAGAGCCAAATGCAGGGTGAAAAATTTCCAAAGAAGAAAGCAAAAGGGGGAAAATGTACTTATGCAAATTCTAAAGAGATCTATAAAACTGCAATCCGAGAATTTTATTATTAAGCTAAGCTTCTTAGTGTAGAAATCCCCAAAACTCTCCAACTGGGCAGCTAATAGAGAGTTAGGAAGAACCAAAGGACTTCCCTCTTTCTCTGATTCATCACAGGCAATATAGAAACCCTTGCTGAATATGATAATGTGACTTTTGTCAATGCATGTTCAAATCAGATAGAGGATTGGCTGGTGATGATGTCATACCCAAGGGTTAATCTCCATTGAATGTAGTTTTAATACCATATACATACCATATACACCAACACATCATTTATATAACAGTATTATATTAAGTGTCCCAACAAATGAACTGTGCAGATAATAAAAGCAGCTATTAGAGAAAGGCTATGTGCCACTGAAAAGTAGGTAAGGGGACAAAGAATCTGTGTCTGTGTGTGACTAAATGGAACTAGGTCATCAAACAAAACACATCTCTAAAAGGAGTCAAAAAATGAATATTGAAATTTAAGTGACTCAGAAAATTCTAGAACCAGATATTTGGAAAAGTTCCCTCAAATGAAAAACTATTCAGTAATCAAGTTGAGATATTTGTATTTGTGTGCAAGTTTGTGGGAGAAGAAAAAACAAATTAGCCATCCAAAAATAAGTGAACTGGCAGCCACTGCTTATCTGGTAAGAGGAAAACTGGCCACATCAAATCATGACTTACAACCTTATAATACATTTCAAAGTGTCAAAGGGGAGTTAAGATGGTACAGAAGGAAGAGAACAAAGTCATCCAAAGCTGAAAAATGAAAAGAACTGAGGAAGAAAATCTTGAAATCCATTTTTTTGGACATGAGAATATTGATCAAGAAATGCCTACACAGATAAAGAAAGCTTTTTGCACAAATGAGCAATGTCCATTCACACAGTCAATTTGGGAGAACATAAGTCATCATTAGTCGTAATGATTCTGAAAACTGCTCTCACACCGCCTTATTAAGATCTGTATTTCCAATCCAAAGGCAGTGCTGGGCTTACACACTGATTCACAACCATAAACAACAGAAATGCTCCTCATTGTAAAACCACAGTGAGCTGTTGAATTCTGCAAGTCACACATCTGTCCTCAAATGACTGAGTGCAAAACACAGATTATATCAGGAAATGGATGTTCTTAAATTATTTTAGCCTTTTTCTGTTTGCTTTGAAACCCGGGCCCTGCCTGAACAGGACTCAGACACACAAACTCATCGTCCCTCAGCAAGTGGCCTGGAAGGAGGGCAGGTCTGACCAAGAAACTGAACCATCATCGGAAACCAGTTTGGGCATATGGGTCTGCAGGTATGGGCTTCAGGTTGTTGAATCCCCAGACCACGGATATTACAGAAAGAATCAGACCACGGCTTTGAACGTCTCTGTTCCCACGCTCCAGGGTCACTTGTCACATCACATCAACCTTGCCCGTCTCGGAGGGACAGCGGTTGAAAGTTAAAGAGGAACCGACTACACGGATACAGACACTTCCTCAAGGGAGTCCTAAAATCCTGTTTGGGGGATGGGCACAGGGGTAGGTTTCAGCGAGGAACCATGAACTCGTGTATGCACATCTGGCTGAGGAGTTGCTTCACAGCTTAGCTAAGGTTCTCACGGGGGTCTGTGGAGCTCTCAAACGTTAAGTGACGCTGATTCAGGAGAAAAACACACCAGTAGCACCGTGTCTGGCCTGGGTTGTCTCCCTAGGTGCGGGTTATCAGGCTTTCCACATCGTCCCCGAGGAAGAGAACATGGCTTAAGGTTAAAGATGCCCTCCCTTCCAGGGGCTGACTGACAGAGCAAAGGAAGCAACAGCGGACGAAACCGAAAAAGATGGGAAGAAATCTAAGCACGCCGGCTTGGTGAACAAATGCTAGATACCTAATGTGGGAAGGGACGGTACTTCTAGACCCGCTCCGCTTCTCCCCTTGCGTGGGAAGCTTCGCGCTCACAGCTGCAAGTTGCACCCCGGATCACGCAACGTCCTCCCAGCAAGAGCCGGGCAAGCAGGAAATCAGCTGTAGGCTAACCCGCTCTCTCCTTCAGGCTCCTATAAAGATACCGGCTCAGACTTTTTCAAAACAAGGACTCGCGACCAGTTCGCCCTCTGCCTCTACATATCAATCCATCAAGTGACCTCTCAGACATTCACGGAGCACCCTCGGGATCTCTGAGTGACAGACACAAACCCTGAAGTTGGAAGCGTGCCACACACACCCTGCTTCTTAGCGAGGTTTCCAACTTCGGGGTGCACGGCAGCCTCCGCCACAGGAGGTCACTCCCGCAGTCCAGAGCTCCAGGATGAGCGGGAGGAGGCAAGTCGGTATCGGCCCGAGAGGCAGATGCTGCCCAGGAGACAGATCGTGAGCAAAGGGTCCCAAGTCACCCCAACCCCATCTTCCCGCCTCCTCCTTGCCCTTTCAACCTTCCTCACTCAGCTAAAGCCGGCAGCCAAGTCTGAAACTGCGTTTGCAGAGCGACACACCGATTTCCCTCCGCACCCGAGCCAGAGGACGCTCACCGTGCCGCCTCCCCGCAGACATCCCCACAGAGGTCCATCACCTCCGCAGGCTCGCTCTGAAAGGAAACTCCCAAGTCTCTCTGAAGACAAGTCCGAAACTGCATCCAGAGAACAAACGTCTGCGGAAGCAGCAGCTGCGACTCCACTCCTGGGGTCTGGCAACAGCCTCAGTGCGCCCCGTCCAGGGCGGCGCGCAGCCAGCAGTGCTGCAGAGCCAGGCTAGCAAGCCCATGGGGAGGGCAGGGCCACCGCGGGTCACAGTGATTGGCCAGGCTGGTTGGCTGCCCCCGCCCCCGCCCCCGCCCCGCCTGGTGGTCCACGTGGGTCGGCCCTCTACCCGGCCTGCAGTCCCGCTCGGTCCGGGTACTCCCAGCATCGGACTCCGCGCGCCTCTCCCTAGCGCCTCGCTGTGGCCATCGCTCAGCAGGTGCTAGGGAAAGCTCTTCCTTCTGAAGAGCTGAGCGCCTCGTGGAGCCCTGCATCAGAGAGGAATTTAGGGCTCGCCTCCCAGCTGAAACAATCCCCTCACATGGTTTCTCCATCGGAAGACCCAAGGCAGCTTGCAAACAGTTTTCCTTAACTGCCCTGAGCATAGCACATGCATAATTAATCCCCCTTCTTTTGTAACTTGCTTGCAAGGAAAAGGAGGGAAATCTGCACAGTGATCACCTGAACACTTTACTTTAAAAAATCATGAAAGTACCGCTAAGGCTTCTTTGCCTGGAACCCCACACCAAATCCTCTTCCTTCTCCCGTCCCCAAGTAACAGTCATAATCCGTGACTTAATACTTACATAGTATTCATTTTACAGAGAATACCTCATCTGATCTTCATTTTATACACCAGAAAACAGAGACATTACATAATTTACTGAAGATCACACAGTTAATCAGTGGTCCCTGTGTAATCTGAACCTTGGAAGTCTGGTGGCAGAATCCATGTTCTTTGATATTCAAAGTGCAATCCCGGAGATGCATCCCCTGAGAACTTGTTAAGAATGAAGACTTTCAGACCCCATCCCGAAACAGCATCTTCATTTTAACAAGATCCCCAGGTGACTGGCATCTGCATAAAGTTTGAGGAGCACTGTTGTATATCACTGCGCTGTTCACTGTCATTGGTTTCCTTATCATCCTCTGGTCCTTTCACCCTGCGGTGATCATTACGCATCATTTTGCCCCAGATGTACAGGTTATATTTGCCCTTCTCTGAGCCTGCTGCTTGTGCCACTAGAAGCCTCCTGCCTCTGCTCCCCGTTCCTTTGTTCTACGAGACACCCATCATGCCATATTATTTTATGTATCATTTAACCTTTTCAACCCTTTGTCCTTTTACTCTAGGAGTTGGGGGCTCTGTAAGCCAAGATTATTACCAAGTTGTCACCACTCTAAAAGCGAATTCAAGTATCAGAGACAGAAACTTGATCTCTGAGGAGTTCCTCAGCGCTGAGATTCTACGAAGGTCAAGGGCAGATCCAAGGAAAACCTGAAACTACATGCCAAGAGATGCCAGAGTGCTCCTGATGGCATTCATTCAGTCAGTCAATGAAACTGATGGCATACCCTGGGTCTGGTGCTGGTATATACAGACATAACAGAAGTAAATGAAGCAGTAAAAATTTCTGCCCTCATACAGCTTACCTTCTAGTAAAAAAGGGGAGACAGTAATAAACACCATACGTAAGTGAAGTACAGAGTATGGTGTGCAACAGAAAGAAATGAAGTACAGAAAGGGAAGTGAGCACTGAGAGGTCATGATTTAAAATGTAAGAATCAGGCTAGTTTTCACTGAGACGGTAATATGGGGACAAAGACTTAGAAGAGCTGAGGGTGAAAGTCATTTTGAAGAACTCTACAGCCATTCAATCACCAAATACTGATCGATTGAGCACTAAGCTAACCAGGTGTGCTAAGCACGGTTCTGGCATGGGTCTGTGTGTTTATTTAAGCTCTCCTGTATTTCATATGTCCAAGTTTCCCTGAACTAAAATTTTCTCATCCTGGTAGAGAAAAGCATGTAAGCAATTTTATGTGGCTCAACCAACCCACTATCATATTTTTCCATCCTGGATGCTCAGGATTGTTAGGGGTTTCATACACTAATGTCCTAACCCACAGTACCTTGGAAGTACCCAGGTACCCAGGACCTTACTTGGAGAAAGTTTTTTACAAAAGTAATCAAATTAAAATGAAATGATTAGGTAATACAATATGACTAGTGTCCTTATAAAATGGGGAAATTTGGAGACAAATACAAAGAGAAAGCACCAGGTGAAGGTGAACAGAGAGATGGGATGATGATTTTACAAAGCAAGCAATGTCAAAGATTGAGGACAAACCTCCAGCAGAAGAGAGAAGCGTGGAACAGACTATTTTGCTTTGAGCCCTCAGAGGGAACCGACTTGACCAACTTCTTGATCTCAAATGACTACCTTCAGAACTGTGAGATAATAAATTTGTGTTGCTTAGGCTATGCAATGTAGCACTTTGTTACAGCAGGACTAACTAACAAAAGTATGTTTCTAAGGTATGATGCTAAAGTTTAAGTGACTCATAAATTTCTAATGACCGATGATGCCTTTTGTGTAATATAGCAAGAAGCCAAAATGATCTGAGGTGAGATTTACCAACCAAATCACCACAAGAAAAGACAAATTATGTTTTAAAAAAGCCAAAGGTGCCCCAATTATTCAATCATTTCTCATCTATTTATCAAAT
Organism: Bubalus bubalis; assembly: GCF_019923935.1. NCBI lineage: Eukaryota > Metazoa > Chordata > Mammalia > Artiodactyla > Bovidae > Bubalus > Bubalus bubalis. The sequence continues at coordinate 32,548,954 of NC_059177.1, read as the reverse complement.
GCCTAGTATATGTCAGGCTGTGAGATACAGTAACAGATAAGACAGATGTGGTCCCTGCTTTCAGGTGACATCATTATGGACAGAGTCAAATGGTAAACAAGTCAACAAACATATAAACAAGCTAATTTCAGACCAGAATGCTTAAAAGAAAAGACAGGAAGGCTAGAGAAATAAAGGGATGGGGGGGTGGGTTTAATTTCCAATGGCTGCCCCAGGAAGGGTCCTATGAGGGGGTGACACTTGAGACAAAGATTTCCATAAGAGAAGACCATCCAAGCAAAGATCTGGCAAAAACAGTTCCAGGCGGAGATAACAACTGCTCATCTCTTTTTGAATTTTATTTCTTTTTATTTTTGGCTGCACTGGCTCTTCATTACTGGGCTTGGGCTTTCTCGTTGCAGCAAGCAGGGGCTACTCTCTGGTTGCAGTGCGCAGGCTTCTCATTGCATTCCTTTCTCTCGTTGTGGAGCACAGGCTCTAGAGCACTGACTCAGTAGTTGTGACACGGGCTTAGTTGCTCTGGGGCATGTGGGATCTTTCTGGAAAAGAATCAAACCCATGTCCCCTGCATTGGCAGGCAGACTCTTAACCTGTGACCACCAAGGAAATATCCTTGCCATCCATTTCTTAACACCCTTTCTTTCTCTCTTTGCCACCCATGCTGCATCCTTTGAGGTTGTACAAAATCAATGTCTTTCTCTTAAAAATGGGGCCAAGGTGTTTATTTTCTTCTGTAAAAACCTGGGGAGGTCATGCCAACAGGGTTTTAGATGCTCACACACTCTCACAAAACATCCCGGGATGTGGTGACGTCACATGACTAGGATGCTGTGTTTATCTTCTTCATTTGTATAACATCCAGAATACAACTGGGGAATGTCCTAGCGCTTAATCAATACGCTGATGAGTGACTGTGCCTTCAAAATAACATTCCGACTCTCCAAGGCCTATTTATAAAATCCTCTGATTATCAAGGGAAGCTTCAGTTTTCAGCTTTGTAATGCTCATGTACTTTGAAGGCAATTTTTACTTAGGAGACTAATAAGAGTAACAGCTAATATTAATCAGAGGCCTGTGTGTGGCTCACTCTGCTAAGCGCATCTCATGGATTATTATCCCCACCACCCTACAAGGGAAATTCTATGACATCCTCTTCACAAATGAGAAAACTGGGGCTCAAAAAAATGAAGTAATAGGCCCAGGGCTGAAACCACTATTAAATGGCAGACTTAGAGCCCAAGCTGGTCTCTTTCCCTAGAAGGCTTGCACTAGGGTGGGTGAGCAGAAAGCAAAAGCATTTGTCTATTCTCTTGCTTTTGTCTTTAAGATTTTCATAGCACTGTTTTCTAACTTTTTTTTTTACACGCCAGCCCTCGAGCTTTCAAGTTCACTTATCTAACCAGATATTTGCTTTGCTTTCCCTTGCTTCAAACCGGGAACTGCAAGAACTTTGATAAATGAAACGACAGATACACTTTTTGTTTTCAGCCTGTCTGTTTTTCAGCATCCTCTGAGGAAATGGGAGTCAAGCTTCTTAGACATCAGTCTACTTTGACAGACATCCGTATCACACACGCTGACGGATCCTGAGCACAAAGGGAGTCCCTCCCCTCACTCAACTCACAGGGAACATCGTGCCCCCTGCCAGACCCAGTACTGTGTGTGATGCTAGCTCTGAGTCTCTTTGCACAGATACTAACAGATCCTCTTGCCTGAGAGTGAATACCTAAAAATGGCTCAGCTGGTCTTTGTGAATCGCCTTCCATTCCCAGTCCTGATCAGTGAGAAAGCCTGGGGAACTTGCAGAAGTGAAGAGATGAGAGGTAGGCCTCCCTGCATCCTCGATTCCCCTGCCACACTAAGGAAACGGGCGGCCGTTCTGGCAGTTGCATGACTTCCTGCCTGGGATAGCACAGTCAGGCTTGCTCTGAACTGCTGGAACTCAGACAAGGTGTCTGGTCTTCACTTTGGAAGGCTCAGGTGGGTCTCCCTATCTTTCCCTTTGCTGAGCACAACTGCTTCAATAATTTATGCCCTGGAAAAGCACAGCACTTCGGAGCAAATCAGCATAAGAAGGATTTACAAAACCACAGTGGGAAGGCATTTTCAGAGATCGCACAAGAGCTGGTGCATGGAGCACTATGAGCTCGTTCCAAGTAGGACCAGCCTCAGGGAGAATCACCAGAGAAATAAGGCTCCTTCTGGGACCCTTTCTTCTTGTCCCTTCCATCCAGCATCTCCCAGTAGGGTCATACTCCTCCTTAGTGACGTAGAAGACTGCTGCTGTCATTCCTTAATTCATCCTTTAATTGATTCTTTTATTAATTCATATAAAGCTGTGTTTGTCAAAGATGTATTTGTATCTCCATGTTCACATCAGCATTATGCACAACAGGGAGAAGCAACCCAAGTAAGTGTCCATGAATGGATAAACAAAACGTAGCACAGATATACCATGTAATGTCACTCAGCCTTTAAAGGGAAGGAAATCGCTACACGTGCTACAAGATGAACCTTGAGGACATTATGCTCAGTGACATAAAGTGAAAGTGAAGTCGCTTAGTCATGTCTGACTCTTCGCGACCCCATGGACTGCAGCCTACCAGGCTCCTCTGTCCATGGGATTTTCCAGGCAAGAGTACTGGAGTGGGGTGCCATAAACCACTAACAAAAAGACAAGAGCTGTATAATGTCTTGTATGTGAGGTACCTAGAGCAGCCAAATTTATAGAAACAGAAAGTAGGATGGGGTGGAGAGGTGGTGGGGATTACAGAGAGTTAGTGTTTAATGGGTACAGAGTTTCAGCTCTGCAAGAAGAGAAGTGTGTGGGGATGGATGGCGGAGATGGCTGTGCACCAGTGCGAAGGGGGTTAATGTCACCAACTATGCCCTTAAAAATGGTGGTGAATAAATTTCACTTTACGTGTATTTAACCACAATTTAAAACATTTTTCAAATCTAATTTGAAAATTTTCCTAAATCAACCAAAAATGGAAAAAATGAAAAGCTTAAAATGTGATATGTGATGCTATTTAAGATATGTGATTCTATTTAAGTTCTGCTGTATCACAACTTAACAGACTTAGACTAAACACACCTTCACATAACAACAACAAAAAAAATTATTTTCATCTTTGCATGTGTGCTAGACATTGTACCAGACACTCAAGATGCTGTTTAAAAGACACCCATGGGACTGATCTGCTGGTCCCGCTGCGCAGACTCCATGCTCCCAATGCAAGGGGCCCAGGACAGATCCCTGGTTGGGGAACTCTATCCCACATGCTGCCGGCTAAGAGTTGCCATGTCACAACTAGAGATCCTGCATGACACAACTAAATAAATCCTATGCAGCCAAATAAATATATATTTTTTTAAAAAAAAGGTGGTGGCTCAGGGGTAAAGAATCTGCCTGCAAAGCAGGAGACGCGGGTTCAATCCCTGGGTGAGGAAGATCCCCTGGAGAAGGCAATGGCAACCCACTCCAGTATTCTTGCCTGGAAAATCCCATGGACAGAGAAGCCTAGTAGGCTATGGTCCACGGGGGTCCCAAAGAGTTAGACACGACTGAGCAACTTCACTTTCGCTTTTCTTAAAAAAAACGAAAAGGACATTCAGAATCCCTGGCTTCAAAAACCTTAACAAAAGAATACCACGCTGACCTGATGGAGTCTGTTATTCAGTTTATACTTTCTTTCCCCAACAAATACTTACTGAGTTTCTACTACATGATAGGCTCTCTGCTACCTGCTCAGATACATCAGTGAACAAAATAGACACAGACTCAGTTCTCACAGGCCTGCCAGTCTAGCAGAAGAGAAACATAACAACCAAGAAATTATTGTTCCTCCAACTTACCTGCTCCATCAGAATTCACTGATTCTCAGCTAGACTCTCTAACAAGTGTCTTTATGAAGTCTGCTAATGATATCGAGGTATAAAGCTTATGTCATCCCTTCCATATTTGTAACATATACAGGCAATAACATTAGAAACAATATAGTAATCCAGTTTTCTTCGATACTGGATGCTTGGGGCTGGTGCACTGGGACGACCCAGAGGGATGGAATGCGGAGGGAGGAGGGAGGAGGGTTCAGGATGGGGAACACATGTATACCTGTGGCAGATTCATTTTGATATTTGGCAAAACTAATACAATTATGTAAAGTTTAAAAATAAATAAATTAAAAAAATAATAATAAAATAAAATGTGGCTTCCATTCCAAAGATGGTGTACACAATAATTTTAGCTAAAATATGGAAGGTTTCTTTTAGTATCTGTAACTTATTTTAATGTATATTATGAAAATGGATAAATGATAGCATCAAATCTGTGATTTTCATGAAAATTGTTATTTATAATGAGGTTAAATTAAAAGGTGATTACAGTTGAAGAAAAGATTATGATAACAGTAATTTAGGCATTTGGTAAAAATCAAGAAGGTGAGATCCAACAAAACCAGGACGAGAGGTGACATTTGTAAAAATAGGAGTGATTCTATTGGCAGAAATGCTTGATCAATGATAGGCTGATGAGAATGATATTATCAGGAAATACAGGTTTTATAGTCATTGGAAAAGACCCTGATGCTTGGGAAGATTGAAGGCAAGAGGAGAAGGGGACAACAGAGGTTTGGATGAAGCCAGAGGTTGGATGACATCATCGACTCAATGGACATGAGTTTGACCAAGTTCCAGGAGATGGTGAAGGACAGGGAAGCCTGGCATGCTGCGGTCCATGGTTTTGCAAAGAGCTGGACACAACTGAGAGACAGAGCAACAACAAAGTCACCTTTATGTTCCACCACGAGTTCATGTTCTCCCTTTCTAACTCTGAAACTCTTAGAGGCAGCCATCCCACAATACACCGAGCAATGACATGTTCTAAGAATCTCTTCCTTACCCATTTACCAACTCAGCTTCTTCTGAAAAGACTAAATCTAGAGGAGGATGGTGGTGAAGAATGAAAGATGGTCAAGTATCTCTGGTGCTTAGGTTGGAAGCATGCTGAGTTTGTATCATGCAAATTGTTACTGTAGCAAACTCACAGTGGAAACAATGATTACATTTCCAGTCCTTATCTGTCCCTTTTACTCTCCTTGAGCTCTAGTGCAAAGTCTGGGGCAAGGCAGGAAAGTAAGTATTGGGTTTTATTCCAACTTTCTTTGTATCTGCCCTATTTTAATACAGGCAACAAAAACCACATGCCAGTTGACTTTAATTTTGGACGAGATTTTGCCTCTACCTTAAAAGAACGTTATTTAGTAAAATGTCATGAATGTTAAAGCAGGATTTAAAGGGCTTCACTTGGACATCTGACATTTGACTCTTGATCAGGGACTTACCCACCAGGGAAGCCTAATCTATCAGACCTTAAATCCCATGGATTTCCCAAGAAAGTAAAGGACTGGACATTTGCCTGCCTGCCAAACAACCCCTTCAGAGAAACCATACTAGCCAGAACCCTTAATTGCAAGTGACAGAAACTCAACACAAACTGACAATAGGCTGAAAGGGGGAACTGCCTCTTTACATAACTAAGACATTGCAGAAGTGTTACTGGATACTAGCACTCAAGGGAGGGCACAGCGATAACCAATCCACCTGCCAGTGCAGGAGACACAGGAGACAGGGGTTCAATCTCTGGGCCAGGAAGATTCCCTGGAGGAGGACATGGCTACCTACTCCAGTGTTCCTGCCTATAAAATTCACAGACAGAGGACATGGAGGGCTACAGTCCATGTGGTCACAACAGATCGAACAGGACTGAGCACACACATGCTCACAGAGTGCATGCATTTGTTCCTATGTCTTCCCCATTTCTTCACTTTGTTCTTTGTTTTTGCATGAATTGACATCATTCTTTCCAACCAAAAGGAGGCTTCTTTCCAAAGCAGGGACAAAGTCCTTCAACAGTTCTCACCATATTTTTCCAGCCAAATGACTCCAAACACAACAAGAATTCTTTTTCGGCTTCTAATTAAAGAAACCTTGTCCCACTCGTTTCATAAGCTCATCTATATACCCAGTTTGGGCAGAGAAGATAGCACTCCCACCTTAATCATATTATAAATTCCTCCAGTAGAGGATAATAAAAACTAACGTCCAAGCAGGAATCTGCCCTATCCAATGCCTTGGTGGACTGATTCATATAACAACAGTTAATTATTATAGATTAGTCTGGACTCCTAAACCAAGAACTAGCCATCCATCTGACTTGTGTGGCTTGGCTAGAAAAGAAGCATGGGCCTACAGGCTTTTTCCCTGAAATTTGAAAATGGAAGCCCAACAGACTGAGTCTTTAGCTGGGGCAGTTGACCTTAATGACATGACAGACAATTATAGGCAATGTGCAGTTGAAGTTATAAAGAAGCCAGCCTACAGAAACTGGAGATCAGGGAGAAACACTGACTCTGAGACCACATCACCTCAGAAAGGACATTCAGGGAGCTGCATTTCTCAGTTTACTGTGCATGCCAGTGCCTGAAAATTTTGTGGTATGAAATAAGAACTGGCTAACACACTGAGTGCTTTTACTCACTCGATCTCATTTCCTCATTATAGCAACTCCATTAGAAAGTCTCTATTCTCTCCATTTTAAAGATGAAAACCTGAAGTTCATAGAAACTATTGGATTTTTTTTAATGTGATTTGTCAATCTAGAAAGAGTCTGAGTTGAGAATGTTTACCCCTGCTCCAAGCTGCTTCAGAACCTTGAGCAGCAGGGAAAGAGCTGGCCTGGAGACCTGGATTTGGCAGTCATCTACTTGAACTCCAAGTGATACTCATGAAAGCCACAGAAGGGGACTTCCCCAGTGGTCCAGTGGTAAAGAATCCACCTGCCAATGCAGAGGACATGGCTTTGATCCCTGGTCCAGGAAGATCCCACATGCCATGAGGCAACTAAGCCCGAGTGCCACAATTATTGAGTCTGTACTCTAGAGCCCAGGAGCTACAACTACTGAGCCCATGTGCCCTAGGATCCGTGCTCTACAACAAGAGAAGTCACTGCAATGACAAGCCTATGCACCACAACTAAGACCCAGCACAGCCAAAATAATAATTACAATTTCATAAAAGCCATGGAAAGGAGTAAGGCCACCAAGTGAAGGCTCACAGGTAGAGAGTAAGTCATCAGCTCACCTTGTGGGTACTCCCTGTGCTCAACATTCTGCATGTTCTGTACTTTATCAGAAAAAAGAGAAACTGAGGCAGATTTAGGGGAGATAGCAGTGATCTTGCTTTTAGGCACCATAAGATGAAAGGGACTTCAAATAGTTTATTTTTAAGGATTTGGTCATTTTTCTGCCATGCTTAAGTGGCTTCATCCTCACATTTTGTCCAGTCTGAAAAATTCAAGACAATCTCGCTTTTACACATGAATTTCTAAAGAAACCTTGCAAATTAGCACAGGCCTAAAGGGCCAGAACAACAGAGAATGAAGCAGAATATCAAGGACTGCGTGTCAGGTTGCATATGGAGACATCCAAGGCCATTCTTCCACCCTATCTTGATAAACAAGGTTGCACACCAAGTTGATTTTGCCCCTGGTAAATTTGGGCTATTCTAGCATTTTAATAAGATTTTTTTTTAAGAGACACAAAATAAATTATGATTCGTCATGTCAGCGCTTTATTTTGTAAGGTTGTTAGCACACTGTGACATAAATTTTGAGAAATAAATAAATGTGCTGAGATGATTTTTAAAATATTCCCTTTGCTTCCTTTTACTCTATGACTCTCCATCCTCACCCATAACAAATTCAAGCAGCTAGACAATATGCTTACAACCCTAGGGGAAAATATACCAAAGCAAAACTTGGAGAACAAAGAGACAAAACCATAGCTTATGAGTTTCAAAATATGCCGCTGAAACCCATGCCAGACATAATAGCTTTGAAAGGGTTTCTGAGCCTCCAAAGCCAGGGTTTTGAATATCAAAAAGCCACAGCATACTCTGAACAATAGACTGGGGAAAAAATAGCCTTCCCTCTGGTTTTCAGATAAGGTACAGATTCCATAGGCTGGATGGAAGAGAAGATAGTTTAAAAAGAAAGTCAGATGAGGGTGAATGTTACTGAGAAAGACCACTGTGGACAGCTGCCCCTGAGTTGTGTGAGGTTGACCAGACGTCTGACCTAGAATAGAAATTCACAGGGCTCCTCACTCTTGTTGCTGTTGTCATTTTGGCTGGAAAATTCTTTGTTGTGGGGGCTACTCCACTGCAGGATGTTGAGCAGGAATCTTGGCCTCCAGCTACTAAATGCAGGTAGTACCTCCAAGTTTTGACTGCCAAAAATAAGTCCAGACATTGCCAAAACTCTACTAGGAAAGAGGAGAGAAATCGCTCCTGGTTGAGAACCAATGAAAGAGGGAAAGAGACAGAGATTCCACATACACACACATACATATCTTTCTAATTAAAAAAGCCATTTGTTCTTTATACAGAAAATTGTAAGAATACAAAAAATCACCAATCCCTAAAATTATCTATACTCTATGCACTCAGAAATCATTATTGTTCATGTTCTGTCTACACACAATGTTTCATACACGTATATGTATATTCACATACCCCAAAGGTAAGGCCATATTACCATATGTTTTGGAATTGGCACTTTTTTTTTTAACATGGATTTTCTTAGAGGTATAGCATCCTTAACATGCTCATAATATAATCTAATTAGCCACCCCCTATTTCTGGACATTTAGATCACTCCTATTTCACCATCACTGGTAACGCTCTGATGGACATCTTCATATATTCCTTTGTTTTCTTAGGGTAAATTCCTAAGGAATGTTCTGGACAGGGAAAATGATATTGGAGGGCCACATCTATAATACGTTCTTCTGCACTGGTTGAAGTCATAATTTGCTGATTTCAAATACACCTTATTCCACTGGTGTTGTTACCTTTCTACAGTGCTTTCCACTTTGCCAAGTATGCAAGGCAGCTTCCAACTGTTCCTTTTTACTGACATGAAAACTAATATTCATGGAAGCTAAATGACTTGCCCAAGGCAATACTGAGCAACACTGTATCACCTGAGCCCTGGGATTTTATTACTGCTCACAGTGGCAACACATATACAGCCAAAACTGAAATAATCCAGAGAAGATCAGTATGTCCCGCATTCATGGATGAAGTGCAATTTTGTGAGCATGAGGACGTTAGGATAATTCTTGATCATGAGTTCTGTCTCTGAGTACAGTGGATTCCAGAGGTCCCAAAACATAGTCAAGGCCATGAGACTGCGGATGACTGAATCTACCACTTTCCATGCAAAATTTCACAACCAATCTCATCTCACAGTGTTGACTTAGAGGGATAATATTTAAAGATGCTAATTCCAACATCTGCTTCCTTTTTATCCCTGAAGCCAAATTATGCTGGTACAGTCTGTTTTTACTTTCTGTTATACTCTAACACAGATTTATGACCGATTAATTTCTTATCGAGGAAAAACAACCCCATCATAAGTATCTGAGATAATGACATCTAAGTATTTTATATTGCTATAACTCGCAACAGTTAGGATACAGAGTGCATCCAATGTTCATTACTTCTTAATGCTTGCATTCTTTTTCATGTTTTGATTCACACAAAAAATGAAAATGTTACCCACTGCTTAGCCATTTTTTAGGTCTAATGAGATTAAACAAATTCTGAGGGGGAAAAGAGTACAGCTTAATAATGTTTTAAGTGGTTTGTAGAAACATTCCTTCTACCATGGGCACAATTTTAAACCAAAGCCAACTTCTGCAGTGCCACTGAAGGCTAATGAATGCCTTAATAATATGCAGAGGAAAAAAGGCGATGAGCTGATTAGATAACAGAAATATCTGAGACCTCTGAAATACGAAACGAAAACAACTCAATTGTACTCAGAGACAGAACTCCTAAGGAAGAATTATCCCACCATCACAGAGATGCACTTCACTACCATTAATACTGGGCTTCCCTAGTAGCTAAGTTGGTAAACAATCTGCCTGCAATGCAGGAGACCCTAGTTTGATTCCTGGGTCGGGAAGATCCACTGGGGAAGGGATAGGGGAAGACCCTATCCAGTATTCTTGGGCTTCCCTCGTGGCTCAACTGGTAAAGAATCTGCCTGCAATGCGGGAAACGTGGGTTTGATTCCTGGGTTGGGAAGATCCCCTGGAGAAGGGAAAGGCTACCCACTCCAGTATTCTGGATTCGATTCCTGGGTTGGGAAGATCCCCTGGAGAAGGGAAAGGCTACCCACTCCAGTATTCTGGCCTGGAGAATTCCATGGACTGTATAGTCTATGGGGTTACAAAGAGTTGGACATGACTGAGTGACTTTCACTTCACTTTTACCATTAATATTAAGTGATACCAATTGGCGGCATCTGTTGAGGTAATTGACAGTCACTGATTTGACAGCTAGACTTAAAAGCTTCAGGTAAACCTTGAACCAATTTCTCTGGTTCTAGTAATACTTAGAAAATGAGCACAATTTAGAACATCATATAACTTTTCTATTTTCTAAAATTTGGTTGATGCCAATCCTTCCTCCAGCTAATTAAACTCTTGCAAGTTCATAATTTTTTTAAAACAAAATTCAACGGATTCATCTATAAATTTTATTTAACATTTCCTGATTGCCTATCTAGTCCTAGGGAACTGTTCTGTATGTGCCAGTCTCTCTCTCTCAGACTGCTACCTTCAAACATACTTGCTTTCTAATAGACCAGCTAGCACTGACTAGATTGATATCACTGACTCAATGGCCATGAACCTGAGCAAACTGTGGGAGATAGTGGAGGACAGGGAAGCCTGGTATGCTGCAGTCCATGAGATCACAAAGAGTTGGACAAGACTTAGCAACTCAACAACAGCAGCAATAGTTAGACATGTAAGTGTGTAAATGTATGTTACATAAACTTGGAATAAACAGACTTTCTTACAGTCTAGCAAACTCTAAGATGGTTGTTACTTGATCCTTGGAGTCTGGAGCAAAGGGATACATTACATGGGACACTGCCTGGGTAAAGAAGGCAAGTATCAAGTAGCAGAGACCATCTATACACATATGGTATACACACACATACCATTAGAGAGAGAGTTCTCAAAGAAAGTGAGCAGTCAGTAGACAGGAAAATGCAAGCAGATCAAAAAAGGAATGAAGTACTGATACCTGCTATAACACAGATGAATCTTTAGAACACTGCTTGAGTTTATTATCAAATGAAACCAGCCAGTTACAGAAGTCTACATACTGTATGATTCTGTTTGTCTGAAGTGTTCAGAACAGGTAAGTCATAGAAAGAGAAAGTAGGTCAGTAGCCAGGGGCTGAGGGAATGGGAAATAGCAAGTGACTGCTAAATGGATAGTTTCCTTTTAGGGAATGAAAATGTTCTACAAATAAGTAGTGGTGATGGTTGCATAACTCTTGTCAATAAGCTGAAAGCACTTTAAATAGTTGAATTTTATGGTATATTAATTCTATCTCAATAAAGTTCTAAAAACAACAACAACAAAAAAAAGCAGGCAGACAGAAAGGAGTCAGAAGAAAAGACCCAGGGGGATGAGATGTGCAGGAACCTCAGTTGCTAAAGAAACGTCTTTCCTCATCGGTCTATGTTGACTGATGAGCTTTCCAGGCAACTTTGAGGTGATTAATTGGAAAAAAAATTTTAACAAGATAAAATCAATGCTGGACCTGTGTTCATCTCAACCAGCTAGATTCAGCAAACATTTCACAGCATCTACTATACACTAGCCACCTCAAATATAAAGAGTCCTCTTAAAGGACACTGTCCTCTTAAGTCACAAGCTTTTAACTAGAAAATAAAAAAATTTTTTTAATAAAGGAAGAGAGTACCAACGTTAAAATTTATTCTCTTCAGATGATGGAATTAGGAGTATTTTCTTTTTTTAGTGCTCTAGAATAGAGAGGGAAATAATTATTAGGAGAAAATAATACAGAAAAATATAATGAGTGCCCTCTTAAAGTGATGAAGTACAGAAGGAGGAGAAAATATCTGATGCTGGGGGAAATCAGAGCAAGTCTGACAGGCAATCCTTTGTAATCCAAGATTCTCATCTCTTGGGCTTGGAGGAATCTGAGGATGTTTCTCCATTCTTCATTCCTGATTAGCAGGACATGAGAAGGACTGAATCCTTCAGAGGCTGAAGCCTGCCAGAGTGGACTTCAAGATTCATCAGCCCCCCAATCCCTACCCCAGGGCCCCTCTGGGGGAACCAAGGGGCCGCAGGCCAGGGAACTACCGTCCACCACCACCCCCCTGCCACCCACTCATCTCCATCCACCATTAGGATGGGCTTTTTGTTTCAATAAGAGCAGGAAGATTGCAAACAAATAGAAATCATTAGGAAGGAATTAGCTTCTGGATCTGGGCCAGTGAGTATCGCTTCAGACTCTCCTATTGTTGCCAAAACACATAACACAGCAAGATGGTTTGCCGCAGAAATAAACAACAGAGAGCTCTGCTGTTAATGCACACACAGGGTGGGCAACAGGTAGAGGAAAGCTTCTACTGATTCAGTTATTCTGTAGGAGAGAGAGCTGCCTTTTCAGAGCGGATGCATGGTGTTCACTTATCATTATGAACTCTGTTCTTCACCACAATTCTCACCCCATCATCCTTTACTCTGTGCTGTGGTTATCCCCACCTTCTCTGATGCAACAAAAGAAGATGACAAAAACCACCCTGGCTCAAACCCATCCCTCCCTGCATGCTGAATGCAAATAGGGGAGGCAGCCTTTTATGAGAAAAGAGCAAGGGCTTTAGGTTTGAATCCTAGCTCAATCACCCCATCAGCTAATTAACTTTGAGGAAGTTATTTCAGCTCTCTGGTGCTTTGTATTTTCCTCTATAAAATGGGTATGGTTTTAATAATGCCCTCATAGAGTACCTATGAGAACTATTTCAAATAAGGTATACACCATGGCCCGGCACCATAGGTACTGAGTAAGTAGGAGGTCATTTTCATCAGTTATCTTATAGATTATCGAGAGCAACATCTGCCAAAGTTTAGAGACAACGCACATGAACTCTATCATTTCTCTTCCTTGATTTATCCAGCTAACAAATATATATTTATGTATATATAAACACACTATTACATAGATTTGTGTGTGTGTGCGCTTAGTCACTCAGTCGTGTTTGACTCTTTGTGACACTTTGGACTGTAACCGGCCAGGCTCCTCTTTCCATGGGATTTTCCAGGCAAGAATACTGGAGTGGGTTGCCATTTCCTCCTCCGGGGGATCTTCCCAACCGAGGGATCAAACCCGTGTCTCCCATGCCTCTTGCAGTGCAGGCATATCCTTTACCTGCTGAGCCATCAGAGAAGCCCCTATGGATACACATACATGTGTATACAGTATCTACTTTGTTGGAATTGCTTTGGTTGCAGTTGACAAAAATTTCATTTCAGCAACTTAGAACTCCTCCCCAAATTTAGAGAATATTTGTTGATTTACATACATGAAAAGTCCAGTGGCAGCTGAGTTTCAAGCACAGCTATATTCTGAAACCCAAAGAATAGCATCACAAACGCCTCTCTTTGTGCTTTAATCTCTGCTTTTCTTTGTGTGGTTGAATGAATTAACATACATAAAGCACTCAGAATAGTGTTTGGCTCATAATACTACTATCACTTCATTTAATTTTCCCTACCACCCTATGAAGCATGTATCACTAGTGTTCTATTTTTACAGATAAAGAAACTGAGGCACAGGGAGATCATATAGCTATTCAGTCATCAAACTAGGCCAGGCACAGTCTGATTCAAAAGTCTTTCCTTGACCAGTTCTCCAAACTGCCCCCTCGCTGGACTGGAAAAGGAGATTGAGCCCTGACTGCAAAGGGAGGAGAACTCTAAAGACAGGTGCTTCCAGTTACAGCAAGTGAGCAAGAAAGGTTGGGGTCACTTGAGGGGGTAGTAGCCTTTCAAATCTGTTTCTTTCTTTCTGCAGCAGAAAATAAGTTCCTTTTTTCTGTAATTCACACATGGATCCTATCAATGTTATACAAAGGCAGAGGTTACACCCACTTAAAAATTCTTGAGACAGAAAGTGGTTGGAATACGAGTCCTAGTATTGGTTCTTCCTTGTTGACAACCCCAGCTCCGCAGCTCTGGTCTATTTTCTGCTCTTCCTGTCCTGCTCTGTGTCCAATGATGCTGACCTCTGTGGAATGACCTCTGGGTTACTTTTTCTTTTGGCTTCTAGCTGGGTTTGGCCAATAGTCACCACCTGCCAATGTGTCAATTCAGGCCCAAGGGTGATGATGGTTACTTGTCTCTGATAGTTATCATGGTTACTAATAACTCAAGGTTGCTAGTCCTTGAATGCTCCACTCCCCCTGGCCAGTTTTCTTGATCCGAACCACACCTTTGCAAGCAGCCCCCTTCATCTTGTTCTCTTCAGTGAAAAATCTTTGCGAGTCATCAGTTTCCAGGTCCACACAATGACATTTATGGGCCCCTGGCATTTCCACCTTTGTGAATCCTTCCTCCATAAAAAAACTATTACAATTACTATTACAGTTATTTTTTTTAGTTTACGACAGCCCTGATATAAAGATGAATATAATCTGGCTGGATTATAGCCACTTCTTCCCTCTTGGTTTTAAAAGAAATTAAAGCGTTTTCATGGGCTCCATTTTCACAGGCCCCATGCGTGGAGCTTGCCGTATTTCATGGGGAACTTGGTCACTGTCGTTTTCTGCCAGGACTCTGAAGGCGGAGTCTCTTCTACCTACAGACCTAGCAGGCAGAAGATGGACAGACGCTCCCAGGTAGATAGGCTACTATCAAGTTAAAATCACGATCCTAGGGTCAAATTTCCTGAACAGCCTGCTTTTATTACAGTAAACCAGTGTCTTTGTCCCTAAGCAGATCCTATTTCCAAGTCACAGCTATGATGACAAGATAATAACAGAAAGAAATGGAGTATCTAGTGTTGAATTAATTCCAAATTCATTTACTACTCACCACATCCCAGTAGCCGATGACACAACCACCAGAGACTTTATTAATAAACCTCATGTTTCTGTATGTAAATATATCACTCAGTAGCTGTGAAGGAGAGGTTTTTTTTCTGTATGTTCTCAGAAAGATCCCATTCTGCTCCTAATACTACAGAGCAAAGTTAGAGCTGGTTTTGTGTCGTCTTTAAATGAGAACTCCAAGTTTGGGGGATGATGTGTATTGCCTTTTGTTGGTCATCGGTCATTAGTTAGGTATTGACAATGTTGAAAGTTATAGTTAGGATTCTATTTCCTTAAAAGCCTCACAGCCTATGGCAACCTCACAGCCCAGCAGGGAGAGAAGTGGACAATGTAAAATGATGTCAGGTAGGAGACAAAGCTAGACAGCAGAAGGATTTTTAAATCTAAGACCAAGTGATTGATTTTTCTGCTGGAGGTAAATACTTCATACTTTATGGGAATATGGGACCAATGCCCCCTCAGATTCACGTTGCCTCTTTTTAATT
The DNA here is from genome assembly GCF_019923935.1 of Bubalus bubalis. NCBI lineage: Eukaryota > Metazoa > Chordata > Mammalia > Artiodactyla > Bovidae > Bubalus > Bubalus bubalis. Next base: position 32,533,464 of record NC_059177.1, on the reverse strand, counting down.
TTTAGTTCTAGTTTCAAGTGGATGCCAGACTTAAAGCTTAAGCCTCTGGATCTCTCTGTATCCCCTTTGACAGACTGGAGGAGTGAGGAGGTCCCAAAAAGGACAGGGGAAGCTAAGATTCTACCCCTCAGTATCCTAAATATCAACCATAAAACTAATGAACTGTGGCAACTGAACTATCTAAGTTCATTCCCAATTATGTCTTGGTAAAGTTCATCTTTGTTTTCAATTATCATCCTGGAATCATAAATGGCGAATCTGAGGCACGATTTCTCTGCTCTCTGAATCCCGTTTGCATTCTTCTTACTGTTAAGCCCATAATATGCAATGGGCCACTTTGCAGGATACTTAGAGCCATGAATCCTCTCTTGGGAAAAACAAACAACAACAACATAACTGTTTTTCAAGGAATTAAATCTGAAAAGGTCTCTGAAAACCCTGATTCAATCAATCTCCATTTTGATATGTTGCTAAAGATGGTGTTTTTAAGCATATCCCCCTTAACTATTCATAACCCAGTTATAAGTTCATTTATATATCTCTTTTTCCTCCATCCTCTTATGACTATATAACATTTACCCTGATAAGTTTATAAAGAATATTGAGGCTGATACTTGCTGGTTTTAGTAGAAATTAATCAGAATCCATCTGTTCCCTTCTTAGCCTGGACAATTTCATTACAACTAAACTAGGGATTATAGGATTCGTACAGCTTCTTTTTTTTTTTTTTCCAACACAGTTCAGTTGATTTAGAAACAATCATTAAAGCTGCTTACTTTAAAGAAGATTGTTTCCAATCTTCCCTTCTTGCAAGGCAGAGAGAGATGAAAGCATCTTGATCCTGAAATATTTATATCTAAGGCTGGATATCTGTATGGGAGGCATGATAAATGATTCCACCCAAAGACTTTTTATTTTAAAGTCATATTTCTTATCTTTACACTTCACTTTTCTCACAAGCTTGAGGAAATAAGCACTAAAATACACTCACTGCCCTTCATCCCAGGTAGATTTTGTATCTTTATTTAATTGTAAATCCAATGTGGCATAATAAAGAGATTCGAAAATAAAGATTACCTTTCTGACACTGACTATTTATAGGGATAAATATCAGTTATCCTTATGTAGCCTTAGAATGACTACCTTCAAAGGAATGCAGAACACAAATTAGAGGGAATGAATTTAAGCCTCCCGCAAGGACATACCTTGATCTGGGATTCAAGAAATCTGAAGAATTAGAAGTGATTACTAAAGAGTAATTCTGGGTTTACCCAGCCTCACACAGGTGCTCTAATTAACTATTCTCACTTTTAAAAAAAAACCTGATTTCCGTATTATATTTTCCCTCTAATGCCCTTTTCAAAGTGTTAGTCGCTCAGTTGTATCCTACTCTTTGCAACCCCAAAAACTGTGTAGCCCTCTAGGCTCCTCTGCCCATGGAATTCTCCAGGCAAGAATACTGGAGTGGGTTGCCATTTCCTACTCCAGATAATCTTTCCCACCCTGGGATCAAACCGGGGTCTCCTACATTGTAGGCAGATTCTTTTACCATCTGAGCCATCAGGGAACCCCTAATGCCCTTTTAGTTGAAGTTAAGATGCTCAGATCTTTAGTATACATTTGGATGAACTTTGATAAGTATATTCAGTCACAGAACCATCACTTCAGTCAAGATCTAGAACATCCCCCACTCTTAATTTGTGAGTGGGTGGCTGTATTTTTAAAATGAGAATGATTATAGCCCTCTGCTACTACGAATGAACTCTGCTCTAAAATCTGAAAGGAATAAAATAAAACCAAAGACCCGTGAGCTGGTTCCCTATAGAGCCAAAAGCTGTCTGAAATTGATCCATGTCTAGGGCCTTTTAACAATCTAACAACAACAAAAAAAAGGAACGAATCTTGACTGGCAAGCAGAGGGGATGGCGTCATGGCCCAAACATCAGATTAGAAACACAATGATGCCCTGGGACTGGAAGCTAAATCCTGGCAGACGATGCAGCCTTTCATCTTTTGAAATGGAGAAATTGAATGAAGCAAGGCCAATTCTGGGCCAGACAGATGAGTTTCTTTTTTTTTTTTTTAAGTTCCTAACTATTCTACATAGATATTTAAACTTCAATTACCGCAGACCTAGAAACCGTCCTTCTGCCCTTGACATTTCCTCCCTCCACAAGAGTTTCTGTGTAACAGAAAATCAGTTACCCACCTAGATTTCCAGACCTCAGGACTCTGCCCCTCAGGGGTGCTTCCTTGTATGGCAGGAATCCTGCTGCATGAAAGGAAATGTACAAACACCCATTCTTAGAAAGGCTGAAGAGAATATTGTACAAGTACAGCCTAAGGAGTACAAAACGTTCTTCACTTCATTCAGGAATTGCTGCTTGGGGACCTACATACAAAAATCAAGTATGAATGGACTGCAAAGTATAATAAGAAAGAGCTGAATTATGGGATGTTGTTTCTGCTAGTTCGTTTAAAATGATGAGTTCTGGTTTACCAAAGGGGAAAGGTTGGTGGGGGGAGGGATTGGGAATTGGGGATTGACGTATGCGCTTTGTGTGTGCCAAGTCGCTTCAGTCAGGTCCAACTCTTTGCGACCCCATGGACTGCAGCCCACCAGGCTCTTCTGTCCATGGGGATTCTCCAGGCAAGAATGCTGGAGTGGGTTGCCATGCCCTCCTCCAGGGGGTCTTCCCAACCCAGGGATCGAACCCAGGTTTCCTGTACTGCAGGCAGATTCTTTACTGTCTGAGCCACCAGGGAAGCTCATATACACTCTGTTATATTTAAAATAGATAATCAATAAGGACCGACTATATAGCATAGGAACTCTGCTCAGTATTCTGTAATATCCTAAATGGGAAAAGAATTTGAAAAAGAATAGATATATGTATACCTGAATCACTTTGCCGTATACCTGAAACTATACAACATTGTAAATCAACTATAGTCCAATATAAAATAAATATTTAAAAAAGAAAGGAAAAAAAAAAGAGGAGTTCTGTCCTGGCAAATTTTTCTGTCACCACACATGGTACCAGAGTATTTGACTTCAGATTTCTGGCTCTGTCACATTACTGACACATGACTTTAAACAAATGACTTATTTTCTGTACTGTTACCTCCACCTCTATAAAATGAGGGCAGTAAGCCATAATCACATCAAGGGTCAGCCAGCTTTATCCATCCAGGGTTGGATACTAAGTCCTTCAGGCTTTGTAGGCGGTGTGGTCTCTGTCACAATTGCTCAGCTCTGTCAAAGCAGCCCCAGACAATATGTAAATGAGTGGGCATGGCTACATCTCAATAAAACTTTATTCATGGACCCTGAAATGTGAATTTCATAATTTTAAGGAGTCAAGAAATATTCTTCATCCTTTGATTTTGTTTGTTTCAGTCACTTAAAAAAAAATAGAAATAATGTTCTTAGTTCTCATTACAAATGTGGCCAAGAGGACCATAGTTGATCAACTCCACAATCAACTCACAGGGTTATTAGAATATTAACACATACACAACTCTTTGATCATTATCACTACTTCTATGTTATCATTTGTGACTATTATCTATTGGAATTCAATTAGTGCAATGGACAGTACATTCTGCAAGGATCTGATATCAGTACTGTTTCCCAGAAAGTTGACCTTATGGGCTTCTCCTTTTGAGAAAAAGATATAGAGGTCCCAAGAGAGAAAGTAACCTTAGTGTCTTCCTCCAATATCTAAGAAAGATACAATGAACACTGTCTCCAGATATGGATTCAACATACAGAGAGCACCACTGTATAGATCCCATCATTTGGGGAATGATTTTTTAAAGCCATTGCTGTCCATTTTTGCACATTAAATCCCACAAAGAGATTTATTTACAACATTAAATCATCTCCTTGCTGCCTGACTACATTTTTAACTATTGAAATATTCATCACACACTCTAAGAAACTAATGCCAAGTGTTTTATGACCTTTTAAAGGATGACTTCTTTAAAAAAAAAAAAAAGCACCTTCAAATGTGGATGTTGATGAAGAGCAGTCCACTGTCAAACATCAAGGAGATAAACATGAGATCACTGCCCAGGGAAAGCACCCCTGGAGATGAGCTGATTCAACAAGAAATGTATGTGATGCACAAAGCTGTGGGCTGGGGCTAGGGAGATGGGATGAGTGGTAGAGAAGAGTTTGGGGCAAAGTATTTTTGCTTCCTACTGGCAGAAACACACTCTATCCTCTACAGCAATGGCTCTCAAAGAAAGGGGGGTAACTGGGCCCCTAGAGACTTTGGCAATATCTGTATACATTCTTGTTTTCACGACTGAGTTGAGGGTTGAAATGACTAAAGCATCAAAATGGGCAGCGGCCAGGGATGCTGTTGAACATCCTACAAGAAATAGCATAGCTTCCCCACCCCCCGATCCCGGAAATAATTATCCAGCCCCAGATGGTCAGTAGTGCCAATATTAAGACACTGTAGTCTACAGGAATGACCCAGATGATCCCACCTCACATCTGACTTTTTTTTGCTTTTACTTTGAATTGGCTATTATAGGCATGTGTCAAAGAACTAAAAATAAACCTGGGATAGCATCCTTCCCTCTGTATCTATTAAGGATCACAATTCAATTTGAACCCTCCATCCACCCACTTTCTCAAAGTCATCATGATGGAAAATTTTCAAGATGGGTGTTAATTTAAATTACACAAATAGTTTCAATTACCCTGAAGAAAACTGGTACCAGATCACCAGATTGCTGAGCAACTGATGATAATTCGGTAATTCAATTTACTGAAGAGGTAACGTGACAAAGTTTAAAAGCAAGTTGGCAGTAGCTAGTAGCAAGCCATCCAAGGAAGCCTCTTACTCCTGGGTATCAATTTGGATCCAATCGTATTCCCTGTTCTCCACCAAGATGGATCTGCTCAATTTCCTTAAGTAAATAAGGCCTTTTAGACCAACACTAGATGAAAGAAGAGCTGAAAATCAACTCCCATCCTTTGACAAAGAACCAAAATACTAAACAGACACAGAGAACTAGATAAAAAGCTTCTAGATCAATTTATGGAAAAGTCAAAGTCATTCTGATGATCCTTATGTAACTTCAAATTATAAGTACAGTCAGTAGCATTGAATATTTAATACTATTTTTAACGTTTGTGATATCAGTTTAAAACTTTCTTTCCATAATAAAAATCAGCTATATTGATAGAGTGCTTTTCAATTCTATTTAAATTCATCTATATTTGTAGAGGGCTTTATAATGTATGAAGTGTATTCAAATATATTATCTTACTTGGGCCGTAAAATAATTCTGAAAAGAAGGGATGGCAGGTATTATCATCCTTCATACACAGATGAAAACACAGGTTTTCATCTAGTGTGTAGGTCCCTTTGGCTTAAGAGAACACTCAGTTGAGCGTATCATGTTTCAAAGTTGGATTACAAGGGTGTGTGGCACAGACAACTCTTCTAGTTTTCTAATGCCGAATAAACAACCCCAACACACGGTGGCTTAAAGCAGTAAACATCGCATGCTGCTGCTGCTGCTAAGTCACTTCAGTCGTGTCCGACTGTGTGCGGCCCCACAGACGGCAGCCCACCAGGCTCCCCCGCCCCTGGGATTCTCCAGGCAAGAACACTGGAGTGGGTTGCCATTTCCTTCTCCAATGCATGAAAGTGAAAAGTGAAAATGAAGTCGCTCAGTCCGACTCTTAGCGACTCCACGGACTGCAGTCTACCGGGCTCCTCCATCCATGGGATTCTCCAGGCAAGAGTACTGGAGTGGGGTGCCATTGCCTTCTCCCAAACATCACATAGCACCTCACAATTTAGTGGGACAGGACTGAGGTGGGGGGAGAGTGGCTAAGCGATTCCACTCCATGTGGCACTCAATGGGCTCCCAGGGCTCACTCTGTGATACTTCAGCTATTGGCTGGGGACGGAGGATCCACAGCTATTTTACTCACCAACCAGAGGGGGCTGACGCAAGCCAGGCTCAGCATCTGTGTATCTGTATTCTCTGTGACTGACTGCTGTCCATTTGATCCTATCCATTCCCAAGGCTTCAACCACCATGTCTGCCCCAGAGGCCTCTGTCCTGCCAGGAACCAAAATTCTAATACCCACAGGGTACCTCCAGCTCACAGGCATCTCAAACTCCACACATCCAAAATGAAACTCACACCTTTACTCCAAAACCTGCCTCTCTCCCTGCCAGAGCTGATGCAGCAAGGGATACACTCATCTACCCTGTTTTCCAAATCTGAGTATCATCCTTGACCTCTTCACCCACATTTTCTTCATTCAGTTGACAATCAAGGTCTACAAATTCTCACACTTACTAAGAGCCCAGTAGCCTCCACCCTCACTGCCACTCTCCCAGTTCATGCTCGCTTTCCTCCACCCTCACTGCCAGTATAAGCAGTATCCTAGCTATACTTCTCTCCTACTTTCCCTGCCCTCTCTCCACTTCCCTCCTCCCCCACCCCCCACTGCTTGCTTCTAAACAACCCAGACTGACTTTTCTAAAATCCAACTACAATTATGTCATTTTCCATTTTCAGTGGGAGGCACCCGGTTAAGGATAAAATCCAAACTCTTTAACGTGATTTACAGATTTTATTCTTGTGTGATTCGATGTGAAGACACCAAATGTCATCCTGCCCCCAAATATCTCTCTCACTGGCACTGCAACCACAAAGGATTCCATTATCCCTTCCTTCCAGTCAAGGCATCTGGAGACTGTCAATTGCAAATGGTCTCTAAGAGGAGTAGCCCCAGTTAACACCATATCAGCCATTAACTCCTTTATTGGGGTTCATTCATCAATGTATCTCTGTGGCTATTCAGTTCTTTGAGAATGAGAGACAGGATAGGTAAGTTCTGAAAAAAAAGCAAGGGTTGTCAAAGTTTGCCTGGATTCATTTCTAAAGCATAACAATTAAAATAACTTACAAATCTACATTTAAAAATTCTATCATCTGGAGATACCGTATTGTGAAATTATCCTGTATGCTATTTTTCAGATGAAGAAATTAGATTGTGATCAGTATTAGTCAAAAAAATAAATGTTCAAGGAATAAAAGAATGGAGACAGTCACCTTTGATCCAAAATTTCAAAATTATCTGGGGAATCATTCCACCATCTTCATTTGATAAGACAGCCATCGCTAGCGAAAATGTGTGTTAGTTGCTTAGTCGTGTCCTACTCTTTGCGACCCTATGGACTGTAGCCAATCAGGGCTCCTCTGTGCCTGGAATTCTCCAGGCAAGAATACTGGAGTGGGTTGCCATGCCCTCCTCCAGGAGATCTTCCATTGCTAGAGAGTCAATCAAATCCCCCCAACATAAATTCCATGAGATGATTTGCATGCATTGTTCACTTAGAAATTTGCAATATCAATCATTTCTGGAAAGTAGGGACCCATTATGCAAGACGTAAAAAAATTATTTCCATATGTATAGCTCAACTTCTACACGGTAATAGTATTTATTATTAATAATATGGTATGACCTTTAATAGAATTTAACATTTTAAAACCCCAAGTTCTCTGTCTCCTCCTCAACTTCCACTGACATTTCACTTTTCCAAGTTTGTATCCTGGTTCCAAGAAACGGAACCTGTGGCCACAGAGGTCAGAAGACCCATACCCTCACTGTCCCACATGCCTGGGCTACTGGCTACTCCTGCTTATCTCCTTCATATATCTCCTGGTTTCCTTACTTTTTTTCTGATATACTTGCCACATTTTCCACCATGTCCTTTCCTAGCAGCCTCTTACATCACTCAGCTTTTCAAAGCTCCCATATGTCACCTGCCTATAAAATCTGAATTCCAGTGATGACAATGGCAATCATGATGAGTTAACAGTTTTCCATCACTTTGATGTTATGTTATCTTGAGTATCTTCCATGATCCTCACAATACCACCACCATATCTGAGTATTATTCGTATCTCTTTTACAGAACAGGAATCTGAGGCTCAGAGAAGTCATTTTGTGGAGGCTGTACAATTAATCAGTATTTTACAAAGATATTCTCATAATGCTAACTCGGAAAACTTAATTGATTAGGACCCATCACCCAGATCACCTTTTTATATGCTGAAATATTTACGACTGAAATGATATGATGACACAATTTACTTCAAAATAATTCAGTGCCAAAGGAGGTAGGGTGTACATGATACAAGAGTGCCCATGAATTGATGATCATTGTAAGTGGGTCACGAGTATGTGGGCCTTCATCGCTCAACTCTACTTCTGTGTGTATTTGAAACTTATCAAATAAAAAAGGTTTTGTAATTGTCATCTATTTCATACAATTAAACACAACCCAAACCTACTGACCAGGATAGCTATTCAGCGTTTGTAGGTCATTTAAAACTGCTCCATTATGCATCCAGGCTTATAAATACCTAATATGGGGATACAGGGAAAGCTCTCGAGCTTTAGGTAGAGAGTCTCATCTTTGTCACACAAGTTTATTTTTTTCCCCTAGACCTCTGTAATATTCATTACATACTTGTCTCAGTGGAAGAAACAATTACCCAGGTGCTATGTCCAACTGCACAGTGTTGTCTTTTAATTAACCTGTGTAGCCTGTTTTTTTAACTTAACCTAGTTTGAGAAGTGACAGCCTCTTGGGCTGTCTAAATAATGTTTGTCACTGCTCCTTGTTGGGCCTATTCAATCAAAAGAATAGTTCCTGGTGTGTGGTCCAGCTCTCCAGAGCTGGAGATACTGTCTATGCAGCCATGATCCTTCTCACAGCCTCAGGACTGCAACTCATCTTCCTAACCACAGTGCCCAGAATTGTCTCAATATATTAAACACTTATTGATACAATATGTTTTCTTCTTTCAGTATTTTCCTGTAAAAGCTCTTCTGCAACTCCACCTACAGACCCTTCTGCCAACTTATAATATCCAGTGTTGGGAATATGTAGACTAGTGGCATACTCAAATATCTGCTGAGGGGTCTATGAAAAATGCCACATTTCTGGATGAAAATTTATCAGAATGTAATCAAATCTCTGGGGGCTTCCCAGGCGGCTCAGTGGTACAAGAACCTGCCTGCCAATGCAGGAGGCACAGGAAACTCTGGTTCGATTCCTGGGTCAGCAAGATCCCCGGGAGGAGGAAATGGCAACCTAAATGAAATCTCTAAAAATGTCCATGTCCTGACATTAAGCAGTGCTATATCTTGGAAATCATCCTAAGGAAACAGTTGGATATATGTATAAAGATGTATGTGTAAGGATATTCAAGGCACAGCAATTTTTTTCTTTGATAATATTCAGTAGCTACAAAGCTACTAGAAAGAAATCTCATGCTCAATGACATGAGATTGGCTTAATGAAATTACCTTCAGACATTAAAAATGGTGACGTAAATATTTTTATGGTACTGAGGAGGTGGCCTTTAACTCCTATTGTTAGCAAATAATAAATTATCCAAAAATATACATACCATGAATATGTATATATTTGTAGCTTAGCACAAATAAAGTTTTATCTGCAAACCTGTGTGTGTACCATTTGTGTCTGTGTTTGAATTGTGTGTGCCCCTTGGTGGTATGTGCACAGCCTAGGTCTGGATTGATAAATACTATGGTTTCCTTTAAGTGACTTTTCCCTATCTGTATATCACAGATTTCTGCAATCAATCTTAGTAACCACATAAGAAACAAAAAAGAAACAAAAATAGCAGTTAATACATTAAAGAAAAAAAAAACATTCTGTCTAAACATCTTTCAAGAGTTCAGATAAAAGAAGATTAAAAAACCTTTTGGGAGCACTGTTTCAATAAAGAAAAGCCTTGCAGTATTAATTATTGAATAGAAATGATGGAAAAGGTAATGTGGAAAGGAGCAGAGAGAACAGGGAAGAGGTACCCTGTGACTGGTAACAACATCCCAACTCAAGGCTGGGAGCTGTGGGTGGGAAGTGCCGCCCCATCCAAAATAAACAGTGAACACTGCAGGGCATCTTCCCTCCCTGTGGGGGGTGTCAGAGCTCTTTGGAGCTCCTATAATAAGTAGACAATATCTGCTCATCCTTACAGCCACCTCTCAAGGTAAGCATGCCTCAAGGGTGGCCCCTGGGGTCAATGTCTTACCCAAGTTCAAAGCTGGGAGCCTTGAGTTAAGGTCATGAACCCAGGTGTGCCCTCTGCCACTCCCCTTCAGGGGCTCACCAGGCCAGAGCAATGAGAGAGCCATGAATGCTCAGAGAGAGGCACAGCTGCTGTTGTGTCAGTGACCAACGCAGGAGCTCGGTAATGTCTGGGCAGAACTCTCTGCAGAAGAATGGGGTCAAGCTGGGCTGTGCAGGCAGTAATGAGAGGACGTTTTAGGAGCCAGAAGTGAGCCTCTGTGACTGTCAATTATGCAGGCTAGATGTTTACAATGAGCAGTCTAGCTTCAGGCCAATATTAACTTCTGTTCCTATTACTATCAGATTAATTGCATTTTGTTGCTTTTTCTAAATACACTTCAAATCAGAAAACCTATAATTCAGCAGTTAGTCATTAAAGAAGTGGCAGATCTACAACTGCGTTATCTGAAGCTCATCTGTAAAATGAAACAAAAATTCAAGGTTGGGTTTCCTTTTTTGGTATGATAAACAGAGCATTAATAACAAGTAACAAGGACATGATTTCTAAGTTTAGGAATGCCTGAACTGAAAAATTCTTTAGATAACAAGGGAAATCAAGGCAAATAGACTAAAGAGGATTGAAGGAACGTGGGTAAATTTGCGTTTTAAACAACTGCTTTCTAGAATACATAGAAAATATGGTTGCAAAAACTTTCATTTCAATATTATAGAAACCAAGAAATATACAGATCATGTTTATGTTAGGATGCTCTTGTACAAAGATAAGAAAGGCTTAAGGGGAGTAGGTATAATTTCAAATTATATTTCTTATGTACTTCAGAGACTATAAATATGCATATACATATACACATACACATAAATAAAATAGTCTTCATTTTTCATTGTCCCTCATGATCACATGCTTTTTACATGAAGTTGATAACAGCTGATCAATAAAACACGATTTACATCAAATGACCAGAGAGTTGTCAATTTTTAAAAATCCCAGCCTCTTTTGTGGGTTGCTGACTTCAAAGACATGCATTAAGATTATTAAGCAAGTAATGATTGATTTATTATATAACGTTAAGAAATGTTTTCTTTGAAGCACAAATTAAAAGGTCACAGATGCCCCAATTTTTCTCTGGGTTGAGAGTTAAAAATGCAGAATAGATCATTTTGCTGGCCGTGAAGGACACGTGAAGGGGATTTGAAGTAACTCTCCTTTCCAGGCAATATTTTAATGAAATGCTTAATATTCAGCAGTGGATTAATGAGGCTGTTCTCTATTTTCAAACAATGGTGAACAATTAAGACCCAATCTTGAAAACAAATTGACACTGCTTGTTATTTTGTGACGGTATTAAAATGACCATCACTGGAGCAACTAGCGTTATTTAACAGGACGGAAAATAACCATTGACACACCAAGCAATTCAGTGGAGATATCTGAGGGGGGGGAAAAAAGGTCTGTGGCAGCTGCTGCTCCTAGAAATAAAGCTGACATTTTAGGATGAAAGCAATTTGACCAGCTGAAACCTCAACATGCTGTGTGCCACGTTCAGAAGTCACCCAAAATACATGCCAAGGTCCTAAACATTCTCCAAAAAGCCAGCAAGCTATGCAAGTTCTCAGTTCTGGTTTCAAGATACTCAGAGGAGAAGAGATGGGTGCGGATCTTTGAAGAGCTCAGACTTGCGAATGGGAATGGAATTAATTAGCCCCAGGAGTATAAGAAAAACCATACATCAAGTGTAGGAAAAGAAATCTATGTATGGAGATTAACTGGGAAAAACTGACCTTCCAACGGAACTCAAAATTCAATCCAAGACAGTCACATCGCCTAAATAAGCAGGAACTAAATACACTGCTCAGCAAACCTATATCAAGCTGCACACAGAATAATAAATAATCTCAGTTTCTCGGTTCCTTATTATGGAAAATGAGGATAAAATTTCAGTGGTCAATGAGAATGAACTATTTTTTCATGCCCAAGACTCATAGAACCTCAGGGAACTTTTCTTACACGTTTATTAGTAGTAATTGTGTTTACCTATCTTCCCCAAGGAACATTCTTTCTAATTCCACTTCTCAAAGCTCCAATCTTTCATTCCCAGGTTACAAAGTTATTTAGCTTGTTATTTTATGTAACTTCTATAATTCAGTCCTGGCCTCCCCCGTCTAAAAAAGGTAAAGTCTACATGGCCAAATTGATGGCATGAAATGATAGGTTTAAAGAACAATTCATTATACTATCAGGATCTTGGCATGCCAATTGCTGAAAAGACTATTTTGAGCTGTCAGTTCTAAAGCACATATTTTTTCATTGACTGACATGCCAAGTGGTTGATGGAATAATGAATTGTTCCCACTGACATGACCATCACACACAACCCCTGGGCTCCATGTAGCATTTTTCAAGGTGATGAATAACACTGCCGCTCTTTCTGTGGTGGTTCAAACTAGGAAGGTGAGGTCAGGTGTGGGGACTGGCTGAAGAGGGGGATGAGGGTTTAGGGGTGGAGGGAAGGGTGGGGTGAGGACCAAGGACATGGGAAATGTCAGCCTGTCAGTCAAGATGGTGGGGCATGTTTTACATTTCTCAATTAAAAACAACATGAGTCCACATTTTAACATGATTGCAGCAAAACAGCCCCTTCTGAATAGTATTTTGCTTTCTTGCTTGGAAAGGGTTTTGTTTTTTCTCTTTTTCTCTTTTCTCTGACCTGATCACTATTTTCTGCTACTGCATGCAACTCAGAAACTCAATTTCTCTTAACTCAGAGACAAGCAAGGCCACCAGAAGGCAACCAGATCGAAAGCACGTGGGTGCTGTCCTCAGCACGGGTTCAGTGCATGTTCCCAAGCTACTCTCTGCTCCTACAGTATCATCATACACCCCTGTATCACTGGGGTGGGCCAAATCTAAACCCTGCTGTGAAGTCCTGCCCCAAGGGCACGGAAGCAGAGCCCAGAACCAAGGTCAGCTCCAGAACTGATGGGGCCCCATTGTAACCATTGCCAAAAGCCTCCCTGATTCATACCAGTCAGCTTCCTAATCCCAAATTAGGCAAAAATGCCCACCCCGTTACTCAACTTGTCTCGAAGCTATAAAAATTGGCTACTAACCCAAGAAAACTGTTGGCTCTCCCAAGGCTGTCAGGAGGTCGGCCCGCTGTGCTTGCAGCCCCCACATTATCTCTGCCCTTTGTTCTTAATAATCTCATTCTTTTTTGCAATTCTGTGTTTGGAAATTCTTTTCCAATCCATGCCACTTCCTGGCCAAAGAAGCACCTTCTGAAGGCCTGCAGACCCACTGAGCAGACTTGACGGGAGCTCCTGGTGATGTTAAGGGGCAGGTGGACAAAATGCTGAATATTGACAAAAGTCACCAGCCACATAGGCAGTAATGCACTAGTACTTCTCCTTCACGTCAAGAACTTTTTTCTATGTATAAAAGACAAGCTTGGATCTTCACTGAGACGTTTCTCTATCATTTGCAAATGATATGAGTTAGTGGTAAAGAACCTGCCTGCCCATGCAGGAGATGTAAGAGAAATGGGTTCAATCCATGGGTCAGGAAGATTCCCTGGAGCAGGGCATGGTAACCCACTCCAGTATTCTTTCTGGGAGAATCCCATGGACAGAGGAGCCTGGCGGGCTACAGCCTATGGGGTCGCAAAGAGTCAGACACGACTGAAGCGACTTAGCACACACACATGCATCCAAAATTTATCAAGAGCTCATACAACTCGACATCAAAAAAAACCAAACAACTCAATTAAAAGATGGGCAGGAGATCTGAACAGTCATTTTCCCAAAGATGACATACAGATGGCCAACAGGCACGTGAAAAAATGTTCCACATCACTAATCATCAGGGAAATGCAAATCAAAACCACAATGAGCTATCATCTCAAGAGTGTCAGAATGACTGTCACTAAAAATACCAAAAATAACAAATGTTGGCAAGAACATGGTGAAAAGGGAACCCTCATCAATTACTGGTGCAAATGCCAATTGATACAGCCACAGTGCAAAGCAGTATAGAGATTTTTCCATAAAACTAAAACTTGAACTACCATATGACCCAGCAATTCCACTCCTGAGTATATCTCCAAAGTAAATAAAAGCATTAATTCAAAAAGATCTACACACTCCAATGTTCACAGCAGCATTAGTTAGAAGAGCCAAGACATGGAAGCCACCTAACTGTCCAATGACAGATGAATGTTTAAAGCAGAGGCAGAATACCACTCAACCATAAAAAAGAAATTTTTCCATGTGCAACAACATGGATGAACTTGGAGGGTATTACAGTTACTGAAATAGGTCAGACCCAGAAAGACAAACACTGTATCATATCCCTTATATGTGAAATCTAGAGAAAAGAACAAACTAATGTATGTAACAAAAACAAAATAGACTCACAGATATGAGGCAACAAAAGAGCCATTACCAGTGGGGGGAAGGAGGTGGGGAGGGGTAAGCTAGGAGGAGGGAATTCAGAGGCACAAACTACTATGTATAAAATAAACCAGCTTCCAGGATATTCTGTACAACATGGGGAATATAGTCAATATTTTGTAACAACTGTAAACGGGATGTAACTCCTTTTTTGGAATATAACTTTTAAACTGTGAATCCCTATGCTATACACCTGAAAACATTATTATACAGCAACTGTACTTCAATTTAAAAAGCAGTGGGGGGAGGAGCAGGCTTGGGGCTTCACTGAGACAAACCCTAGTCCAGGCAGAGCCCTTCTGAACCATGTGCCCCTGAGCGATAACATCATAGATAACACCTGCCTCAAGTTCCCCTCTCCCTCCAACAGACAGCAATTCACTTTAATTCTTTTAAAAAAATAAAATAAACACAGCTTTGGTGTGGTGCCCTGTACCAAGGTCAAAGGACAAAAATCTCCAGAACTGACCAAGCCCCGTAGCAACTGTTGCCATGAGCCTCTGGATCTAAACCAGTCACTTCACTGAACCCATATTAGGTAAAATATCCATGCTATTACCACCCTATAGCATCCTAACCAATCACCTAATGCCACCCTTCCAGTAGGAATTTCTTGTCTTGAGGCTATAAAAATTGGCTACTGGCCCACAAAAGGAGTCGGCTCTCCCACAAGCTGGCCCACTGCTCTAACACCATCTCCCACTCTAACAAACTCTAGTCTTCTCTCATTCTGCCTCACGTCTGGAAATTCTTTTCCAACCCACCCACAGACCACAACATTTGATTTCCCCTCCCCACCTCCCCAGAAGAACCTCCCTCCTGGCAGAGCGACCCCTTGGCCACCTTACATAATTGATCCTTGGGCTTACATATTAATATGTGCATGTATTTGCATAGATCACGTACCTTTTGCCGTTTAATCACAGACTGAAGGGGCAGAAGCGAAGTTCGGATGTAGGTAGCTGAGAATCCTGAGGCCAGGAGAAGGCAGGCTGGCAGTCAGGCCTTTGCCGTTGGTAAGGTTCTCAGGTGATGCTGACGAAATCACTCAGTGGGAAGCACAGTTCAAGTCTGATAGCCCTGGAGCCTCTGCAACTTCTGTCTGGGGGCCGCCTGGTCTCTAGGAGATTTTCCATCTCACAGGACTGTCAGTCCATCACTGAATCAAGCAGACCTCAGCGGCCACTGTCCTCAGGGTCTTTCAGGCTCAAGTTGTCATCACCTGGAGATTTCTCTGGTGGTCACGGACCGAGGACCCAGGCTTCCTGTGGGTCTGCGTCTTCTTCCTCCTCGTCATCTGCCTCCTATTCTCCTTCTTCCACGTCCCAACTCCTCTCCCAGCTTAGGAGTCCTCCCTGGGTGCCAGACCCCAGGTGTGCTACCTTAGTTTTGCCTGCGAGGAACCTTCCCTGTCACCCCAGGGCACGGCATCTCTTGGTTACAAGTTCCTCCCCTTCCAGGCAGCCCCACTGTTTATCTTTACACACCTTCACTGCGTGATTACCTGATTAAGATCAGGCTCCTCTATCCTTACAGTTGTTTGTGCCACACAGTTGTTTGTGCCACGAGGTGCCATGCAGATACAAGGACCAAATACAACCTCACAACAACCTTCAGGTTGGTCCCCTGAGTAGTGTCCATTCACAGATGAGAAAACTGAGGCTCCCTGAGTGTCAGTGGCTTGCCCTAGGTCGCTGGGGTAGTCAATGGTAGGCCAGAGTCCGTCCCTTCCACTGCTCCGCCACCCTGCTCCTCATCATGGTTCTGCAAAGCTACTTTTTGTCCTAAGACTTCATGTGTTTGCACTTGCCTCACATCATTTCCCTGCAGAGGATGGGGGTGGGGGGGTGGCAATCTCAGGAAGTCTGAACTGAGCAGGGGAACTAGAGGTTATCCCCGGGTCCTATGCGGCCACTTCCAATGGACAGCCCAGAAGAGTCAGCGCTAAGTCTGCTGCAAAGTCTCACCACTAAGGGTGACCATGCATATCACCATGTCAGTCACTAGGAACCAACAAGTCCAAATCTTTCTGTAGGGTTCCGGACCAGCGGTCTTTACTTTCACCAAGAGCGCAGACGTTTGTGGGGGAGCAGGAGCTGCACTGGGTCCTTGCAGCCTACAGGCTCTTCATTGCTGCGTGTGGGCTTTGCTCTAGTTATGGCGAGAGGGGCTAGTCCTTAGTTGTGGTGCTCGGCCTTCTGGCGTGGCTTCTCCTGTTGGTGGAGCACGGGCTCTAGGGCATGTGTTCTTAAGCAGTTGCACATGCAGTCTCAGTAGTCGTGGTTTGCGGCTCCAGAGCGCAGGCTCAGTAGTTGTGGTTCCTCGCTCCAGGGCGCAAGCTCAGTAGTTGCAGCGCTAGGGCTGTACTGCTCAGGCTCAATAGTTGTGGGGCACGCATTCGTAGTTGCTCTATGGCAGGTGGGATCTCAGCTCCCGGAGCAGGGAGCGAACCTGCGTCCCCTGAATTGCAAGGTGGATTCTTAACCACTGGACCACCAGGGAAGACCCCCAAAAGCAAACTTATAAATGCTAATATTTGGGGTGGGGGGGTAGAGGGGGAAAAAGATGAGGAAGAAGAAAAAAGAACTAAAAAAGCAGCAGCAAAATGATAAAAGGAGACTGTAAGATGCTTCCCAGCTATTGGCCCTTCTCACCAGTCTCAAGCATAGCTGTAAAAGAATGGGCGCCTTTCTCTGCCTATTACTTTTATTCCTTGTCCCCCAGATTTATTGCCTGCACCAAGTAGCAGCCATCATAAAACTTTTTTCAACAGACTGCTATTTGAATTGCAAAAGTATGACTATCCAAGAGCATATAATCTAGTACAAAGTCAATATGATAGTATTACCCAGCAATTTCTGAAAGGCAGCTTATTTGCATAGACACCTGCCAGGCAGAACGGAAATCCCATCTGGGCTCCATGTCTCAGTGTGGTGATGGCAGTAAGGACGCGCCACCATCACATCTTACTTTTAATTTCACAGGCAAGAGGATGCATTGACATCCTTGTGAACTGCAGGAGGAAAAACTCCCGGCCCGTTTCCACCAAGTGAACCATAAACACTTCTAAAAGCATCTTGTGTAAATTCTCTCCCTGAGAATGTTGCTGAATATTCCCTGCGTTTTTGAAAAACGAAGCGTAGATAAAGATATTTCTCTGGAGGATTTACATTTTTCTATCAGTGCAGAATGGCTTTCACTGTGAATCGGCGCTTTCGTGCTTTTCTCCCCATTTGCTGCCGCCCTCGGGGCCTGGAGGGGTTGCTGCAGTAAGAGACGTACTGGCTTCCTCAGCGTTTGCAGCGTCCTCCTCAGTCTCCCTCTTCCGCAAGCTTTTCAATGTTATCTTGGCCTCTTCCTGCCTTTTCTTTGACCTGTACAACGTGTGTCTAGTAATTCCCTCCTTTCACTCTTGTCCTCGGCTTTATTTACTGCCTATCCACTTTAAGGTTTTCTTCTGAGACTTAGGAACTTCACCTTTAACTTCATCTCCTCTTTGCTGAGTCCTCATCCAGCTGCCTCATGTCAAACTGGCCTGATTTCTCAGGCACCATTATTAAACCCTCTGCCCAGCTCCAATTTCTACCTAAGACCATTAAGGACTTCTACATGTGTGTCCTTCACATTTACTTCTCAGATTTTTCTGGAAACTACCATTATTTTTTACCTCTGCTTGTCCTGCTGATCAGTCTCAGCTAGAGAGGTGATGGTGTGATGGGGCCGCAGTGTGGCATTAAACTTGGAATAAGAATGTCTGGGTCCATGTCCTCCCATCACCGTGGTGTTGGGTGGGACAGTCACTCCTGGAGTCAGGCATGGCTGTGTGGGTTCGGTTCTTTCAGGCTGGAAGAGGGCACCCAGTGCATGGCCTGAATGTACAAGAGGCCTCACGAAGAACTGAAGAGCAGCTCATAATTGTACTTGATACAACAAAAGCACCAATAGCTCAGATCTGGTGTCTTGGTTCCAGAAACCTTGGCATCCTCCTCACGTCTTCCATCCAAATGGCCGTGCTGAAGGGACCGGGGTCGTTTCTTTACCTTTTACCTTACAACCTCCCGACTGGATAGAATCGGCTCAGCTACTGATGCCTGGTCCAGTCAGTTGTGATCGGGCAGCACAGCTGAGAGAACTCACAAACCGGGACCGGCTTCATGCCGAAAGCACTGCTTGTTACCCGTTCCCCAGGAGGGAAGAGAGCCGTGGCCAGTACTGAGAGAAGCCTGCCTGAAGGGGGATTCTTGTAACAGCAATCGTCAAGCTCCCTGAGAAAGAGACCCAGTGGTCAAATGAATCTGGAAACAGCGCATATGACCTCTTCCTATTTAGAAACTCACAGTAGGCACTGGTGTGTCAAAGGTGGGGATAAACCCTACAAGAAACAACTCGACATGAGGCAGTATTTCCCTGGTAAACTGTTTATTATGCAACATCTTAAGGATACCCAGTGGAAGAGACTTTGATAAATACTGGTTTAGACCTACTGACCTATCTACTGCCAAGAGCTGCCACTCTGTCCTAGCCCAGCAGCTCCCAATCCCTGTGCAATGGGACACCTGGGGACATTTGACCAAAGAGAGTCAGCTGATGGCACCCCTGAGAATCTAAATAATTTCGTGTGGGGAGAAGTCTGGAGATTGAAAATTTAACTGCTTTCCAGGTACTAGAGCTTTAAATAATAACAGTTCTATATGTTCCATAGTATAATAGCATTTACTGAACAGATAGTATACACCAAGCCCTAAACGAGTGTGACTTTATTTTTTTTTTACCCTTGAATCTACCCTGCCTAATAGATACTGCCATCAATTTATGAGAAAATTGAAGCTTCATAAGGCTAAGCAACAAACCCCTGGTCACACAGGTGCAAGGGATGTGCAAGGCTGAGGAGTCAGAGCCCTCTGATTCCTAGAGCTGAATTCCTGGGTCTACAAAACATGCTTCTCCCAGGAACTTACTCTCTTGGTCTGAAAGTTCCTGTTACTGGTGGGCAGTCAACAAACCATAGTGAAATGAACAAAAGCCACAAAGGATCCCAAGGTCCTTTTCAGCAAAAACATCCCCAAATAATGCAATTCACGGTTGTAAAAAACAAAAGAAATACCTGGAGAACTGCATGGGTCAGATTCACGTAAAGACTCGATATTAATACCCTTTTGTTTGTGCTAAAAATTCCTCTTTAATTAACATGGTACCACTCTTGACATTTAGACCTCAATGAATGCCTTCCTTTAGACTGGGCTTCCTGGGTGGGTAAAGCAGCTGCCTGCCAATGCAGGAGATGTAAGAGACACTGGGGTGGGAATATCCCCTGGAGAAGGAAATGGCCACCCACTCCAGGATTCTTGCCTGAAAAATCCCATGGACAGAGGAGCCTGGTGGGTTACAGCCCAAAGGGTCGCAAACAGTCAGACATGACTGGGCAACGAAACACAAGCACAAGAACTCTCCCACTTACAGTCTGGTTCTGCTCAATGATAACAGCACTTACATACACAGTAACCTATCAAGCCCAACATAACAAAGAATTTAGGTCCTAACAAGGACTGAGGAACTAATGGGCTACCTAGAGATCCTACAATAGAGCTCTCTACCCAAGAAAATTCCTTCGCGTCAATGAGACTGCATTCCACTGAACAGCTTCTGTCACTAGAAATCATCTTCCCAAGACCAAATGCTCTTTCCAGGGGACGATCAGGAGATGGTACAAAGGGTTCAGGAATTGGCTGCAGCTAAGAAATTCCACACTTAAATCTGAAAACTGTCCAGGATAATTTTTCCACTTTACCTCAAATCAGGGATGAAAAAAATACATCACACACAGAAACAAGGCCTTACTCCTGGCACTCAGGTGTCTGGAATCTACAATGAGATTACTATACCCAGGCTTTCAAAGTGCAGAGAGGCCATTTGGAAGGGCTTGACTGCCACCTCATGGTTAAAATGTGCATTACCGTCCAAAGAGAGGGCCCACATAACTACAGCCAAGCTCTAAGCCACTTCCTCCATGACAGGCGTGCTTATGACATCTTATGCCATGCCCCAATAAGCTAACAGAGGAAGACGATATTAAAGTGTCTGGCAATAGCCCTTGGTTGTAAATATAGTATTCTGAAAGACTGGTTTCTCCAAAGCAGCCATACCTGATCTGATTATTGCTCTTAGTTTCAAAAAGCAAGTGTTTTTCAAATTCTCTCTCCATTGAATGTGTATCAGAGAAAACTATATTGTAATTGCAAGGAATAGCCTAACACCAGGACTACTTTTTCTACTTTCTTTTCCACCCAGCTTCTCTCTTCTCTTTCCTTCTTTCCCTCCCTCCGTCCCTCTTTCCTTTCCTTCTTTCATCCTTTACTTCCTTCATTACCTCTGTTTAAAATCCTTCACAAAGAAAGCCCTATATCCAATCCACCTATTACTTATTAGCTGCGTGGCTTTGGGCAAGTTCCTTAACCTGTTTAAATATCCCAAAGAATGTTTTTTACGTTTGTTAAAAGATTAGAGGTGGGGACCAACAAATAATAAAATGGGACAGAGAACTCATATGGCCCACAAAGCCACTCTCACCTTCTACCATATACTGTCTTCAAGGAGTCTTTAAAACAAATAAAATCTGAATCAAATGAACCCTTAGCTATAACTTTCTATTGGCAGGCAGTAGAAGAGAGAGTAGAACACGCTGAATGGTAACATCACACTATGGAGAGGGCCTGGGAGATCCACCCACCACCACTGCAATGGGAATATTGACCACTGATGGATCACACCAAGATCCTCTCCAGGAACTGCCTTCAGCTGAAGAGAGCTCCTGCTCCAGAATACACCCCTCTGGAGAAATGTCCATATTCAGGGATTCATTGCTATGAGGATCTCCAGCGTTTACAATCAGCTCTACAGTGCCCCCCTGTGGCCTCACTTGCAATTGTGCTGCAGCTAGAGGGCTCCCTCCACGCCAGTCTGGTCCCTTTACTTCCTTCCAGGTGTCCATCAAGCAGCATCTTCCCCAACAAACCAGCTGCATACAAATTTACACCCCATAGTCTGTTCCCCAGGGTACACGACCTGAAACATTTCTCCAGAGTCTCTTTCCAGCATAATAGCTACAGTTCTCCTCTTCAAAGTCAGGCCATTCCTCCTGTTGAGATCCCTTCAATGACTCCCATCTCAATCACTATCAAAGGACAAGAGCCTTCTTGCCATTTGCACACCAGGCCCATTACCTCTTTGACCTCATCTACTACTCCTCTGCCCCCACACTGGCTTCCTGGCTGTTCCTCAAACATACTGGGTACCCTCCTGCCTCAGGACCTTTGCACGTACTATTCCATCATCCTGGAATACTCTTTGCCCGCTGTCTACATTGCTTCCTCCTTTAAATACTTTAAGTCCTGACTCAAAGGTGACCTCAACAAGGACTTCCCTGACCCTCTACCTAAGCGTGCCGGAATCTACCTCCCCCCAGAGCTCCAGAGCCCTCATTCCTGTTTTAGTTTTGTCCATACCATGCTTGTATCAACATCCAACACACAGTATATTTTCCTTATTTAGGTTAATATCTGTCTCCTCCATCAGAACGCAAGGGCCATGAAGGCAATGACTTTTTTCTGTTCGTCTCACTTCTGTATCCCCAGAACCTAGAGTAGAAATGTACAGAGTACTTGCTCCATTAATATTTACCGCATAATCTGGTGTACAAATGTAGGACTATAGATGTGGAATCAGAAGACATGGGATCTTTAGGGAGGTCCCCTAAATAGCATCTGACTTTTGTCACATTAAAAAATGGGAACAACTAAGTTGAGTTTATACAGATTATGCAATATACCATGAAAGCATCACATAATAAACTGCTAAATAATTGTTAAGGTACAACTTTTCCTTAAATTGAATTGTCAGTGACCTACAATCTAGAGCGACCAGATTGCACACACACACAAAAAAAGGTAAACATCTGACATTCAGACACAGAAAATCCTGAAAATAGTCTGGTGTTCAAATAAAATATAAAAAGATTTATTCTAAAGCCATATCCCAAATGTACAAACAATGACATGCATCTCTTTCAAAGACTTAATAAAAAGAGCAGTCTTTACATTTAAAATTTTATAACAATTTGAAGACCTTCTTTTGCTCCCATCAAAAAGAAAGTCTGATAAAAGTGAATTACATAAAGTACCTAGTGTATTTTCTCATTTCTATAAAACGTACTCTTTCTTTGTGAAATATGCAAATGTAACATTTTATTATGAAATTGTTTTCAATCCCTAAAATTCTTGCTCATCTACAGAAGCACATTGCCAAACACTTCTTAAAATGAGGTAAGAAGATAAATGCTGAAACCTTTTTCAGGCCATTTTTTTTAGATGTTTCTGCCTCTCTGACTAAACATGCAACATAGCCTTGACAATTCCTTTCACGTGAATGATCTTCTCAGCAGTTACTCAGTATTTTGGACAAAGAACAGCAGCAACACCAATCATTTCAAAAGTCATATTGTAAGTCTTTTTAAATATTGTAAAGGTCTCAAATCAAAGCTACTGCTACAGTGATTCATTAATTCATTTATAGATATTTTAATAAATATTCCTAAACTCTAGAAGACTGTTGATAATCCTTTAAAGCAGGAGTCAGCAAATGTGTTCTGTAAAGGTCCAGATAATAAATATTTTAGGATTCTCAAGTCACTTGTCTTCTGTATGTTCTTTTTTTCTTTTAACTACTCTAAAACATAAAAAAAATTTTAGCTCTGCTGTACTTTGTTAATCCCTTACTTAAAAAAATAGAAGCTGCTAGTCTCTAAATGAGATTACTCAGTGTTAA
This sequence comes from Bubalus bubalis, assembly GCF_019923935.1. Classification (NCBI taxonomy): domain Eukaryota; kingdom Metazoa; phylum Chordata; class Mammalia; order Artiodactyla; family Bovidae; genus Bubalus; species Bubalus bubalis. Next base: position 32,510,085 of record NC_059177.1, on the reverse strand, counting down.
TAAAATGTAAACTTCACATTTTACAATAAAATAAATCCGTGGTTTCCAACCACTAAATTGAAGGTTCATAAATAGTAAGAAATGAATCTCACTGAGGGAGTAGGGGTGGCTGTCAGATACTTTTTAATCTATGACACTCTCTTATGGCTTCTTACTCATTTTGAACTGGCTAATTCATGTGTGTCTTTACCCTTTTTTGCCTTTACTTTTTTATAGGGGAAAAAAAATCTCTACTTGTGGCTAACTTGAAGTTTGCAAAATCAAACACTGGAATAGTTTCATGCTGAAAGAGGTAGACGGATACACACAGGTATATGCACTTACAAATATGTGCACAATGAAACCACTGTTTCATACATAAATGCTCTCCACAGCTAAGAAAGAGCCGGTGGGAACCAGCTAGAAGATACATAAAACCGTTCTAAAGAACGTTCTCATTTGCTTTTATCATATGTGGTTGTTACACGTGGGGAAAACATGATTTGCATATGAAATATATGAATATGAATTAAGGAAACAGCATGATTTATTCAGGTTCTGGATGAATATAACCTGGCGTTGACTATAAGGATATAACAGAGAACTCATTTGGACTCTGATAAGAATAAAACAGATCTATTTATAATACTGTTTGATCTATAACACAGTCCTATAGCTTGGTACTGAAAACCACAACTGTCTGTGTGTGTGTGTGTGTGTGTGTGTGTGTGTGCACATGTATGCATGGGTGTGTTGCATGTTTTCCTTTCCAATTATGAACAGTAGTGTGTGTGTGTGCATTGCATGTTTTCCTGTCCAACTATGAACAGTGCTATGAACAAACTATGGCAAATAAATGAGTTGTGATTTTACTCAAACATATCATTATCAAGTTGGAAGCCTCTAAAATGATGATCTCATGGTATTCTACAAAAACACTTACAAATTCTAAAACTAAGAAAGTTGCAAACTTTGGCATCCCTAAGAAAAAAGCTCAATGATACCAGTGAGCCCAGGCCCAATTTTTGAACTATAAAAAGTAAAGTTTTCAGTGCAAAAATAGTATCTTGATAAATAGCAATGACACAAAAATCAAACAAAACACTTAAAAGCTATAAAAGACGTAAGTAATATCCTGAAGGCATTGTATTGGTATTTTTTTTAAAAAAAAGATGATTTGGGGCTAGGAGATAACAGGCTGTTTTACCTATTTAACTGTGAGGTGAGTCTGGGTGCAGGACTGCTCAAAAACTCCCTTTTGGCAAAAAGACTGAACAGATTTACAACTCATCATGTTTTTTCTTAAATGGCCACTTTGGGTGTTGCAATACATGATCTGCAGCCTGAAGGACAAGGTACATAAATTCTTCTACATCAAAAGAATAGTTGGTAAACTTTGGATGCTCCCCAAGAGTTGGGTGGTGGCCCTGCAAAAATAGCAAAAGACAAATTTGTAAGCTGTTAAGGATGTGATTTTCTGAACAAGAAGAAAATTATTTCACTTTGGCCAAAAGCAACTATTTTAATTTATGCTCTACATCAGAGGCTGGCAATTTTTTTCAGTAATAGGCCAGATAGCATGTACTTTCTTCAGCTCTGTGGACCACAGAGTCTCCACCACAATTATTCAACCCTGCCACTGGAGTCGGAGAAGGCAATGGCACCCCACTCCAGTACTCTTGCTTGGAAAATCCCATGGACGGAGGAGCCTGGTAGGCTGCAGTCCATGGGGTCGCTAAGAGTTGGACACGACTGAGCGACTTCACTTTCACCTTTCACTTTCATGCACTGGAGAAGGAAATGGCAACCCACTCCGGTGTTCTTGCCTGGAGAATCCCAGGGATGGCGGAGCCTGGCGGGCTGCCATCTCTGGGGTCGCACAGAGTTGGACACGACTGAAGTGACTTAGCAGCAGCAGCAGCAGCCACTGGAGTGCTCAAGGAGCCACAAAAAACATGTGAACAAAAGAGAAGGACTGTGTCCCAATAAAGCTTTATTTATAAAAACGAGTGGAGGGCCAGATACAGCCCACTGGTCTACAGTTTGCAGATCTCGTCTCTAAATAATTTAACAGATCTCTCTAGTCCCAAATTTCATGAAGGTCACTTTTCCACATAAAGACAGAGAATAATTAATTTCCCCTCTCCCACAAGTTTGCAAATATAAAAAATAACAACTCACAATTCCAGAGAACAGTTTTATCTTTGGATTGAAGTTTAAAGACAGTTTGCAATTTAATTAGACAGTTTAAGCCAATTAAAAAATAAAACAAGATGACTTCTGTCATTGAACTTTACCTTATCTTGAGGAAAGACTTTGTTCTGCCTTTGCCAAGTGAGGTAGTGGACACCTCTCAGCCTAGCCAGGTCCAGGTAACAACGTTCATCTCCACAGTTGTACCTAAGGACACAAGGGCATCTGTACATGGGGCTTTGGCCTGGGATTTTTGACCAATCCACAGTTCTTTGGGGAAAAAAATTCACCTCCAAAATATGTTCTTGCAAAATATTGTATAAACAGTAAACAAGAAAGAGAGAGAGATTCATGTTCATAGCAGCAGCATTCAGAATAGCCAAAAGGTGAAAAGAATCTGAATGTGTACCAACTGACGAATGGATAAATAAAACATGGTACATAACCATACAAGGAATTATGCTAATAAAAAGGAATGAGCACTGATCCACGCCCCAACATGGATGAACCTTGAAAACATGACACTAAGTGAAAGCAGCCAGTAAGAAAAAGCCCACGTATTGCATGATTCCACTTCTGTGAAATGTCCATAATGGTAAATCTACAGAGGGAGAAAGGAGATTAGTGGTTTCCAGGGGCTGGGAGAAAGATGGAACCATAGTAACTGCTGAAGAGGACTGATTTTCTCTGGGAGGCAATGAAAATATTGTAAAATTGTGGTGGTGGTTACACAACTCTGTCAATATATTAAAAGCACTGAATTATATGATTTACATGAGTGAACTGTAGTATGGTAGATAAATAGAACTGGTTTATAGAAACACACACACACAAGAGTGAAACAGATTATTTTTTAAATATTTCCATAACTAAATCACCTTAACTTTCAAAAACCAGAACAGGATTAAAGAATGGAGAGGATTTTTATCAACAGGCCTGTGAACTTGATATGAACTCCTAATAACCCCAGCTTGTGCATATGAACATGGCCTTGGGGTGGGTGGGTAACACATTCTCCAAAAGAAACTGATCCCAGGACTGTTGACCTCCAAGGACTGAAATGTCTCAGTGACATTTCTTTTCTTCCTTCCTTTTCCTCTTCCCCCTCCTCTCTCAAGGAGAAAGGAAGAACTAAAATAGAACCCACAATGATCTAGCTATTTCTCTAACATATATATATATATATATTTTTAAAGGTTTTTCAGGGTGTTGAAAGTTCATGGCAACTTTTTTTCTAAATAGTCTCTCATTTAAATGCCAAGTTATTTTTGAAATACGACCACAAAATCAAGATATTTAGATGCAAGGGGAAGAATCCGGTAACAGTAATCACGGTTGGTATCCAGAGTAGAATTACTAAAGGAGAGAGGTCCATGTCTCCACAACCACCCACCGAGTTAGAGCAACGCTGTGGGAAAATTACTTTCACCTGAGGCCCCAGTCTCCTGTGTGTGTATATGGAATCGAACAGGCCCATGGAATTGTATGGTGCCTGTGAGCACCAGGCAAAGAGGGTGGCTTATGTTTTGGAGCTGTGTTCTTCACTAGAAGTACAGATACTCAAACCCTCTCTCTCTCATTTTAAGAGAAAACACATGACATAAAATTTGCCATCTTAACCATTTTTAAGTGTACAATTCAGTAGTACATATAGCTCACTGTTATAACCAATCACCAGAACACTTTCATCATGCAAAAGTGAAACTCTGTCCTCATTAAACACTAAGTTCCCCTTCACCTCTCCCACCAGTTCGTGACACCGGCCCTTCTACTTTCTGTCTCTATGAATCTGACTTCTCTACGTACCTCATGAAAGTGAAATCATACAGTATTCGTGCTTTTCAGAGTAACATTTCACTTAACATAATGTCCTCAAGGTTCATCCCTGTCACTGCACGAGACAGGATTTCTTTCTTTTGTAAGGCTGAATAGTATTCCACTGGGTATGTCTGTGTCTGCATCACATTTCATTTACCCGTTCCATAGTCAATGGACAATTGAGTTTCTTCTACCACTTGCCTAATGAGATAACACTGCTATGAACATGGGTATGCAACACACAGGTTCTCTTTTCACACAATAACTACACTGATGGCAGGGAGAGGCTTTCACAGGAATGCACTCAGAGGAAGGAAACCACAGATTCACATCTCCTGAATCCTGCTGAGATGGGGGAGGAAAGGGTTATTTGCTTGCTAAGGATGCTGATCGCAATCTTCAAACTTTTAGGTCTTTTTTCCTTTTCTTTTTAGATGTATGTATGATGTGACTTCTTTGTAATAATTAAATATTAAGCCTTTTGAGGCTCTGAATGAAAGTCTCAGCAAGCAGAAAAAGCATTATCAGCTGCCTCAATATTAAAGTGTCCCCAAATACTTACAGTTCAAACACGGCAGCCCAGTCTGGAAGGAAAAGCAAATGGGTAAGACCAGCTCCATGCATTCCAATAAATATGTCTGTGTTATGCGTGATTCTCAGCTGATCTAAAAACCCAAGTTCCCTGTGAACATAAAGAACAACAAAAGAAAGGGGAGGAGAGGGAAAGTACTGAGTTGAGTAAGCTCACGATTCATGGTAACATTTATACAAGTGTCTTTCCCAGTTGAAAGTACATTTCCTCATGATATTTGCCAATTTCAAGCCTACTTCCATAACAGCTTACTTAATAAATATTTTTTCTAAGCTTGCCTTCTTTAAAACTTGCATGTTCTTATTTTAGAAGGAAACTTTTATACCTGTCTTAAATGGAAAACTAATAACACATGACATAAAACTGTAAAAATGGGTATAATAAAGCTAAAAGGCATTATTCCAAGGTAGGTAGGTAACACTACAAGGCAAAGCTCTGATCCCAAGGCTCACTCTCTTTTTAAAAAGTGGAATTAGCAAGCATTACAGTGATGTTATGATATATTTAGCAACCAACTGAAAACTATTTCCTTAAGATCATACAAGAACTTTTCAAAAATAAAACAAATTCTTGCTTGCATGATTTGAGTTATTCAATTGACATCTGTGTACCGCTAAAATTATCTCAGATACCATGAGGGCATTTTCCTGCCTGTGCAACAGATGAATCCACAATTTTATGCGTGCTGGTCTTTGAATTCAAGACACTGAAAGATGTGCAAACTTTGAAACGAAAGTAAGAGGCAAAAGGTCCACAAATCAAGGTAAATTGCAAGTGGTTAAACAGGAGATGGTAAGAGTGAATATTAACAGTTTAGGAATCAGTGAACTAAAATGGACAGGAGTGGGAGAATTTAATTCAGATGACTATTATATCTACTACTGTGGGCAAGAATCCCTTAGAAGAAATCGAGAAGCCCTCAGAGTCAACAAAAGGGTCCGAAATGCAGTACTTGGGTGTAATCTCAAAAATGACAAAGTGATCTCAGTTCATTTCCAAGGCAAACCCTTCAGTATCACAGTAATCCAAGTTTATGCCCCAACCACTAATGCCAAAAAAGTTGAAATTGAATGGTTCTATCTAGACCTACAAGACCTTTTAGAACTAACACCCAAAAAAGATGTCCTTTTTATCAGAGGGGACTGGAATGCAAAAATAGGAAGTAAAGAGATACCTGGAGTAACAGGCAAGTTTCGCCTTGGAGTACAAAATGAAGCAGGGCAAAGGCTAACAGACTTTTGCCAAGAGAAAGCAGTGGTCATAGCGAACACTCTCTTCCAATAACACAAGAGACGACTCTACACATGGACATCACCAGATGGGCAATACTGAAATCAGATTGATTATATTCCTTGCAACTGAAGATGGAGAAGCTCTATAGAGTCAGCAAGAACAAGACTGGGAGCTGACTATGGCTCAGATCATGAACTTCTTATTGCAAAATTCAGACTTAAATTGAACAAAGTAGGGAAAACCACTAGACCATTCAGGTATGACCTAAATCAAATCCCTTACGATTATACACTGGAAGTGACAAATAGATTCAAGGGATTAGATCTGATAGACAGAGTCCCTGAAGAACTATGGACAGAGGTTCGTGACATTGTACAGGAGGCAGTGATGAAAACCATCCCCAAGAAAAAGAAATGCAAAAAGGCAAAATGGTTGCCTGAGGAGGCCTTACAAATAGCTGAGAAAAGAGAGGCAAAAGGCTAAGGAGAAAAGGAAAGAAACACCCATCTGAATGCAGAGTTCTAAAGAACAGCAGGGAGAGATAAGAAAGCCTTCCTAAGTGAACAGTCCAAAGAAATAGAGGAAAACAACAGAATAGGAAAGACTAGAGACCTCTTCAAAACAATGAGAGATACCAAGGGAATATTTCATGCAAAGATGGGCACAATTAAGGACAGAAGTGGTATGGATCTAACAGAAGCAGAAGATATTGAGAAGAGGTGGCAAGAATACACAGAAGAACTGTACAAAAAAGATCTTCATGACCCAGATAACCACGATGGTGTGACCACTCACCTAGAACCAAACATCCGGAATGTGCAGTCAAGTGGGCTTTAGGAAGCATCACTACAAAGCTAGTGGAGGTGATGGAATTCCAGCTGAGCTATTTCAAATCCTAAAAGATGATGCTGTGAAAGTATGTACTCAATATGCCAGCAAATTTGGAAAACTCAGCAGTGGCCACAGGACTGGAAAAGGTCAGTTTTCATTCCAATCGCAAAGAAGGGCAATGCCAAAGAACGTTCAAACTACCACACAATTGCACTCATCTCACACACTAGCAAAGTAATGCTCTAAATTCTCTTCAACAATACATGAACCGAGAACTCCCAGATGTTCAAGCTGGATTTAGAAAGGCAGAAGAACCAGAGAACAAATTGCCAACATCTGTTGGATCATAGAAAAAGCAAGAGAATTCCAGAAAAACATCTACCTCTGCTTTATTGATTACACTGAAGTCTTTGACCGTATGGATCACAACAAACTGTGAGAAATTCTTAAAGAGATGGGGATACCAAACCACCTTTTTCCTCCTGCAAAATCTGTATGCAGGTCAAAAGGCAATGGTTAGAATTGGACATGGAACAACAGACGGGCTCAAAACTAGGAAAGGAGTAGGTCAAGGCCATATATTGTCACCTTGCTTATTTAACTTATATGCAGAGTACCTCATGTGAAATGTCAGGATGGATGAAGCACAAGCTAGAATCAAGATCTCTGGGAGAAATATCAATAATCTCAGATATGTAGACAACACGACCCTTATGGCAGAAAGCAAAGAGGAACTAAATAGCCTCTTGATTTGGCCACCTGATACAAAGAGTTGCCTCATTGGAAAAGACCCCGCTGCTGGGAAAGACAGAAGGCAGGAGGAAAAGGAGGACGAGATGGTTGGAATGCATCACTGACTCAATGGACATGAGTCTGAGCAGGCTCCGGGAGATGGTAAAGGACAGGGAGGTCCGGCGTGCTGCAGTCCATGGGGTCACAAAGAGTCTGACACTACTGAGTGACTGAACAACAAGAACAACAGCCAAAAAAGTTCACTGAAGTGAGGCTGGGAAGAAATGCTGGACAGAGTCTAATATTCTGATAAATAAAATAGAATCCAATCTCTGAGTCCCACCCACCCAAAGTGAAGAAAAATAAATGAACAAGATCTGTTTGCATCGAAGAAGGGGAAGCAACTTTCCTCTTAATCAGCTACTCCTCTTTGAAGAGCTTCCTCTCAGGACAGAACAGAAATCCCGCACCTGCACAAGGGAAGGAAGACAAAGGCGCCAAGTGCGTCTCACACGAGGTACACGTGCCTCAGTTTCCCCGGGATGCCCACTGATACTGAGGGGAACAAGGGGCATTTGTCCAGGGAACACATCTGTGAGTGGTCATTTCTGGGAAATGCCTATAGATCAAAACTCACAAAGCTCAACTATTATGTTTCTATCACGTTCCTCAGGTTGGCAAGGTCTGAATTTACTGTCACTAACCCTGGGCTCTCTTCTTGCCTCTGCACTTCCTCCGGTGGCAGTGAGGATTGCCACCATCGGGTTAGTGTCACCTGTCAGACAGAAAGAGCTTCAGAAACTTCACAAGACTCTTGAAAGAGGAAGATGAGCCAGAGCAAGGAAAGCATTAAGAATACGTGTCAGTGCTCACAGACTTAGATTAACGAACTTATGGCTGTTGGTGAGAAGGGACAGTTGGGAAGATCATGTATGGACGGTTATACTAAAATGGATAACCAACAAGGACCTACCATACAGCACATGGAACTCTGCTCAACGTTATGTGGCAGCATGGATAGGAGGGGAGTTTGGGGGAGAAGGATATACGTATATGTATGGCTGAGTCCCTTTGCTGTCCACCTGAAACTACCACAATATTGTTAATCGGTTCTACCCCAATACAAAATAAAAAGTTTAAAGGTTGGGGGGAAAAAAGACTAAGTCTCAATAAACAGTTGCTGTTCTTGCAACTGCTATTTATTTGTACTTAGTGTCTGCTGCTGGGACATGGCCATGCTTCCTCCATAACTGTCTTCCTACTTCGAAGCCTGGTGACCAGTTCATGGCAGGTACCTGACAAAGACTTGTTGTGTAAATGAACAAACGTGTAACAAATGAGGTGCTAAATGCCCAGGCTTACTAATAAGTTTAAACCGAACCATGTCAGGCACTGTATGTTGGTAAATGTGTACTTTTTAACACAGAAAAAAGCTGTTAAATTTGGAAAACAACACTATGACTATGGGTGGGTGAAACGGAGAGAGAAAAGTTTTCATTTTCCTTTGGAACTTTTCTATACTGCTTGACTTTTTCAATCAAGAACATGTATTACTTTTATAGCCCTATAGTTTCTACATCAACAGGGGTTATGTAGACAGGGGTTACATAACATATAACATATGATATAGTATCGAGATCAACAGGGGCTACATAAATGGTAGGCAAATTCTATCTTTCTAATTTTTTACTTATGTTAGAATTTTAAAGGAAATGTAAAAAAAAAATTGTTTTTTCTTTTTCTTTTTAGCCTCACCCCACAGCATGTGAGACCTTGGGTCCCCAGCCAGGGATCTAACCCATACCTCCAGCATTAGAAGGCGGAACCACTGGGGAAGTCCCCAAAATGTAAATATTTTATAAGATTTTTTTTAAACCTCATACTGTTCAATGAACCTCAAATTATTCCCATATGACTAATCTTAGGCCAGAAGATGAAACCCAGCTGCTAACAGGGCAATTCAGGTTTATGCCATTTTTTAAAATTTGGAAGTACTTGCTAGTTTTAAGATTTTTTTTTTTTTTGATGTGGACCATTTTTAAAGTCTTTATTGAATTTGTTGCAATATTGCTTCTGCTTTATGTTTTGATTTTTGGGGGCCACAAGGCATGTAGGATTTAGTTCCCCAACCAGGGATTGAACCAGCAGCCCCTACATTAAAAGGTGAAGTCTTAATCACTGGACCGCCAGGGAAGTCCCCCAGTTGCTGACTTTAGAAATTCAGAAATTTCAAATGAAAATAGGATTCATCACTTCTCTTTAAAAAGGGATAGTGTGGCAACATCAGGCCTGTCACAGAGGAAGAACTTCTGCCACTAGACTTGGCATCCTCACCTGCCCACTTCATTCACTGATGGTATCTGCTTGTCCCTTCCAGATCCACGAGTGCCAACACCTCCCATTCACAAAGTCCTCCCTCCTCTCCCCGCCAAAGGATGAGGAGGCTCCTCCCTCATCCAAGCCAAAGAGGACAGGATCTGCCCAAGACTGGATTATTACTTACTTATACTTATAATCAACAATCTGGACCTCAAATGTAGATACTGTTTTCAGTGCATTTACAAGCTGGGGGAAAAAAGAAATATATTTAGAATTTCTTTTCCTTCCTTCTCTTCAGTTTTATTTACCTTGAAGTCCTCAAATTTCTTATTTTTCATGTAAAGTTATGTTTCAAGTATTAAATCCCCTTTATATTTTCATACAAATATGTTTCAGTTTTAAACCTTAACTGAGTTCAAGTGCAGGCTCCACCTCTGCATTTTAGGGAGGAACACACCACCTTCCTAAAATTGCTCTGCACTGGGCTGCTATGAGGATGAAAGGAGAAAATTCATAAAAGCAAAGGGCTTGTCATAGACACACATGAAATGTTACCTTTTAGCTACTGTTATTCTAATAGTTAGTCCCTCAACTTTCGATGTATATTCCCTGGGCACCGACTTTGTTTCAGAATTTTCTTCCTACCCATTATATCATTTCAGACAAACACCTAGTGCTTTGGAACCTCATCCACCAAAAATACCAAACGCCTGGCAGAAAAAAATTTCAACATCTCTACATAGAAAAACAACTATACTTTTAGCAAAGAGAAAACAACTAAGCTCGATTAATTCATCATCACATCAAAAGCATCGCCATGGTTCTCTAGGTCCCTCACAAATAAGCCACCTTAACCCAACACCTCGATCACTGCTTTTCAGAAGCATTTTGTATTTGTATCCTGCTCTCTCATGTTACACTCTGATTGCAGCAACAACAGGTGCAGAAGCATCACTGACTCTGCACTGAAATCATGCTGGCATTTCCAAGTGCTTTAGGTATATGTCACTTCCTGCTCACAAATACCATACCAAGGAAGTATTATATTATACACATTTCATAAATGGTGTACTGAAGTCTTAGAGAAGGTAAACAACTTTCCCAGGATCTCCCGTATAGCAAATGGCAGGGCCAAAACTAAATCTAGGTCATCTGACCCCAGAACCTGTGTTCTTGGCTAGTGCACTTCCAGTCTATCATTTATAAAAAGCAACCAGCAGTGGCCCAAATCCAATCCCATCCCCCATCACACACTCACAGAGTTATAAAGTGGAAGTTTCTCTCACTGGCCAGTCCCTGGACGCCCACAGATACACTGTTTATAGCAAGTAATTGAAGGAGTGAGGAGAGATTAGAATTCCACTTTCCAGGGGAGAATTAATCAGAGGGCATGAGCCCCTGTCTTATAATGAGATGGGCCTACCTAAAAGGAGTCACATGTCTCCAAGGATCCCGAAGGAAGTGTGCTCTTTTCCATGATTTCTAGTCAGACCAGAGACATGGCCATATCCCTTCCGGAATGACTGCTCTAACCTTGAGTCTGGGCAAGACTGCATGAACCATCATTTAAAGAGGGTATCTAGGTTTTGTTATCTATTCACAAGTCAAGGAAAAGGGAAAAGTGCTTTCTTCTCTGCCTGGGAGTTCAGGGATACCAATTCTGGGAGCAAAGCAACCAGTTGGGCACACAATGGCTTGGGGTTGGAGCTAAATGACCAAATCCTGCCTTAGGGCAAGAGCATCCAGGCGACCTGCGGGGCTGGATGTGAGAGCATGGACGGCAGCAGAGCAGCACCCACTGGTGGCACCTTTCCACTGGACTTTGCTCCAGCAGTTGACCGACGGACAGGGAAGGAAAGTGGTTAGCCTCCACCCAGGTGAAGCTGGGTTACAGCTATGGAATGTTCTCTGCCTATGAAGTAGGCTCCCTTCCCTCCCCCACCCCGCCCCGTTAGTCTGCTCACCAGCTGGGTGAACTTGGGCATGTTTTTTTTAACCTCCAAGGTTCAGTGTTCTCATTTAGAATGGAAACAATAATAAAATACTGATATTATTGGTCTGCTGGGAGAGTTGAAGGACAGGCAGAGGGAACACATGCTTGGCACATACTTGCATCCAAAACGTGCTACCTTACCAATAGGTACTACTCATCTGCCTACTAATGACGCATCTCATCTGTCTACCCCTCAGTGCATTGACTTGATACATTTTTATTTCCAGGTCTTTAAAACATACATACACACGCTGTTCATTTCTTCCATCCACAGAGCTTACAATCGATGCCTCATTACACCATATGTTCATGTCCTCCATAATCCATATGTGTCTCGAAAAGAGATGCTAATTACACAATTTGGATCAGCCTCTTAGGCATCCAAATTAACTTGTGCCAAACATTTTACCCATCAAAAGATGCCCCCAAATTCCCTCCCATCTCAAGTCCACTGAAGTGCTTAGGCTAACTGTCCAGGAGTTCATGCCTGATCCTCACTACCTCTCCTGGCCTCACCGAGGCTATAACTTTACACTCCCACAAGCAGTGTCATAGGCTCTATCTCTAAGATATATCCCGAAACCATTTATCTTGTCATCCCTCCTGTCCTCCCCTTCATCTAAGCTCTTATCGGGGCAACAGCTCTTAATCAATCTCCCTGATCCTATTCTTGCAGCCAGAGTGATTTACAAATAAATAAAGAAATCAGTTTCATGCCTCTCTATTTGCTACTATGACAAATTACTACACACTTATCATCTTAAAACAACACAATTTATCCTCTTACAGTTCTGTAGCACAGAAATTTGACACACAGAGACAGAAGTCTCAGTGGGATGAAATCAGGGTGTACGCAGTGCTGCACTCCTTGTGGAATCTCTAGGGGACAATCCTTGTCTTTTCCAGACATCTAGAAACCTTACTATTGCAAGCACACTGCCCTGGCCTGCTGTTGCAGGGAGCCTTCCATTGCAATCTTGTTGAAATTAAGTATAAGTAATGAATTGACATTGTTGACATGAGTCGGGAAGCATAAAAGGGGAACAATTTCTAAGATACCCATGAAAAGGATAAGGACTTTTCCAACTTCATCTGCTGCTGGAGGCCACAGTCTTGCTACACTTCATCTACCATCTGCCCAAAGATATTCGCTCAGCTGCTAGTTTGTCCAGAGACAAAACGCCTGGCAATCCATGGCAGCAAAGGCAGGACTCGGGCAGTTTTGTCTCTGTTTCCACTCTCAGTTAGTGCAGAGGAACGTCTATAGTAAGGCAGGGCTCATTTAGTAATGTCTGGTTTGATGATTTCCAGTAGAAATCTCATAAATGAACTGGGTGCAGCCATCAAAATATTCTAAAAGCTAATAATTCCAAACCAAAGCATTTAGTAGGATATGAAAAAAAAAAAAAACAAAGCACATTACTCATAGGAAGTTAAATTCAATATGTCGCTATTAAAAATGCATACAAAAAACTGACCTCATTTTGGTTCAGTATTTTCCGATACTCTGTGCTCCGTGCGAGAATGGTCACTCGAATTTTTCCACCCTGTGAAAAAGGCAAAATATTGTTGTGTATGCCTGGACTAATATAATTATGTAAAATTTAAAAATAAAATAAAATTTAAAATAAAAAAATAAATAAATAAAACTTAAAATGGGATTTTCACCAAGAGATAAAACTCAATAAGGACATCTTTATGGGACTTTTTGTTTTCCTTTTAGCCTGATTTCTTCACAGTTCTCCCAGGGGATAAAAATGTACTCACTTTAGCCACAGAAGGCAAAATGCATTCATTACACTACTTCTGTTTGTTTGGGTATATTTGGGGGCAGAGGATGTGTGGGCTGGGTGGGAGCTTGGGAGAGGAAGGGGAGAGATAGGGAAAGGAAAAGGAAAAAAAAAAGTACATTCTTCCACTATCTCTTAGTTTATCAAAATTTCCTAGGTTGTTGACATCTGATTTCAAATTACTCCAGGTCAGAATTTCTGGTTAACCCAGAAAACACTGTCTGCTGAAGATCTCCTTTTTCTGTAAAGATGATATTGACTTTTATCAGGGGGTGAAAAGTCGAGCCTACCTCAGAAACCATAACGCAGCCATTACCTTGGGACCCTCTTGTGTGATGTTCAGTCTGTGCAGTACATGCTGGGAAAATGCCCTGAATAACCCGGTATTTTGACACCCAGAGATCTACAATAAAAAACAATATTTCCTATTACAATGAGTAATTTCTGCATTGCTATTTAAGATGTTCTCAAGTTATACATAAGTACTATCTTAATGGCCATCATCAAAAAATCTATAAACAATAAATGCTGGAGAGGATATGGAGAAAACGAGGCCCTCCTACACTGTTGGTGAGAATGTAAACTGATACAGTCATTATGGAAAACGGTATGAAGATTCCTTGAAAAACTAGCAATAAATCTATCATCAGTTCAGTTCAGTTGCTCAGTCCAACTCTTTGCCACCCCATGGACTGCAGCATGCCAGGCTTCCCTGTCCATCAGCAACTCCCAGAGCTTGCTCAAACTCATGTCCATCAAGTCAGTAATGCCATCCAACAATCTCATCCTCCATCATCCCCTTCTCCTACTGCCTTCAATCTTTCCCAGCATCAGGTCTTTTCAAATAAATCAGTTCTTTGCATCAGGTAGCCAAAGTATTGGAGCTTCAGCATCAATTCTTTCAAAGAATATTCACCCATTCCAGTCCATTTTAGTTCACTGATTTCTAAAATGTTAATGTTCACTCTTGCCATCTCCTTTTTGACCACTTCTAATTTACCATCGATTCATGGACCTAACATTCCAGGTTCCTATGCAATATTGCTCTTTACAGCATCGGAATTTACTTCCATCACCAGTCTGGGTCTAGGTCATCTACCATATGACCTAGCAATCCCACTACTGGGCATATAACCCGAGAAAACCACAATTCTAAAAGACACATATATACCCCAATGTTCACGGTGGCAATATTTATAATAGCCAAAGCACGGAAGCAATCTAGATGTACATCAACAAATGAATGGATAAAGATGTGGTACATACATACAATGGAATGAAAAGGAACGCATTTGAGTCAGCTGTAGTAAGGTAGATGAATCTAGAGCCTCTTATACAGAATGAAGTCAGTCAGAAAAACAAGTATCATATATTAACGGATATATGGAATCTAGAAAAATGGTACTGATGAACCTAGTAGAGAATGGACTTGTAGACATACCAGGGGAAGGTGAGAGTGGTATGAATTGGGAAAGCAGCAATAACATACATTCACTATCACATGTAAAACAGACAGTTAGTGGGAAGTTGCTATATAACACAGGGAGCCCAGTCTGGCACTCTGTGATGACCTAGAAGGGTGGGATAAGGGGAGAGCAGGGAGGCTCAAAAGGGAGGGGATGTGTATATGTATATATATATATATATACACATATAACTATGTATGTGTGTGTATGTGCATATATATATATATAATTATGACTGATTCACATTGTTGTGTGGCAAAAACCAATACAACATTGTAAAGCAAATTTCCACCAATTAAAAAAAATTTAATTTTTTCTTTTAAATGTTATCTTAAAATCCACCAAGAATCAATTCTCTGGATATGACTGTCAACCACACATGACATGCTTACCAGAGGGGTGTTATAGAACAGCCCGTATCTCATCCGGGGAAGTAAGGAAAAAATAGCTTCTTTAAAACATACCTAAGAATGGAGATATTTTAAAAGGTGAGAGAATTACAATCTGCATCCTTCACACCAAAACCGCAATTTTTTTATAGAAAAAATTAATCTCTATTTTGCATTAAAATATTTTGATTAGCTAATTATTTCAATCAAATGGCATTCATATTTTCAGAAAAGTTATAGGGAAAAGTTTTTAAAAGCTACGTGGTTAAAATAATCATGACGATTCTAGTTATTACAAAGAAACTAAGGAGTTAGAAATCAATAATAGCTCATAGAAACCCAGATTAAATATTTATTTGATGAGTGAGCCATTGATAATGACAGTTATTTACAGGCATTTCAGTAAAGCTTCCAGTACCCTTTTGGAGTCATAAGTTTTCAAATGTATAACATCATAATCAGTAAATGCTTTCCACGTGTCGGAGAACAGGTCACCATATCCATAGGAGCTCTGAAAGTGGAAACAAAGTAAGTTAGGGAATGTGGCTAAACCTGGATTTTCAAAAACATCAGAAAACACTTGAATTAGCTTGTTAGTGAACCAACAACCTGAAACACAGTTCATAAAATCCATAGAAGAAAAATGAATTTTCATCTTGGGCCTGAGCAAGTCCCTAATTTGATGTAATAGCATCAGAAATAATCATCACAATTATAATCTCGGTCTGCTACAAATGTTTTGTTTTCCTACCCCAGCCCTTTTTATTCTCATGTCCTTAAAACTGGAACTATTGTGCGGTTTTTTTTCTGTGAATTTTCTATCCAAACCACACAACACATAGACACATTACCTTTTGTACACACCAGAACATGCACAGGGAGCAAAACTCATCAGAGCAGACAGAATGCACTTTTGGAAAGAAATCTGAGCGCTTATGGAATCTAGAAACATGGTACTGATGATCCTATTTACAGAGAAGAAAAGGAGATGCAGATGTACAGGCAGGACTGGTAGGCACAGCGGGGGAAGGAGAGGGTAGGACAAATTGAAGAAGGAGCACTGACATATATTATGCACTATCATATGTAAAACATTACCTAGTGGGAAGCCGCTATACAACACAGGGAGCCTAGCCTGGCACTCTGTGATGACCGAGAAGGGTGGGATGTCAGGGAGACGGAGGCTCAAGAGGGAGAGGACACACACATACACACACACACACACACACACACACACACAGTTATGACTGATTCATGTTAACGTATGGCAGAGACCACCACAACATTGTAAAGCAATTATCCTCCAAGGAAAAAAAAATCTGAGAGTAAGAAAATGCTTTGAAAGTTTTAACATTAAAAATATAATGTTAGTAACTCTAGGAAATGATCTCCCTATTGATTAATGAGTAATATTTGATAATTCCCTTTGACATTAATCAGAGTAATGGCAATAGTATCTTGCATACTTCCTACATCCCAGGCACTGTTTTAAGAACTTGACATTATTAACACATTAAACCACTGCACTAACTTCATGAGTGAGGGAATACCATTATCCCTATTTTACAGATGAGGAAACTGAGACAAAGTTAAAGTAATCTACCTCAACTGTAGAGCTGCTGGGTTTACAGAGCTAGGATTAAATCCAGTCTATTTGGTTCCAGACTCCATACGTGTAACCTGTATATGGCAGAACTAATTCTTTCTGGACACTTACCAAATGCATTTCATTTTTGAAAAGTAGAAATTAATTACTACTCCATCAGTTGAAAGAAGTAGATCAATTTATATAAAAATGGTAGAATTTAGATGGAAAAACTCAGCCAAAAGAAATAGGAAATACACACTGTAGGGTTACATTCAAGGTCTCCAGCTGGCTACACATGATGTTCATTATGTCCATGTCTTTTTATCTTTACAGCATTCTTTTTTTTTCAGATTTTGAAAAGTTTATGTTGCACATATTAGAGTCATTTCAAAGGTATTGAGAACTGTTAGATGCGAAGATAAAAAATAAAAATTCTTTGCTTTAGTGGGTCTCTGGTGCTGTTCTAATAAAGGTCCTTCTCAACACCATCAAAAATTACATGTTCCTGTTTTGGTTCAATAATAAATAAAGGGTAATTAAAGAAGTGATTCTAGGCAGTTTCCTGAGATAAAATACTTGTGATGAAATAAGATGAAATAAGGAAAATTTAATAATAAAATACAGTGATCCTGACTGATCCCTTTTCAGAGATGGCATGTGTTATTCAGCAGTAACCACCTCGAGAAGCTTCTTTTTCCACATCCCTCAAATTCAAATGATTTGCCACACAGGAAGGAGGGACTTTTCCAGTCTTATGTTGAAGAATATTTGTACAGTCTTAAGATGACATAAAATTTCCTCCTGTGTATATCTCAAATGTAAGACAATCTATGACTTAGAAATTCCCCTTTTAAGAATCTGCCCTTCAGAAATTCTAGGATGACTGTGTAAAGATACATGTATATGAAAAAGATGTTCAGGACAGAATTTCTGTAAAGTGCAAAGAACTGGAAACAAATTAAATGTGTTCAATGTAGGGGCAAAGGGAAATACATGCACTAAGGCATTCCTGGTGGCTCAGGCAGTAAAGAATCCACCTGCAATGCGGGAGATCCAGGTTCGATTCCTGGGTTGGGAAGATCTCCCCTGGAGGAGGGCATGGCAACCCACTTCAGTATTCTTGCCTGGAGAATCCCATGGACAGAGGAGCCTGGTGGGCTACAATCCATGGGGTCGAAGAGTCAGACTCGACTGAGCGATTTCACATTATATATATATGCTGCTGCTGCTGCTCCTGCTAAGTCGCTTCAGTCATGTCCGACTCTGTGTGACCCCATAGACAGCCTCTTACCAGGCTCCCCTGTCCCTGGGATTCTCCAGGCAAGAACACTGGAGTAGGTTGCCATTTCCTTCTCCAATGCATGAAAGTGAAAAGTGAAAGTGAAGTCGCTCAGTTGAGTCCAGCTCTTAGCGACCCCATGGACTGCAGCCTACCAGGCTCCTCCGTCCATGGGATTTTCCAAGCAAGAGGACTGGAGTGGGGTGCCATTGCCTTCTCCATTATATATATACACACATACACATACACATCCTAATGTAAGTCCTTGTATAAGTGTTGTATAAAGATGTGTTTACATTTATTAAAATAAAGTCTTGCAATGGATTCTCACATATGCTAACCACAATTAACCTTCAAAGGAAATGGAATTCGAGGAGATAAAGGAGACTTTAAAAAAAAAAAAACTTTATATACTTCTGGGTTGACTGAACTCATTATAACTTGGTCTTAGTTGTATAATTAAAAATAGTAATAATAAAGCTATAGTACACTTCTTAGCACAAGGGAAGGCGGAAAGCCTGCAGTAAGCCCCCTGGTGCTCCTTGTGTAAGAGCAATCCTGCCAGAAATGCATCTGCAGGAGTGTCCCCGGGTGCGCGGCTCCAAGTCAGCAGTTACACTGCCGAGTTCTGTGCAGGTGAGAGGGGCGGCCTCAGATGCTTCCTTGCGGGGAGAGTCTGTAAACTGATCTGAAGTGTAGATCACCACCAGCTCCCAACTCCTCCTCGGGGCACACAGCTCATCCAGGGCCACAAAGACTGGTTCCAAAACAACACCATCCACCGCAGCGGGGTTCAACTCATGTCAGCCTAGGGTGGCAGACCTGCTTCCCTCAAGGCCTTCCCAGCAAGAGAGAACCAGGTGGCAGCCACAGGACACCTCACTACCACTCCCAACCTCCCTACAGGTCTCTGGGGGCCTCCAGCAAAAGAGAACCAGGTGGCAGCCACAGGACACCTCACTACCACTCCCAACCTCCCTACAGGTCTCTGGGGGCCTCCAGCAAAAGAGAACCAGGTGGCAGCCACGGGACACCTCACCCACCCACATCCTCCCTACAGGCTTCTGGGGGTCTCGATTCTGACACAACCTGGTACTTGCCTGTCCTGAGACCCTGACTGAGCCACGAGCAAAGGCCTCTCTGACCAAGAAAACAGGTTCTAAATGGATCACAGAGAGGAGCAGAGGAGGGAGGTCACATCAGGGCGGCCAACTTGCTCGACTAAATGCACCCTGCGAGTACAGGGCAGTCGAGGTCAGGCTGCACGAACACCATGTGTCCCATTAACTGAGTAACTGGGGAGCCCCAAGGTGCCCATGCACCTTATTCACTCCACCCCAGCAGGCGTAGAGAAGGGGAGAGGCTGTAGACGCTGGCTGAGTTTAGTTTACTCCACTAGAGGAAGACACGGAAAAGCGTGCAACGAGATACAAGGAAGCTTCTGGAAAACTTTCCGTCAATTTAACAAGATCTTCAGGGAAGTACAGGGAGATGAGGAAGCACTGTGGTTGCAAGGCACAGGTCTGGGGACAGACTGCTTAGATGGGAACCCTGACTCCACCCCTCACCGACTGCGTTGTCTTAGAAATACTACCACCTCAGCTTCCTCAACTCTAAAATAAACAAATAGAAACCCTGGCCCACGAGAGTTGTGAGTATTATGAGAACATCAGATGTAAATGAAAAATAAAAAAACCACAACAACCCTGAGTTAATCATTCAGAGCTACAGGGAGCCTGTGCATGGGACCTAGAAACCACAATCATATACAAAAAGAGGAAACAAAGGGACAGCAGATCCTTTTGCTCAGAAAAACATTTCTAAGAAATAGAACTGTGTGGCAGCAAAACTGAAACACAAGAGGGAAGTGAAAACACATGCAAAAAAGGAAAGCAAAAAGTGAGCATTAAGTTGCTGAAAATGTTAGAAACAGTTCTCATCAGGCTTGAAATCAAACTATAGGGCTAGGGAGCCATGATGATGAAACCTCTCGTCACAGCTCTGCTACCAGCCCCAAAACAGTTCCCCTTCTGCAAGACAACCTGACCTCAGTTCACGGTGCAGCTCTGCCCTCTGGAACTGGACAGCATGCCTCCACCGTGTGCTAGGGGCCATGGCTTGTGATTCTAAGACACCTGACGGGTACACTGAGTGTGGAGGGGACAGAGCTCAAAGACTTCTGTAACTGGCTTGCCTCTCAGGATCCTGGTGGCGTGGCCAATGCAGTTGTTTCAGAAGATCCTGGCCCTGGGGGACCTGTACCTGTGCCAGGCGGAATCACATCTCCCTGCACCTGACCTGTGCTGTACAGGCTGTGAGGAGTCCTGAGAAGCAGTGCCTAATGCTGCCCTGCCAGCAAGCTGTATTTCCCCTGAACCATCCTTCTCAACAGACTGGGGGTAAGAGGGGGGCCTGTGAGCATCCTGAGCATTGGAGCGTCTGGGTGAACCTGAGGTGACTTCTCGGTGGGTGTTCCCACTTCCCAGGTTAGGCAGCCTCTCGCACGCACACTATATACCATGTGTTCTCCAGCCCACTGTCACGGTTACCATTCAGAGCACATGTGCTGTGGATCAGGCACTGGAGCTGTTTGCACATGATATGCTTTATCCTCAAAATGACACTGAGGTAGATACTGTAATCCTCCCATTTTACAGGTGAGAGTACCAGGCAACTTTGGGATGACCTTGGCCAGTGGAAGGGCCAGCTATAGGAAAAAAACAAGTGAAAGGCAGGCAAAGAAAGAGAAGAGGGAAGAAAAGATGCACTAAAAACAAATAAGCCCATAGCAGCTGTGATTCAACATGTGTAGCTACGTGCAGTCCTAACACTCAGATACACGTGGCACAACCTGGTGTGAAGCAGGAAGCAACAGGGAAGGTGCAGGGAAGCAAAACGGATGGCGATCACCAGAGGCCAGACTGTGAACAGAGGCAGGCTCTCCCCACCCAGGGACCACAGTGGAAATGGATGGCGATCACCAGAGGCCAGACTGTGAACAGAGGCAGGCTCTCCCCACCCAGGGACCACAGTGTAATGAATGATGATCTTTTATGCTCATCTCAGAGGCACTCTGAGCTCGACCTCCTCAAAGCATGGCAAGCAAGCTTCTACAACCTCATTCTAAATTTCAAAAACATGTGCATCTTCCCATATGTATCAAGATTGTGATTCAGTCACTCAGTCATGTCTGACTCTTTTGCAACCCCAAGGACTGTAGCCCGCCAGGATCCTCTGTCCATGGGATTCTCCAGGCAAGAATACTGGAGTGGGCTGTCATTCCCTCCTCCAGGGGATCTTCCTGACCCAGGGATCAAACCCACATCTCCTGCATTAGCAGGCGGATTCTTTATCACTGAGCCACCAGGGAAGCCCAGCCATATGTATACCTACACATAAATTCATCCACACAGATGCATTCACACCATCTGCACATGCATGAATATGTGTGTGTACATGTGTAAATGTAAGTGTGTGCATCTGAGAAAATTCTATTACATAAGATCAGAGTCAAACTGGTACTGAGCAAGGTAAAGACAGCACTGAAGCAGAAAGCCAGTTCTTACTTACCGTGTCCCACATCACAACGTACACGTCTGTGCTAAAGGAATTGTTAACGTGCTGGGTAATGTAAAGATTGATGAAATCACAGAAGTGGTGATACATGTTAACACCTAAGATTGAAAGAAAAAAAGAAATTCACGTCCATTAACCCCAAAAGAAACGATTACACAATTTTTATTCTACCCAATCTACTTACAGTATGGTAGACTTTTAGCTCAAATGAATCAGGAGAAAATTAACAATTTTCTAAACATAAAATGATCATACACAAGTTGTCCTCAATTGACTGATTATGCTCAAACATTCATTTTCAAATCAATCATGTGAAAATTAGGAATGCCTTTTCCTTGCTGCTGCTGCTAAGTCGCTTCAGTCGTGTCCGACTCTGTGCGACCCCATAGACGGCAGCCCACCAGGCTCCCCCGTCCCTGGGATTCTCCAGGCAAGAACACTGGAGTGGGTTGCCATTTCCTTCTCCAATGCATGAAAGTGAAAAGTGAAAGTGAAGTCGCTCAGTTGTGTCCGACTCCTAGCGACCCCATGGACTGCAGCCCACCAGGCACCTCTCCGTCCATGGGATTTTCCAGGCAAGAGTACTAGAGTGGGGTGCCATCGCCTTCTCCGGCCTTTTCCTTACACACTAAGAAACAAATGATCATTAAGTTCCCAGAAAAAGTAACAGAAGCTTATTTAAATCAACATGAGAACTATAGAGCCATTAAGACTAATCACTATTTTTATGGTCTTTTATTTAAAAAAAATGTTTTAAATCAATCGACACCTGCTCATGATGGTACTGGCAATGATGGCAACTATTACCATTTTGGTATTTTTCATTCCTGTCTCTTTTTCTCCTTTTAATCACTACTTATATTATTGCTTCTTGGGAAAACAGTAACCAGTTATCATTTAAAGAGCTGAAATCTCATGTCCTAATTAAAAGTATAAGAACTCTGGATTCAGAAGAAGAGGTTGAATTATGAGCAACATTCTCAGGTAAGTCTGTAAATTCCAAAGCTTCAGCTTCTCTACTGGAAATAGGAAGTCAATATACTTAGATGTCAGCTTTTAGGTAACATACCTAAAAGAGACAGCCCAGTGCCTGGCACAAGGGAAAACTTCGACCAGCTGGAGTGTGCTGGGTCAAAGAGGAAAGGGGAGGGCGGTGCTGCTCTTTGTAAGTTCCTAATTCGGCCATTCATAAGAAACAAGTGTATAAATCTAAATGGGGTGATATTCCAAGAACTGACACCTTAAAGGAAATGTCAGTTAAAACATAAATAGTGACTTTCAAAAGCAGAAATCATAAAGTATTCTGACTTCCTTCCTAGCAAATAATAACACTGTGTGCCAGAAACTTAGAGGAAAAAGGACTCCATTTATAAAAGTCAGGTCATTACACTGTACACCTTCAACATAAACAGTGCTGGATGTCAATTATATCTCAACAAAGGAAAAGGAAAAGAAAAAAAATTACTCCCTTCTTTTTAGACCAGTATCTTAGACGAATGTTTGGAAGGACTTTTTTATTTTCACCCAGAAAAATCCTGCCAAAGAGCACATTGTTGAATAAACAAGGCAAATGATGTCTTATGACAAGCCGTCTCCTTTTCCCAGATTAGCACACAGCCTGCATTAGCTTCTCATGAACTGTTCAGCAACTTCATAGCACTTACTGAGGGAGGCCGAATGCACAAAACAGCAATTGGTGCCAGGAGGATTTATACAAGAGGGAGAAAACGTAGGCTCTGTCCTCAAGAAACAAGCCCCATTTGAGTATTATTCTGTGGAATGCTCATTTCTCAAGGTAAGGGTTAATATGGGGGCATCCCTGGTGGCTCAGTGGTAAAAAGAATCTACCTGCCAATCCAGGAGTCATGGGTTCAATCCCTGATCCGGGAAGATCCCACACGCGGCGGAGCAACTAAGCCTGGGCTCTAGAGACCATAAGCCACAACTCCTAAAGCATTTCACCCCTCGTCCTCGTTCCCCCTCTGCCCACTGCACTACCCTAGAGTCTGTGCTCCACAGCAAAAGAAATCACCACCAGTGAGAAGCCTGGGCACGGCCACTAAACAGTAGTCCCCACTTGCCACAAGTAGAGAAAAGCCCATGCAGCAACAAAGAGCCAGCACAGTCAAAAATAAACAAATAAAATAATATAAATTATTTTTTAAAAAAAGAGCAAAAACTGTTTGATGTATGTTTATGAGATTTGCTCACCTGTTTTTTTTTTTTTAAAAGAAGAGTTAATATGAGAAGGAACATGGGCTGATGGCATTAAGTTCGAAGAAAAAGGCAGACTTATAAACACAGGAAAGAAAGGATGCAGATCTAACCTAGCCTATTATTCCAACTTTATATCCTTTACTGCATAAGAAGCTACATAAATTCAACCATTTGCACATGTTCAACCCTTCCTCTCCCTGGGATTTCTTTGGAAGGAATGATGCTAAAGCTGAATGAAACTCCAGTACTTTGGCCACCTCATGAGAAGAGTTGACTCATTGGAAAAGACTCTGATACTGGGAGGGACTGGGGGCAGGAGGAGAAGGGGACGACAGAGGATGAGATGGCTGGATGGCATCACTGACTCGATGGATGTGAGTCTCAGTGAACTCCGGGAGTTGGTGATGGACAGGGAGGCCTGGTGTGCTGCGATTCATGGGGTTGCAAAGAGTCGGACACGACTGAGCGACTGATTTGATCTGATCTGATCTGAACCCTTCCTCAGACAGATCAGTGTTTTCTTTGCTCCATTTTAATCTGCGTATTTTAAAAATGTGTTGGGACCTTGAACACAACATTTTTACCTGCTCACATTTCTAAAATCTGTCTCATTTCTGAACCTCAGGCTTTGTCATATAAGAATTACGACTTCAGGAAGTGGAGCACATTAAAAATATGATCAATAAATTAGAGGAATTCTGAAATATTCGTGACAGGGGGCTCTCTATATTTCATCCTAAGCCCAGCCTCTCATGAATTTGGATATGGTGTGGCACAGAAATCTCCATTTCTTGTAATGAGAAGGATAATCAGGTACAATTTGTGTTTCTTCTCTCCAGGGCAGCAAGTTCACAAAGCAAAAGCTGTGCTTGCATGTAGAGAATTAGAAGTTTTAACTGCAAATAGGACAATAATTTTAACTTTTTTTTTCCAAGAATATATGCCAGGGCTAACTTCCAAAAGAATTTCAAGTTAGCTTCAGTCATGGAGACAGTATCAGAAAGTCCACCTGAAGAGGCCACGGGCCTTCCTTTCCCACCTACACTGCATACAGGGCTCTTAATTTTTAAAAAGTTCTATTGAAGCACCAGCTAAATCAAGGGATTAGAGAAGCCACATGGGGTAAATTTAGTTGCAAAAGGGGTACCCAGGCTTTCTCCACTCATCTTTCAATTTTCACTGAGTTATTTGACCATGATGTGAAAGTTTCTTCTAGCACACCAGAACGTAAAACAGTTGGAAATTCAAATTAGTTCACTTTTTCAAGAGAAGAAAGCAAAAAGTAAATCTACTGTTCAATGTCACGTTGCTACCGTTGTTCAGTCGCTAAGTCATGTGTGACACTTTGCAACCCCATGGACTGCAGCATGCCAGGCTTCCTCGTTCTTCACTATCTCCTGGAGTTTGCTCAAACTCATGTCCATTGAGTTGGTGATGCCATCCAACCACCTCATCCTCTGTCATCCCCTTCTTCTCTTGCCCTCAATCTTTCCCAGCCTCAGGGTCTTTTCCAGTGAGTCAGTTCTTCGCAAAGTATTGGAGCTTCAACTTTAGCATCAGTCCTTCCAATGAATATTCAAGGTTGATTTCCCTTAGGATTGACTGATTTCTTTACTGTCCAAGGGCCTCTCAAGAGTCTTCTCCAGCTACTGCAATTCGAAAGCATAAATTCTTCGGCACTCAGCCTTCCTTATGGCCCAACTCTCACATCCGTAAATGACTACAGGAAAAAGCACAGCTTTCACTCTATGGACCTTTGTCAGCAAAGTGATGTCTCTGCTTTTTAAACCACTGTCTACGTTTGTCATACCTCGTCTTCCAAGGAGCAAGTGTTTTTTAAATTTTTGGCTGCAGTCACCATCTGCAGTGATTTTGGAACCCAAGAAAATAAAATCTACAACTGTTTCCACTTTTTCCCATGTATTTGCCATGAAGTGCTTCCCAAAGTTATAGGAACACATATATCAATAAAAAGGAACAAAGCCACATTAACCAATAAATAAAATAGACAAACTAACTTCTCACCTGCATCTAGTTTCATGAAGTAGGTTGGTTTTTCAATAACAATGTCACACTGAGCATCTTCTACAGGTCTGAAGTTGAGCTCAGTGTAGCTCTGCAGCTCCGCAAACCTGGAATTAAGAATCAGGAGATGCTTTCAAAGGGCTCCTCCTGGATCTCTTGTTGCAATACTGTAATTCAGGATCTGTTCATTAGGTGAGTTTTATTTCCAGAAAATACTCATAAACACATGTGAAACTTCTCAAACTTACTAATACTTATGCAGCTTGATATCAATTTTAATGTTGAGACAAGAAAAAAAAAATGATTTTAAATTTCAGCCTAATGTGCAAGAGCAACCGGGAACATTTCTGACAAAGAAGAAATTTCCACAGAGAGTTGGCAAAAAAAATCTACCATTAAAGTGGAAAGATTCAGAAAGGTTTCTTGCAGTCTGGCAAGGCTCAGAAGGAACACTGACCCAGAGAACCTTTTTGGATTCTGAGAAAGATGGCGTTCCAAGACTTACCAAGTACCTTGGGAAAAACTGCAGACAACTACATTTCCCAGAAAAAAGAAAACTCTGTTTCTCGGAAAACCACTTCTGAAACCACTTGGTACAATTTTCTTCCATACAAAAGAAGACAATCACAAGTTAACCTACAGATCATTTGTAAACTTTTTATCTTTGAGACTATATGTGACGTAAGACAAGTACCAAAGAGATCCTTTTAAAACACACATAATACTAAAATATTTATTCCGGTGGTTTCAAAAATATGTCCACAAATTCTTCAATACTTCTCCCTTCCAGAGGTGGAGATGAATTCCCTGCCTTGGAGGGTGAGCTGACTTCGTGATTCACTTGTAATGGACAGAATATGGCAGAAGTGATGGTGGTCACTTTCGGTGTGACCATTAGGGTATAAATATAAAGACTGAGGCCTCCATTTTGGGCCATGCTGATACGTGCTCTCTCTCAGACAACATGATCTTGGGGAAGTCGGCTGCCAGGCTGTCGGCAGCCTCAGGGAGAGGCCCATATGGTAAAGAAATGACACCTCTAGCCAACAAGCAGAGAAGAAAACCTCAAGATAACAGCTACATGAGTGAGTTTAGGAAACAGATTCTACAGGCCCAGCTATGCCTGAACCCACACAGCTAAGCTGCCCCCAAATCCTGGCTGTCAGAAACTGTGTGTGATAAAAAATGTTCACTATTTTAAGCTGCTAAATGTTTGAGTAATTTATGATACAGCAATAAATAATTAACATAAATATACCCTAGGGAACTATCATGATATCAAAAGATACTAGGAAACAAATATCAAATATTTGATTTTGGACATTAGATATCAAAGTGTACTAGGAATAGAAACGCCCACTAGAAAATAGGAACGCCTACTCCAAAAGTCTCTTATGTGAAGTAAGATCTTGCACTGCAAACTCTAATATGCCACATAAATCTGTGAAAGACAGTTTTCCTGAACAGTTTGCTTAGCATGAACATTTGACATTAAAAACAAACACTCAAAAAAAAAAAAAAAGAACACTCTTTGAGATAAATCTTAACAATATTTTTTTTGGATCTGTCTCTTTTTAAAGCAAAGGAAATAAAAGCAAAAATAAATAAATAGGACCTAAGTAAACTCAAATGCTATTGCACAGCAAAGGAAACCCTCAATGACATGGAAACACAACCTAAAGAACGGGAGAACATATTTACAAATGATATGACCAATAAGAGGTTAATATCTAAAATACATCAACAGTTCATACAACTCAACATCAAAAAACCAAACAACTCAATTAAAAAATGGGCAGAAGACCTGAACAGAAATTTCTTCTAAAGACAACATACCAATAAGCCAACATGAAAAGATGATCAACATCACTAATCATCCAGGAAATGCAAATCAAAATCGCATCTGTCAGAATGGTTATCACCAAAAAGAACACAAATAGCAAATACTGGTAAGGATGTGGAGAAAAGGGAAACTTCATTCACTGTTGGTGGGAATGTAAACTGGCGCAGCCACTGTGTAAAACAATATGGAGCTTTCTCAAAAAAATAAAAATAGAGCTACCATATGACCCATGAATTCCACTCCTGGGTATATATCTGAAAAAAATGAAAACACTAATTTGAAAAGATACCTGCACCCCAATGTTCACAGCAATGTTATTCACAATTGCCAGGATATGGAAGCAACCTATGTGTCCATCAAAGGATGAATGGACTTAAAATATATACAGTACTATATAAAATAAATAACTAATGAGGACCTACTGTATTGCATGTGGAACTATACTTAATATCTTATTATAACCTATAATGGAAAAGAATGTAAAAATAATAGATATATTAATAATTTATACATATGTGTATATAACTGAATCACTTTGCTGTACAACTGAAACTAATATAATATTGTAAATCAACTGTTTTTCAATAAAATTTAAATGAAAACTTGTTTAGAGAAAAAAAAAAAAAAAGGATGAATGGATAATGAAGATTATATACATATGGAATGGAATACTAGATGTGACAGTTGATCCATAAAGAAGGCTGAGCACTGAAAAGTGAAAGTCGCTCAGTCACAGTCGCATCCAACTCTTTGTAACCCCATAGACTATATAGTCCATGGGATTCTCCAGGCCAGAATACTGGAGTGGGTAGCCTTTCCCTTCTCCAGGGGATCTTCCCAACCCAGGGATTGAATCCAGGTCTCCTACATTGCAGGCGGATTCTTTACCAGCTGAGCCACCAGGGAAGCCCGAGAATACTGGAGTGGATAACCTATCCCTTCTCCAGAGGATCTTCCCAGTCTGGGAAATGAACTGGGGTCTCCTGCATTGCAGGAAAATTGTATACCAACTGAGCTATCAGGGAAGCACTGAAGAAAAGATGCTTTCAAATTGTGGTGCTGGAGAAGACTCTTGAGACTCCCTTGGACAGCAAGGAGATCCAACCAGTCAATCCTAAAGGAAATCAACACTGACTACTCATTGGAAGGATTGCTGCTGAAGCTGAAACTCCAATATTCTGGCCACCTGACGCGAAGAGCTGACTCATTGGAAAAGACCCTGATGCTGAGAAAGACAAGAGACAAAAGGAGAAGGGAGTGGCAGAGGATAAGATGGTTAGACAGCATCACTGACTCAATGGACATGAATCTGAGCAAACTCTGGGAGATAACAGAGAACAGGGGAGCTGGGCGTGCCACAGTCCACAGGGTTGCAGAGTCAGACATGACTTAGCAACTGAACAACAGCAACAGCAAATAATGGAATACTGCTGCTGCTGCTGCTGCTAAGTCGCTTCAGTCGTGTCCAACTCTGTGCGACCCCATAGACGGCAGCCCACCAGGCTCCCCCGTCCCTGGGATTCTCCAGGCAAGAACACTGGAGTGGGTTGCCATTTCCTTCTCCAACGCATGAAAGTGAAAAGTGAAAGTGAAGTCGCTCAGTTGTGTCCGACTCTTAGCGACCCCATGGACTGCAGTCTACCAGGCTCCTCCGTCCATGGGGTTTTCCAGGCTCAGCCATAAAAAAACATTTAACAACATGGATGGACTTGGAGGGTACTATGATTAGTAAAATAACTCAGAGAAAGACAAATACTGTATGATATCACTTATACGTAGGATCTAAAAAATAAAACAAAGTAGTGAATACAACAAAAAAGACTCACAGATACAAAAAATAAATTAATGGTTACAACTGGGAGAGGGAAGTGGGGAGGCACAAGACAGAAGCAGGGGATGAAGAGGTACAAACAGATACAAAAAAGTTATAAGGAAATATTATTGTACAACCCAGGGAATATAGCCAATATTTTATAATAACTAAGTATTGAGTATAACCTTTAAAAAATGTGAATCCCTATGTTATATACTGGAAACTTCTATAATATTGTATATCAACTATATCTCACCAAAAAGAAAGAAAATGAACATTATGAGTGTGCTGTATGACTATAAAGGGAAGCATGACAGTTTCTAGTACAATGGAACAGTTTCTTTAGTGATTGTGATAGTGCTTACATTTATCTAAACATATGATATAAATTTTACTGAGTTCTACATCCAAAAAAATAAAGAATGCATGGAAGTACTAATAATATTCAAATGTGTTTATTTAATAACATTGTACCACATATACACAATGCAATATTACTTAGCTATTTAAAAAAATGCATTTCAATCAGTTTAATGAGGTGGATGAAATTGGAGCCTATTATACAGAGTGAAGTAAGTCAGAAAGAAAAACACCAATACAGTATATGAACGCATATATATGGAATTTAGAAAGATGGTAATGACGACCCTATATGTGAGACAGCAAAAGAGACACAGAGATAAAGAACAGACTTTTGGACTCTGTGGGAGAAGGCAAGGGTGGGATGATTTGAGAGAATAGCACTGAAACATGTATATTATCATATGTGAAACAGATCGCCAGTCCAGGTTCAATGCATGAGACAGGGTGCTCAGGGCTGGCGCACTGGGATGACCCTGAAGGATGGGATGGGGAGGGAGGTGGGAGGGGGGGTTCAGGATGGGGGACACATGTACACCCATGGCGGATTCATGTCAATGTATGGCAAAACCACTACAATATTGTAAATTAATTAGCCTCCAATTACAATAAATTTTAAAATTTAGAAAAATAAAAAAATAACATTGTACCAATGTCAATTTCCTGCTTTGGATTACTGTGCTATGCTTATTTAAGATGTTATCATTAGAGGAAGCTGAGGTAAGGGTACAATGGAAATGCCTTGTACTATTTTTAAACTTTTTATGCTACTTTTGAATTATTCTTAAATGTCAATGACTCTAAAGTTATCTTAAACTAAAAAGCTTTTAAAGTGCCCCACCTCTCTAATTTCCAGAGATAGTAAGTGTCTTGATAGACCTAGTTTAATATTCAAAAAATTTGAAATCAAAATGTGTTCTTCAATCTATCTAAAGTTCAAAAAGCTTATGAAAGGTGCTTAAAATCAGGGTAGTGTTTATCTTTGGAAAGGAGGATGGGGTTTGCTTTTGGGAGAGAGCCTGGGTAGATGATGGTCTAATTCTGACCCAGGTAAGAGTTACTCAAGTGGGCTTACTTTTTCAAAATCCAAACTGTACATTTCTCTATATGCTTGGTATCTGCTTTAATAAGTGTGTATTTTTAAAAATGTATTTCTCTAAACACATGTAGCAATTATGAGGAGCTAAAAAAATTCATTTTTGAACTTTTACGTTAGCTAACAGTAAATACTGTATCACTTCCTAATATTTTATGAACTTAAGTCAAATACAACTGATGATTCACTCTGGAGCCACCACTCCCCAGCAGCTCAGACCAAATTATCCACAAATGGAATAACATTTTCCATTTATAGTCCCTACCAAAATTTGTAAGCATCAAAAATAAAGACAAATACTTCAGAAACATATTCCCCGCCCCCCGCCCCCCCCCCCCAACCAAAATCTTACCAAGACTGCAGAGGGCTTTTGCGCTGACCTTGAGACATCAACGAACGAATGTCAAGTTTACAGTGTCCTCCAATTTCCCCACTCTGGACAAAATCTTCCTTGAATCTAGTGGATAACAAAAAATTGAATTTGGAATTTTTTTTCATGACTCAGGCACGCAGGTTATAACTAAAGTGGTCTACCAATTTCTAAAATCAGTTTTTCATTAGAAGTTAACTCTTGTAATAGAACATTTCAAGTTTCTACAAAAAGTAGCAAAATCGTATCTAATGTAGCCATCACATAGGTGCATAATGATCAACTCATTATGACAGGTGTGGGTCATTCATTTCCCTCTCTCATTCTTGAACCTCATCACCATATTATTAGGAAGCAAATCCAAGGCATATTCCTGGACCTGCAAATATTTCAAGATTTTCCTTAGATATTAACATCCACCACTGAAGTACCTGTCATGGTTTCTCTTGATGTTTCTTAAATCAAGGTAGATATTGGTGGCTCTGCAGTACTGAAGGTAACGGGAACACACCAGACTTGAGTCATTCTGAAATAAGGTGGAGAAACAAGAGAAAGATAACTGTGAGCATTAACACTTCAAGGACACACCCAAACTTGCTAGACATCAGTCTAACAGCATGTAGCCTTCAGGCTCCAGCCACACACTGTGATGAACACTTCCCAATGACGCTTCTGTTTAAGAATTTTCCTCCCTGGGAGGCATTGCCCAAGCATACTTTTGCCAACTTGCACACTTTTAGGTTACTACAAAGAACTCCACTATTTCTATAATCTTCAAATTTTAAAGAGCCCAGAGTTGTATTTATGGTTCAGTTTATCTTCATGAGAAAAAAAAAAAAAAAAAAAATAGGGCACTCACAACCCTCACAGCTGTGTGAAAAAGCATTTTCAAAGACGAGCCAAAGGAAACAAGGAAGAAGGCACATGCCACAGACCTTAAAATGCAAGGCAGGAAGGGTAGTTTGTCAAATATGAGTTACTTTCAGCAAGCCTTTCCCCAGTAGTTTAGCAGTAAAGAATCTGCCTGCAATGTAAGAGATGCAGGAGATGTGAGTTCGATCCCTGGGTCGGGAAGGTCCTTTGGAGGAAGGCATGGCAACCTACTCCAGTATTCTTCCCAGGAAGATCCCATGGACAGAGGAGCCTGGCAGTCTACAGTCCATGGGGTTGCAAAGAGTCAGACACAAATGAAGTGCCTGAGTATGCATGCAGGCAAAGGAGTTTAAAAGTCAACCATAGAGCCTGTTTCTACTTCTACCAACTGTGTTGACAGAGGGATAGCTTCAAAAATTTTTATCTGCTCTGGGTTGTAGTGCGAGATTTAAACACCACTTTGTTGCTTTTCCCATAACTCCCAATTGACCCTTAATGGCAATTAACCTTGACCGTCATGGTGTTTTAGAATCTAGAGTTGGTAAGGGGTCACACCCTGATAGCAAAAAACCCATCAAAGCAGATCTTCGTGAGGAAAGCATTTTGCAAATCACCTTGGAAAATGTGTGCAACATGGGGTTGAGGCCATCTCCTGCCCTTTTGTGCATGAACAGCTAGACCTGAGCAAAAGTATAAAGTACTGACTGTTAAAGACACCTTGTAGTAGTGCAGGTTAATGCCTTGCCTGAATCTTCTGGTTCAGGCACCTTGCTAGAATCACTTGAAGTTCTATCATGTGACACCATTCCAAAGCACTACAGAGCATATATTCACTTTTGGAATGCAAGTGATTTAAATATTTTTTGGTTTCTTAGATTGCCTGGAGATAACAGAGACTCCTGAGATGTCAGAGGCTTGGGCAGAGTTCAGGAACATTCAGTTCAGTTTAGTTGCTCAGTCACGTCCGACTCTTTGCGACCCCATGAATCGCACCAAGCCAGGCCTCCCTGTCCATCATCAACTCCCGGAGTTCACCCAAACTCAAGTGCATCGAGTCGGTGATGCCATCCAGCCATCTCATCCTCTGTCGTCCCCTTCTCCTCCTGCCCCCAATCCCAATCAGGGTCTTTTCCAATGGGACAACTCTTCGCATGAGGTGGCCAGAGTATTGGAGTTTCAGCTTCAGCATCAGTCCTTCCAAAGAACACCTAGGACTGGTCTCCTTTAGGATGGACTGGTTGGATCTCCTTATAGTCCAAGGGACTCACAAGTCTTCTCCAGCACCACAGTTCAAAAGCATCAGTTCTTCGGTGCTCAGCTTTCTTCACAGTCCAACTCTCACATCCATACGTGACCACAGGAAAAACCATAGCCTTGACTAGATGGACCTTTGTTGGCAAAGTAATGTCTCTGCTTTGAATATGCTATCTAGGTTGGTCATAACTTTCCTTCCAAGGAGTGCATCTTTTAATTACATGGCTGCAATCACCATCTGCAGTGATTTTGGAGCCCAGAAAAATAAAGTCTGACACTGTTTCCACTGTTTCCCCATCTATTTCCCATGAAGCGATGGAACCAGATGCCATGATCTTCGTTTTCTGAATGTTGAGCTTTAAGCCAACTTTTCCACTCTCCTCTTTCACTTTCATCGAGAGGCTTTTTAGTTCCTCTTCACTTTCTGCCATAAGGGTGGTGTCATCTGCATATCTGAGGTTATTGATATTTCTCCCATCAATCTTGATTCCAGCTTGTGCTTCTTCCAGCCCAGCGTTTCTCATGATGTACTCTGCATAGAAGTTAAATAAGCAGGGTGACAATATACAGCCTTGACGTACTCCTTTTCCTATTTGGAACAAGTCTGTTGTTCCATGTCCAGTTCTAACTGTTGCTTCCTGACCTGCATATAGGTTTCTCAAGAGGCAGGTCAGGTGGTCTGGTATTCCCATCTCGTGAAGAATTTTCCAGTTTATTGTGATCCACACCGTCAAAGGCTTTGGCATAGTCAATAAAGCAGAAATAAAGCAGTTCCAGATGTTTTTCTGGAACTCTCTTGCTTTTTCCATGATCCAGTGGATGTTGGCAATTTGATCTCTGGTTCCTCTGCCTTCCCTAAAACCAGCTTGAACATCTGGAGGTTCACAGTTCACATATTGCTGAAGCCTGGCTTGGAGAATTTTGAGCATTACTTTACTAGCGTGTGTCAAGAGTGCAATTGTGCAGTAGTTTGAGCATTCTTTGGCATTGCCTTTCTTTGGGACTGGAATGAAAACTGACCTTTTCCAGTCCTGTGGCCACTGCTGAGTTTTCCACATTTGCTGGCATATTGAGTGTAGCACTTTCACAGCATCATCTTTCAGGATTTGAAATAGCTCAACTGGAATTCCATCACCTCCACTAGCTTTGTTCGTAGTGATGCTTTCTAAGGCCCACTTGACTTCACATCCCAGGATGTCTGGCTCTAGGTGAGGGGTGGACCTTAATCCTAAGTGCTTATGATTCTCTGGGGCTTTAAAAAACTATCACTGAGCCCTTTGCTGTGAGCCTGGCCCTGCATGGAGCATTTTTCAATGCAGAATCTCATTTCAGTTTTACCACAAGCTGTAACACAGGCATGGCTTTAAAGCAGAAGAAGCTGAACACGGAAAAGTTTGGGTGCCCTTTGCACAGATCAAGATTTGAACCCCGTAGTCCATTCTTCTCCTTATTACCCCAAACTGCCTCCTGACAATGTGTTTATCACTGAGTGCAATGGGGTATGAGTGAAAGCACAAGAAAAACATCTGCATTTTAATTCTAGAAAGATTGAAGGCAAAAGGAGAAGGGAGCAACAGAAAATGATTAAATAACATCACTGACTCAATGGAGATGAACTGATGACATCAACTCTAGGAGATAGTGAAAGATAGGGAAGCCTGATGTGGCCTGGTGCAGTCCTTGGGGTCACAAAGAGTTGCATGCAACTTAACGACTGAACAACAACAGCAGAATTGTAAAAGACCACACTTAGTAGCTGTGCGGTCTTCGACAGGTTGCTTAACATATCTGAGGACTCAGTTTTCCTCTCTAGTCCAATAGTACCAATAATACCTGCCCTGTCTATCTGTTATACTGTTTGTGAGAATCAAACCATATAACATACTGAAAAGCTTTTTGCAAAATGTAAAGTGCCAAAAAATATAGAACAGCATGGTGGGAGTGTATCACCTGTCCCAAACTACCAGCAAGGAAATTTATAAAGATGTAATTCATCAACTTACCTTCTTTAGTGTATGTTGGGGGGAATAATTAATTCTAAAACTATTTAAATATTTGACCTACCTCAAAATATGACCATCTGATAATATGTGTGTGAAAACAAGGACATGGCTTCCAACTAGGTTTTGGAAGTCAAATAAAACTTTAAGCCAATAATAGTGAGAGTGAGGGTTTCCTCTCATAGTGCCCTCTATCTGGTATTTATATTACAATCTAACCATTACGATTGCAGGGAATTAAAAGGTACAAAGTATTATGTATAAAACAAGCTAAAAGGATATATTGTATACCACCAAGAATATAACCAATATTTTGCAATAACCATAAATGGAGTATAACCTTTAAAAGTGTGAATCTGAATCACTGTATTGTATGTCTGTAACTTACACAATATTATACATCAACTATACCTCAATAAATAAATGAATAAATAGATACCACAGGTATTTTTAAATAAACATCTTCACTTATGAAGGGGTTGAACATCCACCTTTTCCTTCGGCTGGCAGAGCACATGGAGCTCCTCCAGACGCTCTGCGGCGTATCCAAAGTCGGCTTGCTTCCAGAATATTTCCTGGGCTGATTCAAGAGTGTCTGTCCTGTTTGCAAACAAAACAATTCTGTGATATTCAACTTTTTACTTTTTTTGGACCTTAAATTTTCTAAATGTTACATTGCTAGAAGTCAGTCATTATTTTCTTAACTATAATAATTTTAAAAATCTACCTCTAACTACATGAGGTTACCAAAATAAGTTATTTATAGACTTACTCCCTGATAATAAACATACACAATGGAAATGGATGTAGTCAGGATCATTTGGAACTGAAGACAATGAACTGTTAATTACTGCATTTTCTTTGCCCCATTAACCCTGCCTGTATTGCAAATACTGATTATACTTAACTCTCTTCTCCAAAACCAAAGTCAGCCATCCATCTCTTTTCTTTGCATATAGTGAGGAAAAGTATTTTCTGTGAACCATACTGTTTTATCCCTCTGGCAGAGGAAATGAGAGATATTCCTGTCCCAGGGGGAGACAGTCAAGACAAGTGAAATTACTCATGCATGTGTAAGCAAATTAATATCTAAAGGAATTATTATCTAATACCAAAAGAGTCTAGCTGGGAATTGATGTTTCAGCATACACTACAGAGAAAGGAGATAAGTATAGGGCAGGAGGGAGTCCATCCAGTAACTTACCATCCCATATCCACATAGGTGCAAACAGGGTAACCAAATCTGAACTCTGGTCTGCAGGATTTCTCATAACCCCAGCAGTATTTCAAATTTTCTAAGTATTTCTGGAACATAAGAGGTGTGTGTTGAGACTGGTCTACCTTCTGACATTCAGAGAGGACTCGTAGATTTTTTTTTTCCATGAAAAAAAAATATCTTCCTAGAACTTTCACTTTTACATTTTATAATACATACTCATGAAAGAGAAATCAGTAAATTCTGAGAAAAACAGTCTTGAGATTCTTAACAGCAATTATCTTTAGTCACCAATCCCTCCCCTACCAGGTCTGTTTTCCAAACAAAAGTCTGGGTTTTAGCTAGACTACCACAGATCATTTGAATTGGGATTTTTTTAATTAACATTTTTTATTGAAGTATAGGTGAAATTTACAATGTGTTAATTACTGTTCTGTAGCAAACTGATTCAGTTTTATATATATATATATATACACACACACACACACACACATACACATTCTTTTCTTAAATCTTCTTTTGCATTATGGTTTATCATAGGCTACCAAATACAGTTCCCTGTGCTATACAGTAGGACCTCGTTGTGTATCCATTCTGTATAGAAAAGTTTATATCTGCTAACCCCAAGCTCCCACTTCATCCCTCCCCCGACCCCCTTGGCTGAACTGAAACTTTCTGAAGTAGCTTAATGAAGTCAAGTGAGTAAACTGATTCTAAAATCAATCCCAAGAGAGTCATAAAAAATGGAATTTCTATCACCAAAAGGATCACAACTAAACTGAATGGATCAGCAGCTTTATTGATTGATCAAGACCAGCAGAGATCTGGGAATACTCTGGGAATATCTGGGAATAGCTCTGTAGCCCTTGGGGGACACACAACTGCTGTGGGCCAGGAAGCTCAGGAGGTTGTTCTGTGAGGCCCCTGGGGGCAGTGCCAGCTGGCTTCCCAGCCCGGCCTGTCCACGTGCTTCCTGTGCCAGCACCATGGGAAAGGAAATGGCTCACAATGCCCCGCTTTGATCTCTGAGGCCTCGTGAGATGTCTGAATGGGCTCCAATTTGAAACCTTTCCAACAACTCGAAAACAGAAGGAAGGCCACAGTAACAGTCTTAATTATGGAGAGACAGAGATGTAGGTGTTATTACCAAAATGAAGTGCTGAGGGATCCTCTTAAGTGCAATTTAAGAAAGGAGAAGTTTGAGATTATTCAGTTACTTTTAACTACATATTCTTTTCTGTATCAAATCTAATTTATTTCATTTACAGACTAGACAAACCATACAGACTGCCTATTTCTTTTACTAGTGATTTAGATTTGTAATCTCACCTTTGTGAGTAGGACATACTTCTAAGCAAAGCTGAGTCATTAAGAAGCATGAGATGAAATACAAACATCAACTGACCCACAGTTACAACCAGGAGTCTACCTGCAGATTCAAGTTATGATGGGGGAACTAGTAAACCAGCCTCAATTGCAACCTTTTAAAAATATGCAAGAGGAGAAATAAGATTTACCTTATAAGGACAATGTGAGTCTTTCCTGCAGACTGTGGCAATATGCCTGTTATTGTGCAAAAAGAAGGGAATATGCTCTTCCGGCAGGCGGAGGCTGGCATAGTTGAACAGAGGGGTGGCTGAAATGCCATCGGCCTGGGGAGGAGCCTTGTCTTGGCCACTCAGGGGGACCTCAGGAAGCAATGCTCCAAAGACAAGCAGCATGAACATAGCAACCTCCAAACCTAAAGGTCAAATTGATAACACCCTCATTAAGACAGAGCCTTCAAAGTCAAAGGGGTTAAGGGTTAAGTACAATTATAACTAACTTCACTACTTTACTGAATAATGTTCTTTTACTCGACAAATACTGATTGTTATAGGCCAGGCACTGGGTCAGGAGCTAGGTATAGGGTGGTCAATAAAACAGCAAAGACCCCTGCTTTCATGGAACTTGGAAGCTAGTGCAGTAGATATAAAATAAACAACCAAATAAACAACTTCAGATAATGACAAGGGCTGTGAATCAAATAAACCAAGGGCCAGCACATTTTTTCTGGAAAAAGCCAGGCAGCAAATATTTTTGGCTTTATAGGTCAGATAGTGTCTGTACCCATCAGGAAAGCAGCCATAGTTATGCTAGGAATGGCGGGCTGTGTTCTAATAAAATTTTATTTACAAAGATGGGAGGAGGACCTTGACAGGACCCTGTTTGCTGATGCCTGAGTAAGTCAGGTAATATGATAGACAACACAGTTTGCTAGTTAAGCATGCAGACTTTGAAGCTAGGCCACCTAGGTTTGAATGTGGCTGCAGCTTTCTAAGAAGAATGACCTTCAGCAAGTTATTTAACCTTGCTGTGCCTAGGTTTTTCCATCTGTTAAATGGAAATCAGAATAACCCTTTCTCATAGGACTCCCGAGAGGTAAATATTGGCAACATGTCTAGATATACCTGGTATGTTAAATGCTATGTTAAGTGTTTCTTAAATAAAAGTTTAAAATTACACGGTATGGGGCGGAGTTGCTAAGTAACATTTAAGCTGAGATCTACATGATGCAGATCCAGAAAAACATACCAGGAAGAAAGAAGAAAGGAAGTACAATGGGTCCAAGCAAGTGTGTACCTGCTGGATTAAAACTAACAATCACTGAAGTATGTGAGAATATGCTGCGTGCCAGGTACTCTGCTAAGTACAAGGAGGCAGCAGGGAATGGGCAGCTGAATAGTAAACTCCTAAGCCCTTGTGAAGCTTTTCTTTCACTGGGTGTAAGAACAATGATATTAAGAACTAAGACTAAGAAAACTCTAGGAGTGAAATCCAGACAGTCTGCCTCAGAACTGTACCCTTAAATTCTCTCCATCTGGCTTTAGCATTGAGAAAAGAGATAATGGTCATGAACCTTCCTGCATTTCTAACTCATCCCAGAAAGATTAAATCTCTTATATCAGATTTTTTTGTGTATATTTCCAGATAATAAACATGCCATTTGGGGTTCATTTTAGTGATTTATTTGCTCTAGTTTTTCAAAGTGGTCTCCCCACCAGATGATAAAGCCCTAGTACATATTAGTTGCTTCCAAGCAGGGTCTGCTGTCACTGAAGCATACTGGAAAAATCCAAAGTTCAAAATCAGTTTTCAATGAATACGGCTGATGGAGACGGGGCCTTTAGAAACAGACTGCTATGTTCAATCACATTTCAAGTTCCAAGAGTAAGCAATCATAACTGAACAGTTGGAATGCCAAGAAGAAATCCTTTTCCCCTCTGCAGTAAATATAATTGTTTTTTTCAGTTCAGTTTAGTTCAGTCACTCAGTCGTGTCCGACTCTCTGCGACTCCATGAATTGCTTTGCTGCTGCTGCTGCTAAGTCGCTTCAGTCATGTCCGACTCTGTGCGACCCCATAGACGGCAGCCCACCAGGCTCCCCCGTCCCTGGGATTCTCCAGGCAAGAACACTGGAGTGGGTATGAATTGCTTTAGGTATCCCTAAAGAGTATCTTGTTATTTGTAATAAAGGTCACCTGAATCAATATTTTTAATTGAGACTTTTACCCAACTGTGAGTTCGTAACAATTTCACAAAATTTAAAATACACATTAATATTAACAGTGACTCTAATTATAATGAAGCATTTACCTCTTTAATCCTCAGAACCACCCAGAAGTTGCTGTGATGTTTCAGGTATCTAAAATCTGTCAGAAATGAAACACATTACCTTAAAAAGATATCAAAGAAGACTTCTGCATCCCCGGTGATATTGTGAATTAAAAGAAATATTAAGAGAGAAGATAATAAGATAACCTGTAAGCAGACTGTCTGGCATTTAGTGAGATAAGCCATAACCAGAAGGCCTGGCTTATAAAACCTTTCTCTGCCTTAACAAATAAAAGCTACTAAAAGTGAGGTAGCAGGTACAATCCTCAACACAGTAACTTAACAGAAGAGATTCTAAGAGTGAGCAGGAAGGAGATGACCCACTTCATACAGGCACCAACTGGTACAGGCCAACAGGACACTCAGCAGATAAAACATTCCCAAGAGCAAACAATCCAACTGGTTCTCACCACAGTAATCCGACTCACCGAATGAAATTGCTCCCTGCTTTCAGATTCAACAGGCAGAATGGCCAGTCTCTCCCAGAAATAGGTCATTCTTATGACCAAGTCGACCTTTGGTTAGCCAAGTCCATTGTCCTCTACTGAGCTATAGCCATAACTAAACGCAGGGATCCGTAAACGACTTTTCCGCCAAAGGAAAAATCGAAAGGTTCACATCAGAAACCTGGCTTTTGCTGAGGGCACGTAACCACTTGCACAAACTAGCAGGAGTGGCTGTTTTGCATGAAAGCACAACCCCAGGGCCTGACAGAGCCTTTCGGGGTTGAGTCCTCTTGCAGGGAGAGCCCCTGAAGGACAGGCGGGCACACTTCAGGAGATGGACGCTTTAGCAGCTGAGCTACTTTTTCCTTCTGCGCAAAGCTGCTGGTTCCCCCCACCTCTCTATGGGGATACCATGACTGGATTTCCACTGGCCTAAGAAAGGGGAAGGGAAAGGGAGAAAGCTTGAAAGAGAATGAGAGGTGAAACTCCGACAGTGACAAGGAACACAGTGGGTGAGATGGGTCAACATTCTGACAGGGGTTGGAAAGTTTACAGAAGCCAGTGGACAGGTGAAAAGTTAAACGCATGTGAGACCCACAAGGACTCCTAAAACGGCTCGCCCCAACTAGCACTAGTTTTACGAGGGAGGAGGTTGGAAAGGGCCTGAGATGGCCAGGTGAGGTCCATCAGCGGTCCGCTACAACGTCTGAGCCAAGGCGGCGGGGTCGGTGGCGAGCGCCCTTCCGCAGCCATGATGCCGCGCTGGGGTTCGGGGCGCAGAGATTCCCGGGGACCGCCCGCCCCCCAACGCCGCACACTGCACCCTCCCACCCCAGACCTCAACACGCCTGGGAGGGGCCTGGATCAAGGAGGCTCCGTCCCGGCCTGGGAAACCCGGCATGCTTCCCCGCGCCCGGCGGTCTCGGGGACCCGCGCGCCGCGTCAGGCACGGTGAAGGGGGCCGAGCCCTCGGTAAAGGGAGGATCAGGTCTGCTTCCCCACGTCCTCCTTCTCGGCCCTCGGGCGATGGAAGGCGCAGGCGGACCCGTGGAGAAGCGCCAGCCCGCCGGGAACCCGCGCCGGGAGCAGGCAAAAGCGCCCACCGCGCGCCCGGGCGAGGCAGAGGGCGGGGGGCGGGTGAAGATTCCGCGGACCGCGGGGCGAGTCCCACCTGGAGCCTGGGAAGTCGGGGCTGCGGAGGAGGCGGCGGCGGCGGCGGCTCGGACTGAGGGAGTCGTCATAACCGGCGACTGTAGCTCACCGGAAACCTCCGGCGCCGGAGCCGGGCCAGGGGGCGCCCGGGAGCTGCCGGGACACCTAGGCCGGCCTGCGCCGGGAGCGGGTCCCCGCCCCGCATGGGGTCCTTGGGGCCAGAGCCGGGACCACGCGCGCACGACCTCACGCGGAGTCAAGGGGCGTGGTCCGCGGTTTCCTGCGTTTCCCGCCA
Organism: Bubalus bubalis; assembly: GCF_019923935.1. Lineage (NCBI taxonomy): Eukaryota > Metazoa > Chordata > Mammalia > Artiodactyla > Bovidae > Bubalus > Bubalus bubalis. The sequence goes on along the minus strand of NC_059177.1, from coordinate 32,467,693 downwards.
GGTCGAGAACCTCTGTGCTGAGGAGCAGGACTTTAAGATACTGGACTGTCCTCCTTGAGAGGTAGCGAAAAGGCGCTTAAGGGACACTGCGACCGGTTGCATAGAAAACCGGACTCCTTCCCTTCTTCCTTCCCGTTGCACTGAGGTGGAGGGTTACTGTATCCTTATTTAGGGTACACGTTGTCGCCCTCACGTTCATTCTCCGAACCTGCTCGTAGTTGGCCGCACTTTGTGGTGGTAAGAATTCTTCGAAGCCTTGTACATTAAATAGTAGTCCTCTTATCTTTCTTAGTGACTATCAGAAAACTCATCAGCTCAAATGTCACTTTGTGGAGTTTGACTTTTATCCTTTTATTGTAGTTATTTAAATTGCAATGGTTTATCTTACCATACTTATTTGAACGCCCATCTCCCCACACTTTTACTCTTGGCATTCTCGGTCCATATAGTATACTGTGTAGTGTAGAGCACAGTAAAGTTGAGCATTGATTACTGCTTCATCTTGAACTGATCAAAGCTGATGTCATCAGAATGTATTTATGCTCAGACACAAAGTCACCGGTTTTAAGTACTATGATCATCAGAAAACACAACGGATTGTTTCTAAATCTTTACATACTTTTCAAATAATCTTTTTAGATACTGCTCGGAGAACTGTTACAAGTTCCATTATAACCTGCTAAATGAGCCACATTATCTGGATTTCTTTTTTTCAAATAATCGCAATGCAGAAACATGGTGTTATTCTAAAGCAATTTACAGTACTAACTCATTTACTCTTCATGTAAGATTTTGCCTCTAAAGGAACTACTGTTCTATTATAATTTCATACTTTGCCCACCCCTTACTAATAAGGACAGTAGCCATAAAAAGTGCTTTCTCAGGTTACTTGCCACCAACCTATTTTGTCACATACAGGAAATACAACTTTTCTGTTAGTTGATTCAAAAAGAACACACAAGCTAGTTTGCTTCTAAGTGATATGCAATAACGATATAGAGAGATATATAGATACATAAGAACACATGAGAACAATATATGAGAAAGGCTTCTAAAAATAGTCTTATTACAAGAGCAGACAGGCCAATCCAACTGTTGCCAGGTGCACATAGTGCTATTTTAAATGGCTAAAAATTAAGTTGTGGTCATTCAGACTCAGAGAAGACAAAATGTAAGGGGGCTTTAAGAACAAGAGGTTGAGTTCTATCATACAGTAACAACCATTCTTAACATAGAAATTTCCCTCCCAAAATATCAATGTTAAAGTTTAGTTTTAAATGATAAACTCAAATGTCTATTAATAGTAGACTGATGAATAAACTATAATACACCCATACAGTGCAGAGCTAGGCAGGTGTAAAAAAGAACTGAAAAATACCACTGTACACTGCAGGATATATTAAGTGGGAAAAGCACAGTAGAAAAACAATGTGCAATATGCTATCACTGAGGAAAGGCAACATATATGTATGTATATAAATTGTTATTAACAAATAGAATAACAACATTAAAATGATTACCTATAAGAAGAAGGAATATAGGTATAGCAAACAAAGAAGGTAAGTTCTCCAAATATACATTGTATAGATATGACTTTAGAATCAGTAAACATTTTACATTATAAAACAAAAGTAAATTTTAAGAAGTAATCCTTGAAAACTGACAGTAAAATGAAACAAATCCAACTGCCATGCAGTTGTGGCATTTACCACAACAGGGGTACTAAACCAAGTGACGCTGAAATAGAATCTGTACATTTTGGTGAAATGTACCTTCAGGACTAAGAGAATTACAATAAATCACAAACTGCTTGCAGAAGCCAAATTACTGGTGGCAGTGTTGGTTGGCTGGTTGGGATAAACTATATAGGAGTAATCTAGATGGTATCTTTGAAGCTAAAATTTTTGACATGCAGTATAGCTATAAGCCTGATGGAAGCTGTAGTTCCAAATTTGAAATGGAGTAAGTGTGAACTAACAATATATTTTATCCTTAAGAACAAATCTCTCCATCATCTGTTGAAAAGGCCTAGAAACAACCAACCTGGTATTATAGCAAGAAACACTCCTTGTGCCCAGACTGTGATCTTGGCAAACACTTTCCCATTTAAGGAACATGGTATCCAAAGAAAAATGGATAAATTGGTATACCCAAAGAAAAATCATCTTAGATGTGGGGCAGGAAATGTACTAGAAAAATCTGAAAGATCTTACAGGAGGATGCAAGGAAGCAATCAAAGGCTATGAGGGTCATATCATAAGAACTCAGGAACCAATTTGAGAAGACTCCCTCCAGTCAAAATTAGAATAATTTAAAAGCATCCACTGGGTAACTATAATGGATTGAAGCACAAATGTACTCAAATATTAAATTCAAAAAGATCCAACTAGAGATTTTCCTGGTGGTCCAGATGTTAAGAATCCACCCCGCCAATGCAGGGTACATGGGTTCAATCCCTGGCTCAGGAAGATTCCACATGCCTAGGAGCAACTATACATGTGTCACAACTACTGAAGCCCAGACCCCACAAGCAGCAACAAAGAATAGCCCTGGCTCAATGCAACTAGAGAAAGCCCACACATCAATGAAGATCCAATGCAGCCTAAATAAATAAATATTTTTTTTAATTCAACTAATCGATTAAATACACAAGCCAAAAACCTCATTTTTCATCTTTGATGACAGAAAGGAACCAATTTTAATTGTGAAATCTGGTAAAGGAAAAGAATGGAGCATATTTATCCTTTCTTTCCTATATGAATTATGATGCAAGTATCCAAATAGTTGATGAGGTAAAGTTACTTTTTACAGAAACATTTCAGATTTAAGTAAGTTATACTTCTGAAACTTGCTTCAAAATAGTATGAATTGATAGGAAGCACAAGCGAAATACAAAAAACAGAATGGATCATAAATTGAATGCTATTAAAAAGCAAATGTTAATAAGTTTATTGGACTCATTTATCTGCTATTTATTTTATGTAACTTTGAAATTTTGTATAATCATTACATCACAAGTTTGCTAAATGTGTTCTAAGTTTGCCACTCATATATTGATATTTTGGATAGCTCACAGAGTGTTAATATGAACTATCCGCAGAATACAGCTTATTGGTTCTCTGAAATATCCAATTACTTAAACCATAAATCAAGGCTATTGAAATTTTAAGCAAGCAAATTTTGACTAAATTTGATCTTATGCTACAGTTCATCTATATACTTACAGTTTTACAGAAGAGCAGGAAGAGAAGCAGCATTGGATAGTTAATGGTTCAGAGCTTGGACTCTGCAGCCCAATGGCATAAATTATTTGCCATATGACCTTGAGCAATTGCTTAACCTTTTTTCATTTTAAAAATGAAGATGGTAATGGTATCAGCTTTAAAAGGATCTGAAGATATAGTGCAGGTATACAATCTCTTTTCCAAAATCTTTGGTACCATATATGTTCCTGAATTTTTTTTTAATAAAATAGGGTATGCACACCATCCAAACACTATAACACCATGATCTGCAAAATGCATGAATGCTCACACTGAGATAAAGCCTGTAAAAGCCTTGTGTTAGTGAAGGTCAAGCTTTACTACCAAAAAAGATTTGACAAGCTTATTTTTAAAAAGCAATTGGTTTTCAGAGCTTTCTAGATTTCGCGACAGTGGATAAGTGATTATGATCCCATATAAGTGAATTCCTTAAACAAAAGCAAAGCAAGCACTGTGTTCCCTATTATCACCCATGACCACAGATTTTTGTTTGATAATGTGTATTGGTAAAAATTAAGATTGTCATTTTAAAAAAGACATATAGGCATGGAACACCTCTACCTACCATACTCTGAAAATCACTACCTGTAAAAGAAGCGAGTTTAACAGAAAAACCTCCCATTAGCCCTTGCTTAGTATTATTTGAGGACTGAAATGAAATTTAGCTTACTTGGGAGTAGGTCAGTGTGGGGAATAAATTCAGGACAGCACTATGAGTAAATTCTCTATATCACAATTGTGGATTACTGCAGCATTGTAAGGTTTTATTTGGGAAAATTTATTTTTTAAAGTATTAATATACATTTAATTTCCATTCTATCTTGTTAAAGGATCTTGATTTGCTACAAGTTAGCTGAGTATATGTAAAGGCAATAGGGCTTCCCTGGTGGCTCAGACAGTAAAGAATCTGCCTGCAATGCGGGAGACCCAGGTTTAATCCCTGGGTCAGGAAGATCCCCTGGAGAAGGGAATGGCAATAGCTTAAAAGTACTTTAAAGAATCAAAGTTGCAGAGTTCAATAGTACCAGCAATATGAAGTCACAATAACTTGTGAATGGAGGATACTTACACAGAAGAACTACAAAAACGATCTTCATGACCCAGATAATCACGATGGTGTGATCACTCACCTAAAGCCAGACATCCTGGAATGTGAAGTCAAGTGAGCCTTAGAAAGCATCACCACGAACCAAGCTAGTGGAGGTGATGGAATTCCAGTTGAGCTATTTCAAATCCTAAATTATGATGCTGTGAAAGTGCTGCACTCAATAAGCCAGCAAATTTGGAAAACTCAGCAGTGGCCACAGGACTGGAAAAGGTCAGTTTTCATTCCAATCCCAAAGAAAGGCAATGCCAAAGAATGCTCAAACTACCGCACAATTGCACTCATCTCACGCTAGTAAAGTAATGCTCAAAATTCTCCAAGCCAGGCTTCAGCAATACATGAACCGTGATCTTCCAGATGTTCAAGCTGGTTTTAGAAAAGGCAGAGGAACCAGAGACCAAATTGCCAACATCCGCTGGATCATGGAAAAAGCAAGAGAGTTCCAGAAAAACATCTATTTCTGCTTTATTGACTATGCCAAAGCCTTTGACTGTGTGGATCACAATAAACTGTGGAAAATTCTGAAAGAGATGGGAATACCAGACCACCTGACCTGCCTCTTGAGAAATTTGTATGCAGGTCAGGAAGCAACAGTTAGAACTGGACATGGAACAACAGACTGGTTCCAGATAGGAAAAGGAGTACGTCAAGACTGTATATTGTCACCCTGTTTATTTAACTTCTATGCAGAGTACATCATGAGAAACGCTGGGCTGGAAGAAGCATAAGCTGGAATCAAGATTGCCGGGAGAAATATCAATAACCTCAGATATGCAGATGACACCACCCTTATGGAAGAAAGTGAAGAAGAATTAAAGAGCCTCTTGATGAAAGTGAGAGGAGAGTGAAAAAGTTGGCTTAAAGCTCAACATTCAGAAAGCTAAGAACATGGCATCTGGTCCCATCACTTCATGGCAAAAAGATGTGGAAACAGTGGCTGACTTTATTTTTCAGGGCTCCAAAATCACTGCAGATAGTGATTGCAGCCATGAAATTAAAAGACACACTCCTTGGGAGGAAAGTTATGACCAACCTAGACAGCATATTCAAAAGCAGAGACATTACTTTGCCAACAAAGATCCGTCTAGACAAGGCTATGGTTTTTCCAGTAGTCATGTATGGATGTGAGATTTGGACTATAAAGAAAGCTGAGTGCCGAGGAATTGATGCTTTTGAACTGTGGTGTTGGAGAAAACTCTTGAGAGTCCCTTAGACTGCAAGGAGATCAAACCAGTTCATCCTAAAGGAGATCAGTCCTGAATATTCATTGGAAAGACCGATGTTGAAGCTGAAACGCCAATACTTTGGCCACCTGATGTGAAGAGCTGACTCATTTGAAAAGACCCTAATGGCTGGGAAAGATTGAGGGCAGGAGGAGAAGGGGACGACAGAGGATGAGATGGTTGGATGGCATCACTAACTCAATGGACATGAGTTTGGGTAAACTCCGGGAGTTGGTGGTGGACAGGGAGGCCTGGCGTTCAGGGGGTCGCAAAGAGTCGGACATGACTGACTGAACTGATACTGGTTATATCTGTTATTTGAATACAAAAATATTTTAAGACTTTTAGAAAAATATCTTGATACAGTTTAAGACCTTAAACGGACACAAATCATCCTTACAGTAATTATACAAGAAGGTAAATTCTTACAATTATATTTTCCAAAAACATATCTTCATTAGGAAAACTATGCTGAATTCTTATAAAACTCTGAGTAAAATAACTCACAAAAAATCTGGACTTACCCTCATTTTCTTAAAATAAAAATTTCAAAGTTATATAGTCATCTGTCTTCATAAAACAGAACTGTCTTCACTCATTGATACTGACCACTCTAAATCATGTTAAAAATGAAATACATTATTACTACTTTAAAATCTTTATTCAAATCAGAATCATGCTTATTATTTACATCTTTCATTTAGAATTAAAATATAGTATCAATTAAAATATAATATCAAGTAGTTTTAAATCATACTTTTAGCCCTTTACAAAATATGAAGTTAAAGTTGTTATATTTTAAAACTGAACAAAATTAGGGAAATTAGACTCAAATGAAAATGAAAAATTAAGATACATTAGAACATACATGTACACATACTAGACAAAGAATAGTAAAACAAGATAAAGTATCCATAGTCATTTTCTATTTTTCTTGTGTCTATTTTCTATATATTATAAATCACATACTTTTAAATTATTTAAATAAAATTTTCAATTAATAAGTGCCAAATGAAGGATTATAAGAGAAAAATTTTCCTGAACTTTTCTTTTTACTTACTTAAACTACATGTTTCCCTAGGTCAGAAATTTCCCATATTTAGAATATCTTAAAAATCAAAGATTTGATGCATCCCCACATGCTACACACTATACAATTGGAAGTTCTCTAAAAAGAGGGAAAGAAAAAGAAAGAAATGGCACTCTCAATTTAGCTTCCCAAGAGTTAGAAGGATGCCCATAATCTGTGCTTACTTGTCTTATGGAAATGACAATGTTCATACCTTTTACTCTTTTTTTTAATATTCTTAACATTGTTATGATTTGTATTATCTATTTTCTTTCAAGAATGGAAACATCTGACTGCAAACTATTTTCTTATCTATTAAAATACAAATATTTTCTAGAATATGGATAGATAATTTTTAATGACAAACAGCAAAATACAGCAACCAATATCCAATAGGTATTCTGCCACTTAGTGGAGTTTTTCAAGAAAGCAATTGGTACGCATTCTCAATTTATAGATGTATTTAAAAATCTAAACATATATGAAACAAACTCAGTATGAAAATCAGCTATTAATTGGTGGATAAAGAACAATATATGGTAATATACAGTCAAAGACTTAAATAGCTGCTCTCATTTTTAAATTAAACTAAAAACACCATAAAATTTTAAGTTGAATTGATTTTATTAATAAGGATTAAGAAAAGAGAATGTTTAATATTATAAATTAAAAAGTAAAGCAATTTTATCTCAGTCTTTTCTCCACTGAAGGTTTTTTTCCCTCTTCATTAATGGATACCATAAAAGAACAATTTCATAATCCCTAAACTTCTGATTTCAAAAACTTGATAGAATTTTGCAACTTGTATTTCCCGTATTTTCTAATTTTGTAAATTTCCTATTGCTATCAATTTTGTCATTCTGTCAACCCCTGAATATTGATAATAATTTAAAAAAAAGAAAAGCTATTTTACTGCTTTTTACTGCTAAAATATAGAAAATTAATTTCATGAATTTGGCTCACACTGAAAGAATATTTATTAATGCTACAAATCAGAGATCCAATAACAGAAATACTGTCTTGAATCCAAAAAGAACAAAAATGAGGTCACTTGAATTGCCCTGAAAAGCATTCCACAATCTTCAGCATGGCTTACTTCTAGCTATACTCTAAAGTTCTAGTGTTTAAAATGTAACTAAAAACTAAGTCAGAGTTCTTATTTTCAAGTAAAGGCATCTAAATGACTTTAAGTAATAAAATCTATCAAAATATTTCACAAGTCTAAAACACAGCTGAGAAGGAATAGCTATTTTTTCAGCTATTAGTTTTTGATTTTAAAGGTCCAAGAAAAAAATTAAATGATAAACTACAGAAAACTGCAAAATGTCAAATTTAACTCCTATAATTCTCTATTTTGTTATGAATACTATTATGAATGTCAACATTTACTTTTAATGTGCCAAAAATAAGACTTTACAAAATGTGAACAATTAAAAAGAAAATTACATTAGTAATTTTATTTCTTTTGATTCGTTTTATAGGGTAGTAAAACAATACCTCTTCAAAAACCACTAAAATGTTAATGAAGTTATCACAAAATCTTTTAAAGTAGATTTTTCCACTATTCAATTATGCCTAGATAACTTTGAATAGCTACAACTTTCTCCAAATAGGTACCAAAGTTTGTACAGACTTAATTGTGAAATCTGACTGAAATAAAACTTGAGATCACAAAAATTTGTAAGTTTTAATTATTTACCTTTTAAACTTCAGAGACTTTTTTTAAAGAAAAAAAATTATTTCAAAACTTTAATAACTGCAGATTTAGTAATTTTTTTACTTGAAAACAATGTCCATTTTCATGAATTGCAATTAAGATATATTGAAGATTTAAGTGCGAAAGATTTCAGTGTCAACATTACTATAACTCTTTAAATGTTCTCAATATATACAAAAACATACAAATTATAGATACAATTAGTTATATATCTACAATACAGCATATGAACCATTCTCCTTCTCTAACCATACTGATATGAGGATAAAGTAATAAATCTCTGTGCTATTCAAGGCAAAAAAAAAAAAGACCTTTTAAAAAATAAATCTTTTAAAGAATAGTTTTAAAAATAAAGTTCAAATATTGCACAAAATAATTTAACTGGAAATATTACTATACACTATAAAAGAATTTTTTCAATTTTTTAACACTACAGTAATTTCCACCTTCTAATTCTATCAAAGAATTTATTGGATATCTGCACGTAGATATCAAATGTTTACATTCAGTTTGATGGGAATGTAATTTGCAGAAGTTAACTGAGCCTTTGTCTTAGAAGTTCATCTATTTGAGTCTTATACATATTTTTTACATCTTCAAGATCTAATCGAAGTTCTTCTGCCTCTTCTGCTTTTTCTCCATACATCTGCAGAATAGTGTTGTATCTTTGATCCAAATCCTATAAAATACAGAGAATCTTTAAATATTATATGTATATTATCATAAATAAGCCACCAGTAAAGACATTACAATCTAAATAAAAGTATATAGTCATCTCTCATAAAAATTAAACTTGCACTTTAGTCTGTTAGAATAAAAGACAAAAAAAAAAAAATACTAGACTAGATGGCTATTAATCTTAACCTATCTCTTCACTAAATCTACAATTCTCCCCATATGTAGCTTAATCTGTCTTTTCTCCCATTAATTTCAGCACATATGATGCAATTTAAGTGTCTGGTTCCCTGTAGTTTAAGTATTATCTGGCATTTACCCCAAAAGATATTCTCATATATAGGTTAAAAGCAATTGGCAATCCAAATATGCTAATTGTGAGGATACATTTAACAGTAATCAATAAAATATTACTCAGATCATGCAAAAGTTCAGGATTATTAAAGCCTTGGCCAAATGAAATCTAGTTATTTTCCTATGCTGGGACTAAACATGATTGTGAAAAACCACTGTGCATGTAAACTAAAAATAAGAGTGAAGAATACTTACCCTTAGCTGCATTCGAAGTTTGGGTATCTCCTTCACTTTCTCTTCAAGTTCATCATTTTGATTTGTTAATTTAACTAGCTCTTCAGCCATTATGGAGCGTGTTTTTTCTAGATTGCCAATTTCTAGCTGAGGCACATTACCAGAGAGTGATTTAAATCAAAATATATCTTGTTTAATAATCCCACTAATATAAACATATATAATGTGCTGATTTTTAAGAAATAGATATGTGAATATATAACCAAGAACAAGCCCTTTCTTAAATAAAAGGAAACAGTGGCATAAAAAGGGTTTCAACTTTCCTCAGAGGTATATCATTCACAGGATTTAGATTTACTATGAGAGAGAAAGAACTAAAGAAAATTTAATAATCTGTTTGTAACATGCAACTCTGTATTTTTCTCTAATCTAAGGAAATAGCAATATATTTCAGTTATTCTGTGGTTTAGTCCCTAGAATGTGTCCAACTCTTGTGACCCTATGGACCACAGCCTGCCAGGCTTCTCTGTCCATAAGATTCTCCAGGCAAGATTACTGGAGTGGGTTGCCATTTCCTTCTCCAGGGGATCTTCCCGACCCAGAGATCAAACCCGGGTCTCCTGTAGTGCAGGCATATTCTTTACCGACTGAGCCACCAGGGAAGCAAAAACTAACTTTAATGTAGTGCCAACTGTGTAGGTCATATTGGTAAGAACTTATCAATTACCAAAGAAGTTTGTTTGCACCCTCAAGCATTACATAAGGCTACATAAACATAAAAGGTATTAAGATCATGCTGATCTATTTTCTTCCAATTCAAGGACATCTTCTTTAATAAGAGTTATATTTTCACCTAACTAAAATCATAAAATAAGAGTAGGAAAGTTCTACTTTTGAGTGTATCAAGTTTAACAATGAAAACAGATAAGTAAAACATTTTAACATTTCTCACCACATTAAGTTTATGAAAAGCAAGATGAGATAGGAGGATGTCCCACTCAAATTCTTTACTTTTTTGTATAGCAGGTTACAGTTCTAATCTCTCTCATCACCTTTGTTCTTTCCTCAGAGGGGGAGCTGGAGTAACTTATATACGAGGTGAATCTGGGAAGAATTAAATGGCTATGCTCAGCGCAGCAACTTACCTTTTGTCATGTCTGGAAAAAGCTGCCTGCAAGGAGCTCTCTGCTTCTAGATGCCTCTAAGTCTCACTGAGGCAGGCTACCTATCACATGTGGGGAGGCCTACTCTAGCCTACCATTTTCTGTGACAGTCTCCCAAATTCTGGCACTCAACAGACCCATTTGACTTTCATCCTTGGCTAATTTCTCCCACCAGCCTTTATTGTTAATATACATGATTTATTTGGGGCTTCATAGGCCACTATCACTTTATTTCTCAATTTGCTCAAAAAGCAGGTAGAAATGAAGGATGCAACTTACTGGGCCTCAAAATTTCATTTCCTTGTATAGCACATTTCATTTTTACAATACCTGTAAATGAGAAATTTCTCCTTCCCTTAGCTTCAGCTGAGACTGTAGATTTTCAATAATGCTTGATCCCGCTCCCATCCTTACAGCATCATAAAGATTGCTTCCATTTGCTGACACAGACATTGGTCCAAATGAGTGATCATGAGGCTCATCCTATGTTAATTAAAGAAAATACATACAGGTATTCAGCTACTATAGACTATGCACAAGGTGCAAACAAAATAGTTAGGACAGTTCTTGCTTTAAATCGTCCACGATTATCTTAAAGGCAGAAAATTTTCTCTATTTCCTCAGTACAATTAGCACTCCCTTACAAAAATGCAGATAAATTGTTCACAGAATGCCAAGGTCATGGTGAGAGCCAAACTACTATCCTGCACACTCTCTTTATTATTATTCAACTTAAGAATGCATACAAAAAATAAAACATCACCTGAGACAGAAAAGATGTCTGTAGGCCTGCCATATCAACTCCACTTATTGAACTTGAACGTGATATTGTAGGAGTGCTAGAAACAGAAAACGGTTTCCGCTCCTTAGGGTGTAAAGAAAAAAAAATTAAATTCCGATTAAAGGGTAAAATGGCAAATAAAAAAGCAAGAAACTTTCCTAGGATCAATGACAACAAAGATTCATTCTAATTTCCTCATAAAATGGTTACAGATATGATTTCTGAAGTCTTATCAAAAGCACAATTATTTAGTAATTTAAAAGTATAGAAAAACTTGATCAAATCATTACAAGACTCATTTATATTCTACAGTATAATTTGGTTTATGTTTTATGAAATGTGAATGTTTTTAACAGAGAAATTATATGAACTGTTTCATATTATATAACATACCACCAATTAAACATATTTCTCTAGAATAAGATTACCAAGATTTACAAACTGTAACGTTTCTGGCTTATCCATTTTATTTTTACTGTATTTTAGACCAAATAAATTCAGAAGGCAGTCTCAATGTACATATAGGTGGTTTTAACATATTATGCTAATTACTGAGTATACTCCTATCCTTTAAATACAGGAAACTCACTTTAGAAAAATTACCTTCATTAACCAGAAACAAAGTGAACAAACCAGTTTCACTCCCAGGTGCCTATGGGCCAAATGAGGTGCATCAGTATCAGTGAGAGACCACAAAATTCATTTAAAAAGGGATAAGACGTTCCATAATTCATCTCCTAGAAATCACAGATCTCTTTGTATAAACTCAAGTCACTTTGGATCTACTCTGAGGAGAACACTGATTATACTACTAGAATTCATCACTCTACTGACTTTAGATGTTAAGAAATGGTATTTATAAAGTTTAGCTTGAATTACAAAACAATGACTAATCCCAACAACTACTAACTGGTTACATCAAAAAAGAAAATAACAAAATTTAATACCTTTTCTTTTACTGCTTCTTGAGTGAAAATTGCTTTCTTCCTCTCTTGTTCAACTTTCATTTTCTCCATTTCTAACTGACTATTCAACAGTGTCTAATGGAGAGAGACAGTCAGGTTATTTCTGTGAAACCAAGTCATCATAAGTCAATCTCCAAATTAGGAATATAATGTATACAGTCTTATTTGTTCTACTACTAAAGACCCAAGTACCAAAAGCAGAAACATCACCCATTTCATGTTGTCATTTCATTAACTTGCTACCATTCCCAACCATTCTCTAATGGAAGCTCTAAGAGGTAAGTGAACACTAATAGAAATACCTTTTCTTTCCTTGTCTCTTCAAGTGTTCTTACATATTCATCCTTTAGGTTTTCTAATTCAACCTGGTACCTATTAAGCCAAAGGGAATTAAACAAAAAAAGATGATAGTACAGACTATTAAAAACATACTACTATATTACCTCCAGTTACATACTTAGTAGTCATTTTTATTATCAGCTTGATTTTCCAACTGTATTTTCCAGATTACCTGGGTTTTATTCAGAAGCTAAACTACCATGTCTGTGTATTTTTTGGTTCTTTGGGTTAAGATTTCATTTAAAAAGAGACTTCCTAAATAGAATTTTGAATACCACCATTTCATAACATTAGTATGTTCAGATTCTACAAAAGCATTACAGAGTTCTAAAAAAATGTCTGCAGAAGTTCATATTCTTTACTTTATAAATCATTTTTCCCTGACTACTTTTTTTAAAAAGTAAAACTTCCAAAGAACTCACAGGATAAAACCCGTCCTCACAGCCTTAATTAACTTCACACAGATGGACATTACAGCTTGTGATTTCCAAAGAGCCCAGACGTTTATTTAGAAAGAGGAACAATGCTTAAAACCCTTGTCATACACAAATAACTCCAGTGTGTGGTCTTCAACTACTTTGTGGTCACGGACTCCTTCATAAAAATCTGATAAAAGCAATGAATCCTTTCCCTAGAAAATGCAAATACATTCAGAACATGCCACACATGTTCAAGAGACTATACAAGGTTCAGTGAATCCTACACCTAACTTGGTTCCACATCCTATTACTAATGACTCTGACTTTAAACACTACAAGTATGTATTTCCAGTTCTCAGTGTGATGAAGTTAAAAAACCAACAGCATATTTTTTAAGTGCTTTAAAATGTCAAGAAACTATCAAGAATAACACTCAAGAAACATGCTCACCTATTATTTTCATCCTCTAGTTTTCTTAGCCTATTTTTCTCTGATTCTAGCTGAGCCTGAAATCTACTATTTTCTTGTCTTAAGAGAGAATTCTGTGACTCCATGGAAGACATTTGAATTTTGTTAGCAAGAAGTTCTTCTGTGGCCGCACGTTCTCTCTCAACTGCTGCTGCCAACAAGGTCTGGGATTCACCTGATGGTAGGATAAGTAAGAAATTTCAATCATATATACAAATATTCAAGAGGACAAGATAATAATACCAAACAGATTCTGACTTCAAACTTCTAATGATGCAGATAGCCACACTTAAAACTGTTTAAGTACTCACTGAGTAAGGCAGACCTGCCTACAGAGACAAATTTTAAAAATTTTAATTTATAGGTGCTTTACCATTTTTTTCACCAATATATTTTAATTTGAAAGTGGAGTCATGTATCAGCAGAGTAGTGAATCAACCAGTGCTGGGATCAACTGGATAGTCAAAGGCAAAAAAAAAATAACCTCAAACTAATCTTCACAACATATATGAAAATTAACTCAAATGGATTACATACTTAAAAGTAAAAGAAAATATAATGAGGGGAGGGGCAAAACAGGTGAAGGGGATTAAGAGGTACCAACTACCAAGTATAAAATAGATCAGCTGCAAGGATGTAATGTACAGCACAGGGAATATAGCCAATATTTCATCAAACTTAATATGAAGTATGATCTATAAAAATGTCATATAAGAAATGAATCGCCAGTCCAGGTTCAATGCAGGATACAGGAAGCTTGGGGCTGGTGCACTGGGATGACCCAGAGGGATGGTATGGGGAGGGAGGTGGGAGGGGGGTTCAGGATGGGGAACACGTGTACACCCATGGCAGATGCATGTTGATGTATGGCAAAACCAATACAATATTGTAAAGTAAATAATAATAATACTAAATAAATAAAAAATTTTTAAATAAAAATGTCAAATTACTACTGTACACCTGAAACTAATAGAATACTGTAAGTCAACCATACTTCAACTTTTTTAAAAATCATAAAATTTTTAGGAAAAAATCAAAGAAATCTCCAGGATCCAAGGATAGGCAAAGAGTACTTTGGTTTAACACAAAACCATGAGCCATAAAGAGAAAAACTGATAAATCAGACTTCCTCAAAATTTTAAACTTTTGCTTAATGTGAAAAAAATGAAAAGACAAGCTACATACTTGGAGGAAATAAATACAAACCATATTATCTAAGACTAGTATCTGGATTACATAAAGAAGTCTCAAAACTCACTAATTAAAGTATAAATGGTCCAATTAGAAAATGGGCAACAGACACAGTTTACTGAAGAGGATGTACTAATGGAAAATAAGCATATAAAATGACATAAAATGTCATTCACCATCTTTCACAAGGAAAATGCAAATTAAAATCATAATAAGACATTACTATACCCCTGTCTGAATGACTAAAAGAAAAAATAGGGCCAAACACCAAAAGAAAATGCTGGCAAGGATGTAAAGAAACTAGATTACTCTCATAGACACAGCCACTTTGGAAAATAGTTGGCATTTGCTTAAAGAACCAGGCACACAACTAGACATACAACCCAGCAATTACACACATGGGCATATATCCAGAGAAATGAAATCTTAAGTTCACACTAAAAGCTGTACACAAATGTTCATTACAGCTTGATCTGCACAGACAAAATCTAGATACAGCCCAGACATCCTTTGTTAGGTAAATGGTCAAATAAGATACGCTATATATAAACACAGAAAAAATACTCAGCAGTAAAGACTAAATCTCTAATATACACAAGAATTTGCATGAATCTTCAGGGAATTATACTGAGCAAAAAAAGCCCATTCCCAAAAATGTCACATATTATACAATTCTATTTATATAACATTTTGAAATTCCAAAAGTTCAGAAATAGAGGATTAGTGATTGCCAGAGATTTGGGACTGGAAAGGAAGGCCAAGAGGGTGGTAGTACAGTTTTAACGGGCAAAATGAGGGGTCTTTGTGGTGTTAGAACTATTCAATATCTTGACTGTAGTGACAGATACATGAACCTACACGTGGTCAACTTGTATAAAACTTAATACACACAAAGACATAAACACACATATAGAGACAAGTGAGTACCAGTAAAACTGGGCAAATTAGAATAAAATCAGAAGGTTGTTTCAATGTCAATACCTTGGTTGTGATATTCTACTACAATCTTGCAAAACATTAACATTTGAGTATTGGGGAAAGTGTGCAAGGGGCCATTCCATATCACTTCTGCATATGTTATAACTGCATATGAATCTAGTTATCTCAATTGAAATTTTCAACTAAAAAAAAAATAGTGGATAAAATTTTGAGATTTAACCAAGGCAAGAATTTTCATAATTTTCCCCACTAAAATAGACCCAGTCATATCTGTTTTACATTATATATTCTTTTCAATACTGTATCTATGCTCTTATTTATAGCATTATAAAGTATGTTTGTCCCATGGCTTTGCCTACACTGTAGCACAACACCATACATCCCTGAGAGTGTGTAGGCTCCAGTTTAAAAGCCACACAAATAACTGCTTCTAGCTTCAATTTTCAACCTAAAATTTGTATCTAGAAATTAAACAGTAGATGAAGGTTCATCTGTTTAGGGATTTTTCTTTTTAAGCAGATGAATCTATTTCAGACAAAATCTTATATGAAGCTACAAGGAAAAAAAAAAAAGAGTAGTCAAAGGAGGCACTACTTTCATTAAAGCAGCCTGGAGGAAGCCCAGCACATTACTTATCGAGCTTCCCTCTCACCATGACAGCCAGCACTAAGACATACAAGAGATCTACTGAACACTGTTTCAAACCCATTAATCTAGCTCACCCCTCATGATTTTATAGGGCATAGTCCAGACATGACTTGCTCCAGAGTGTTTGGCTGGATGATTGAAAACAAACCATAAAAGCCATGAGTCCAAATGTTTTGACACCCATTCACATCGGCTTTTATCACTACACAATGATGTCTCTCAAATTACAGTTAATTTTAGGCATAGAAAATAAACAGGAATTTTTCACCATTTGCTAGCTTCTGGGATATCTAATATATACATATTCTACCTGTTTGTGCTTGAGTAAGTATCTTGGGGAAAAAAAAATTCTTTTTATTAACAGCACAGGGTATTTTTGTAAAGAAGCAAAATTTGGAATCTTAAGACTTCATAGCATCTGTCTACCAGAATCTGAACTTGATTTAACTTGACCTATCTCTGCTCTTGGAATTCCACCACTGACTAGAATCATATTCGATCTCTACCTCCTACACTACCACCGACAAGCTAAAACAACATCAGATTTAGCAATGGATGAGGAAACAATAGAGTGCAAAAGTTTGTAAAAATGAGCAAAAGAATGACAAGAAAGTATTTTAGACAGTACCTGACACATTATGTAAGGTATGGTTTGAAAAGAGTCAATTAAGATTTTAGAAAATAAATGTAAGAGAGGAGAAGAGGTCAAAATCTACAAGTGAGACACAAAATAAAACCATCAGATTCAGTGAATTTCAATTTCATGCCATTACCCTAATTCTAAAACAGGATGGAAGGGCTTAAGAACTGCATTGAGCTTAAGAACTAAAGCAGTTACCAAGTCTATCAGAAAGATTCTTCTCTAACTTCTCCCATGATGACGTCTGGGACCCTAGAGTTGCTTGCAAATTTTCTATCTGTCGAAGCAATGGTCTTGTTGTTGATGAAACACTTTGACTCAGTTCTTGGTTTCGATTCTCTGCTTCCTGGAGTCTCTGAATTATGACATTCTTAAGTCATTATTACTGACAGCAGTAAAAACACTAAAAATGCTAGCAAACAAACTCTATGAGAGATTTCGGGAAAAAATTACTTGTTTTCTATTACTTTCTAACTATTCAATCCTTAAGTTATAGTTAAATTGCATAATGGAGTAACTAAGTATGTGCTTCTTTTCAAAGCATTTCTATGTAATGACAGCCTTTGATTACCTTCAGGTAATAAAGAGTATCATCCAAACTTCTTAGTAGTTGCCTCCTCTCTAAATATTTCTAAGTATTTATAAAACAGGAAGATCAATATGAGTGGAATTTTCTCCCCCTTCTCCTGCACAACTTCACTGACTGACATCAACAGAGTAGTAGCATAAAAATTAGGCATTGCTTTCTGCCCCACAGTAATCAAAGACTGATAATAATTAATCAATCAGTCATTACAAATGGAAAAAAAAAACCTCAAAATACTACATATCTATCATGATAAAATTACTTTCTAGAAAATTAGTTTTCTTATAAATTTTTGAAGTGCCCACTCTGATTTTATTCACATAAACCACATAAAAATACAGAAAATGAAGAGTATGGCAGTAATCTTCTCAACTCAAAGAACATTACCCAATTAACTCATTTATTATTTTTAGAAAAACACATCTCAAGATTTGTATTTTAGGGAAACTCTGACAAGTACCTGCTGGAGTTCACTGATCTCATGGCGTAAATAATCCTCTTTTCTGGCAGCTGTTTGCTCTGCACGTTGCAGTGCCAGCCTAAGGTCCCCCACCTGCACGAAGAGAACCAACACACTATCACAACCAATGTCAAATATTATCTCTAACTTCCTGCTATTATCTTTTGTGTTGACTTATGATTACATATGACTTATGATTCATATATAATATTCTATGCTATCCAGTGAGCATTTACATGCAATTATCACATATCTCATTCTTCAGGCAATCCCTGAACCACATGTACTCAATATGTACCTACGAAAGTACAATAGGTGTGCACACATACACACACACATACACACATGAACATATACATATGTACAAGGTCCAGACACTGACATACAATATAGGAGGAAACACAGTGCATCCATGAATGTTTTCAGTGTAAGGCAGAATGTGATAGGAACTATACGAGCTTAAAAAACTGGCTGCCATATTCACACACAGCTGCACAGGTTGTAAACTTGCTATAGCCTTTTCAGAGAGAATTATGGCAAGATATTGAAAGAATCATCAAACTTTTTACATTCTTTAATCTGATCATCCTAGTCCTGAGAATTCACTCTATAGAAATAGATCTATAAACATACAAAAATATTCTCTACACTGTCAGCTAGACTAACAAAAACAAAACAAGAAATGCTGCAAATACCCATTAGCAGTAATTTATTTTTGCCAATGTTGATACAACAGGAATATGCCCAATAAAAATATGACCACAAAAAACATGCGTAAGTGTACAATTTAATCTTAAATGAAAAAAACTATAAAATAATATGAAAAAAGTGTGAAAGTGTTAGTCACTCAGTCATGTCCAACTATTTGCAACCCCATGGACTATAGCTCGCCAGGCTCCTTTGTCCAAGGAATTCTCCAGGCAAGAATACTAGAGTGGGGCCATTCTCTTCTCCAGAGGATCTTCCCAACCCAGAGATCAAACCCGCATCTCCTGCACTGCATGTAGATTCTTTACCGTCTGAGCCACCAGGGAAGCCCATATAAATGATATCAAATTATTAAAAAAAAGTATATACAGATAAGGACAAGAAATTAATACACAAACTGACAGTACTTGTTAAAAGGTGATGTTTGAATGGTAACCCCATGCACTCTTTATCTCAATTCTCTCAATTATTATTGTCCCAATGTATTTTTAATTTAAAATATTAATATTTTATCTAGCCCAGTGAGGGAGCAGCAGAAACACAGGGGTATATGGACCATGGTGTGATCTACAACAGCAAAATATTGGAAACAATCCCAATATACATTAATAGGAACTGACTGAATGGTATAGTCACAGAATGATAAACTACAAAACTGTAAAAAGAAATTTTTTTAAAAAAATTCTATGCTCTACCATGGAATGATCACCAGGATGTTTTATTAAGTACATAAAGCAATCTATAAAATGGCATATTACCAAATAGAAAGCTATATTTTATGGAGAAAGGATGTGTGCTCAATCACTCAGTTGTGTTAGACTCTGCAACCCCATGGATTGTACCCACCAGGGTCCTCTGTCCGTGGAATTTTCCAGGCAAGAACACTGGAGCTGGAGTGGATTGCCATTTCCTTCTCCAGTAAACAGTAAACTATATTTTATGTAGAAAAGATTAAAGAGGTACAAATAAACATGTGTATAAGTGTATGTGTATATATATACACACATTGAGGAGGAATATAAATAAATGTAGATATGGAATTTATTGCATTTACAAATAGAAACACTGAAAAAAAAACCTACTGTAGTAAAATGGCTATTTATAGGCAAAGAAAGGGAATGAGGAGGGACTAAGTTGGAAGCAAATGTTACCCTAGTATATTTTGCTATGTAGCTTTCACCTTGGAATCATGTAAATGTTTTACATATTCATCTAAAATTAAATAAAAAAATGCATTGAGATCAGTGAGGAAAGAATAGTCTTTTCAACAAGTAGTGCTGGAACAATTTGATATTCACATGCAAAAGACCTAAATGTGAGAACTAAGACTATAAATATCATAGAAGGAAATAGGTGAAAATCTGTGTGATCTTGAATTAGGCAAGAGGTTCTTAAATATGATATCAAAAGCACAAGGAACAAAACAAAAAATAAGTAAGCTGGACTTCATCAAAATTAAAAACTTTTGTGTATCAAAAGACACTCTGAAGAAAGTGAACGATAACACAGAAAGTGGGAGAAAAGTATTTACAAATCCCACATTTGATAAAGGTCTAGTATGCAGAATATATAAGGAACTCTCACAAATGAACAATAAAAATGATAATATAAAAAAGGGCAAAGGATTTAAATATTTGAATAAATTTCTCCAAAGGAGAGACAGAAATCCAATAATCACATAAAAAGATGCCCGACATTATTAATAATTAAGGGAAAATAAATCAATACCATAACAGATACCATATAACACCCCTAAAAGGGCTACAATGAAAAAAAAAAAAAGACAGTGACAAATACTGGCAAGAATGTTGAGAAATTGAAACTCCCATATATATGGCTAGTGGGAATGTAAAATGGTTCAGCCACTGTGGATAAGTCTGGTTGTTCCTGTAAAAGTTAAATGTTTAAGATTAACATATAACCCAAGGGTATATATCTAAGAGAATTTAAAACATATGGTCACATAGAAATAAGTAAATTAATGTTTAGAGCAGCATTATTCATAATAACCTAAAAGTGTAAAAACTCCTGGGTGTATATCTAGAGGAAGTGAAAACACTAATTTGGAAAAGATATACACCCTCCAATGTTTACAGCAGCATTGTTTATAATATCCAAGATATGGAAGCAAACTAACTATCCATCAATAGATGAACGGATAAAAAGGTGTGATACATATATAGCTGAAATACTATTCAGCCATAAAAAAGACCGGAATTTTGTCATGTGCAGCAACAGGGATGGTGTGTACTATGATTAGTGAAATAAGTCAGACAGAAAACAAATACTGTACAATATCACTTATACATGAAATCTAAAAAAACAAAACTAGTGAATATAACAAAAATGAAACAGACCCATGAATTTAAAGAACAAGCTAGTGATTACCAGAGGGAATAGAAAACAAGGGAGGGGAAAATCAGAAGTACAAGACTAAAAGGTACTATTACATATAAAATAAATAAGCTAATGATATTGTACAGCAAGGGGAATATAGCCAGTATTTGATAATAACTAAAAATGGAATATAACCTTTAAAAAAATGTGAATCACTATGACATACACCTGAAATTTATATAATATTATAAAATAACTATACCTCAATAAAATAAATAAAATTTGAAAGTATAAATAACCCAAATATCAATTAATTGATGATTTTATAAGACAAAGTCTGACAAATGTTGGTTTTACTCCTTCATTTGACGTCCATGGATTCCCATAGATGCTATGAATGAGCTCAGGAGTAAACAGATTCTCCAGAAATTATATGCAATGTTTAGTATTTGTCTGCATACATGCATTCTTTTGGTTAAGAATGTCCCTAGTTTTCATAGCACTCTCAAATAAGTTTGAAATTCATAAAAATAACAAGCAATACAGGTTTAATGTAAGCATTACCTTAACAACAGTTTAAAAAACACACAATTAATTAAATTTGGCACAATCTAGTATTCTTAGAAAAGTGCCCAATAAGATTATAAAGGAAATGCAACACATATGCCACTATATAAGGTTTTATTCAAATTAACTAATGGATTCTTTATTTTGCAGAAGCACAAAGATTTTTAAAGGCTAATTTATCATCCGACGCTTACTTGAATTGCTAATGTTTCCTGCTGCTGACGGGCTTCTTCTTGGGCCTTCTCCAGTGCTGCAGAAAGTTCTTCTTTAGCTCTCATTTCACGACTCAGAGCAGCTTCCTGGGCCTCACTATCCTTTGCAGCATTGGCTTTGTGGAGATCAGTAAGTTCTCTTAAAAATAGATAGATAGTTTTTAATTTAAAATAATATACAGTTAATTACATGACCAAGTTAAGTTTCCATGTAGATTTCCATGAGCTCTACAGAATGAGGAAGTTTACCATGTAATAAACACTGATTACGAGGACTCTGTGTCTCGCTTTAACCAGTCATAACTCCATATACCAGTAAGTTTTATATATGTTATTAATGATCAGATAATAAAAAAAAGTGTTTCTGCCATTTCTTGCTCTGGTAATTGATTTTTCAGTGAGTTGCATATTTGTTCATTTTCTTACTTGTATGCACTATCAAGAGCAGCCTGAATACTTCGGTTCTTTTCTTCAAGTTCATTAATGTCTATGTGAAGTCGGCCAAGGTCCTTCTCTTGGCGTTCTACCACAGAATTTAGTTTCTTAATATTTTCTCTATGTTGTTTCTCAACTTCTTCTTTGCCATCAAGGACCTATATTATAAAAAGAGAAAAGGTATATTTCAACAAAAAAATAGACCACAGTAAATAACCATGTTCTAGGAATCTCAAGCATTGTATCAATAATAACAAAGAGAAACCTTAACATTCACTATTTACTTGCTTGAAAATTCCTCCCAAATGACATACCTCAATAATTCATTGAGGTATGTCATGGCCAACTATTCATATTGGAAGTAACAGCAACATATATGTAGAGAATGGTTAATATTCACCTGTTTTAAATGTTGTAACTCTTCTTCTAGCTCTTGAACTTTTTTGTTCAGCTTTGCAATAATATTTTCATTTTCTTTGTCTTTAGTTCTTAATTTCTTAATGATGTTAGAATTATGCAGCTGCTGTTTTGAAAGTTTCTCTCCTGGCAATGGCAAAAAAGTATAAGTTCAAATAATGATGATTTGCTAAGAATGTGAGTAGAATGTTTTCTCTAACCAGTGACAGAAAATGACAGAATATCTTTAAAATCACAATGCTGTAACAGTTAATGTTAAAGTGATTTGGACAGGAATCAGTGACTTGGACATGAATGCTAAAATTACTAAGTAGAAGGATGGTGTGGAACAAAATATTTACAGTCCTAAAGAATCATTCCCACATATTATAAATTACAAAGGGAAAAAAATATGCTTTTACAACAGAGAAATCTGGTCATAATCTTAACCAAACATTCAATTCTGACATCACTAAACTGTGCTACAGCCTGACCTTATGTGTCCACTGATGTGATGGAGTAGAAGGTGCACAATATCACCTTTTATATTTACTAGAAATCTGATCTGAATCTAATCATGAAGAAAGTGACAAACTCCTAAACAGGGGGTAGTCAACAGGATGACTGGACTCCACAAAATCTTTGATGTTATGAAAAAAATATCCTAGATTGGAGGAAGACTAAAAGAATATAATTTCCAAATGCAATGAACTTTGGATCTTAGGGCAGAACAAATAACCAGACATGAGAGTCATTTTTAGAGACAACTGAGATAAAGGACAAAATACACACTAGAATACACTTTTGAATTAATGCTGATTTTCTTAGATGAGATGACAATGTTGTGCCTGTCAAGAAAAACTGCCCTTGGGAGATGCAGATGGAAGGACTGAGGAGTGGACTACAGAGTCAATGCAATTTCTATCAAAATCCAAATGGCATTTTTCACAAAAACAGCAGGGAAAAAAAAAAAAAAAAAAAACAACCCTAAAAGTCATATGCAACCACAAAAGACCTCAAACAACCAAAGTGAGTCTGAGCAAGAACAAAGCTGGAGATATCACACTTCCTAATTTCCTAATTTCAAAGCATATTACTAAACTATAGAAATCTGAATAGTATGGTACTGGCATAAAAACAGACATATAGACCAATGGAACAAAATGGAGAGCTTAAAAAGTGATCTTCAACAAAGATGTCAAGAGTACAACCATGAGGAAAGGGCTGTCTCATCCATAAATGGTACTGGGATATGCATATGCAGAAAAACTAAACACTATAGCATCATACATCAAAAATAAAAATCAACTCAAAATAGATTAAAGACTTAAATATAAAACCAGAAACTGTAAAACTACCAGAAGAAAACATAAGGGAAAAAAAGGGAAAAGTTTTCTGACATAAGTCTTGGGAACTGCTTTTTGACTAGGATCCCAAAAGCATAGGCTATAAAAGCTAAAAAAAAAAAAAAAAGATATGTGAGACTGTATCAAAGTAAAAAACTACTGCACATTAAAAGAAACAACAGAGTAAAGAGATAATCTGCAGCATGGAAAAAAATATGTGCAAACCATACACTGATGAGGAATTAATATCCAAAATATGTAAGAATTCCTAGAACTTGATAGCAAAAAAAAAAAAGCCAATTTTGAAAATGGGCGAAAGACATAAAGAGACATTTCTCAAACAATGCATACGAATGGCAAGGTATAGAAAAAGGTGCTCAACATCACCCACCAGCCGGGAAATGCAAATCAAAACTACAGTTAAGACATCATCTCATACCTGTCAGGACAGCCATTATCAAAAAGATAAAAGATAAATACTGGAGAGGATATGAAGAAAAGAGAACCCTTGAGTAACAGTGGTGACAATGCAAACTGGTATAGCCAGTATAGAAAACAGTATGAAGATTCCTCAAAAATTTTAAAATAGAACGACCATATGATCCAGCAGTCTCACTTATGAGTATACATCCAAAAGAAATGAAATCAGGATCTCAAAGAGAGATCTGCATCCCCATGTTCACTGCAGTTTTATTTACAACAGCCCAGATACGGAAACAATCCATGTCTAGTCAATGCATAAATGGATAAAGAGAATGTGACACAGATTGATAAATCTATAGAGAGATATAAACATTATTTAGCTTTGAAAAAACAACTTGCCATTTGTGAAAACATGAATGAATCTAGAGGATGAAATAAACCAGACATAGATACAGATGATCTCACTTAAATGTGAAATACAAAAAAGTTGAATTTGTAGACACAGAGAACAGAATGGTAGTCAACAAGGGCTAGCAGGTAGAAGAAATGGGGACATGCTGGCCAAGGGATACAAAGTTTCAGTTATGCAAAATGAATAAGTTCTAGAGATGTAATTTACACTATAGTGACTATAAATTATCAGCGATCAATGCAAAGAAACAGAGGAAAACCACAGAATGGGAAAGATTAGAAATCTCTTCAAAGAGATACCAAGGGAACATTTCATGCAAAGATGGGCTCGATAAAGGACAGAAATGGTATGGACCTAACAGAAGCAGAAGATATTAAGAAGAGGTGGCAAGAATACACAAAAGAACTGTACAAAAAAGATCTTCACAACCCAGATAATCACGATGGCCAGATATCCTGGAATGTGAAGTCAAGTGGGCCTTAGAAAGCATCACTACGAAAAAAGCTAGTGGAGGTGATGGAATTCCAGTTGAGCTATTTCAAATCCTAAAATATGATGCTGTGAAAGTGCTGCACTCAATAAGCCAGCAAATTTGGAAAACTCAGCAGTGGCCACAGGACTGGAAAAGGTCAGTTTTCATTCCAATCCCAAAGAAAGGCAATGCCAAAGTATGCTCAAACTACCGCACAATTGCACTCTTGACACACGCTAGTAAAGTAATGCTCAAACTTCTCCAAGCCAGGCTTCAGCAATACATGAACTGTGAACTTCCATATGTTCAAGCTGGTTTTAAAAAAGGCAGAGGAACCAGAGATCAAATTGCCAACATCTGCTGGATCATGGAAAAAGCAAGAGAGTTCCAGAAAAACATCTATTTCTGCTTTACTGACTATGCCAAAAAGCCTTTGACTGTGTGGATCACAATAAACTATGGAAAATTCTGAAAGAGATGGGAATACCAGACCACCTGACCTACCTCTTGAGAAACCTGTATGCAGGTCAGGAAGCAACAGTTAGAACTGGACATGGAACAACAGACTGGCTCCAAATAGGAAAAGGAGTACGTCAAGGCTGTATATTGTCACCCTGCTTATTTAACTTCTATGCAGAGTACATCATGAGAAACGGTGGGCTGGATGAAGCACAAGCTGGAATCAAGATTGCCCGGAGAAATATCAATAACCTCAGATATGCAGATGACACCACCCTTATGGCAGAAAGTGAAGAGGAACTCAAAAGCCTCTTGATGAAAGTGAAAGAGGAGAGTGAAAAAGTTGGTTTAAAGCTCAACATTCAGAAAACGAAGATCATGGCATCTGGCCCCATCTCTTCATGGCAAATAGGTGGGGAAACAGTGGAAACAGTATCAGACTTTATTTTTTGGGGCTCCAAAATCACTGCAGATGGTGACTGCAGCCATGAAATTAAAAGACGCTTACTCCTTGGAAGGAAAGTTATGACCAACCTAGATAGCATATTCAAAAGCAGAGACATTACTTTGTCAACAAAGGTCCGTCTAGTCAAGGCTGTGTTTTTTCCTGTGGTCATGTATGGATGTGAGAGTTGGACTGTGAAGAAAGCTGAGTGCCAAAGAATTGATGCTTTTGAACTGTGGTATTGGAGAAGACTCTTGAGAGTCCCTTGGACTGCAAGGAGATCCAACCAGTCCATTCTGAAGGAGATCAGCCCTGGGTGTTCTTTGGAAGGAATGATGCTAAAGCTGCAACTCCAGTACTCTGGCCACCTCGTGCAAAGAGCTGACTCGTTGGAAAGGACTCTGATGCTGGCAGGGATTGGGGGCAGTAGGAGAAGGGGACAACAGAAGTTGAGATGGCTGGATGGCATCACCGACTCGATGGACGTGAGTTTGAGTGAACTCTGGGAGCTGGTGATGGACAGGGAGGCCTGGCGTGCTGCAGTCTATGGGGTCGCAAAGAGTTGGACACAACTGAGTGACTGAACTGAACTGAACTGAATACTGTACTATAAACCTGTAACTTGCTAAAAAAAAGGTAGATGTTAAAGCCTCTCATCACCCACATACAAAATGGTAACTATGTGAAGTGACTGATATATTACTTAGTTTCACTGTGGTAGTAATCTCACAATATATACATATAAAAAAGTCACACTGTACACCTTACAAATACACAACTTTTATACTTCAACAAAGTTGGAGTATTCCCTGGTAGCTCAGCTCAGTAAAGAATCTCATGCTATGCACGAGACCCCGGTTTGATCACTGGGTCAGGAAGATCCCCTGGAGAAGGGATAGGCTACCCACTCAGTATTCTTGGACTTCCCTGGTGGCTCAGACGGTAAAGACCTGCAATGCACGAGACCTGGGTTCGATCTCTGGGTTGGAACGATCCCCTGGAGAAGGAAATAGCTACCCACTCCAGTATTCTTGCCTGGAGAATGCCACAAAGAGTCAACACAACTGAGCAACTTTCAAGGGCTTCCCTGGTGGCTCAGTCAGTAAATGAGGGAGATCTGGCTTCCACCTCTGGTTCTGGAAGATCCCCTGGAGGACAGCATGGCAACCCACTCCAGAATTCTTGCCTGGAGAATCCCCATGATCAGAGGAACCCGGCGGGCTGCAGTTCACAGGGTCACAAAGAGTCGGACATGACTAGTAGCTAAGTACAGCACAGCAAAGTTGGATTAAAAAAAGAATTTAGGAGTGGAATGATACGATATCTGTCAACTACGTTCAAGAGGTTAGGCAAAAGGGTAGTATATGCATGTGCAGAAAGATATGGAGGAGGCATAGCTAGATCTTAACAGTCAATGACTCTAGTTAATGAAGTAATCAGATACTCATTGTAGTGTACTCAGCTTTGAGACTTGCCTCTCTTCAGCTATGACATTAAAAATACCTCTAGGGTATACAGGAGCAGTATGTGAATACACCTATATGAAATCATTCCGAAGTTCATCAAGCAAAAGAAAACATCAGCTCACTCCCCAATTAAATTAATAAATTCCAACATAGTGAAATTTGATATTGATATTTTAAATAATTTTTAAAAATTATGAAACCATGTACTTAGCCTTCCCCTCAGTCTCTAATGCTGTAACAGAAAATAGTAACAGACTGCAAGATGTCTTGAGATATGTTTAATTAACTCTTCCTTCTTTTATTTTAGTGCTTAGATTGTTTTTAATTATCTCTGTACCTATATTTCCCTCTCATTAAATTATAGTGCCTAAAGGACAGGGAATGTGTCATTTATTACACATTTGTCATTTGTCTATATGAAACAGAATCTGACCAACTAGCTGTTAAATATAAGCTGAATAAATGAAAAAGAAGAATTGGACAAAACTATTTCAAATGAAGTGATTAGTTCCAATTACTCTCAGTCTGGAAATTCACTTAAATGCAGTGATTTAAGTACAGAAATGTTCATCCCACTATGATTTGTAATATTAACATTTTAGAAATATACACATAACATTAGGAAAAGAAAAACAAATATATCTATATAATGCCCTTTAATACAGTCATTAATAATGGGATCAAAGTGCATTTAATGGCTTAAGGAAATTTAAAAGAAAGAACACTGCAAATTAGATATATGATATTATGTTTAAAAACATATTAAAATGCAATAAAAGGAAACAAATTAATAATTCCTTATAAAACTGGATTATGATCTTTTTTTTCTTTCTTCATATACTTCCTATAACTTAAAAATTTTCTGGAAGTAGCAAGCATTATTCTTATAACTAAAAAAACTTTAAGAAAAAGAAAAATTTATTTAACCATCTTTTCCAAAACTACCTTCTTTCCTATGACATTCCAATGTCCAAATGCAATGTTTAATCTCCTAAAGAATCTTTAATTTTCATAACCCTATTAATTATAAATCTTTTCATATACAAAGTGTTTAATAATTGAAAAAATTAAAATAGGAATGTAAGAAAAAATTCACTATCAAATTCCAGAACAACAAAATGATACCATATAGTACCCAAGCTAGAGATTCAGATACTATATAAACTCTATAATTAGAACTTTCAAGTATCTTGGTTTAAATGAGGGCTCTAAAACCTGTTACAAGCTTCCTTAGGGAAGCACAAAATTCTATTTCTCACAGAGTTGGTTTTTTTTTTAACTCCCTAGAAACAGAAAGCTACATACATTATAGCTCTACTTCTCTACATGTTGCTCCACATTCTTCCATAAACTGTTATCTATCAATTCTGAAGCTTAAGTCCAAACCTTTCTTGCTTCCCATGTTTTTACATTAGGAAAAAGCAGCACCTAGTCACATGGCAAGTATTTTATTGTCACAATATTTTTCACAACTGACTGAATATTTTACGTACCTTCTTCCATTAACCCTCGGATCTGCTCATCTTTCTCTTTCAAAAGGTCTGCCGTTTCACTACTATTTAATCTAGTAGCAAGTTCTTCTTTTATACTTTTGATTTCCTAATTAAAAAAAAAAAAACATGAATACCATAAAGAATTAATTTCATTCTGGGCATATTTTTCATTTTTTCCATATTCAATTAATTGCATTTTCAGTAACAATCCGTAAGTTTTGTTAACCTGAGTTTATATTACCTTGTTTAATTAAGAGCAAGTAAAGAGCTTTGAAAATGACATAGAAAACCTAAATTCAGACATAAGCAGATTTTAATATGGAAATGTAAATGAGAGTAAATTAACTTTCAACACCCTTTTTAAGTATCTCTACACATATTTTCTACAGTTGAGACATTATTTTTGGAACATTCAACTAGTATATCTCCATTTTTCACTGTATTTCTTTTCCTCATCTGATACTTAAAATGAGTATTCCTCATCCTCACACTTTAAAATATGTTGCAAAGTGAGAGGGAAAAAAACGTAACTTCATAAGGTTCAATCTAATTAAGCAGAGATTTAATAGAAACATGTTACGATATTTTATCTTTTGAAACAATGGTGATATAAAGTGTCCTATGATTTAAAATTTTTCACAAAGCTTTGAAACTAAACAACAGCTCAAATCAACTAACATTTACTAAGTATTTAAAGTATACTTTGTATCCAATATCATTTAATCCTTACAACAGTCCTGGCAGGGAGGAATTTGTACTATTCAACTACACAAGTAAGAAAATTAAGATTAAGAAAGCTTGAGCAAACTTTGAAGGTCAGAAAGCTATAAAGAGGTAGAGTTATAACTTGAACCCAGGTCTGTGAATCCCTAAAAGCTTATGCTCTGAACTATCAACAGCACTGCTGTCCATTTTCAACTGCCAAAATTCCATCCATCAAGGTCCAGGAAGAATGTCATACCTTCCATGAAAACACTCAGTTCCTCTGATTAAAATTCGTCCTCCACGATGCCATTTCAAAATCCTTATTCATCCACCTACTACTATATGTTTGTTGATATTATTTGTCTTTCAAATTAGGAAGGCAAACTCTTCACTTAAGGTAATTCAATTCACCTTTAAATTTCCAATGGATCCTAAGCAGGGAGTTCATACATGGCAGTACACATAAAATGTATTAAAAAACTTAGGACCCAAGGTTTTTCCACCTATTAATATAACTGGTTTGGATCTATTTTAGATCTACAGTGCAAAGCACACTACAGAAGACAAACATTCCTTAAAATCTACTTTTTGTACTGTATTCAGATGGAATGGAGCAAGAACAAGAATTTAGTTAAGATAGTCTCAGGTTACTGTTACTGTCTGAAATGATACTAATTGGAAGTCACTAATTAAATCAGCCAAGCAGACAAAAATATATCATGTATTTCTTTTCTGTAAAAATATGCACAGAAAAATTATAAATTAACATTGGTCAAGAAAGGGGAAAACAAGCTTAGAAAGGCACCTAATAAGAAATGCTCCTATTAACAGTTGAGATACAAGCAATAATTAGTAAACTATTGGTTACCAATTTCTGAAATAGCCAAATTATAAGAAATATTTATTCTAATTACAAGAAAATATTTCTCAACTGCTCCAAATGATAAGAACTAGAACAATGGTTTCCAGCCAGGAGTATTTTTGCTCCCGGGGGACATTTGGCAGTATTTTCAATTTTCATAATTGAGGGGGGACTGGGATGGCGGGTGGGTAAGGCAAGACAATACTGTATCTTGTAGATATGGGCCTGGGATGCTGGTAAATCCCCTACAATGTACAGGACAGTGCACTACAATATAAAATCATCCGGCCCAAAATAGCAACAATGCTGAGGTGGAGAATCCTACATTAGAATAAATTAATATTTTATTCTAACATTCAATGTCACTAATCATTAGGAATTTTTACTTTAAAATAACTTTAACTTGAAAGATTGAGTGTGTGTGTGTGTGTGTGTGTGTGTGTGTGTGTTTGAGGTGGAAGTGAAAATAACAAACGAGAATAATGATAACTTTTAAAATTTACAGGGTACCATTTAGATTTAAGTGTTATTTATTTTGATGGAATTATAATTTATAAAAATTATTCTAAAGATCCTTGCTACACACCTTTCAAGGACTTTACACACAAAGTGTACAAACAAATATTTGCTTAATTTTTTTTAAAGTATCAAAAATCTGAAATTCTAAAGGTACTGAAAAATCCAAAATTTAAGTGTTAATATACTCCATGGTATTCTTTTAATCTTACTTTTTTTCCCAATACCAAAATATTATTAATGCACTCCTCAAAAATATACGTCTCTATAGAGTTAGATTAATATTATTTTAAACTTCCATTACCTTTTTAGCAGCATCTCTCTCCTTGCAGGCTAGCTGAACTTTCTTTTCCGCTTCTGCAATTCTTTGAGTAAACTCATCTTTCAAGGAAGAAATGCTGCTGCTCTCTTCTTTCACTCTGATCATTTCACTAAATTTAAAATAATACTAAGACTGAAAATATGTGTTTATATATTCCAAAATTGAGCTCAGTTTGCCCCCCAAAAATAACAACATTCTCTTCAACATGCACCTTACTAAAATAGATTAATTTGAGGAGTGTTAACTTTTAAGAGAAAAATTACCTGCTTATTTTAAAACATTTCAAAGAAAACTCATTAGAAATTGAAAATGTCACCAATATTTGATGTGCAAAAATTAGAAAAAGATAAATAAAACTTGTTATTTTTGAATCTTATTGTGTCACATTTTGCTATTCACCTCCTTAAAGCAAACCAATGCTCAATATTTTTTTAAACTGTAATCTAAGTTTTCTCTAAATATACCTTTTAAATCTCTAATACTAAAAGATTATTAATAACTAAAAGGGAAGAAGTTTTTCTGTTACTGTTTTACTAAACACCCCTCTTCAGTGACACTGGTAAAAAAGTAAGATAATTTGAGGAGAAAAGTAATCTCTAAGGGTAGAACTGAAATGCTATTCAATTTTCAGTAATTATAAATAAGTTAAAATATAAAATATTTCAATTTAAAAAACATATTTAAGTAATAACCAAGTGCATGGGCCACTACAAAATGAATAAAATTACTCATATTTGTAAAGTACTTACTCTTTCAGATTATCATAAGCTTCTTCTAGAAGTGCTTTTTCTTTACTAAGAGATAATAACTGAGCTTCCCTTTTATCCAGTTTCTCATTCAGAAATTCAACTGTCTAGATAAGAAGAATACACAAAAGTCCAACATTTAACTTTACAACATCATTTTTACATGCAGGTAAAAACGGTAAAGGTCACCTAATCACTATAATAAATCAGCATTGTTTCATAAAAAGAATTAAAAAAAAACAAAACAGAACACAGTGGACATAGAACAGCAAGAACTCACACACAGTGGGTAGGATGGTATAAATCAGTAGTACAACCAGAAAGCTGGAGAGCTGGTGGTTTGGTAAAATGCTTTGGAAAACAAGCAATATCTAGGTGAAAATCTATATAATCTTTCATGTAGAAAATTCTATTTTTAGGTGTACCTCAGAGGAGAAAACTGTTGCATAATTGTACAAGAACATTTATAGCAGTTTGTAATAACAAAAATGTAGGGAAGAGTGGACATGTCCAGTAAAAGAAGAGAGGAAATTAGATGCAATCAAAAAAGATCAAAGCCTCTACTGATGTTCTCTATGTTATCTGGGTAGCGGACATACAAGTATTTGCTTCTCCACATTATTTTTTAACCCTAATGTGTAAACTTTTTAGCATGATACATTGCATTTAAAAAATAAAGGTAACTTTAGGGACATCCCTGGTGGTCCAGTGGCTAAGACTCCATGTTCTCAATGCAAAGGGCCTGGGTTCAATCCCTGGTCAGGGAACTAGAGCCCACATGCTGCAACTGAAGAGTCTGCATGGCACAACTAAAACCTGGCATAGTCAAATAAAATAAATAAATATTTTTTAAAAAAGTAAAGGTAATTTTAGAAAATCCATAGGCACGTAACTTTAAAATCTCCAGAATATATCAGTATGGTGCTGCTCCTGCTAAGTCACTTCAGTCATGTCCGACTCTGTGCGACCCCAGAGACGGCAGCCCCCGCAGGCTCCCCCATCCCTGGGATTCTCCAGGCAAGAACACTGGAGTAGGCTGCCATTTCCTTCTCCAATATATCAGTATAAAGCCAAGCAAAAAGGAATGATCAGACTATCTAATTCCTTAGGGCTTGCTGAAGCAGTAATACACCTGTGCATGAGGAACAGTGCCTTTTGTACTAAAAAATAAAGTCCTAACCTGATTTAGGTCTAGGTTAACTTAGAAATTACTGACCTCCTAAGAATGGTTCAAAAATATCTTAATAATAAATAGTGTTGTTCCTAGGAATTCAAACTGCTATTATAGCTAGAGACATTTTGTTTGTGAAAAATATTAAACCTAGTTAACAGAATCTAGTACTTTTTGTACATTAAATAATTCAAATACATGACACTTAGAGAACATTTCTTCAAGATATCCTATATCTCAGAGGAGTCTATTAAAGACGCCAGATCAGAGTCAATTTCTGTATCTAAAAATCATAGAAAAAAACAAAACTGTGACTTAATATCAAAAAACTTACACCACTTTCCTTTTGCCTGCCAGGCTCCTCTGTCCACGGGATTCTTCAGGCAAGAATACTGGAGCGGATTGCCATGCCCTTTTCTAGGGGATCATCCTGACCCAGGGACTGAATCCACATCTCTAGGTCTCCTGCATTGGCTAAAGGGTTCTTTACCACTAACACCACCTGGGAAGTTTTTTTATCTACTAGGTAAAAGCAATTGTCATTCCTAAGCAACACCTTTGATCCTTGGACATTTTTATTTTTCATTTAAGACAGCTATCAATAAGAAATATCAAAAACAACATAAACAAGAAAACAAAATGAAGCAATAACAGAAAAACATCAATGATCTGAAACCAAATTTTTTCATTTAAGATCTCCCTACAAATAATGTGAACATGCAAAAAATGTTTGGTGTAAGAAAAATCATGTAACATTTAGATTTGCTTGAGCTCTTCTATCTGCAAAGGAGTTGAAGGTATCTGTTTACATAAAAAGACAGTCCTTTACAAACTAACAAAGAATATATAGCAAAAGACAATATTAAGGTGATAAGAACTCAAAAGTAAAGGCCTATGATTGGGAATTTTTTATGCTCAGTTATACTGAAATATCAACTTATGTTACCATAGCTGCCTTGGAGAAATTTCAAATAACGTCAATAATTCTTCATCTTTAAATCCTTAACACCACACTTAAATGGCAAAAGGCCTGTCTTTTTTAATCAAGACAAATCATTAAGCATCACTGAACATTAAAAGTAAACCAATGATTTAATCTCTGAAGAACGTATCAAAAAACCCTCTTCCATTTCTTAGAGTTACCTTGCAGACATCTTCCTTCTCAGAAGGTGCCTCTGGCTGACTTGAAGCTTCAGGCTGCTCAGCCTCCTCAGCCAAGACAGCATGTCCTTCATTTACTGATGCGGAAGAAACCAAGATATCAGGCTGTTCGCAGTTAACAGGAGTTGCACTTCGTCCACTTTCTTCCATTTCTGTTTCCTCATTGGGCATAATTAATGTTTCATTTGCTTCTTCAGGTTTTCCTTCAACAGATTCAATTGTTTTGGTCTTTGGAGTTGAAGAATTAAGTATAATAGGTACTAGAGCATATCCCTTGCCTGACAGTTCATCATCTGAATTGATTTCGCTGACACTACGGCTATCTAATGACTGTACACTAAATGAGTCTATTCTTTCAAAAGCATCAGATGAGCAGCAACTCTCAGTGAGTTTTTGGAAATCATCTAAACGATTATATTCAGGACAAGCAGATGCTGAGAGAAGCTGAAAGGATGTCTGCATCAAGTGCAGGCTTGATTTTGAATCTGTATTCTCTTGTCTAGAACTTGCTGAGCTCTCACTTATTACACTTTCGTGATCTAAAACTTCAATATCACTAGTGGTAGAAGTACCTGACGAGAAGGTACTAACAGGAGGAGAAGGTGTATTGCTCTGTCGGTCTTCATGTTTTTGTTCCTTAGGTTCCAAAGCCATGTCCTTGGTTTCTGCTGTGAGAGGCTGTGTAGACATATTAGATACATTTTCCCTAGTTGTTTTCTCATTCACAACACTTTCAGATACTTTCAAATGCACTGTTGGCACCTTCATATCAGATTCTTTAGTAACAGTTTCTTCCTGCTTATCCTCAGTTTTAGGTGACAGAGTATTGACTGCCGGAGTTTCCTTGGATATACATGGAGGAGAGTCCTTTACTTTTGACTCAGTGGCTTCAGTTGTTCTTGACTGTCCAGTGTGCAAGGACTCCTGTAAGGTGCTTTTCACTTCTTCTTCTGGTCGCTGTGATTTAGCTGGTGGTTTTGATACCACTGGACTCTTCTGAATGGTCTGGACATCAGCTGGAGGGAGAAAGGCACTGAAGAAATTTTCAGATTCATCTACCACAGTTCTCCGAACTGGCTTTGTAATTGCTTTAGGAGAGACTACTGGCTGACTCTGAGGTTCAGTGTTGGATTTTAACCCCCAGGTCGAAGTATCCCATCCTCCACTGACAGGGGGATTTATTCCTTTGACAAAAAAAAAAAAATTAAAAAAAAAAATTTTAGACACACATATAAAGTATGCAAATTGCAATAATTATTGTAAGTCAATATAAATATGTCTTTTTAAAATTCTACAAAGTACAACCTATAATTTGTATCTGTTACACTCCTCACTTACAACATAATTAATTAGTTCATCGGTTAACTTTGGGCCATAAAGATGAAAACTGGTATGCATTTGCCCAAGAGGAACTAGGAACAAAGATGAAAGACTGGACCTGGCATATGCCAGAAACAAGTATGTTATTCCCTCCTACAACAAATTAATAAAGTAATGGTAGATGTTAATAATCCATGCCAAGTCCAAAATACATACTATGCATCTCACAATAATAGGCAGTATCTTCACTTACAGGTCATGTGGAGTCATGAAAAACAGAATCTACCTTCTATATAGTTAGTTTCATATTAATTTTATTCTTAGAATATCAATGATAAAGCATCATTATCAGCTATACGGACAGTAACATTCAACATTGAACCCAAAATACTGGTGACAAACATTCTTTATCAAAGATCAAAGTAAAAGTAAGCCAGAAAGAAAAACACCAATACAGTATACTAACACATATATATGGAATTTAGAAAGATGGTAACAATAACCCTGTGTACGAGACAGCAAAAGAGACACTGATGTATAGAACAGTCTTATGGACTCTGTGAGAGAGGGAGAGGGTGGGAAGATTTAGGAGAATGGCATTGAAACATGTAAATATCATGTATGAAACGAGTTGCCAGTCCAGGTTCGATGCACGATACTGGATGCTTGGGCTGGTGCACTGGGACAACCCAGAGGGATGGAATGGGGAGGGAGGAGGGTTCAGGATGGGGAACACATGTATACCTGTGGTGGATTCATTTTGATATTTGGCAAAACTAATACAATTATGTAAAGTTTAAAAAAAAAAAAAAAGATCAAAGTAAACTAATGGGAACAGTAACTTCTAAAGGACAAACTCATTTCCATCCACTTAATGACAAACTCACTTTCCGAGTCCCACTCTCCAAACCCACTCCCTGAGAAACTTTTGTTCTCTTGCTGAACTCTAAATTATGTTAGTAATTAGTAGAAGGTCATATGAATTTCAGAATTGCATTTTTAGAATTATTGCTTTTTGATAAAGATAGCAGTTTACACTAGGATTTAAAAAAAAAAAACCTGGGAGAAAATAACCATCTTCTGGGCAAAAAAGGTAATTGTGTCAGTCATACAAATAATGTTAAATTATTTTTAACATAATTTATACAATGATAAACAAAAAATGTCATATTTGCTAAAATACTTTAAGCATTTCTAAAAAAAAAAAAGTCACCCATTTCTAAATTCAAAAGTGGCTGAGCAGAATTTATCACATACTGTGAACAATTAGAAGTTGTTGGGCAAAGCACAAGTACCTAAAAGCTCCTAAAAGCTGTCAAGCCTGAAACTAAAGTCTATCCTAATTTAATATGACTTTGGAGGTATGTAGGAAACTTTAGCTTGGGGGTATAGTATTATATCCATTTATTCAGTATAGCAGAACAGTGGAAAAAAAGTGAAAAACAATATTAAAGATACAAAGGAATGAGCAAGATAAAATGCTGTATTATGTCAATGAATGACAGAACTCAAATTTGCCAGTTGGAGAAAGTTTTACACAAATCGTGGAGTTATGCGATATCCACTTGTGATTGTGATTATGATTATGCAATAATCATTGGTCATCTTTTAGTGATGGCAACGTAAAACACAGGTGATCAGTGAACATTTATAGCATTTCACTAAAACCTGAACCTATTCTGGAAAACCTATTTTTTTTTTTAAATGAATCACAGAACAGGATTCAAGTCCCGGGTGAACTTGAACAGAACTCCTTTCTGATACACAGAAAGAAGTATCCTTACAATTAATATTCTGTCTCTTTCAAAGTTCAGTCATTCAATATGTGGGGTAGCCTGATAAAAAGGAAGTTGAGCTACTCCCACCAAGGTCCTATGCAGTTCAATTCAGTAGCTCAGTCGTGTCCCATTCTTTGCGACCCCATGGACTGCAGCACGCCAGGCCTCCCTGTCCATCACCAACTCCCGGAATTTACTCAAACTCATGTCCATTGAGTCGGTGATGCTATCCAACCATCTCATCCTCTGTCATCCCCTTCTCCTCCCGCCTTCAATCTTTCCCAGCATCAGGGTCTTTTCCAGTGAGTCAGTTCTTCGCATCAGGTGGCCAAAGTATTGGAGTTTCAGCTTCAGCATCAGTCCTTCCAATGAATATTCAGGACTGAAGTAACAGGATGATGACATAAACACTTGCGCCAAACCATCTTAAAATGAGGTACCTCAAATTTAGGTCCTGACTTCTCAATGATGTAAAATTAGAAACAAACCAGAAAGAAGTAGTCAGGAATAATTTTTTCTTTCTTAGAGATTCACACTCCGAAAGAGGGGCCAATCTTCACGCCACACACCAAAAGGACAAACTGTTGCTTAGACTTTACGCCAAAAACAACTGAAGATCCCTGAAAGATATAGCCCAAGGTCTCGGAGAAAGCGAGACCGGGCTCTTACGGACTAGACTGCGCAGCAAGCCGCAACCGCCGGGCGCGCCCCCACGGACCCTCCCCCTGGTGGAGTGGCCGAGAGGAAGTGACCGCGCGTCTCGGTACCACACTCAGGGCAGCACCCGAACCCGAGGAGCCATCCCAGGAGAGACGGTCATAACAGAGAACAGGAAGCGCTTGCGAACTCGCACTGCTCGCGAAGTGTTTGCGACTGTTCTTCCCGTCCCTATGGACCGATTTCGATACTGGGTTCTCCTCCGGGGTCAGGAGCACGCAGTGTACCGGGGCTCGGGGGAGGGGGAGAGGGGACTCTGCTCCGTGGTCTGTGGAGCGAGGGCCACTCGCACGGAATCGGGTCCCCGTCAGCCCCCAACCCGGGGCCCAAAGAAAGGAGGGACCCCCGGGGCTGGGTTTTCCCTCGGGACCACAGCAAAGCTCAACTGAGAGGCCAAAGCAGCGTTCGGGGCCGTGCTGGGGGCTACGACGCGCAGGAGTCCGTCGCTCAGCGACAGGCAGGCGCCCGGCCCCCCGCCCCCCGCTTCACCTGTTGGCCTCTTGAGAGACGCCCGCGGGATAGAGGGACGCCGCCGCTCGCGCCCTTACCTGGCTCTCCGTACGGAATGGTCTCGGCCCAAGCGCTCGGCTCCTCTTCCTGGATGTCCAGGACCCTGTCGATGGACTTCTGGGCCTGAGATAGGGCCTGCTTGGCGAAGCTGGAAAGCTGGGAGGCGTTGAACCAGCTCATCGCCCCTCCTCAACCGCCGGTGTTGGCGGCGGCGGCAGCGGCAGCACCGAGCGGGAAGGCCAAGGGAAAGGCCGACGGTCGGGGGCCCGGGGGAGGGTGCACGGAGAGCCTCGCCTGCTTCTCCACTCGGCGGGCCCTGTCAGTGGGAAACCATGACCCCGAAGATCTCCCCCGAGCCCGAGATGTTACCCTCGGCGCTTCCCACACAGCTGAGACGACAGGTTCAACTGCGCAGGCGCTGGCTGCTTCCACGTACACAACCGGCAACTCCAGGAGCCCAGAGTTCCGCCGATAGACGGAAGAACTGAAGAATGTTGACGTCACTTCCGGGAACGCAGGCTCGCCTATAGTTACCGAGGAAAGAGGAACGCGGAACGCTTCGTATTGAAACTGGTTCCAGGCGTACAGCGAAAATTCTTCGCCCCGGGATAAACTCTGTGGCTAAACCAGCAGAGCCTGATGCCTTAGGGAGGAATAGGCAGGTTTTTTCAAGTGGGTTCCTTCCTGTAAAACAGCTCTCGTACTAAGACTAGCGCATTGCCATTAAAAATAGGGAAGTTGGCTATGGCATTTCTTTCATAAAGCCTTCTCTCAAATATTTAATCAGTTGTGTTAACTCGGCCTCAAAGAGGAACTTTGGGTTTGGGTTTGTCTAAAAATACTGCTCATCGTATAAAAGACCTTACTCGGCCCACCTGATCGAGAAAATAAAAAGCCATTTTCCACAAGGAGGAATTAGAACAAGACACAATCTCCTCACAATACAGGTCGACTCTCAGCTACAGTTGAAACAAACTAGCATTAAGACTAGTACTCTATACCGTGCATATTATTTAAAACACACCTTTTTTGCATGTGCTCATCAAACAAATCAAATTGGTGGCCTTCCTAATCTAGTCAGCAGCTGTTTGGTTTGGCCACCATGTTAAAATTCTATCAACATTTAAAAGATTTCATACAAAAACCCAGACTTCCAGCTGATTTTGAAAAATATGTACACCAACATGCAACAGTCAGCTGGAGCAGGTGCCCCTTTTGACAATTTTCACTCCAGGATGTCACAGTCCCCACTATTCTAATTACACTCCCACTCTCACCTGTTTTTGCCTAATGAGTATTTTACCCCACTGCAAGGAACCATGTCATAAATGAATTATTTTTATTTATTTATTTTTTAGCCAGATTTAAACTCTGCCTGTGAGAAATTATGATCTTCTCATAATTTTATCTAACTTCTGTAAAAATGTGCATAATGAAACCTTTACAATTCAGTAATGTACAAAGTAGTACTAAATAACTCAATGTAACTTCAAACAACTTTAGCTAACTAGCCTGAGGAAGTGTCAGGTTAGACTTGGAAACCCTTCCAAGACTTCTAACTGTGTAGTTTGAGGTAAATGACCTAAATTTCTAAATCTATTCAGCTCTCAGATGAAGATAATATCACATTCTCACAAGGCTACTTACACAAGAATTACCGTTGTACCTGTATATAGCACCTGTAAGCTCAATCTGTATATAGCACCTGTAAACTCAATGTGTAACTTTTTAAGGAAATCGTATGAATTTATACCATGTTTTTATAATGAAACAAATTACCTGTCAATATAGAACTAGAAAGAATAAAAATAAATGAAAATCTAACCCAGTGACACATAATCACAAAGCATTTAACAGAAAACTGCCAGAAAAATCAAAAACAAAGAACATGTACTATATGTTCCCACACTAAGATACTAAAACTCATTTTCAGTACTTGTGTTTAATTCTGTTTTAAGCCTTAGACTTTTGGAAGGGGGAAAAAGCATTTCAAGAGGCCCTAATATAAAAATTAAGTCATTCCATTTCATTACATTATTATGCCAGAGCAAATTAAATCAGTAGGTATTTATTGTTGCTAAAGTACTAATTCAAGTACTATAAAATTTTCGTATTAGCAACTCTGCTACATGTTTTAAAATTATTTCTACATCAGTACAGAACTACTTACTAAATATATTTTTAAATTTTCAGTGAGAAAATTAGACAATATATGATTTTTATTAATAAATAATGTGAAAGCATCAGTGGTAATGGTTTAAACATTAAATTCTTTTAAACATCCATGTCTTGGCTTTAATGTGCATATTAGCCTCTATGGCACTGAAGGTAAACACATGAAAATATTTCCTATTTCCATGCACAGGTGTTCAGCTATATACCGTTTACAAATTATTATGGACAAGGTAACTTTTGCAATAATATTCATTTGGACAGCCACAATTAATATTAAATCAAGCAAGAAGTAGGCTATGTTGAACATATGCTCTAGATGTCAGTATTTAATGTTATTTAAAACTTAATTTTCTTATTTTTTTTAAGGGACATCTTTTTGTATAGTGGGTGCTCAAATGAAAACTGAAGAATGCATTCTTTGACCATATCCAAATTCTCATACAAGAGGGTATTTGTCTCCTCCTCTAAAAGAAGCAATATATTTGCTCATTAATCTCCCTCTCCAGGCACCATTTTCCGTATTACTAATGAAAATGCTCACAAGCACCAACCTCAAAATTTTGTCTTCAAGGGAAAGGTATAAAGTTAAAAAAGTGGCTCATATTTTAAAAAGTCAAATTCCAGCAACATTAATGCTAAAAATGACATCAATTATATTTCTTAGCATCCACAAAGTATAATATTTTCATGAGTTTTCTACTAAGTGCAGATTTATTTTCCTTAAGAAGTAAAATGAAGTTTGAATAGTACAGTCTGTGGTGTGGTGACATCAGCAACTGCCAGTTCTTGCCCATCAACGAGTCCTAATTCTAAAAGAAAAAAAGCTAAATTAACCCAAGCAAAAAAAAAAAATCTCAAGAAAAGAGATAACACATTCACAAACTATAGCAAAGTATGGTCTAAACAAACATCAAAATCCAGTTCTCTTTAATCAAGGTAATATTTGATTTCACACAGATTTTTTTAACTCTACTCAAAGATCAATTAATTCTATTAATGTTTCTTAAGATATAATTAATTAGAATGGTATTACCATTCAAAAGCATTAAGAGGAAATCTAAAACAGGCCTTTATTACTTTTATTGAAAAAAAAAAAAACAGAAGAAATTGATTAGCATTAGTAAATGCATTCATTTAAAATACCTTTCAATGTCTTGGAGAGATTTGGCCTTGTTCGTTCTTCAATAGAGGTTACTGACTAGAAAACAATAATGTAAAGTACATTAAGTGAAATTAAACTTTTAATTTAATTTGGGGGGGGAGGGGACTGA
This sequence comes from Bubalus bubalis, assembly GCF_019923935.1. Lineage (NCBI taxonomy): Eukaryota > Metazoa > Chordata > Mammalia > Artiodactyla > Bovidae > Bubalus > Bubalus bubalis. The sequence continues at coordinate 32,425,089 of NC_059177.1, read as the reverse complement.
ACACTGATCACCTGTAAGTAAAGTGTTCTATTTTTGCCCTCTAATGTGGCTGTGATAGCTGGAGATTTCATCTGCCTAAATTGTAAGAAAAAAAAAATCAGAATCATTTTTCAAAAAAAACAATTCTAGTTTTTAAAGTTTTAAAATCACAAATTTTTTTCTACAACATAACAAAAGTCCTGAACACTTACAGAGAAGCACTATTGGTTAGATAATCCAAAACCTCCTGCAGTTTAGCTGATGGAGAAAACTGAATGTTTTGAGGAAGCTGACTGCAAGCTGGGCAGTTTTCCTAGACAAACACAAATCACGGTGACACATGTACCAATAACAGTGTATTTATAATGATGAAATAAAAATCAAGTTGTTTTATCATCAGTTTTTCATTTCCTATGAACAAATTTTTATATTTTAAACCTGCTTTTCCCAACGGGCCATTTTTCCTAAATTATTTCACTACACAGTATTTATTTTAGGCTGTATTACAAAAGACATATAGTAAATAGGGTTCTGGAAGTCAGAAAATACTCACAAAGGGTGTGGGAAATTTCCTTCACATTTCCAACTAGTAATTAATATTTAAAAATCAAAGTATGCATAATCAAAAAAGCTTTCATTAGTATACTACTACTAACCTTTCTCTCTGCTTCAAATGTGTACGTGTACAGTCCATCTACATCGTTGAAAACCAAGTAATTATTAAGGGGAATATACGCACTGCAATGAAAAAAGTGTTCATTTTTATATAACTGAGCCAGATCAAAACACAGACTTACATACATACTAAAAATGAAACTCATTACCTTGTGGCTATTTTAAAAACCTCAGTGGCACACACAGCTAAAGAGGAAAGAAAATAAAGATGCTTTAACTCAATGAAAATTAGACATTTAAAAACAGAAGTTAGTTATAAATCAGAACAGATAAATTTACAAAGCTATTGATTACAAATAGAAAAATACATACAAAAACACTATTATTTTTAAAAACTGAAAATATAACATTTTATATTTGTTTTGTATAATCCAAATGATAAAGTAACATTTTAAAGTAACATTACAAGTTTTCTTCCCTCTTCTTCAGATTGAGTAGCCTGTTATACTGATTAAAAAGAAATGGCACTAAAATGTCTTATTATAGAGCATTTTATGTATGAAATAATGTAAGATGAGATATATACAAGGTCCAGTAACTTGTCTTGTGGTTTTGGGGGCAGCTTAATTATACTACCATCCACCCAAGAAGATAATCAAATCCCCAAAACACTAGTTTTCTGAGATCATGTAGCTGCAGAAATACCAACTTAGGTACTGAAAATCTGAAGGGAAGGAAATAAAATTAAGTAGTGGCCATTTTTCCTCACCTGCAATGACTGCATTTGTGGACGCTACTGCAGGAATGATTCGTTTTACTACTCCTAAAAATATATTAATTAAAATATGGTTATTCCTTTTTTTAAAAAGTAGGTATCTTAAATTAGACAATGATTATTATTAAATATCATGCCCATTACTTGATTTTTCAGGCTTTCAGGTCAGAAAATAGACTTAAGTTTAACCATGAAACAATCTTCTTTCACATTCACATTATTTTGTATTAACAGCATGTTCAGAATCCTAAGTTATAGTAGGAAAGATAATTCTTCACACTGTTTCATAAAAGATGTGACAATCATATACTAATAACTCCTAAATATTCAGGTGTTTATTTTGCTCCAAGAGTATGAAGATTAAATAAAATTTCAATGAATTTGCATAACATCATGTTAGTCTTATTACTCTGATTTTAAAGATAAGGAAAATGAGGTTGCGAGAAATGAACAACATCCACAGCTATACATGTTGTAAGAGATAGGGGTGATATATGAACCCAGATCTGCCCTAATGTACATAGTCTTAACTGATACAGTATACTATACTATCCTCAGTAAGGTTTGAGTAAAGTATGAGGAGTAAGAGCTAACTAGTTTTTCTTCATCTATTAGTTTTAGCCATTCTATTCACAAAAATTTAAGACAAACAGAAAAACTGCCCCTAAACACTTTGTTTCACTCTACAACATGGACTATACAAAATATTAAACACAGTTCTCTATTTCTACCCCACTTTTTTCATATTAGTATCCACAGATTAGGAATGACCAAAGCCCCACCTAAAATCATTTTTTAGGTACAAAATAAATATTCTGTAACTATATTTGTACTGTTCATTTTAGAAAACAAAAATTCTGATAAAAGTAGCTATATTATCTCAGACTGTGAGCGAGCCCTGAAAGATGTGTTTCCAAGATGCTAGGTGTTGGCAGGTCAGGTTTTACAAACTTAAGAAAAAAGGCAAATATCTAAGAAGATGTGAAAGGAAGATAGTTAAGGAGCTGGAAAGCTGTTTTAAAAAATTAATTCTGACCATCTGACCATTATGTGCAATTTCAGAAAAGAGGAAATAGGGAGGAGCTAACCTCCTGGCATTCCTGGAAGCTCTCCAGTGAACCACAAAGAGCAGGATGTAGTGGAAGGAGAAACAGGTTGTCACAAACAGTGAGAAGCTGAAGACACACTGCCCAATAAAAGACTGGACATCTCTTACCCCTCAAAAAATCAGGATTCCACTTCCAATTTGGCTTCTCTACTCTTAGTCAAGGCCCTCAATCATCAAGCTAAGAAATATACACCAAGCCTTGCTAAAAGGTATGGAAGGATAAATAAGACTACACACAGAAATAAGTTTGCATTTCCTGATCAGGACAAACGGAATTCATTTGTTAATTCAAACAATCAGCAAATAAATGTGGATTATATGCCAGATACCATTCTAGGTGCTGTATAGAGGAGCAGTAAAAAAAATATATCTTACAGTGATGGAGGAGTCCATTAGACTGTCTACTTGGGGAGGTGATAATTTGAATAGAAATCTAAACCATGAAAAAGACCCATTCATGCAATGACCTGGGGAAAGTGCAATTGTGTACATGGCAGGGGCAAAGGTCCCAGAACAGGGATGAATCAGAGTGTAAGGATGAAATATTCTTCATATAGGAAAACAAGGCTATGTGAATTCTGAGCAATTATAAAAAGGTAAAATAGTGAATGGTTTATGAGTCATTATCAGTTGGTATGATCAGGAAATCGTTAAGTTGATACCTGAGGGACAGGTAACCAACCCTGAGGGGAATCCAAGAAAGAGTATTCCAGGCGTAAGGATCAAGAGTTATTAAAGTTCTAAGGTGGGATTATGCTTGGTGTCCTCCAGGAACACAAAGCAGGTTAGAACAATGAGTGTACAAATGCAACAAGTAGTGTGTAAGAACAGAATTTTCAAATGACAGTACTAAAACATCAGTAAACATAAGGAAATAATTACAGGAGAGAAATGGCAGATTTTCAAAAAGACAAAGCTCTTTCTGGTGAGCTTAATCATCTTGGACAAAATTCTTGGAAAGGTGAACTATGAGTAGATACATTAAGAAACATTAGTCACTAAAACTCAGTGTTAGGATTGTTACTGAGACAAGTCACAAGACTACCTCATTTAGTTACCATGACTAGCTTTGGAGCCAAGGGAATGTGGAAGATGAGCCTCAACAGATCATCTGGAAAGGTCTTTCATGACATCCTTATGAACAAGATAAAGAAACATGAAGTACTCAAGAACATATGATCAACAGAAGGGAATAAATCTAAAAAGGTCCTGACCAGAAGCATGATTCAGTTTTATCTGTTCTCAGCCACTTTAGTCTTGTTAAAAATTTTAAGTATTTGGAAAAGAGATAAGATACTATCAAAACAAGTGATATGAAGCTAAAAAGAATACATTAAGTTGACAGGCATAAAGAACATATTAGGTTGATGCAAAAGTAACTGGTTTTGCAGTGTTGAAATCTGCCATTTGATGTTGGAATACATTCTCAATAAATGTGAGTATGTTATACATCATTTTAATGTGCATTTCTCACTTTATGTTTTTTTACTAAATGACTTATTACTTGCTGTTTATTTTCTATTTATTTTAGACTATGGAAATGATGTTAGACAAAAAGCAAATAAGAGCAGTTTTCTTATTTGAGTTCAAAATGAGCCATAAAGCAGCGGAGACAACTCACAACATCAATACACTTGACCCAGGAACTGCTAACGAAGATACAGCGCAGTTGTGGTTCAAGAAGTTCTGCAAAGGTGACAAGAGCCTTGAAGATGAGGTGCATCATTGCCAACCATTGGAAGTTGATAATGACAACTGAGAGCCATCAACGAAGCTAAGCCTCTTACAACCACATGAGAAACTGCCAAAGAACTCAATGTCAACCATTCTATGGTCATTTGGCATTTGAAGCAAACTGGAAAGGTAAAAAGGCTCAATAAGTGGGTGCCTCAAGAACTAACTGGAAATCAAAAATACCATCATTTTGAAGCATTATCTTCTCTTATTCTACACAACAATGAACCATTTCTCAATGGGATTGTGATGTACAACAAAAAGTGGATTTTATACGACAACCAGTGACGACCAACTCAGTGGCTGCCCTGAGAGGAAGCTCCAAAGCACTTTCCAAAGCCAAACTCACACCAAAAAAAAGGTCATGGTCACTCTTGGGGGTCTGCTGCCTATCTGATCCACTATAGCTTTCTGAATCCCAGTGAAACCATTACTGAGACATATACTCAGCAAATCAATGAGATGCACTGAAAACTGCGTCTATAGCCAGCACTGGTCAACAGAAAGGGCCCAATTTTTCTCCATGACATTCGACTACATATTACACAACCAACACTTCAAAAGTTGAACGAACTGGGGTACGAAGTTTCACCACATCTGCCAGATTCACCTGATCTCTCGCCAACTGACTAACACTTCTTCAAGTATCTTGACAACTTTCTGCAGGGAAAATGCTTCCACAACCAGCAGGCAGCAGAAAACGCTTTCCAAGAGTTTGTCAAATCCCAAAGCATGGATTTTTATACTATAGGAATAAACAAACTTATTTTTCATTGGCAAAAATGTGTTGATTAATAATGGTTCCTATTTTGATTAATAAAGATGTGTTCGAGCCTAGTTATAATGATTTAAAATTCACAGTTCAAAACTGTAATTACATTTGCACCAACCTAATACATATATATACAGAACAGCAGGATGAGTTTAAGAATAAACTTAAAAGGACCTATACTTGAATATAAAGAAAAAAAAAATGCCATCCCCCAAAACTGCCAAATCTGTAGCAGTCGGATATGGCTTAGCAATTGCATATGTGAAAAAAACTTCCAGATTTTAGCAGATGGTAACCTGAAGGAATCAAAAGTATAGCATCAATGTAAACCACAAACAAACAATACAAAACCCTGGCCTCCTCTAAAACTGCATCAATGCTCAGAAGTGTATCCTAAGACTCATCCTAGAGCACTGCATTCTCACCTGGACAGTTCAGAAAAGTATGGATAACTGAAATATGGTTAGAAGAAAACAGCATGATGGGAATTTGAGTCATGGAAACATGTTGATGGGTTAAAGGAACTAGCAAGGTTGATGGGAGTGATAACAATTTGGAGGGTTCAATATGTTAAGGTCTATTACTTGAAAGAGAATTAAATTTACATATGGCATAAGCATATGGCATACTCTGGGACAATATCCAGCCCACACAAAAAAGATGGGAGATTTTTCTTCAATACATAGAAGAACTGTCTTCACAATACTGTCCAAATGTGAAATGACTGCCCCAGAAATGGATAAACTGCTCTTTCAGCAAAAGATATAAAGTGAATGAATGGCTTGCCCTGGATGACTCAGGGACTCCTCCAAGCCTAAGTAAGTAAGATTCAATGATTAAATTCCTCCAAGTTAAAAAGTGCTATGAATTCTAGTAAACTCAGTTTCCTTCTAACAAATTTGGGGCAGCTGGAAATGGTTATTTCCAGAGCACCTTTACTGAATCACAAAGGGATAGTATTATCTGAAATCACTTATCAATTATTTCGCCCAAAGCATCACATCCTCTGAAAAAGGGACCATCTTAAGATCGTTATTAATGAAAATTCACTAACTTACCTTGAGTGAGTCTATATGTAACACCTCTAATATTATATTGTGATGCTCTTTCCAGGGCTTTTTGGAAAATCCACTGAATATGATCAGGGTCATCACCATCTAATGGAACCCCTTCTGTCAGGAAAGAGGGGAAAAAAAAAGAATGGAAGACAGAAACATGTACACATAAATCAACTTATTTTTAAGGTAAATGTCCAAATAAATAATATAGACAAGTTATCTTATGTAATTCTGAATTAGGAAATTAGGTTTATTACCTCCAAAAGGCTGCTCCTTAGGCCACTGCAATATCCTGACATACTCAATACAGTGTTCTGGTAGCCTGGGCATAGACGCAATGGTGCACATGGGAAAATTAACCTAAAAACACAGTTTGCCTTTTTTAGTGGATTTTAAATAAATTATTTTAAAATGTAACTTCTAGTTATGATCTAGTTTGTCAAGTTTCTTATAATTCATATTAGCCTTCCATTTACAGAAACAAAATATTTAATACTATTAAGAATGCTTCTGAAATTAACACAGCTGATCTATGTCACTTCACTTAGGTTGATCTCCCTAAAAAAATAGGTTTGCCCTACACTTAAAAAAACATATAAAGTTAAGCTTTGTTAGAACATGGGAAGAATAGGAGTGAATAAATTCTCAAATATGAGTACCCTATTATGTTTAACTAAGATTTAAACTTAAAGATATAAAATTAACCAAAACAAATAAATTTCAAATAAAAACTAATAAAATTATTTATAAATCAGACTTCTAAATGCCCTTTCAAGTGGAAATGCAGATTAAAGAGCTTCATCTTTGGAAATATCATTCTCATCTCTGGTGTCTTTATATCCCTGAAACACAGGTAAAAACTAAACAAAACAGATTACAGCTCTATCCCAACATATAACTTTCTAACTGATCCCTTGATCCTTACTCTCTAAATAAAAAACTAATAGAAATGAATTATGAGAACAGAACAGTATCAAAATGATGATATTGAGTCTATGTATATGTGTGCTCAGTCACTCAACCGTGTTCAATTCTTGCAACCCCATGGACTAGAGCCCACCAGGTTCCTCTGTCCATGGAGTTTTTCTGGCAATACTGGAATAGGTTGCCATTTCTTTCTCCAGCGGATCTTCCCAGACCAAGGGATGAAACCCAAGTCTCCTGCACTGCATGCAGATTCTTTACCACTGAGCCATCAGGGAAGATACATTATGTCTGTTATCTTTCCTTAAATAGAGCAAAATTTCGTATTTCATCACCATTCTTCTTAGCATGCCTTTTAAAATATGGTTATTCCTAATTAAAAATCCTAAATACTGACTAATCTTAATAATGCAACCCTTATTTCACCCCAAGATACTATCAAACAGATGCGGGTGCTTTTGTGATTACCTGTGGTGGATATAGTTCCAGCGTGCATTCAATACAAGCAGTCATTCCAGGCAGAATCACCCGGGCATTTCCTTTAAAACCTTCTGTCCCCCCATCTATCAAAGGGACAATGGAGCTTGGATCTAATACACCATCTTCATAATTTAGAAGAGATATCTAGGAAAATTGTTTCAAGGGTTTAAAAGGAGAGGGGGATAAGAATTCAAAAAGGGAGAATGCTTTCAACAATTCTAAAAGTCAATCACATTACTAAATACTAATACACCAAATCAAGGGATTACATTAGTAGCAATTTACATCCAAACCTGCAAATTAATGACTGGCAATAAACAATGAACTACATCTATTACTGAAAACTGAATAAACTCTGATTTTTCAAAAATATGACACAAAGTCTCATTTTTAGTATGTTAAGAGCAGCAGGAAGAACTTCAGAGAACTGTAAAAACACTAAGTTTTTACCAGCATGCCATTTATCCATCTTCTGGCTATGATGGAGTCCAGTCCACATACAATTATATGAAATTCTACAAGAAAAAAAATGCAAGTTGAGTTTTTAAAAATGCAGCCACACAAAATGATTCACAATTTCTAAGAAACAAAAAACATTTTTCATTATAAAATAAACATACAGCTTCCAATCCTTGAGTAATCCATACTCAGAACAGCATATAAAAACGCAGCTAATGGTGCCAACTAAGAATTTAAAAAGTTTGCCATCCTTTCAATCAGTCAACAATATTCCTGAAAAGCCAACACCAAGAAATGAAAGCAAATAAATAGCAATCAAATAGCTAGCAATCTGTAAACAGCAACTAAAAAATACAAAAATTTAGTGAGAATTGAATTTCAAGTGGAAAACTTACGTCGATAGAAAGTGTCATTAAAATCCTGAATCTTGTTGAAATGTCTGAATATAAGTAAAGGAACTTAAGCTGCTAAAAATTTTTAATTTGTAAGATGAATTCAACAATGCCACAGGATCAAATTATAAATGTATATTTAAAACAAGACATAAGTCATCAGTGTTCAAAGCAATGGAATTCAAGGAATCTGATAAAATGAAAATCCTACCTCCTAAAAAAACTGTTTTCTAAACACTCCTCTCCCCTAATGACATAGAATAGTTTCTCTCATCCCCAAGCTTCCATATCAGTATAACTGTATCTCTGTTATACTTTCTGCTGGTGCTGCTACTGCTAAGTCGCTTCAGTCATATCTGACTCTGTGCGACCCCATATACTTTCTACTCTGCTGCAATTCTTATGTAAAACCATAAACTCTGGGAAAATAGAATGTGTGTCTTCACCCATCAGCATCAAGCAGAGGCAATAAAAATTTGTTTAGTGAAGGGAACGGGTATGCTATAGTTCCCACTTACAAAGGGGATTCGAATTCTAGGAGTTAACATACTGCACAAATTAATACACTGTACACCTTAAATGTTTACAGTTTTATATGTCAGACATAGGCAATTAAAAAAAAGTTACTGCAAAACTAATTTTTAGAAAACACAGATGTTTCCAATAGCTTTTTCAGGTGCTAATGATTTGTTATTGATTTTTTTCCCCTTGTTGGGGGGAAGGGTGAATTTTCTTCCTTTCTCACTAAACTCAGTTCTTCAAGTCTCTCTCTTTCTACCCAACCTGCACCATATAAGCAGGCTTTCCCCAACCTGGAGGGTGCCAAGAGAACACCACTCAAAACCAGCTAGGAGTGTGAATCATAATACTTAACATCTGAACAGTATACGTATGCAAAAAAACATTTTTTTAAATTGTTTCTAATGGAGCAATTTCATTTAGTAACACATAAATTACACTCCCCTAAAACAAATCATCCATTGCAGGCTTTAAAAACCAAAATGGAAAAGAGGGACAATACATAGTATGTGTGCTCTAGATTTTTTTTATTATTATTATTCTGGCCTACAAATAAAGAAATATGTTCAATTCTAGCCCTCACCCACCAAGACCCTTATTCCTTTTGAATACCAGGCAAACGAGAGGTATGCTAGAAAACAAAGTCAAAAGAGAACCTGAGCAAACATTAGCGGAACAAAAATAGGAGACCCGGGAGCCAGACCAAGAAATGCCATCTCCTGGATTTCTACAAAATACCCATAGTTCCCCAGATCTAAACAAGGGAGAGAGACAAAAGAGTGTACACACTCTTTTTTTCTCTTTCTCCCTATAAGGACATGTATTTGCATGTTTAAACTTTTTATGTTTGCAAAGACAGTACACAGTGTCCCGTATTTCTTTCATGCAGTTTCCCCTAGGGGTTACACCATATAAACTACAGTACCATAGCAAAATTACAAATGTGACACTGGTACAATGTGTGTGTTAAGTTCTGTCATTTAAATACATGTAGATCTGTGTAACTACAATTAAGATGCGCAACTCTTACAGCACCACTAATATCTCCCTCCTGCTGCCCCTTTCGGAGAAGGCGATGGCACCCCACTCCAGTACTCTTGCCTGGAAAATCCCATGGACGGACGAGCCTGGTGGGCTACAGTCCATGGGGTCTCGAAGAGTCAGGCACGACTGAGTGACTTCCCTTTCACTTTTCACTTTCATGCATTGGAGAAGGAAATGGCAACCCACTCCAGTGTTCTTGCCTGGAGAATCCCAGGGACGGGGGAGCCTGGTGGGCTGCCAGAGTCTATGGGGTCACACAGAGTCGGACACGACTGAAGTGACTTAGCAGCAACAGCTGCCCCTTTACAGTCACATCTGTCCCCTCCAACATGCCAAATCCCTGGCAATCACTAATGTGCTCTCCATCTCTGTAATTTTGGTATCTGAAGGTTATATGCAATCAAACAGTATATGATCTTTTGAGACCAGCACTTTTCATTCAGCATAATACTCTTGATATCCATCCAAGCTGCACCTCATTAGTTAGTTTTTTATTGCTCAGTATTATTGTACTGAGTACAATAATTGTATATTGTATACACAGTATAACTGTAATACAGGTTAACAATTCAGCTATTGATGGATGTTTGAGTTGTCGCCAGTTTTTGGCTACTTGCAAATAAAGCTACAAACGCTGGAGAATAAGTTTTTATACAGGTGGTAGGTAAATGCCCAGGAATGAAACTGCTGAGTTGTATGGAAAGTATATATTCAAATTTTTTAAAAAATAGCCAAACTATTTTCCAGATGACTATCATTTTACACTTCCAGTTTTCCTGTATCTTTGCAAACATTCATTACTATTTTTATGTCAGCTATCCTAAAAGGTGTGTAGTAATCTCACTGTGATCATAAGCTGGATCTCCCTTAAAGCTAGTGATACTGAATATCTTATCATGAGCTTTTTACTATTTTCTTTAGTGAAATATCCCTTCATATTTTTGGTCCATTTTCTAACTGCTTTTTACTGTTATGGCAGTTCCTTATATATTCTTGATGAATCCTTTGTCAGATACCTACTTCGTAAGTATCTCCTAGTGTGTAGCTTATCTTGTCATCCTAACAGGATCCTTCACAGAGCAAAAGTTTTTAATTTTGATGACACTCAATTTACCATTTTTTAATCCTTTTATGGATTATTCTTTTGATGTGGTCTATGGATTTTTATCAAACCCTACATCCCAAAGCTATTTCTCCTATGTTATCTTCCAAAGTTCTACAGGTTTACATTTTATACTTAACCTATGATCTATCTTGAGTTTTTTTTGTAATTTGAGTTTTGAGATGCATTTTTTTTTGCTACCACAATTTACTGAAGAGATGGTCCTTCCCAGAGAGAATTGTTTTTGCACCTCTGTCAAGTATAAATTGGCCATACTTGGATGTGGCTATTTCTGGTTTCTCTATTCTGTCCTGCTGATCTGTGTCTATACTCTCTCCTTGGCAACACCACAGTCTTGATTATTGTACTTGGGTAACAACTCTTGAAATTGGCCAGTGATTCCTCCAACTTTATTCTTTCACAGTATTGTCTTAGATAATCCTTAGCTCTATCCACTTTAGAATAATCCTGTTTGGAACAACAGAAAAGTTTGCAGGAATTTTGATAGAAACTTGTATACAAATTGTACACAAATCTGGGGCTAGGTGACAACTTTACTATGTTGAATCATCCAGTTCTTGAATACTATCATTCCATCATTTAGATCACTTTTGATTTCTTTCATTTGCATTTTGCAATATTCAGCATACAAGACCCATACTTATTTTGTTAGATTTCTCCTTTCTTTGAGTGGTTATAAATGGCACTGTAGTTTAAATTTCAGTTTCCATGTGTTCACTGCTAGTATTTGTGTATGTCGACTTTTGTATCTTGTGGTATTTCCAACATAACAAATCCCATTTCCTAAGTTTCTTTTTTTTTTTTTTTCTCATTAAACTTTTTTTAATGGGTCTCAAATTCTGTGACAGATTTTTGGTCAAGTTGTTTTCATTAAAAAGTACTGATTTTAAAAACTAATAACTTAAACTGCCACACACAAAACATATGGTCCACAAAAACATTCTTCTTTCCTTCTGAAGGTTTTACAATGCATTGCTATCATTAACCAGTCTTTTACTATTAAACTTAAATGGCCAATTGAGACAAACAGTTCTGAGACCGTTCTTCCACCACTGATTAAGACTGGGGTGGCAGGTATTGGGGATAATATTCATTTAGCCTTCTGAGCTTTCTGGGCAGACTTGGTGACCTTGCCAGCTCCAGCTGCCTTCTTGTCCACTGCTTTGATGACACCCACAGCGACTGTCTGTCTCATGTCACGCACAGCAAAACGGCCCAGGGGAGGATAATCAGAGAAGCTCTCGACACACATGGGCTTGCCAGGAACCATATCAACGATGGCAGCGTCACCAGATTTCAAGAATTTAGGGCCATCTTCCAGCTTTTTCCCAGAACGACGATCAATCTTCTCCTTCAGCTCAGCAAATTTACAAGCAATGTGAGATGTGTGACAATCCAGCACAGGTGCATATCCAGCACTGATTTGGCCTGGATGGTTCAAAATAATCACCTGAGCTGTGAAGCAAGCAGCTTCCATGGGTGGATCATTTTTGCTGTCACCAGCCACACTGCCACGACGGACATCTGTGACAGACACGTTCTTGACATTGAAGCCCACATTGTCCCCAGGAAGGGCTTCACTCAATGCTTCATGGTACATTTCTACAGACTTCACTTCAGTTGTTACATTGACTGGAGCAAAGGTGACCACCATGCCAGGTTTGAGAGCACCAGTCTCCACACGACCCACAGGGACAGTACCAATACCACCAATTTTATAGACATCCTGGAGAGGCAAACGCAAGGGTTTGTCAGTTGGGCGAGTTGGTGGCAGGATGCAATCCAGAGCTTCAAGCAGGGTGGTTCCACTGGCACTGCCGTCCTTACGGGTGACTTTCCATCCCTTGAACCATGGCATGTTAGCACTTGGCTCCAGCATGTTGTCACCATTCCAGCCAGAAATTGGCACAAATGCTACTGTGTCGGGGTTGTAGCCAATTTTCTTAATGTAGGCGCTGACTTCCTTAACAATTTCTTCGTATCTCTTCTGGCTATAGGGTGGCTCAGTGGAATCCATTTTGTTAACGCCAACAATTAGTTGTTGCACACCCAGGGTGTAAGCCAGAAGGGCATGCTCACGGGTCTGCCCGTTCTTGGAGATACCGGCTTCAAATTCACCAACACCAGCAGCAACAATCAGGACAGCACAGTCAGCCTGGGATGTGCCTGTAATCAGGTTTTTGATGAAGTCTCTGTGTCCTGGGGCATCAATGATGGTAACATAGTACTTGCTGGTCTCAGATTTCCACAGGGAGATATCAATGGTGATACCACGCTCACGTTCAGCTTTAAATTTGTCCAAGACCCAGGCATATTTGAAGGAGCCCTTTCCCATCTCAGCAGCCTCCTTCTCGAACTTTTCAATTGTTCCCTCATCGATCCCGCCACATTTGTAGATCAGATGGCCAGTCGTGGTAGACTTCCCTGAATCTACGTGCCCAATGTGCGTCTTCTCCTTTCCCATTTTGGCTTAGGTTTAACGGTGGTTTTCACAACACCTGTGTCCTGGCGGCAAACCCGTTGCGAAAAAGCCTAAGTTTCTATAAAATACTAAAAGTTCCCTGGATCTAAAGGTATGGGAATCAACAAAGTGTGACTAATCCTTTTTTAAAACATGTTTCTTATAAAAATATATTTCTTCTGACACACTTTCCATTTGATTAATAATATACGGACTCTTTACTTTGCCTGCTATGGTAAGGCGATACAAAGATTACCAGTATCCAGCCTACAAACTTAAGAGTCTAGTCGAGGACATATGCAATTGAAATTTAAATTAAAGACAATAGGCAAATAAATGAAGGTACTTGCTACCTAAGCTTAATTTAGGGCAAAAAACATTTTATACAACCTGAAAAGAAAAGATTGAAAGGACATTAATCAGTGTTACCAAAAGATATGTCAGTAATAAGCTTACTGCTGCTGCTTATTTTTTCTGCCTATCTGTATTCTCTATGTTAAACATCTCTTGTATAATAATAAAAATAATAAGCTTCACATAGTTAAGTATTGAGTAACTGATTTGTCAAAAGGATACGGAACTACATTGCAATTAGGAATTCTGTCATTTAGAAATTCTGCAGCAACTTCAGCCTTAGGTCTTCCAACATCTTTAGGCCTACAGAAAAAATTATATTTAAATTATTATTCATGATATAAATCTAGGTTATCTACATAATCTACTTTGACACACAAAAATATCCACAGTGAATTTATCTAGAGGCTATTTAGAAGGAATATTTTTACCTAAGTATTTCTGGTGAATAATGAGTCATTAAACACTAAATGTAAACCCTTGTTGGTATTCCAAATTAAGTATTTTTAAGTACTAACAAGTCTAAGTATTTAAGTGAAAATATGAAGTTTTTAAGTTAAAGTGTAACAACAGCATGTTTCCCAGACGGAAAAAAGTATTCCAGATCCATAGATTTCCATGTCTTTGCCCTGAATCCCAGAACTTCAAGGTGTTACTATGCAGGTCTTGGCAGAAAAAAAATCAAGGGATCCTAAAGATGCAAGAATGTTCATATACATTCTTCCTCTTCTTCCCATGTGTGCTAATAAACTAGTAAATGCTGAATCCCATAAGCAGCCATAACTATGTTTTTTGAAGGAATAATTCCAAAGGCAGTATCTAGAATTGCCTTTGATACCACTATCTTCAAGAAGGTAAAAATAAAAGACCTCAAAAGGTTACTCCTAGATAATAACCACAGTTACAGACAGGACAGGACACGAGTTCTCTCTTCTAATCTCAGTATGAATGATATTTTTCTTTCCTAATATTTTCTCATTCTTCTCATGGGAATAAATCATTCCCTCAGGTATACATAATAAGCACTTCATTACTACTTTTTCACAACATGATTTTTGGTTATATACATAGGTCCATCATAACTACCAGACTATGAACAACTGGAAGAAAGTTACCATACTCTTATCTTTTTGTACTCCTTCCTAGCTAAGCACAGAGTAAACACTTGAAAAATAAATGAAAATTAAACAGTCACTGTGCACATTAGAAATCGTTTTTTATTTAAAATTGGAATTTTTAACATGTATCGGAGAAGGCAATGGCACCCCACTCCAGTACTCTTGCCTAGAAAATCTCATGGACGGAGGAGCCTGGAAGGCTGCAGTCCATGGGGTCGCTAAGAGTCGGACACGACTGAGCAACTTCAACTTTCACTTTCCACTTTCATGCATTGGAGAAGGAAATGGCAACCCACTCCAGTGTTCTTGCCTGGAGAATCCCAGGGACGGGGGAGCCTGGTGGGCTGCCGTCTATGGGGTCGCACAGAGTCAGACACGACTGAAGCGCCTTAGCAGCATGTCTATGTATGGCTGAGTCCCTTGGCTATTCACCTGAAACTACTACAACACTGTTAATCAGCTATATCCCAACACAAAATGTTTTTGGTGCTAAATAAAATGCTAAAAATAAATAAAATAGAATTTTTAAAAATGCTTTAACAGGTCAAATTTCTTCTCTCCAATAAGGCAGAATGCTTTTTTGACTCAAAACTTCTTGTAAGAGTTTTATTCTTTGTCCAAACTTGTAATTACAAGAGACTCTAGCACAAGTCAAGCAACTTGATTTCAGTATTACATCCAACTACCCTGGACAGAGCTCTTTAGGTATACAGAGTAGATAAAATAGTTCCAAGAATCTTTCAGACTGTGTATTATATGTGCTTTCATAATTGATCCCAAAAAAAGAACTCTAAGATGGTTTCTGTGGGAACGGCTACTTTACCATCCCAGAATTAGGGGATTCAATTGCTCCTCCGAAAAACTGTATTTTGAGTAAAATGGCCTTTCATACACATCATCCTTGCAAGAATGGCACTGTTATACAACAACAACACGTCATCCTTGCAAGGTATCTTGGCCTAATTACTTAACCTGGAAAACAAGAACCTATTGTGGGGTTTGCTCTGAGATTAAATTAAGTAGTATAGATCAAGAGCTCAGAAAGTACTTAATATATCCTAAGCACTTCACAAATCTTCATTGTCACTATGATCTTCAATCATTATTTCAGCCCTATATTAAAGGGCATAGCTTATTATCAATAACCAATCAATTTGGTGGTGTCATTTCAAGAGCAGTCCTACACTAAATATTTGTCAGACTGGAAAGGGCCCACAAACTTTTTCTATCAAGAGAAGAGAAATATCAAGGGCTGAAAAAATATACAAAGAAAACCTTAAAAGTTAAATGTAGGGTTCACCCTACAATTACAATACTTCATTAACTTGACTTAGTTTCACCCACCCTTCAACCTGTTTAAGATCTTTCCCAAAGTTAATTTTATCTTTTCTGCTACCTAACCTCATCCTGCATCCTGCTCAGACTACTTGAGCACCTTTTGTCAGTACTCTATGATCACTACAGAGAGAGAAACAAGTCCTTATCTCTGTGCCGTTCTTAGTCGCTCAGTTGTGTCTGACTCTTTGCGATTTCATGGACTGTAGCCCACCAGGCTTCTCAACCCATGGAGATTCTCCAGGCAAGAATACTGGAGTGGGTTGCCAGGCTTTCCTCCAGGGGATCTTTCCAACCCAGAGATCGAACCCAGGTCTCCCACATTGCAGGCAGATTCTTTACCATCTGAGCCACCAGAGAAGCCCATCCGTGTAATTCTTTGAGTAACAAATACACACTTTTATCTAAGCCATTCAAGTCCCTAAACACTACATATAGTATTATTCATTAATGAACTTTTCCTCAGATCTGCATGTAAGGACTACTTCTAGAATTTAAAGTCACTCCACATAAGTTGCTCTTAGATGTTTACTGCATTTCACTTATACCTAAGGTAATTATCCCTCTCTGTTCCATTTCACTTGCTCCTGGGTTTTTTCTCCTTAACTCACCATCTTATTTCACCTTCTATAAAAAGTTCAAACTGTGTCATAACTTCACTGCCCCAGAGTCACCCCTCAAGTCTTGGCTCATAAGTCTCTACCAATATATCTCACTAGGGCCTAATATATATTTACTGTTCTTTTATGAAATCAACAGGAGGCAAAGAGTAGAACTCGGTGTCTTCAAGGCACAATCATCCCAAAGATCACATTCACCTTTTGGACATTTCTTTAAAATCAACAAAAACATATATTTGTTTACAGAACTATTTTTGCCATAATGCCCAAAATTTTCCTGCAAAATTTACCTAAGACAGGAGTGACAGTTCTTAACAAAATTAGCATTATCCTCTCAGCAGTTTTTTATTAAACTGAAAATGTACTCAAATTTGAATGATTACCACAATTTTAAAATAGGATATTAAAACTCACCTAAATAAAAATTGTCTATTCAGATTGGAAACATCTATAGTGTCCATGTCTATAACGTGAATCTGTCTAAAACCAGACAAGGCCTGTGAAAATAAAAGAAAAAAAAATCTAATTAAGCAAAAGGTTCATCACATTTGTAATTTTTTAATTTCTTTTCAATGGTCTTAAATCTACAAGTTCTCAGTAATAAGTTCTGCACAATTGTATTCAATGGTTAGAGTCATACAAGGTATATAAAACTCAGGGTTCTTATAAAGGTCAAAAAAGTGTAGGTACTCAGTTTTAAATAATCCATAACCCAAAGAGAGTAACTCAAAATTTCTATGGTTGTTTCATAATCCCATAAACACATCTGTTAAAGTTTGTTTTGCTGCTGCTGCTGCTGCTAGATATTTTATTTTTACTATTCTTACTACTTAACTATAGTTGCTATTCTTTTCTAGAATACTGTTGAAAGTAATTCCTACAAGATTTATATTACTGTAAGCATGCTGCCAATCAGAAATAACTGTAAGATTATAAACAGACACACACACACACATATATATATACACACACCCTGGACATGTAAAAGAAATACCTTAAAAGGAGAGTCAAGAGCAAGCAATCAA
The DNA here is from genome assembly GCF_019923935.1 of Bubalus bubalis. Lineage (NCBI taxonomy): Eukaryota > Metazoa > Chordata > Mammalia > Artiodactyla > Bovidae > Bubalus > Bubalus bubalis. The sequence goes on along the minus strand of NC_059177.1, from coordinate 32,407,194 downwards.
AGAGCTAGAGAAAAGCAACAAAACTCTTGTGTTTCAATGATAATGCCACATAGTTTAACAGTACAAGGTGTTCAAACTTACTTGCAGATTAAAAAAAAAAATAGGTCTCAAGACTCAATTAGGCGTCTCTGGTCATGGTCAGTTTACTTACGTAATCAAATTGAATCACTTGGTAATAATTTCACCATTTTTCTGCCCTCTTTATAGTAAGAGCTGTCCATACTTTCATTCTCAAATTCCTTTCTTGCACTTGCTGTAAACAAGCTCTCACTCCACTGAAAACCACACTTGTCAGTCACCAGTGACCTCCCATCACCAACTCTTACTCTCTGACATGACCCATCCCAAGTATTTGGCAGGGTATATGGATGGATTCACCTCCTTGAAACACTTTCTTCACCTGGTCACCTCACTCACAAGAATTTGAACACTTTTTAAAAATTGGTTTCCCATTCACTACTCACTCAAGAGTTTTCCTCCTCATTTACTGGCCGGAATTTGGGGCGCCCTTGCACTTACTAGTTCTGGTTACTTATGGCGATTTCAGACCATCTTGTAAGGTAAACCATCACCTAACAGATATTAATATCTGAAATTTAACAATTTCCAAAACCAAAGCCAATCACCCTTGCTGACCCAAACCAGCAAATCTGTTCTTTACCCAGCCCCCCTCACTTCAGTGAAAGCCAACTCCATCTTTCCAGCTGCTCACAGCAAAAACCTTATCATGTCAGCCTTGACTCCTCTTATGTCCCACACCAATCCACCAGCAAATCCTATTGATTTAATCTTCAAAACATCCATAATCCAACCTCCTCTCACGGCCTCCAGTACAACTGCCCTCTTCTAAGGGACTACCTATCACCTCTCGCCTAGGCGACTTCAACAACCTTCAAACCAGCCTCTCAGCTTTCTGCTCTGTTCTTCTTCTTGACTTTTCTTAATACATCAGCCACAGCGACCCAGGTTAAAGTTGTATGGAGTCAACTCACAGACTTAAACCTCCTCCAATGACTTTCTGACTGGGAGTAAAAGGCAAAGTTCTTAGAGTAGCACCTCAAGCCTTTTGTGACTCACTCCAAGCTCATTTTGTTATCTCATCCTCCTAGAAAATTCCCCTCTTCCTCACTTCTGCTTTAGCTACAATGACCTCTGTGTCCTCCTGGAACATAACAGTTATGTTCCCACTTCACAGCTTTTGCACCTGATACTCCCTCTGCTTAGAATGTTCTTGCTGACCTTTTTGCCCAAATAGCACCTTTTTGTGAACCCTTTCCCCTCCCGCCAGGCTATCTATATTCCATCCTTCCTTTCTCCATAGCATTTAAGCATTTATTACCATCTGACATACAACATAGTTCACTTGTCTGTTCCTTCCACTAAAACAAAAGCCCTCAGCATACAAACGCCTGTTTTGTTCAAGGCTATATCTTTAGCATATAAAACTGTACCTGGTATATAGAGAAAGAGGTTCAATAAATATTTGCTCTATCAATAATACTAATGTCATGTCCTTTATTTTAGAATGAGCCTTTGGTGGCTTACGATCAATTCAAAAAATATGCATGCATGTCTCTTTTGTTATCTATGTGTGAAACAAGCAAAGTAACAAGTGGTAAAATTGAAAACCCAGTTTTCTTCTATGTAAGAGATTATTACAATGCACTGAATAACAAGCCACTTCTGAAGTTGCTTGATGACTACTCCTCAGATCTAACCTCTAATTACTTTACATTTTAAACTGGTATCTATCATGTTTCCAAGTTAACAGCTTTGAAATGGAAAAAGCTAACTATTTAGGAGATTTGTGCATACAATACCTATGAAAACCACAGTATCTTTCCTAAATCCTTTGGTTCTTATGCTGCAAGGGTATTTGTATCTAATAAAGTACTGTTTTGGCATCCTATTACAGGGCACATCGTGTGTGTGTGTGTGTGTGTGTGTGTGTGTGTCTCTCTCACAGAGCACATGGTGTGTGTGTGTGTGTATGTCTGGCTCTCTCTCACAGGGCACATCATGTGTGTGTGTGTGTGTGTGTGTCTCTCTCTCTCACAGGGCACATCGTGTGTGTGTGTGTGTGTGTGTGTGTCTCTCTCACTGGGCACATCATGTGTGTGTGTGTTTGTGTGTGTGCCTGTGTCTCTCTCTCTCACAGGGCACATTGTGTGCGTGCATGTGTCTCTCTCTCTCACAGGGCACATGGGGTGTGTATGTGTGTCTCGCTCTCTCTCTCACAGGGCAGTGTGTTTGTGTGTGTGTGTGTGTCTCTCTCTCTCTCACACGGCACATTGTGTGCCTGAGTGTCTCTCTCTCTCACAGGGCACATGGGGTGTCTATGTGTGTGTGTGTGTCTCGCTCTCTCTCTCACAGGGCACATCATGTGTGTGTGTGTCTCTCTCTCACAGGGCACATCATGTGTGTGTGTGTGTGTCTCTCTCTCTCTCACAGGGCACATGGTGTGTGTGTGTGTGTGTCTCTCTCTCTCACAGGGCACATGGGGTGTGTGTGTGTGTGTGTATGTCTCACTTTCTTTCTCACAGGGCACATCATGTGTGTGTGTGTCTCTCTCTCTCACAGGACACATCGTGTGTGTATGTCTCTCTCTCTCTCATAGGGCACATCATGTGTGTGTGTGTCTCTCTCTCTCACAGGGCACATTGTGTGCGTGTGTGTGTGTGTGTCCGCGCGCACTCAGTCGTGTCCAACTCTGTGTGATCCCATGGAATGTAGTGTAGCCCACCAGATTCCTCTGTCCATGGAATTTTCCAGGCAAAATACTGGAGTGGGTTGCCATTTCCTGCTCCAGGGGATCTTCCCAACCCAGGGATCAAACCTGCATCTCCTGCATTTCCTACATTGACCATCAGAGTCTTTACCACTGTACCATCTGGTAAGCCCTATATGATACATACGGCTATTTATTTTGTGTGAATACTTCAAATTCACTAAGGACATACATCATGATGACCTGCAATGCCCACAGAACCAAGCACAGCACTAAGTACCAGGAAGTGTATTAAGTTTTTGCAGTCTCACTAGGAGTGACATTAGTGTTTCCTAGCAAAAGTAATGTGCTTATTTATATTTAAATTTAGGTCCCAAGGCTGACTATTTAGATCCTTCATCTGGCTGTTGCCTGCTTCATTTTCTAAGGAGTATGCTCTACCGTTTCCACTTTTCCATATACTAATCAGAAGGCAAGCATACAACAGCTCCAAATCAATCTTCCCCTAACCATTTTTGTTAAATAAACTGATAAAATCTTATAAAGATCTACTTTGTAGTTATCAGAAGTCAATGAAACTAATTAAGTCACAAATTATGGATTCCATCCAGTACCTAGGAATAGCTTCACTAAATAGTACCCTCTCTTGAGATGATGTTCTTTTAAAACAGACTGACCAAAACTAGAAAAAAAAGGTTTAGCTCTCCCATATTTTATGGGTCTACTACCATATGGTTATTAAAAAAATTACTGTATGATTAGATCATGTAATGACACAATGGTTCAGTGAAATACTTGACTAAAAATTGATGACCTGGATTAGATTCCAGGCACAACACCATAATCCAGAAAAAACCTGTCATTTAACATCCCTGAACCTGTGTCTTACTCTCTATAAAATGAGTCCTATTCACCTAAGTGGATTATTCCGAGGGACATACAAAATAATAAATACTTTGAAATTACATGTGAAATATGAATTAACAGTTTTGCTATTTACTTCTCTGAATTAATGAGCACTTTGCAAGAGGAAGCACAAAAATTTGCTGGATAAAAAGAAAAGAAGAAAGGAGAAACAAAAATGTCTATCAATCATTACTTTATAGCCAAGGACTTTAGGGTTTAAAAAGTTAAGTTACATCATCATTTTAATTACTATCTGGAATTTGACCTGCTAAACTTATCCGACAAAGGCTCAGGAGAAACAGTTAACAATCATAATAAAGAAATGACAGAAAAGGAAAAAGGTTTAATTATCATAGAGAAGGAAAGTACATATTTTATATATATATTACCAGGTTTTTCAGGAGCTCACATCCTAAGCCGCCAGCTCCAATGACTAGAACTTTACATGTATCTAACAAAAACTGGAGAGACTGTAAAGAACGAAAAGGCATATTAAAATCTAGTTCATAAAAACCATAAGTACCAGCAATAAAGCAACAAACCATAAAAGAGTTTCTGTTTCCATGAAAAATGCAACTGAAGATAAAGAGCAGCCTTTGAAATTAATAAATTATTTAAATTTATGAACAAGGTAGAACCAGAAATTGTATAACCCTAATGATTTCTGAGAGTTCCAACTTTAATGCTGCTAAATTGAGTTTTATTGGTTGAAATTTAAAAAGCTACTATTTCTAACAAGAAAAAAATATGCCTACTTTACAGTTGTCTCTTTTTTTAACTTTGAAAGGAGAACATCAAACTCAATTATTTAATTGACTTCTTAAAAATTGAAAAGTGTAAAAATTGTAAGAACTGAAGATCAAGCACTGCACAAGCTGTCTAGAGGTCTTTAAAAAAAAAGGGTAAGAACAATAACAGCTGCTTTTCCATACAGTTGGTTACACTTACAAAACAGGAGATGGCAGGAAGAAAAAACAGGTAAAACTCTTATTTTTTGCCTATCAGCAGAAATATGATTTGAAACAACCACTTAACACAAGAATCTTAAATTATTAGCTCCCTGCCTCAACCCCGCAAAAAAAGAAAATCAGAAGCATGAGAAAATATGCTGGATTATCCAAAGAAATACAGAAGACTGTCAATTTTGTCCAAGATTACTCATTATTCAGATAAGACGAGTCAAACCTAAGAGTCTGCACCTTATCTTCAGGAGCAGCACAATACTTCTATTTCAAAACAGTATCTCTTCATCAACATAAAAGGAGATAAAAAATTTACTGTAAAGGAATATTTCCCATCCCATAATAAAACAAAACAAGTTGTTTCTAATTGAACATTTGCTTTAAGTCAAACACTACCAGTTCCAAATTCTACTCCTCTATGATACAGCAGTCACGTACTTTTTATACTTTTTAACAGGCAATTAATTATATTGAATTCTAAGTAATTATATATAAATTAATTATATTCAATTCCAAAACTAATTATATTCAGTTCTAAGTAAAGATACTCATTTCAAATAAACTTCAAAATTTAAGCAAGCATATCTGTATCTCTATGAAAGTTAAATTTTTCATAGCAGGGATTAAAAAGGTGTGTCTCAAAAGTAATTTTAAACTGGAATTTTAAATGAAGTATAACAATTTTAAGTGAGGTTATGAAGTCATTTTACTCTTAAAAATTAACATATTACATTTGAAAAATGTGAAAATAACTCAAATATTATTCAGATAAAATCAGTTGCAAATATTCTATTTACTATTTCAAGATAACTTACACAATTGTATTAGTATTTTTATTATAAGAGTAAATTAAAGAGGAAGCATCTTATTATATTTGCAACATAAAACTATTAGAGGAGTTATTTAAAAATAAACATTTCTCACTTCAGTGCTCGGTTCGAAATCAGGGTGTGTGAAGGGTCCAGATCGCTCGAGGAACTTCTTTACATGGTTCCAGCGACCTTCCCAGTCTCCAGTGTCCCCACACCCACCATCAACAGCCATTCTGCACAGAACACAGTAAATTCAGCTGCAAAGATCAGTATGAAAAAGCCACTCCTACAACTAATATGGTTTCCCCAAATGAAAAGGTAACCACACCAGACCTGCTCAAATACAAAGGGTAATATTCAATGTAGTTACGCTTATGCTTTTATTGTCTTTTCTTGCTATTATATAGTTTATGTAAAGGTAAGAACAGATTGAGGAAATAATCAATACGTTTCTGGGTTCCTACAATAACCTAAAATCAAACTTGGGATACTGATCTATCAGTGAGAAATGGGCTTTCTAAACATTTGGAACTTACTAAACACTGCAAACTGCCCAATCTATTCTATAAAGAGCCTTGGAACAGAAAATATAAGCTACAAGAAAAAACAAAAACCAAAAAAATCCCTCCACTTCCAGAATCCTAATGCTTGACATCTAACATAACTCATGTGTCCTTTCCAAGTTTGAAAGGTGTAACTTCTTTCTGATGAGAGAAACATCACATTTTTCTCTGAGGTCCTAATTTTCAAAAAAGAATCTCTTAGGACCATAAGGTGGCTTCTATTGCCACTAAACACAGGCAAAGTTTCAGGTTATAATTATGTCACAGGTAGGCAATACTATCTATAAACCTTTTAGAACATACAATCTAGTAAGGAGGGACTCCTCTAACAAAATAGGTTTTCTATTCATTGCAAGACTCAGGTTTCCTTATAACTATTTTTAATTTTCAAATTTCCTACAACCCCACAATTTCTACCTTCAAACATATTTAGTAATACCCAATTTTTACAAAACGGACCAAGTATTGCCTAGCTATAAGACCACAGGGTTTGACGTCACAGCTGGATTTGGTTCCACAATTAATAGTATTGTGACCTTCAGCAGATTACTGGACCGCCATAAACCTCATCTATAGCTTGTCTGTAGCTACTTCTTAACGTCAAAATGATAGAGATAATCCACATAGAGGCCTTAGTACAATACGTGGTATATAGTAAACATTCAAATTGTAGCTGTCATTTTAAGCAAAAGTGGAATGAAATGAAAGGTGGGAAGAAATGTGAAACTAAACTTGTTCCAAGTCCTCTTGCGATTGAAATTCAACTTTCTGAGATACCTAGGGCCGTGCTACTGGGGACTGCCACAGAAATGACTAACTCACCACGCCCACTGTAAGAGCACTTTCTTCCCGTCCCAAGTAAGGAGGAAGAAAAAATAGGTGATGCTGCCCGGGGTGTAACACACTTCGTTTAAACCTGTCTCACTACCACAAAACGAGGCATCTGATATGAAATAAGGTGTGTAATACATGGGCAATATAAGCTCTCCGGAGGCAACACTCTCCTTTCAGAGCCAATGATTTTGCAAAAATGACTTAAGTGCTTAGTACGATACCAGACTTTAAGTTCTCATCGAAAGTTTGCAAAAATACTATTGTCTCAGTGTTTTCGAAAGGGCAAAAAACGGCCCATCGTCCGTTTCATGTGTTTTGATAAGACTCCCTTCTCACAAAGTCTCGGCTCTGACAATCTGGGATGGAGGAAGAGAGGGGCGCAAGGGTCCTTCCGCAAGACCTTTCGGTCAGGCACCCCGGCGGGCCGGCGCGGACCCTGAGCGCGGTACCCGGGCCCAGCGCCCGCCCGAGACAGAGACCGGGAGGGCCCGCCGGGCCCCTGGGGCTGCGGGCGGGGGTCGGGGGATGAGGCCGCGCGGCCTGCGCTCCGGGTGCCCCCCCTCCCAGCCCCCCGGGCCCGCTGCGGCTGGTCCCCTAGGCCTGGGGTGAAGGGAGGCGGGGGCCCCCGGAGAGGGCCCCGGCCTCCCGGCAGCACTAACTTCTCAGCCAGCAGCTCCTCTATTCTCCTTCTTTTCTTCTCCCTAAAAGAAAGAGAGAATAAAAGAAGGGTCAGCATCACGCTACACATTGGGCGCCGCGAGGGGATGGGGGGCGAGGGGACGGGGCGGAGGGTGGGAGGACCCCGGGTGGAGGCGGCGACCGCCCACCGCCGCGCTCTCTCACAACCCAGCCCGGCCCGGGGCGCCTGCAGAGCCCGGGTACTTACGGCTCCTCGCCATCCGCCATATTGTTCTCCGCCTCTTCCCAGGCACCCCCACGGTGGGAGGAGCGAGGGGCGGGGCGGGGCGGGACCGGCCGTGAGGGGCCGGTGAAGAGGGGCGGGGACTGCGGGAAGGAGGCGGGGCTGCTGGAGCTGGCTGTGCGAGGCTCCCGTGGGTTTAAAGGCTTCTTTGTAATAAAAATCATGATTAAATACACTTAGAGAAGTCTTCGGTTCAGCTCCGTTCAGTCGCTCAATCGTGTCCGACTCTTTGCGACCCCATGAATCGCAGCACGCCAGGCCTCCCTGTCCATCACCAACTCCCGGAGTTCACCCAGACTCATGTCCATCGAGTCAGTGATACCATCCAGCCATCTCATCCTCTGTCGTCCCCTTCTCCTCTTGCCCCCAATCCCTCCCAGCATCAGAGTCTTTTCCAATGAGTCAACTCTTCGCATGAGGTGGCCAAAGTACTGGAGTTTCAGTTTTAGCATCATTCCTTCCAAAGAAATCCCAGGGCTGATCTCCTTCAGAATGGACTGGTTGGATCTCCTTGCACTCCAAGGGACTCTCAAGAGTCTTCTCCAACACCACAGTTCAAAAGCATCAATTCTTCGACGCTCAGCCTTCTTCACAGTCCAACTCTCACATCCATACATGACCACTGGAAAAACCATAGCCTTAACTAGACGGACCTTTGTTGGCAAAGTAATGTCTCTGCTTTTGAATATGCTATCTAGGTTGGTCATAACTTTCCTTCCAAGGAGTAAGCGTCTTTTAATTTCATGGCTGCAGTCACCATCTGCAGTGATTTTGGAGCTCAGAAAAATAAAGTCTGACACTGTTTCCTCTGTTTCTCCATCTATTTTCCATGAAGTGATGGGACCGGATGCCATGATCTTCGTTTTCTGAATGTTGAGCTTTAAGCCAACTTTTTCACTCTCCTCTCACTTTCATCAAGAGGCTCTTTAGTTCCTCTTCACTTTCTGCCATAAGGGTGGTGTCATCTGCATATCTGAGGTTATTGATATTACTCCCAGCAATCTTGATTCCAGCTTGTGTTTCTTCCAGTCCAGCGTTTCTCATGATGTACTTTGCATATAAGTTGAATAAACAGGGTGACAATATATAGCCTTGATGTAATCCTCTTCCTATTTGGAACCAGTCTGTTGTTCCACGTCCAGTTCTAACTGTTGCTTCCTGACCTGCATACAAATTTCTCAAGAGGCAGGTCAGGTGGTCTGGTATTCCCATCTCTTTCAGAATTTTCCACAGTTTATTGAGATCCACACAGTCAAAGGCTTTGGCATAGTCAATAAAGCAGAAATAGATGTTTTTCTGGAACTCTCTTGCTTTTTCCATGATCCAGCGGATGTTGGCAATTTGATCTCTGGTTCCTCTGCCTTTTGTAAAACCAGCTTGAACATCAGGAAGTTCATGGTTCACATATTGCTGAAGCCTGGCTTGGAGAATTTTGAGCATTACTTTACTAGCGTGTGAGATGAGTGCAATTGTGCGGTAGTTTGAGCATTCTTTGGCATTGCCTTTCTTTGGGATTGGAATGAAAGCTGACCTTTTCCAGTCCTGTGGCCACTGCTGAGTTTTCCAAATTTGCTGGCATATTGAGTGTAGCACTTTCACAGCATCGTCTTTCAGGATTTGGAATAGCTCAACTGGAATTCTATCACCTCCACTAGCTTTGTTCATAGTGATGCTTTCTAAGGCCCACTTGACTTCACATTCCAGGATGTCTGGCTCTAGGTGAGTGATCACACCATTGTGATTATCTGGGTCATGAAGATCTTTTTTGTACAGTTCTTCTGTGTATTCTTGCCATCTCTTCTTAATATCTTCTGCTTCTGTTAGGTCCATACCATTTCTGTCCTTTATCGAGCCCATCTTTGCATGAAATGTTCCTTTGGTATCTCTGATTTTCTTGAAGAGATCTCTAGTCTTTCCCATTCTGTTGTTTTCCTCTATTTCTTTGCATTGATCGCTGAAGAAGGCTTTCTTATCTCTTCTTGCTATTCTTTGGAACTCTGCATTCAGATGTTTATATCTTTCCTTTTCTCCTTTGCTTTTCGCTTCTCTTCTTTTCACAGCTATGCAAAGCATCTCATCACCTAAAGATAAACAGTGACAGAATTTTGCACTATTTTCCAGAGTCAGAGATAGATCTGCAGATATATAGGTAGATACATAGGGGTGTGTGTGTGTCTGTGTGTGTCTGCACACGCACGCACCTGAGTTCCTATGTGTCTGAATGGCTGGATAGAGAGAAACAACCATGTTCAAAACAGACAAGCAAAACATATATACATACATACATACATGCATATATCCTTTCTTGGGGCAGGACACGAATGAGATTTTGAGTCAGAAAGGACAGTTTATTTAAATCCTTAACTCTCCACCTATTAACTGTTGGACTTTGGGCACTACTGTGTCTTCATTTGTAAACTGAGGATGATAATGTTCACCTTGTAAGACTGAAATTAAATGAAATCTATCATGTTTTCAAAATATAGTCCCTGATCAGCCATATTAGCATCATTAGGGAACTTGTTACGAATGCAAATTTTGAGGCCCTCCCTGCAACCTTCACTAAACCCAGGATGATTCTGTGCAAAATAAAGCTTGAGAATGGCTGAAATGGAAAGCATAAAGCCTGGTTAGCACTCAGTTAATGTAGCTGCTAATAAATAATATTTAATTTCCTTTTTGTTCTTTATTATCCCCCAATCAAGTTTAATTCAATAACATTCATTGAGCTGAAAGTCAGTGCCAGACAGTCAATGGAGGGACAGAGTTCACAGCCCGCAGTCCCGCAGCATCTCTCCACGTCACATGTCTCAACATCAACCGAAAACTTTTTTTTTTTTTTTCCCAAACTCCTTTACAGATGGAAACTACTACAGTTAAACCCTTCTTTTTCAAAACAGGCTCATGTGTGCAGGGTCTCCAGCAATGCTTTTAGGAGACCTTTCCATTAATGGCAGTGAGCATCACAACCCTCTCAAATGATAAAAACCAAGGGGCACCTTGGAGACCACATAGTTCAAACCTACCATTTCATGAGGACAAAGCTGAGGCCCAGGAACAGGAAGCTGCTGGCACAGGAAAATGAAAAAAGTGAAAGTGTTAGTTACTCAGTCGAGTCAACTCTCTGTGACCCCATGGACTGTAGCCCGCCAGGTTCCTCTGCCCATGGGATTCTCCAGGCAAGAATACTGGAGTGGGTTGCCTTTCCCTTCTCCCGGGGATTTTCCCAACCCAGGCATCAAACCCAGGTCTCCTGCATTGCAGGCAGATTCTTCACCCTCTGAGCCAGTTGGCCCAGGAAGAGGTCATCTGGCCCTGTTCCTGCCCTGGGACTCACACCCTGACTCACTGTGGTGGTATTCTGATAGATGACACCAGGCACTCCCACTGGCTCAGCGTGACTGATAAGAAATAGCCACTTGTCCTTGCCAATTATGAAAGTAACAGAGACATGCAAGAAAAATCTACATCAGATTTACCTTATTTCAAATGGGATATATAACAAACATTTAGATTATCTACTGTGATTTATATACAGACAATACTCTGGGTGGCCCTATCTAGAAGCAGAGATTTGGACAGAAAAGCCCCAGAAAGGCCTCTATGTTGAATCCAATCCCCCTAAATATATAGTGACAAAGAGCTGTACTAAAGTAGGGCATTTCAAACAGCCAGAAATAAAGTAAGGATTCCATATGTGTTCATTTTTATTTTAAATGATTTTATGATAAAGGTAGAAATGTGTAGTGGGAAAAAAAGTCTCTCACAGTTGAACCAGAGAGAGAAGTATGGTTACTATTTTAGGAGAGAGGAAGAAAAGGATCATGCTATATACAGAGCTCTTTCCAACGTTTTTCATTTCTTTATTTTTAAACTTCTTTGAAAGTTTAAACAAATAAATTAAAAAACGCTGAACAAATATTTACTGGATGTCAATTGCCTATGACCAAAGAGTAATGATATTATTATTAACACACACTTGACAGCTTATGGTCATGCAGTCCTGAGCAATTGGACGGTAAAAGTTCTTGGTCACAGCTCCTAATGGGGTCCTACTGGGGCTCCTACATTGGTCTTAACGGAGATCATTTACTCAGCTTGGCCACAGCGCTGCTTCTCGAAATTCTCGAGCCCCAAGGAATTCTTCCACACCCTCTGACTTCCTGTAACTGAGCACCAAGCACTGGCACACCTCTATCTAATACTCACAGTCCAGTATTTAAGTCTCTACTGCATAGCAAGATCCTTGAAGGCATAGCAAGACTGCATTCTTTTCACCTGTTTCACTTGGAAAAGACTCAAATTTTATCTGTTGGCGTCACAGTGAAATTTTTCAACCTTTTCTTTTTTTTGCCATCAAGTCTGCTGCTGCTGCTGCTAAGTCACTTCAGTCCTGTCTGACTCTGTGTGACCTCATAGACGGCAGCCCACCAGGCTCTGGGAATCCCACCATCCCTGGGATTCTCCAGGCTACTGGAATACAATCATAGAAATAAAACTGCAACAAGATAGAGGAGGGTCAGTGAACATTCACTATTGCAGCATACAAAAACAACTCAGGTTAAAGCCCTGTCAATACCATACAAATGAATCATGTCCTATATTATGATTAATATCAGTAACAGTAGGGACCTCCTTGGTGGTCCAGTGACTAAGACTCCACACTCCCAATGGAGGGGACCTGGGTTCCAGTCCTGATCGGGGAACTATATCCCACATGCTGCAACCAAAGAGTTCACATGCCACAACCAAAGAGCTTTCACATGGCATAACTACCGACTCCACATGCCATAAGTAAAGATTCCTTGTGCTGCAACGAAGACCGAAGATACTACCTGCCAAAACCAACACCTGACCCAGCCAAATAAAACATATGTTTTAAATTGCCAAAATATCAGGCATCTTAAAAAAAAAAAAAGTAAACAGTAATATCTAACTGTGAGCAATCATTATACTTCAAACACTTCCCATCAACTATTTTATTTATCTTCACCTACATGGCAGATGTTCCTATTGCACCCACTTTACACATGAAGAAACTGAGGTTGGAGGAAATTAAGTAATTTCTCCAAAATCACCCACCAGCAACAAAGGAGCTAGGACTCTAATTTTGCTCTAACTTTAAACCTTCCCATTTTTCCAGAGCCAAGAAAATGTGAAAGCTCAGGAACACGTTCACATTGTAAACACTATTCAGAAAGCATCAAGGCTATGGTTTTTCCAGTAGTCATGTATGGATGTGAGAGTTGGACTATAAAGAAGGCTGAGTGCAGAAGAATTGATGCTTTTGAACTATGGTGTTGGAGAAGACTCTTGAGAGTCTCTTGTACTGCAAGGAGATCAAACCAGTCCATCCTAAAGGAAATTAGTCCTGAATATTTATTGGAAGGACTGAAGCTGAAACTGAAACTCCAATACTTTGGCCATCTGATATGAAGAGCTGACTCATTTGAAAAGACCCTGATGCTGGGAAAGATCGAAGGTGGGAGGAGAAGGGGATGACAGAGGATGAGATGGTTGGATGGCATCACCGACTAGATGGACATGAGTTTGGGTAAACTCTGGGAGTTGGTGATGGACAGGGAGGCCTGGCGTGCTGCAGTCCATGAGGTCAGGGTCACAAAGACTTGGAGACGACTGAGTGACTGAACTGAACTAAACTGAATGTTATATCTTAGCACTAATTCTATCCAATCACCATACTTTTCTAAACACCAATAGCAGGATTAATTTCTTAGAGTCAGTGAAATTTCCTTAGTACCTTCTGAATTATCCAGGGAAATTAAATTATGTCTTCAAGACGTTGTATTACATACATTTTATCATTTTCCAACTTTTTGAAAATTGGTGGTCTAAGGAAAATGGTCTAAGGAAAATTAGAGATACCAAGGGAACATTTCATGCAAAGATGGGCTCGATAAAGGACAGAAATGGTATGGACCTAACAGAAGCAGAAGATATTAAGAAGAGATGGCAAGAATACACAGAAGAACTGTACAAAAAAGATCTTCACGACCCAGATAATCACAATGGTGTGATCACTCACCTAGAGCCAGACATCCTGAAATGAGAAGTCAAGTGGGCCTTAGAAAGCATCACTATGAACAAAGCTAGTGGAGGTGATAGAATTCCAGTTGAGCTATTCCAAATCCTGAAAGACGATGCTGTGAAAGTGCTACACTCAATATGCCAGCAAATTTGGAAAACTCAGCAGTGGCCACAGGACTGGAAAAGGTCAGCTTTCATTCCAATCCCAAAGAAAGGCAATGCCAAAGAATGCTCAAACTACCGCACAATTGCACTCATCTCACACGCTAGTAAAGTAATGCTCAAAATTCTCCAAGCCAGGCTTCAGCAATATGTGAACTATGAACTTCCTGATGTTCAAGCTGGTTTTACAAAAGGCAGAGGAACCAGAGATCAAATTGCCAACATCCGCTGGATCATGGAAAAAGCAAGAGAGTTCCAGAAAAACATCTATTTCTGCTTTATTGACTATGCCAAAGCCTTTGACTGTGTGGATCTCAATAAACTGTGGAAAATTCTGAAAGAGATGGGAATACCAGACCACCTGACCTGCCTCTTGAGAAATTTGTATGCAGGTCAGGAAGCAACAGTTAGAACTGGACGTGGAACAACAGACTGGTTCCAAATAGGAAGAGGATTACATCAAGGCTATATATTGTCACCCTGTTTATTCAACTTATATGCAAAGTACATCATGAGAAACGCTGGACTGGAAGAAACACAAGCTGGAATCAAGATTGCTGGGAGTAATATCAATAACCTCAGATATGCAGATGACACCACCCTTATGGCAGAAAGTGAAGAGGAACTAAAGAGCCTCTTGATGAAAGTGAGAGGAGAGTGAAAAAGTTGGCTTAAAGCTCAACATTCAGAAAACGAAGATCATGGCATCCGGTCCCATCACTTCATGGAAAATAGATGGAGAAACAGAGGAAACAGTGTCAGACTTTATTTTTCTGAGCTCCAAAATCACTGCAGATGGTGACTGCAGCCATGAAATTAAAAGACGCTTACTCCTTGGAAGGAAAGTTATGACCAACCTAGATAGCATGTTCAAAAGCAGAGACATTACTTTGCCAACAAAGGTCCGTCTAGTCAAGGCTATGGTTTTTCCAGTGGTCATGTACGGATGTGAGAGTTGGGCTGTGAAGAAAGCTGAGTGCCAAAAAACTGATGCTTTTGAACTGTGGTGTTGGAGAAGAAGACTCTTGAGAGTCCTTTGGAGTGCAAGGAGATCCAACCAGTCCATTCTGAAGGAGATCAGCCCTGGGATTTCTTTGGAAGGAATGATGCTAAAGCTGAATGAAACTCCAGTACTTTGGCCACCTCATGCGAAGAGTTGACTCATTGGAAAAGACTCTGATGCTGGGAGGGATTGGGGGCAAGGGGAGAAGAGGACGACAGAGGATGAGATGGCTGGATGGCATCACTGACTCGATGGACGTGAGTCTGAGTGAACTCCTGGAGTTGGTGATGGACAGGGAGGCCTGGCGTGCTGCGATTCATGGGGTCGCAAAGAGTCGGACACAACTGAGCGAGTGGACTGAACTGAACTGAAGGAAAATGAATTCAATTTTTAAAAACAGTACCACTCGCAGGTTTACAGGTTTCATTATCTTAGACGTTAGCATCTTAGAAATCACATGATCTATTATTAACCAAAATACTTTATTCTCATGCATTTTGATAACAAGAGGTTTTCTTTATCAACCACTCCCTTAACTGAAAAAAAGATGACTCTTTGGAACCCCTTAGAAGGAAATTTACAACTATTACATCTCTTGGCAGTTCTTTGGGCTGAGATACCAAGCTACCACATTATCTATTAAAATACTATGCTCCTTTAGAGCTGTGCACAGAAATTCAGATAAAAGTAAGAAAAACTTGTGGAGTAGAATCCATGTTTCTGCCCAGAAAATACTGGAGAGCAGAACAATCAGTATACTGCAGATCACTGTTTACTTTCAAACAGAACAACATGCTCAGCTCAGGGTTGAAGTGACCTGAGTGCCCACTTCATTAGAACGGCACAATAGGTGTATAAATTTGCCCACAGCAAACAAAGATGGAGAATAAAGAAGAGGATGAAACAACAAACCAGCCGTTCCGCTCTACACACGTATTGCTTTTCTATTCTGCCAATCTGATTTCACTTATGGTGACTCATAGTGAAACAGAAAACATGTGAATTGCATTTGGATGTGCAAAGGTTAGTAACGACTTAACTTTCAAAACCAGCTCATCCTTCAGTAACACTACAGTTGCCTTCCACTCCCTTTCACTCAGATTGGTGCATCTGAACAGCTGCAAAAATTTCCCCTAAAGTCCAGACGACATTCCTAGGTTAGACATACAAAAGGGATATTTTAAAGAAGGTTGTTTGTATTCGGACTGCCAGGGAAGGCTCTGCCACCTCTCTTCACCCAGAGGATTTCCGCTGATTTCTATCTGTCAGTTCATCTCCACTTTGCTCTGCTTCCGGCGGGGCAGGGGCGGTGGGGAGGGGGGGGGCGCTGTTTTCCTGTAACCAACCGCTTGCTGCTAACCAATCAAGAGGTAAACAAGAGAAGAAACGCCCGTCCGCTCCCAATTTCTTTTACTCCACTGTCCGCCAACCGCAGAGCCGACCGAGGCAGAGCCTCTTGTCAACTTTAACCCGGCTCAGCTGATCGGTTGCCGCGCCGCCGCCGTCAGATTCCAGAAGCAAAGAACAGGAAGGTGGGACGCGAGCGAGACATGGACGTGAATATCGCTCCTCTCCGCGCCTGGGACGATTTCTTCCCAGGCTCTGACCGCTTTGCCCGGCCGGACTTCAGGGACATTTCCAAATGGAACAACCGTGTGGTGAGCAACCTGCTCTATTACCAGACCAACTACCTAGTGGTGGCTGCCATGATGATTTCCGTTGTGGGGTAAGTGGGGTTCCCCTCCCGGGCACTGATCGCGGGCAGCACGGAGGGGGCTCTGGGTGCAAGATCCCGGGATGAGGAAACGCTCTCCGCGCAGGTCTCCTGCCCTGATAACTGCAGGCGGGCAAACCCGTGGAAACTTGTTCTCAGGGCGAGGCCGCAGCAATCTGGGGTCCTTTTTTTCTTTTCCGCTCCTCGGGCTGAAGCGTGAAAGGAGTCCTAGGGGGTGCTGAAATATTGCCAACCTCTAGCAAAAAAAAAAAAAAATGACTTTTTTTTTTTTTCTTCCTCCACCCCGATTACTCTTTTGCTGTGGTTGCTATTTGTCGCTATTTAAGAGACCCCGGTCTCTTAAAAATAAGAAGAAAGAGTAAAGTGGTATAACCTTATCCTGCAGCTGGATGGGGCGGACGCCGTCCTGGAAGGTTTGGGGCCCCGGGGTGTGGATCCAAACTTGCCTTCTGGGGTGTTAGTGTAAAAAGGACATCAGAGAAGCGATGCTCTTTATGGGTTTCTCGGCCTAGCGCCTGCCACATTGTACGAGAAAGCTGAGCTTGGGAGCAAAAGGGTGGGTGTAGCCTGGTGGCGGATCTCCCAGTATGGGGCGAAGTCTGCCGTGTAGAAACGGCGTCCCTTTTGCTCTTTTTTTTCTTCCAGGACTTGCCAGAGATGGTCACTTTATCTTCGCACCCGGTCTTAAAATTAAGTGTCCTGTGTTATATGCGATTTCACCCAACACCTGCTCTTCTAGAAATCACTTTTTCTTGTAGGTCATCCTTTAAGTAATGCTTCAGTCATTTTTGCAAGATGCTATGCTATGCTATGCTAAGTCACTTCAGTCGTGTCCGACTCCTAGCGACCCCATGGACTGCAGCCTACCAGGCTCCTCCGTCCATGGGATTTTCCAGGCAGGAGTACTGGAGTGGGGTGCCATTGCCTTCTCCTTTTTGCAAGATGGGGTGGTGCTATTCTACATCTTGCTGATCCTATGCATCTTTAAAGAAAAAGCCACCCTCAGACTTTATAAAGGAATTCACTTGTCATTAAAGAAGTGGCTGACATTTCTGTTTGAACTTGAACACAGGAAAAAAGAAAGCTGGTCTGGGAGAAAGGAAAAATCTAAACTTGGAAGGTGTGGGGAAGGATGAATAGGGTGGTTCCTGAAGTTGGTTTACTGTTCTTTGGCTTATTTATTGAGTCACTTCTCTGTACCAAGCTCAGGCACACCAAGATCAGTCACACATGAATCCTGGCCAAAGAGCATGCGACAGTTGTTGAGAAGCTGTGGGACCTGATACCCAGCTCAGGGGAGAGAAAAAGAGTTCATAATTTCTGGTTGTGGTTCAGGCTGTTTGCCCCTTTGCAGAAAAGGACTCTCATTTGTGGGGTTCTGTAGACAATTACTCAGATCCTCATGATGTGTTGCTTAAGGAACTCAGAACGGCTTGGTGTGAGGAGGGCACTGGGCTCTGAACAGACTCTGCCAAGTTAAAATTAGTTGGAGTGGGACAGGCCTGGATCAGCTGCCTTCTAAACCTTCCCCTAGCTTCATGCTTAATGCTTATTTCCCAGAGCAATAAAAAAAAGTCTTTAAAAAAATCATAGGTAAATAGGATTACATTTCGTTTTGTTTTCTTTTTCTTTTCCCTTGTAAAGGCATCTTATCTAATGATCTAGCTAAGGTTGTTTTTTTTTTTTTAGGTACCCCCCCCCCAAAGGCTTAGTTATTGGGCAAGATTTGACACAGACCAATCAAATGTACAGAAAACAAAACAAAACAAAAAACTTGCTTTTCAAAAAGATATACTACCCAGATGGACAGAAGCTCCAGTAGCCTTGCTACCTTGATGGCATTCATTTTTCACTATGAATGCCAGGGGCAGCCGCTGACTAAATATAGCTCCTTCATTGTGAAGTCTTAGCCCACTAACTCAGGCAGTTTGGGATGTTGGCCCTTCCCATTTCCCTTTTCAAGCAGGAGCTGTTGATTGGCAGTCAAAGTGCAAAGTAGCTATTTCATTGTTTATTAACCTTATCTTTAAAAACTTACAAAAGATATAGGCTAGTCAGTTGTTTTGAAGATGGTATGTCAAGTGTGGGATTTCCTTTGTACCCCAGTAAAATCTTTTGTGACATCTTCAACTGTTTTCTATGCATCTACAAACACACAGCCTATAGTTCTTTTCAGATTGCTCATTTCTTTCTTCATAATTTAATTATAATAAAAGCTAACATTTATTGAGTGCTGCATGTGCCAGATACTTTGCTACATAATGCAGCCCAATGAGATGAGATATTATTACTAAACCTGAGGCTCAGAGAGGTTACATGACAAGCCCAAAGTCACAATCCCAGGCTTGTGCTCTTATCTACTATTCCACCTTCCTCTGAGTCATGAGGTTAGAGTGTCTTAAAGCTGGAAAATAACAAATATCTTCAGGGTCAGGGAGCTTAGCTGACTCCGGAATGTGTTTCTCATTCTAAAGAGAAATTTTCTCTTTTGTGACGTCAGTAGATGGGAGGGTCAGAACAGTACTGGAGGCTGTTCACCTGGATCCTCTACCTGTATCTGATGGTTTCTCATCACATCTTGGTGTAGTGTGTGTGTGAAAATACGGCCGGGGCGTTTCCTGGGGAAAGGATTGTGTTTGAAGGGTCTTCTTCAGTGGTGCTGCCCGCTGATGCATGGGAGAGGCCATCAGGTCATAGTTTGAGGGCTTCAGCCTCAACTCTGAATGTTCCTGTGTTGAAAACTGGCTTGGGTGAGGAAAGAGTGAAGCTACTCTTGAACATTGCAGAAATGGAGGGGGCGAACAAAGTGGATATCATCTAGCTCCAAAACAACTGAAGGGGCTGCCCAGACTGAGATGGAGATTAAGAGGCTTAAGATAGAGACAGATCTGTGAGTGAGGGCCTGATCAGGCATGGCCTGATAATTCATGATTAGAAAAGTTTGGTCTTCATCCTAATAGCATGGTTTCCCAGGCATATGACTTCCATTCATATATGGAATCTGTTCTGCCTTTCAGATTAAGTCTGAACAGACCTACTTAAGCTAATTAAGTCTTAGCTAGCAGACCTGGTGGCGGCAATTGCCATATCTTCTGTCTTTTCACATGGTAGACAATAGTAGTTAAGAATTTAGGCACTAGCGCCTGGTTAAGTCGGAGAAGGCAATGGCACCCCACTCCAGTACTTTTGCCTGGAAAATCCCATGGACGGAGGAGCCTGGTAGGCTGCAATCCATGGAGTCGCTACAGTCGGACACGATTGAGCGTCTTCACTTTCACTTTTCACTTTCATGCATTGGAGAAGGAAATGGCAACCCACTCCAGTGTTCTTGCTTGGAGAATCCCAGGGACGGGGAAGCCTGGTGGGCTGCCGTCTATGGGGTCGCACAGAGTTGGACACGTCTGAAGCGACTTAGCAGCAGCAGCAGCAGCAGCCTGGTTAAGTCAATTTTGAATCCCAACTGCCAGTCACTAGCCATGTGACCTTGGGTAGGTCACTTGAAACACCCTTTGCCTCAGTTTCCTCAGCTGTAAAATGAGACTATTCCCGGTACCTGGGTTATGGGGCTTTTGTGAGGATTATCTGAGTTAATATAGGCAAGTTTCTTAATACAATGTCTGGCCCCTACTGTTTGCTCCAAGAAATTTATTTTGGAGTTTTATTATTATTTTTATCTCTGTTAGTGTTATCATAGACTAACAGAGAAACACAGACACCATCATTACCCCAGCAGCTCCATCAACCCAAACACCAGTCCCCAACTTACTCACCTACCCCTGCTTCTCCTACAGGACTCGGCTTTGGTACCATCTCTTTGAGGAGACAGTCTCCCTTCTCCCTCCCTCCCCACTCCTGTGTCTATATTTTGCCTGGTACTTACCCCACAAGTTTTAGGTTGTCTGTTCACTTGTCATCACTCTGTGCTCTTGACACCTTGAGGCCAGAGACTGTGGGTTTTGTTTGTGGGGTGGGTTTTCTTGTTGTTGTGCTTAACATTATTTTTATTCTCTGGATCCCTGAGGCCAAGAATATAGCAGATGCTTAGCTGATGAGTGAAAAGCATAAATAAATGAACATAAGGTTTCAACATGAGGGTGGGGGCAACTTTTAACCTACTCAACGGAATAAATTATTTCGAAGCACACAGCAGCAGTAACAGCAACATGCTCCTGGAGTGAGACTAACGGGGGTTGTTGCAGACAGTGCTCACTGCATATTGGTTAGAATGGCTATGGTGTAAAAATTCAATTTTACAAAGTTTAAAAATCAGACTCCTGATTACTTCATATTGCCCTTGCAAATGCAGTGACATGCCCTTCTGTGATGTTTCTCCATCTGGGTGCTACTGACATTTTGGGCGGTAGAATACTTTGTTGTCGGGGACTGTCCTGTGTATTGTAGGTTGCTTAGCACCATCTCTGCTCTCTGCTATGTGCATATTGATACATTAGTTTGTACTTGTTTTATTCATAAAACATAATTTGCAATAAAAGAAAAAAGTGCCCTCCCCTTCAGCTGTGACAATCAAAAATGTCTCCAGACATTGCCAAATGTCCCCTTGGGATCCAAATCACCCCAATTGAGAACCACTGCTCTCTTGCCAAGAAAAATATGATGATTCTTCAACATCATCTTTACTAAATGCAAGTTGCTTTATCTTTGTTGCTATTGTTTAGTCACTCAGTCATGTCCAACTCTTTCTGACCCCGTGGGCTATAGCCCGCTAGGCTCCTCTGGCCATGGGTTTTCCCAGGCAAGAAAACTGGAGTAGATTGCCATTTCCTTCTCCAGGGGATCTTCCCAATAACCTAGGGGTCAAACCCATATCTCCTGCATTGGCAGGCAGATTCTTTACCACTGAGCCACCTGGAAAGCAAGTTGCTTTATAATAAATTACAAAAACAGAGTTTCACAAGGACAGAACAGAGCAGTTTGACATTAGGTCCTGGCTCCTGACTTTTCAAACATTAGAATGGCTTGGATTTGAAGCTTTATTCAGCTTTGATCATTAGCTTTAATTTATTATATTTGTTATGTGATCATTCTTTTTCTGCTTTGCCAAAAGATTCTACTGGTTCCACAGACTCAGTCTTTTTATTTTTTGATAGACTTATGGCATTTACTTTTATCCACTTTCTGTTCAAAAGTCCACTTGCCCTGGAGTTTTTCTGCTATAGAATAGGAATCAAATGACTTCATTAATATAAAAAACACTGCTGCTGCTGCTGCTAAGTCGCTTCAGTCATGTCCAACTCTGTGCAACCCCATAGACGGCAGCCTACCAGGCTCCCCCCGTCCCTGGGATGCTAGGGCCTAGCAAATGATAACATTCAAATGTTAACTGCTATTATTCTATGAAATCCTAGATTACAGACATGTTTAGAAGTCTCCCAACTTGTGTATTCTCTTGAGCAGAAGTATTAGATGATTACTGTAGAAATTTTCATTTTTATTTTTATTTATAAAAATTTGTTTTTTAATTGAAGGATAATTGCTTTACAGAATTTTGTTGTTTTCTGTCAAACCTCAACATGAATCAGCCATAGGTATACATATATTCCCTCCCTTTTGAACCTCCCTCTCATCTCCCTCCCCTTCCCACTCTTCTAGGTTGATAGTTACCCTTTAGTAATTGCAACTTCTGTTACTTAGAAAACTTTGCTTCCTTGAAGAGCTGAGTTTCCTTTTGAAATGCAGGCATCACTCCAGAAGAGATCAAATGAGTTAAAGAAGCATGAATAACAAGCTAAGGAATGCGTGTTCTGTTGCACATGACTTTGCATCATTTAAAACAAGAAAGAAACAATGTCTAAGATAGAAAAGGACATGACTTAACCTCCTCCATCCTTCACAGGAGACATCTCAGCACTGGATCTTCTTTTTCTGTTGACTATAGCAATAGATGTCTCTCTCTGTTTTCAAAGTGAAAAGCAAAGGCATAACCTAATTGCACGTGCAATTTAAGTACCAAGTATATGATACAGTCTAGTTGTAGACAGGCATCCATGTGCTTAAAAGAACACCAAAAGATTTGCTAGAGAAATCTGTCCAAACTGTGGACCATGCAACTGCAGTATTTTTTTTTTTTTACCCTGGGAGGCTGTTAGAAATGCAGAATCTCAGGGTCCATCCCAGACCTATTGGGTCAGAATCTGTATTTTAACACAACTCTTAGATGAGTCCTAGGTGCATTACAATTTAAAAAAACACTGACCTGATCTGGTTTAAAGGAAAGAGTAAGAAAATATAAATAAATCAACCTATAAGCCCAGATGTTACCTTTGGAGATTCTTGGTGTATAATTTTTGGCTAGGTTCAGGCATCTGTGTTTTTTTTATTTCAATGCCCCAAGTAATTCTGATATGTCTCCTAAGTTGAAACTGAGAAGTATTGATCCCTATTACATTACAAATATGTTCTAATTTTCCTTGTTATGGCTTGTTAGATATCATTTCAGTTCAGTTCAGTTCAGTCGCTCCGTCATGTCCAACTCTTTGCGACCCCATGGGCTGCAGCATGCCAGGCCTCCCTGTCCCCCACCGTCTCTTGGAGCCTGCTCAAACTCATGTCCATTGAGTTGGTGATGCCATCCAACCGTCTCATCCTCTGTCGTCCCCTTCTCATGCCTTCAGTCTTTCCCAGCATCAGGGTCTTTTCAAATGAGTCAGCTCTTCACATCAGATGGCCTAAGTATTGGAGCTTCAGTTTTGGCATCAGTCGTTCCAATGAACATTTAGGACTGATTTCCTTTAGGATGGACTGGTTGGATCTCCTTGCAATCCAAGGGACTCTCAAGAGTCTTCTCCAACACCATAGTTCAAAAGCATCAATTCTTACCCATCATTTAAAAGTGGACATTTAATTTCTAAATACTTGGAGGTTTTAAAGTATCTTTGATATTACTTTCTCATTTAAATGCTTTCTTCTCTGCAATCACCCTCTGTGTTTTTTTCAGTCTTCTAACTTTGAGGCTTTCAATGGCCAAGTCAAAGATCTCTGTTGGTAAATGTCACATTGAACTTGAAAATATGTGCTGCTGCTGAACTATTTTTAAAACATCTTTTGATATTGATTTCTAACATAATCCCACTGTGATAAGAGAACAGACTCTATATGATTTCAGTACCTTTAGGCCATGAAATGTTTGCACCTTGTTTTATGTCCCTGGATATGTTCCAGTGTCTCCTAGTTTATAGTCTAAGGGAACTTGAAGAGAATTTGTATCCTAGCATTGTGTGAAAATTATATAAATCTTAATTATGTTGAATTGGTTCATGGGGCTTTTCAGGTCTTGTGTATCCTTCTACTTCTCTGTATATTCATTCTATTCACTCTTGAGAGTTTGATATTAAAATTTCAATTAAAAATCTTAATTTAGCTACTTATATAGTGGGACCATATGTAACTTTGTTCCATGTTTTCCAAGTTTCCTGTACATGTTATCATATTCTCATAATTTAAAAACTAAAAAAAAAAGAGAGAGAGAATAAAAGAAAGATAGCTAAAAAAAATACTGATCCCATCAAACCCCACAGCTTTCATAGATGTAAAGGTCACGAGGCTAATTTGAACCAAAGCTGCTAATAGAAGCTTGGTTTATTAGTATAATTGAAATACTTTGTCCATTAAGCCATTGCATATATTCTAAAGCTCCTTATTAACCAAATTCAACAGCATGCCTGACTCACAACATTTGTATTATCATGCCTATCTCCCTCTCACAAATACTCCCTGCCATTAGAACACATATTTTCTGATGTGGCCTCAGAAGTACTAACCACACACAGATTCTGTGAATATGTACATGCCTCTGCTGTGTCTCCAGCCAGAAAGGCACCTTTATTCTTAATGATGTACATTAGTGCTTCTCTTTTAAGGCAACATAATGTAGCTGGTGAGTGAATCAGCTCATATTTTGTTAGCTGAAGTACTTCATCCCTGTATGGTCTATGGAGGTGTTACCACTGGGCAGAAACTAGAATTACCACTTTTTGCTTTCAGTTGCTTGGGATGGTAAGGAGTTTTTGGAAGGCTGGTATCTATCTGAAAAGACTAAACTGTAATCTTTTTCAAAATGAGCGTGGT
Source organism: Bubalus bubalis (assembly GCF_019923935.1). NCBI lineage: Eukaryota > Metazoa > Chordata > Mammalia > Artiodactyla > Bovidae > Bubalus > Bubalus bubalis. The sequence goes on along the minus strand of NC_059177.1, from coordinate 32,382,434 downwards.
CTCATTATATGTTATAGGCTGGTAGCTACCAACAACTGGTTTTAAGAAATGGGCAGATTGTTCATACCTTTTAAGTTTCTAGTTGGTAGAGGAAGAGGAGAATCAGAGAGTCCTTGGATGGGGAGGAATGTATTAAAACCTTTGCAGATAGAATTAATTGCAATCTGTTTATGCTGAACTTAATGGAAATGTTTCCTGAAATTTTTCAGCTTCAAAGCCAGTTCTACATTTCTCTCACTTGTGTTGCTTCCTTTATTCATTCCACTAAGAGAATGAATCCCTTACCAATATCTCAGGTATTATGCTAGGAGATACAGTGGAGAATTAGACAGCTGTGGTTCCTGCCCTTAAGACTTTTAGAGTCAAGAGAGGCACCAAGATGATGCTGAAAATATAATAATCAATTTTTATATGAGTATAGCAAGCATACAGAAACATACGCATATATAAACACACATCGTTTTCAATCTGACTTAACCTGATCTCCCCTGTACATTAATGATTCCAAATCGCAAAACTCGCAGGTGTCAAAAAGTGGGAGAGGCACTGAGTATGTAGATGGAGAAAGGATTATTAAATGGAACCATCCTCACTTGCAGCTCAGATGCCTTCTACTCAGTTGGACAGATATTTACTGAGCACCTGCCACATCCCAGATGCTGTGGATGCCTTGATGATACCCGTGGGAGTACAAGTCCACCCAGCCTTCCCCAGTCCTCCCAGAACTCACCTCTTCCTGCCCTCCCACACGCTTTTATTTGCACTTGAGGCACTGCACTTGGCATGCTGGCCCATGTCTTTCCCTGGCAGGGCATGTGTTTCTTCTGAATGTAGAACTTGGAGAGGTCTACCAACACTCAGTAAAATTTTAATCTGAAAATTCCTCATCAAATAAGAATTCATTAGATCATCTTCTCTGACACTATGTATGTAACCTTGTTTTTCTCAACATCTCCCCATATACCCTTAAAAAAAAAAAAAAAAAATCCCATACTGCTGCCAGACTGGTGTTAGCAGTTTCTATCTCCTTTCCCTATGTAAGGATTTACAATGATTCTGGGTAAATGTGCAAATAAATAAATGGATTTGGGGTTCTTTTTGATCTCTTTCTAAGAGGGCAAAAGCGCTCAGTCAGCTTACTAGGGGCAGAGAGCTCTGTACAGGAAATGCAGTTCTAAAAGGTGAACTGGACATCTACCAAATTGAGCAGTGCCATTGGACTTTTTTATTTTTGATTTGGATAAATGAATGACTCAGCTTCAGAATATTTAGAACATCCATCCTGTCTCTTGTAGTGAGCTTGGCTTCTTGTTTCAGGAAACACTTCTGTGTCTGTGATCTTAAGCAAAACCTGTAGGCTATCTTTCAGTTCTGAGAACATTTACCCATGTAAATAGATAGGATTTCCTGGTCTTTTCTCCCAGGGAGCATTCACAAAATGGAGACACTTGGAAGGCAGAAAGCCTGTTCCAAGTGGAAAACTGAGGCTCTGGCTTCTGCTTCTATGAATCCCCCTTGTATCCCATCAGTGAAATCCTCCTTGTCTCCAGGAAATACAAAGGAATGCAGAAACTGGGGTTGAAAGTGAATGTGTTAGTCTCTTGTGTCCTACTCTTTGCGACCCCACAGACTATAGCCCACCACATCTCCTCCGTCCATGAAATTCTCCAGGCAAGAATACTGGAGTGGGTTGCCATTTCCTTCTCCAGAGTTAGTGGAAGATAAATAGAGAAGGATTTGCTTGTAGGAGGGGAGTTTATGTGTCACCAGACTCATTAGCATTTGTCCAAACAACTGTCTTCTCTCCACAGCGCTGTAAGAACTTGCCATGTGACAATTTAGTTACCTCAACTAAAAGCATTCAGAAAGAACAGTTTTTAAACAAATATCTTTCCACTTGAGTTCTAAAGCATTATTATGAGATTAACCATGAGTTCCTAATTGTTGAAAGCGGTGATCAGTATACATGAAGGTTCATACACCATTCTCTTTACCTTTAGAATTTGCCATAATAAAAGTTTAAAAGGATTTTCTGGGACTTCCCTGGTGATCCAGTGGCTAGGGTTCTGTGCTCCCAAGGTGGGGGTCCCAGGTTTGTTCCCTGTTGAGGAACTGGATCCCACAAGCTACAACTAAGAGTTTGCAAGCTGCCACATGGCACAGCTACATAAATAAATATTTTTAAAAGGATCTGCTGCAGTCTAATCCCTTGTATAGTGACTATTTGAAGCTTCACGGCTGTGGGAGGTGAGACATAGCTTCTAACTTAGGTTCAAGCTGTTGTTTAATACAAATAAAACAAGCAATGAGCTTGATAAACACAGAGGAAAACCCAGAGGTTCCCAAAGTATATCTTACCATGGATACTTTTAACAAGCCAACTGTTGCCAAGACAGTGGATCATCAGGATGTGTTTAGTTTGATGATACCAATACACACAGTGTAACAAATATTCAGTACACAGCGAGTATGCAATAAATGTTGTGGGCTGATTCAGTCGATTAGGAGAATCTCAAGGTTAGGTTACTCTGACCTTTCTGTGACAAAAGAGACCAAACTCTGTCACATGTTAACTGCCTGTGATCAAGAGATCCAGGAGACACTGATCATGTTTACTCAAAACTGATTTGTGTGTTTAATACATTTATACCTTATAATCAAAGATAGTTCTTGCCAGGAAGAAAGCCCTGTGGGAAACCAAAGTAACCACAGAAGATGGTTGGGGTTATCTGTGGAATCCAAGAGCAAGGGGGCCTATGTAGGCAGGTCTATAGAAGGATGGATCTCCCTCTGTCCTACCTGCCCTCCTCCTGCCCCCAGCCAGCACTAGAGACAGAATTTAGAAAAGAGTCCTTGCAGCAAGCCCAAGGGTGTGATCTCATCTGATCTTTTCTTATATCACATAGGAGTTTTTCCTACTTCTAGTTTTTCATTTGTTCCTTTCATCACAGCTCTGTGAAGGTACAAAAGCAGGGACTATCTTTACAGTAACATTTAGTGTACAGTGAGGAATAAGAGCAATTTGTTCAAGATAAATCTCACATCACTTATTTCATGGCCATACAAAGTTGCTGAGCTTACTTTAAATAACAGGAAAATGTGCTAGACTCTTACTTTTTTTTTTTCTTTCTTTCAACAAACATTTATCAAATTCCTGCTCTGTGCCAAGTGTCATGCCAAGTGCTGGGGAGAAAATATCACAGTCCCTGCCCTCATAATGCTTAATCTCTAGTGGGAGACAGAGACATTCATAAGATACTCATTCAAATAAGTATCAAATTGCCACTGAATTTATGGCACCTCACTCCAGTATTCTCTCCTGGAGAATCCTGTGGAGAGAGTGCCTGGCAGGCTACAGTCCACAGGGTCGCAAAGAGTCGGACATGACTGAAGTGACTGAGCACACACACAGTTATGTATCACCTTAGGGGTTGTGAAGAAGAGGCAGATGGTGCTAGGATGTGCTCAGAAAGACTAGGGAAAAGCTGATTAAGCTGAGATTTGAAGGAGATAGGAGAGAATCGGGCAGAAAGAATGGTTTGTGCTCAGGCTTGGGTTGGCCAGGGGCAGGGTGGCCTCTAGAGACAGACAGAAACCCCAGTGGATGGTGTGGAAAATCAGGAGGCGGTGGTGTGAGAAAGGTGCCAGGCAGAGATGCTACAGCCCTTAGGCATCCCTCATACTGATGACTGAAATGGTCCGTTCCTCCTGCAGATGCAGCATAAGGCAAATCACAGGTTTGGCAGGTGAAGTGTGGCCTGAATTTCAGGCTCCTGTTTCCCACCTCAGCTCAGCACCCTTGTCCCAGATACCAGCTACACAATGGTATGCAGTGGCCCTGGCTGCAGAGGCAGGCCAGAGAAGGCGATGGCACCCCACTCCAGTACTCCTGCCTGGAAAATCCCATGGACAGAGGAGGCTGGTGGGCTGCGTCTATGGGGTCGCACAGAGTTGGACACGACTGAAGCGACTTAGCAGCAGCAGCAGCAGCAGCAGAGGCAGGCAGGGGCCAGAGCCTGCAGGGCCGTGTAGAGTGTGGAAAGAATCCTGTTTTTATCCTAAGAGCATTAGTAAGCAAGAAAATGGATGGGTGGATTCATATTTGCAGTGACTCCTCTGGTTGTTTCAGAACCTCAGAAAAACATCACCAATTTAGAGGAGTGCACTGTGAGTAAATGGTTCCCCCGCCTTCTTAGTGAGTCAGGCTTCCTCAGGAACCAAACTACAAAAATAGCTTTTTTGGGGTTAGAAAATTGGAATGCAGCGCAAAGCTGCTTCTGTTGCTCAGAAAATATTTCACTGCCTCTTTGGTTCTTGTTGGCATTACAGTGTGGCAGGCATTAACAAATGTGCACTTGAGTCAATCTGAAGATCTCTGAATAAACTTTTATCACCAGCACTGCAGTTGGGAGCCTCAGGACAAATTTATTAACTTACCTGTTTCTTATCTTAATTCTGTGTAGAAAATTCCATGGACAGAGGCTACAGTCCATGGGGTTGTAAAGAGTCGGACATGACTGAGCAACTAACGCTTTCTGTGTAGAATGAGATGTGTTTTCAAGATCCATGCTGGCTCTAAAATTCTGCAGTTGGCCAAGATTTTTTTCTTTTAGCAACTTGTGTTGAAACTACAGCCATAGCTAACTGAGTCACGTTGGTTTAGGACCTGCGTCCACACCTGCTCATAACTACCTTCCTTTAGAGACAAATGAGAATGTTGAGGGATTTCCTAGAATGACCTTTACTTGCTTACCCCAAACTAGAAGAAAAGGGTTCTAAAATGGTTGAGGGGGGAAATCCCTGGAGCTGGTTAACAACACACAATGGGTTATATTATGAATTGTGTCAACTGGCACTGTTTTTCCTACTCCTGGATTCCTCTAAATATGTTTATTCATTGCCCTGGGTCTCAGCTTATTCATCCATGTAATGGGATTGCACTTATTCCTCTTTGAAGAGTCAGCTACAGGGTTCTGTGATGGGATTCTAAGCCTTTTTACAACTGTTAGTGATTCCATTAGAATTTTTAACTATGACATTTATCTGTCATATTGATATTGTCATTTATCTTCTTACTGAGTAGAATACATATGCATGTGTGTGCTTGTTAAGTTGCTTTGGCCGTGTCTGGCTCTTTGCGACCCCATGGACTGTAACCCGCCAGGCTCCTCTGTCCATTGGATTCTCCAGGCAAGAATACTGGAGTGGGTTGCCATGCCCTCCTCCAAGGGATCTTCCCAACCCAGGGATCAAACTTGGGTCTCTTATGTCTCCTGCATTGGCAGGCGGGTTCTTTACCTCTAGCACCACCTGGGAAGCCCAGGATACATATATATGTAGGTATATATTTTCAACTCACAATAGAAAAACATATTTAATGTTTTTGATTTGCAAAGGAAAGTCCTGTTTTCACCAAAGACAGAAAATCACAATCTCTCCATCTCTCCTTCAGTCTCTATCTTCTCTCCCTCCTCTCTTCCTTCCCCTCTCTCCTTTGCTTCCATCTAGCTTCCTGCCTTCCTTCCTCCTTCTCCTTCATGGACCTCCAAAAAATGAAATGGCACCTATCAAATCCAACAGCAATTGTCCATGTGAAAGCTACATGGCATATTTATGAAAGTTTTATCCTAATGGTCCTTGGGCTTTATGGTGATTTATGTCACTAAGAACCCAAACTGTTGAGTAAAAGCTTTACTCATTTCAAACAAGAACTGGTTTCCAAAACTCCTGCACTAACTGGAAAATGAATTTAATCTCTGGAGGATGATCTGTGTATTTTATTTTGCTCCAAGTACAGGGAGGTGCCAGGGCAGTGGGAGTGCTGTGCATTTTCCCCTTTCTTAGAATGGAATCACGCTTAAGCAGAATAAAGAAGAAAATAATTTCTGCTCCAAGTAACTTTGTTCATTTTTTCCAGCTTGTAACTTTGGTTTCTAATTATAGATCACAGCTTTGGCATTGGGTAAGCTAAAACCAGTCCTATAGGACTCTCTGCTCTGTTCTCTCTTCTTGAACATGAGCAACAGGAGCAGGTGAAAAGCACATTTGGAATTGCTTGAGTTGGGCTTAGATTTTTCATTGTTCTTTGTCCTGGGCTTGATTTAGCCATTCAGCCTAGAGGTCTACCTCACTTGTACTGAGAAACATAGAAAAAACTTGGCATGCATTTTATTATATGTGCTGCCTTGTGAATTATTATTTTAATAGATATTCTAGGAAGAACTGAGATGGAGGCCTTTGACATTTTCCACCAACAAACCATCTCCCGGGCCTCCCAGGTGGCTAGTGGTAAAGAACCTGCCTGCCAATGCAGGAGACATGGGTTCAATTCCTGGGTCAGGAACATACCCTGGAGGAGGCGTTGACAACCCATTCCAGTATTCTTGCCTGGAGAGAATCTCATGGACAGAGGTGCCTGGAAGGCTAAGGTCCACAGGGTTGCGGAGAGTCGGACATGACTGAAGTGACTAGCACACACACACACAGACTCATCAGCATGCAACCGTCTCCTATTTGGAGCTTATACAAAGGAGTTTCCTAAACTTGAAACTTTTGCTCTAGTTCTTTGAGTTAATATTGATTTGGTCAACATCAAGTTTATGTAAAAGGGTTTGTCTCTTTCAGGCAACTTTCTCCCATTGCTTTTATTTTTAAATATCAATTATTTTATCTTCAAGTAATATATGACTATTGAAAAAATATGAAAATAGAAATAAGCAAATGGGAATATACTACCTATGATCCTATTACCCAGTAAAACTGCTAGAGTCTTTTAAATTTCTCTCATAATGGTTTTGGTGCTAGAAATGAAATGTGTTAGTCTGTGAGAGTTTCTAAGCCTCTCCACCCAGTCTCCCCATCACCTGCAAAAGAAGATCTTGTTTTGGCCCTGACCTAGGTCTTTCCTATCCCAGACCTTGAAGGACAGTTTTGTCTTTACCAAACCAATTCTAGGGTCAAAGCTGGAGAGAAGGTATAACCCAGATAGAATCGTGAAAAAGAAAAAAGGGCCAAGAGACCTAGGTAATGAAAACGCTGAGGGAGAAGGAGGACACGCAGGCAAGCACATATGCTGGATGTTGGGAAAGCTTCGGGAGTGGGGTGGGGTGGGGCGGATTAGTTGAAAGAGGATCTGGACAGTGAGCCGGAAACTGGAGTTTGAGTGGGAGAAGGCAGAGCTTGGCTGTGCTCATGAATTGAAATTGCATCAGCATCACTGGAGAGATGAAGCAAGGCAAGATTGTTGTAGTTGGCCTGCTCAAAGCCAGAGGTGTGGGGCTGGAGAGCCTGTGTGCACGCTCAGTCACTAAGTCGTGTCCAACTCTGTGTGACCCCATGGACTGTAGCCCCTGCCAGGCTCCTCAGTCCATGGGATTCTCCAGGCAAGAATACTGGAGGGGGTGGCCATGCGCTCCTCCAAGGGATTTTCCCAACCCAGGGATTAAACTGAGGTCTCCTGCACTGCAAGCAGATTTTTTACCATCTGAGCCACCAGGGAGGCCAGGGCTGGGGAGCAGTTACTTTTATATCTTTACATTTTATGTTTTGTATGTTCACTTTATTTCTGATCATAAAATAAGGTACTGATTGTAGAAGTTTCTACTTCTGAGTTATATAACATAGGTTCTAAATCCACCTACCAGAGAGAATTGTTGCTTTTACCTAAGCAATTATGATTGCCTTCCCACATGATAAAGCATACTTTGACTTTTTGAAAATAATTATATGTGTCACCATTTAGTACATTGTTGGCCATATACATTGCTTCTAAAAGTTATAAATCATAAATACCACTCGTGAATACTGTTACAATTCAGTCTTTGCATTTTTATTAATTTCTTTACATTATCTATTCTGAAGAGATTTTTGCCTGGAAGGGTATAAGTATTTGCAAGAGTTCTGAATGAAATAAGCAACTTATTATTATAGAGTTTAATTTAAAACTACATGCTACTGCTTTGACCACTGTTTAGCTCCATGCATTTTAGTAGCAATTAACTTTTTCAAAGGAGTTTGACATTAATTATGTCCCTGCTTTCACCCCTTAAGATATGCAATACTTTCACTCCTATTTGAAACTATTTAAATATTAACTAGTACAATAAGTTTTCTGTTTCAGGGGGCAGAATCAGAGCGAAAAATTTCAAGGGATTTTTTAAAGAGGAATTTTAATTATCCTAAATATAAATCCCAATATGAAATGACTTCATCTGTTCTGTTTCAGAGAAAGTCAGTTCTTGGCATCGCCTTTCATTATCCTGTCTTCCAAATCAGTGATGCTGATAACACACTGACCCCTCCTTGTTCTTCACAAGCAACATGCTCATTAGCCTCTTAGGAGGGTAAAAAGTTAGTAAATCATCGTACTTGCTGACCACAAATGTCTTTTAAGAATTTTGGGGGTGGGGGTGGGTGGGGCTACAATGCCCAGTCATTCTCACTTAGGAAGTACTTGATCTACATGTCCTCTTTATAAATGGCTTTCCCCCATTATCCACAGCAGTGTATCCTTTGGCTCATGTAACAGTGAAACTGGAGGTTTTATGCCTGGAAATCTCAGTTGATAACCCATCTCCTAATGATACTCTGGGCCTTTGAAAGAATTAAGAGTGGCCTCTTTAACACCAAGAGTCATAAACCCAAATGCCTCCATGGGCCAGGCAGCTTATGTAAGAGACCAGGGCAAGGCAGCTGTTAGAAAAACAGTTATTAATGGCAGCTCACTGGGGGCCTCTGTGTCAAAGATTCCGTAGATAGTGGTGGGGGCTGAGATTAAATGGAAAGCATTTATTCTACGTAAAGGAGAAGGCACTCTAGCCAGTGGCTAACGTGGGAAACTGGGCCTGGTTTTGTGAGATTTTCTTGTTTCCAGGAGAAGCAAGAAACCCAAAGGTTGATGCATTTAAACATGCACACACACACATTGGGATTCAAGTAGAAGTTTTTAAAATTATTGTACAGTCCAGACACAAGTGTAACTGCACACTGGCTTATGAAGCCCACCGTGTGACCTGAACCACATTCATCTAGCATGGCAGATTCTAGGAGGATTTAAATAAGCCCTTGGAGCTCGGAAAATACAATCATTATATACTAGAGCCCAGGATGTATGAAAGCTAAAGACAGCCCATCAACAAAGGGGCTCTAGTCTCTTGAAATGCTGGGCCTCTAATGTGATGGGCTGTTCGGTAGGAGGACACTGCCTCCCTGTGAATTTTCCTCCACCGTGCTCTAACCTCTGTTCCCAAGTTTCTTCCTTGGAGACGTGACTTAATACAATCGACCTCTTCAGGATATGAGGAGCAAATGAGACAACTTAGATGAAAGGCTTGGTAAGTAAGCTTTGTTGTTGCTCTTCCCCTCCCCGCTTCATTTCCCTCCTCCTGACCTGGGCGCCTCCTTTCTTCCATATTCCAGGTTCCTGAGCCCCTTCAACATGATCCTTGGAGGCATTGTGGTGGTGCTGGTGTTCACAGGCTTCGTGTGGGCAGCCCACAATAAAGACATCCTCCGCCGGATGAAGAAGCAGTACCCCACAGCGTTTGTCATGGTGGTCATGCTAGCCAGCTACTTCCTCATCTCCCTGTTCGGGGGAGTCATGGTCTTTGTGTTTGGTATCACTTTTCCTTTGCTGTGTAAGTGAACCTGAGCCTTATATCATCAAGCAATGTCGATCCATTCATCCCGTGAGAATGTCCTAACCTGTTTCTGAGAGGTGCGTTGGCAGGTCTGCAAAACTATCAAGAGTTTTCTGCAACAGCAGATCAAGGCTGAATAGCCCATTAATGGCACAGATACGTACTGGGCACCCCCTCGGTGCCACTCTTCTGGGGACACAACAGTAAACAAAACAAATTTGGACCCCAAGTCATACAGTAGTGACATGGTCTGCACTGGAATCCAGATTTGTCTTAACCGTTCAGTGCCAGGCATCCCATGCTGACACAGAAATGAATGTTTACTCTCTACTTACTCAGAAGATTGTAATTAGTGTCAAAAGCGTTGTAAGTTGGCCCAGAGTATAGGTAACCATGGACTCCAATTCTAGTGATGAGAACTAGACATTTTCTAAAGTGTACGTGCACTGTTGACTGAGATTCCCAAGCACCTGAAGCCTGATATAGAGAACAGATACAACTCCAGTCTCATCAATGGAAATCTAATTAGAATTATAGTGTACTCAGTGACAGGAACATCCCTTTAATCTTTAAAAGCATTTCATGTGCTGCCATTCCACTAAATAAAATCAATTCCTTGTTTCGGGTTTGTTAGATTAAGCCCCCAGAATATTTATATGTGAACCCCACACCTTATTGGATAAAATAATTGAATCATTAAATTTAGACATTTTTGAAATACTCTTCAGGATTTCTTTATGTGCTAGAGACAGTATTTCAGTGATTCTGCCTCAGTATACAGCTTGTAAAAAACAGAGCAGTGTAATGAAACGCATTGTAAGTTAAGAGTCAAGGGTCCAGGTTTCTATTCGTAGACTTGCTGGAAACCAGCCATGTGATCTGTACCAATTGTCTTATACGGGAAGAGCTGACTCACTGGAAAAAATCCTGACGCTGGGAAAGATTGAGGACAGGAGGAGAACGGGGCGACAGACAGTGAAATAATTGGATGGCATCATCAACTCAATGGACATGAGTTTGAGCAAACTCTGGGAAACAGTGAAGGACAGGGAAGCCTGGAGTGCTGCGGTCCATGGGGTCACAAAGTCAGACACTACTGAGTGACTGAACAACAACAATAATCCTATATGGGCTATAGTTCACTCATCCATAAAAGAAGGGAATTAGACAAGATCAGTGATTCCCAAACTTTGATGACTGTGAGAATCATCCAGGATGATTTTAACATATATGTTTCTCAGCCACATCCCGTGGAGATCTTGATTCTTTGGCCCACAGGGCTGTCCAAAGAACCTGTATTTTTAGAAAGCTCCTCAAATGTTTCTAGTGGTCACTCTTGATTAGGAGCCTCCGGAGACAATGCACATGAGTGCTTCTCAAAATGAGGGCCCAAATCACCCACATCAAAATCATCCACAGTGGTTACTGAGATGTTACATTCCAGAACCCTACCTCGGTCTCAACAATCTCAACTCCAGGTGCTGGAGACTGGGAATCTGCCTATCTAACAGGCTTCTCTCTGGTGATCTGTATGTACACAGAAGTTTGAAAAGTGCTGGTGTAGATTACCCAAGGTGTTGACTTAAATACAGACTCCTGAGCCCAGCCCTGCAAAGGTTCTAGAAGTTCAGGAGGCCCAGGAGATGGGCCAGAGAAAAATCTGTTTCTTACAAACAAAGGTAATTCTTAATGATCAGGTAAATTCTGTGAATACCAGATTACGTAAGGTCTGTAAACCCTTAGCATTTTATCCAGACATTCTATATCCAGCACTGTGCAATAGATTTTTATCCAGATATCTATACCCAACACTGTGCAAAACTGCCCCTAAGGAGGCACCTTCTAAGAGGACTTCACTTGCGTGCCCTGCAGGAACAAAATACAGATAACCACTGAGCTGAGCATGAGTTCTTTTCCAGAAAAGGTTAGCATTAAGTTCATTTTTAGGTAGGTTGAAATCACATCGATTCCCTTTGAATTTCAGGGTATTTAAGTAGCATCTGAAAGGCAGTGATAACAATGTGTGAAGGGAAGAGTGTGTCCTTCCTGCTGAATATGACATTCTCCTGCACACACAAAGAATACTGTAAAGTCCAAGGATCCATACAGGGACTTGGGTCCATTAGGCTGACAAAGAGCTTTATATAAAGTTTAAGGATCCACTCTGGGACGTGGAGAAGGAAATGGCAACCCACTCCAGTATTCTTGCCTGGAGAATCCCAGGGACGGGGGAGCCTGGTGGGCTGCCGTCTATGGGGCACAGAGTCGGACACGACTGAAGCGACTTAGCAGCAGCAGCTGGGACGTGGATCAGTTAGGGAAGCAGACTGGACTGTAGCTAATGGAGAAAGTTGTTACTTCAGTTGCGAAGCGGGGCGGGAGAATGGGTGCTTTGGTGCTAACCGTCACCTTTCACTTCCCTGTAGTGATGTTCATCCATGCGTCGCTGAGGCTCCGGAACCTCAAGAACAAACTGGAGAATAAAATGGAGGAAATTGGTCTGAAGAGGACACCCATGGGGATTGTCCTAGATGCCCTGGAGCAGCAGGAGGAAACCATCACCAAGTTCACTGACTATATCAGTAAAATGAAGGAGTAAACAGAGCTGACCTGGTGATAGGGTTGCAGCAGAAGTCGAGTTGCGGTTTGCTCTTGTCCAGACCTACTTTTCCGTTTGTGTTTTTGAAATAGGAGGTGCACGAACCATCCAGCCACCCGTGGCACCGTGCACAGAGAGGCCTCCCTGTTCTCATCTCTGCTGTCACAGAGAAAAGGCCTCCGACTAAGAGAAACCACCCTCCTGTTATGCCTGACATCTCCAGTGTGTTTATGTAAGGTAATTGGAAACGGATCACCCTTATTTCTTAAGAGGAATAAAAGAATCATGGAGTGTACAGCAACAATATGGTTATTTTGTAGGAAACAGTTTGTAAAGTATCAAGGCAATATGAATAAATGAAAAGACTATGAAGGGAGATGATGTTATCCTGTTTTAATCCCCCTCAGCATCCTCCTCCAAAAATATTCTTTCCTTAGGATTATAATATGTGGGGTATCAATTAGTTTAGCTTTTATTATTATTGTTTAAAATAAAAAATGATCTTGATCACTTTGCCTCCTGGTTGATGTGCAGTGGATAAAGCAGTTGTTTCTATTTTGTTTACAAACATAAATCTGCTAGCCGCTTAGGAGAATATTTTATCAACTTTTTTGTAAATTTTTGAAATGCTATTAATGTTTTCATTAGAAGGCATTTGTTGCAAACTAAATATCATCTTCTTTAAGGGGGTTACAGCTCTGTAGCCTGTATTATTCTTGACAAGCTTGTTAAAAAAAAAAATCAGAATAAAATGAGTTTCTATTGCATGGTTTTTGTTTTTATAATGACAAAGACGTATCCAAGATAATGTTTCCCTTTTTTCTTCCCCATTTTCTTTTTTTTGTTCAGTTTTTAACTGCAACATTTAGAAGGTAAGAAATGAACATGCATTTTTATTAATTCCTTGGGGGTAGAAAGAGGACAGTAATAGCTGATCTTTTGCAATGTGAAAAGCATCTTAAGATGACCAAGCAAACAGACCTTTAAAAATGGGAATGAAAATGACCATTGATTCTGCAGTTCATAGAACTTTTAGATGGCACTTGGCACCACTAGATGTTTTTATATCTAGACATTAGAATTAATATAGCATGAGTTTATATTTTCTGTTACTTTCTTCCTTTTACTCCCCATGTATTTTGAAATAGGTGATATAGCGTGTTTTCCTTGCCAGCTGAGTGATTTCATAGATGAATAGAAAATATTTAGATTTCCCTAGCATGCAGACAGTTGGGGCAGTACTCATTGAAGAGACTCTTGTACATCCTAGAAGAGGAAGCAATGCATATGCCACTCCTGTTTTTCTTGCATTTTGATTTCTCACCCAACCTGCAGTCTTCATCTTCAGCACAGTGATATCACCATGATTTCACACACATGGTCTAGAATTTGGACTCTTAGCTAAATATGAAGAATAAAATTTATCAAAGTTTTTTTTGGGGGGTGTGGGGGTGAGACTATTCAGACTATTGTCTATGTTAAATGTCTGAGAAACTCAGTGACAACCCTATAAACAATGAGCCTGTTTCTGTGCAGCAAAAAATACTCAGCTAGTTTTCAAATACTGTTAATAAAACTTTAATATTTATTAATCTCCAGTCAGAATAAAATTGAATCCTAATAGGATCCTTTTTTAAACCTGACATGGGCTTATACATATTTTAGACCCATTTTCTACATGGTGAATTCTGCAGACTAAAATGCAATAAATGTGGAGAAGGTGACAACTTGAATGAAAAAAAAAATATGCTATTATAATTACTAATGGTTGACTGTCATTTCTGGAAGGATTATAATAGAAAATTCTAGCATGGAAATGCTAAAATTAAATTTTTCAATTAAGATGTTTAGGGTGGGAGTGGGTGAATAGAAAAAAGCGTGCGAATGACTTCACTTGTCTCTTGACAAAACCCATGTAACGAGGCAGTAAATTTGAATTTGGATCATCTTTTCTTTTTTGGACATCTAAGAGTAAAATTCCCTTTCGGCACTCTTAACGCTTTGTAAAATTTCTGGCTTATTTATTAATACTGTTGCTGTATAAGCAAACACATAAGAGTTTTCCAGAACTTCAACTACTAATATAAATTAAGCTTTTAAACATGTTCAGAGTGCTCTGTCCCATCAGAGTTTAGCTTCTTAAATACAGAATATGCTGGACACTTTAGAAGTTATATTTATCGCAGCTCTTTTTAAACCATCTGGATTTGTATCCAAGGATGCTTTATAGAGATAGCAAAGTAAGAGAAAACAAAACTCTCAGCCTTTGACTAGTCTAAATAAAATTAGTTACTTGATTGAAAACTATAACTTTAAATTCAGATACTTTTGTATCCACTAAATTACCTTTAAAAAATGGAAACACCATATTTCTTTCCCAGGACTTCTCCTTCCAAATATTGTGTTGTTTGTTCTCATTAAGTCCATTCTCTCCTAGCCTGTTTTGCCTGTGATGTGTCGCCTATGATTATATAAAAGAAGACAGGTGCCAATTATTTGCTCAGGTGAGGGAGAGAGAAAAGGCATCAAAGTGTGACTTCCTGATTTCTAAGTCTCATGCCATGTCAGTACAAAATTCTAGATTCTTTGCACCTAGTGACTTGAACAGATAATTGTGGGCTCGAGGAACTTGGAAAGAAGAACAAACACTGGGGATGGAGTAGAAGACTCTTGTGGAGTCTCTAAGGGTACTCTGTAGACAGCAAAAGCCTGAGGAAGTTTTATCAAGAATAGTGTATACACAACATTGTAAAGCAACTATAGTAAGATTAAAAAACAAAGGTGAACAAATAATATAAAGCATCTGTGGCAGATAAGACAATTACCAAACTGAGAAGAGGCGATGGAGGGCCTTGAATGATAGGATAAGGAATTCAAGTTTAATTATTTAGCAAGTTTCATTAAGATTTTTGAGAACAAGATCAAGATCATTTACAGGCTAAACTAAATAAATATATATGTATACACACACACACACACTTAGCTAAAACCAAAGCTCAGTAAATCTATTATTCATAATGTCTTTTGTTTTAAACAAAACTAGCATGCTATCTCCCATTTTCTCTATATGTATGCAAACAGAAGGTTTTATATATAAGCAGGGTTTGTTTTCCCTGTTACTTTTTTCAGAAACACTGTTTTCTCCATGTCCTGTGGCTTAAGCGTTTGCTCTTCTTGAAATCCCTCTCCGGAGTGCCCCCCAACACACAGGGGAATGGCCAAGACAGAAAGATAGGCAGGGCTGGAAACCAGAAATCGCAACTGATTCTCCAGAGAAGAGGTAATGAACAAGGTATCCAATTTCAAAACTTCAGAAGGGCCTGGAGTTCAGTTCACCCTGCACATTTCCACAGAGTGAAGCATGCTCTGTTCTCTTTAAGATACTGTGTGATAAATTACAGCAGAGTGGATGGAAGAAGGAAACAAAACTGGGAATATAATAGTTAACACCTGTATCATATTTATTGTTATTTACCAGAAGAAAGCAATAATAAAGCAAAGGTTTATGAAAATATTAACTTCTGCTAGAAGACTCTAAATTTTATCTAAGTCACTCCAACCAACTGGAAGTAGAAAATGTTGCCCTGAATAGTTTATCTCCTCCCCTGCCTTTTCAGCTTCTATTTTGTCACAGGCTAAGTATTCTGCCTTTTACAAAATACTCGTATCACTTAGCAATGTTCCCAGTTCCACCACCTGGATCCAGAAGTATGCGGCTGAAGCAGTCGTCAAGTTCTAATCCCAGAGTCATTAAATGACTTCCTTCTTCCCCTGATTATTCTGTTGCCTCTTATGCCAGTTCTTTTGGCAGCTGCACCTGTGATTTAAGCATTTGAAAAGAGGAGGAAAAATGAATCTTAGTTATTCAAGTGTTTTACAGCAAAAATGGCAAAATGTACATACCTCAAAAGGTATAAAGTGGATTAAAAAATCTGGCCAGAGAGTGCGCCCCACCCATCATGATAAAACAATAACCACAGCCACCACAGACTGGGCATCTACTGATGACAGGGACAGATCCAAGGGCTCTGAGCACGTGGTGAAGCTTACAATGTAAACGAGAGGGCAGGTGCTAGAATCTGCCTGGTCCACTATGCAACTTACGAGTTGCATAATGCTATGCTATGCTATGCTATGCTATGCTCAGTCACTTCAGTCATGTCCAACTCTTTGTGACTCCGTGGACTATAGCCCACCAGTCTCCTCTGTCCATGGGCTTCTCCAGGCAACAATACTAGAGTGGGTTGCCATGCCCTCCTCCACGGAGTTGCATAGTATTGGGCATCAATTCTCTCAGCTATAAAATCATAGTATTTTATTCACAAGGCTACCATGAGGATTAAGTGATGCAAGTTAGTAATCAATGCTAACACTTCTTTTTAAAGCATTTTCTCATTTCATCTTACGACCACCTTGTAAAGAGGGGATGGGCTCAGAGAGAACCGGCAATCTGCTTCAGGTCACCAGGATAGGAAGTGGCAGAGCTAGATGTGAACCTGGACCTGCCTGATTTCATTACTCATCTCAACCACCAAATAAACACCACTGTAAGAAGATACAAATATGTTCTTTCCTCTTTAAAGTGAAGTCGCTCAGTCATGTCCGACTCTGTGATCCTGTGGACTGTAGCCTACCAGGCTCCTCCGTTCATGGGATTTTCCAAGCAAGAGTACTGGAGTGGGTTGCCAGTTCCTTCTCCAGGGGATCTTCCTGACCCAGGGATCAAACCCAGGTCTCCCACATTGTAGGCAGACATTTTACCATCTGAGCCACTAGGAAAGTCCTTCCTTTTTAAAATGTATTACTAATTTGACACTCACTAAATTTTACAATGTTATTTGGAGAACCCCCCTCCAAGGGTTAAAAAAAAAAATTGCAAAAGAGTAGGGTAAGTCTGACTGAAAATCAACTTTGAGTTTTGTTTCATAGGAACAACTCAAAGATAAAGCAAGTTCTTAATAGGTTTCAATTGGTGTTACATCTAAGGAGAATGACTTATCCACCATGAAGGTAACTTTCAGAGAATGCTGACTAAAGCCCAAAGGACCCTGAGATTTTGTATGATAATGACTTAAAAATATCTTTCCTCCTGTTGTCCATGTCCACCTGCCCATGTGATAGACCACTGCAGACATCTGCTATGGACTCTCTTCAGCCAGTTCTTTGCCTATATAACCTTTGGACAAAAAGGTTTCCCAACACCCTGCCCACTGGGGAGAACCTTGGATGTGCTGCTGTTGTCTGCATGGTCTTCAATCCATAGGGTCCTCCATGTGCTTCTGAGTCCCTCTCCCTCCCTCGTGCCAGACTTCCAGGAGGGGAGAGGTGTGACTGCAACTTGGTAGGGGTCACCCAAGGAGAACACCATCAGAGAGGAACACCAGTAAAATAAATAATGCCAGTTACTTAAATTAAGTGCAAAGCTGCAACAGAGAGTCAAAACTGTGTTCTTTCCATTGTCAAATGGAAAAAATATAGGTTATTTCATATATATATATATGCATAGATGGGTTCTCAATTAATAAAAATATTTTCAAGAGCAAAACATGACAATGACCCAACATACTAAACCCAGAGACATACTGACAAATTTAAAATGTGACCAAGTTGTGAGTTCAGATCACTGGGAAAAAGAATGAGTCACTGATCAGTGGTTAGCTATTTGGCAAAGAAATAAAACAGCAGACTTCTTTCTTCCTACTTACTTCTAAAATCCAAGCCTTTAATTCATCTGTAATATGGAATTTTTTTTATAAACTAAAAGCAGGGAAAAAGATAGGCAAATATTTAAATAAGATTTTAAAAAGTCATTTCCAAGCAGACCACAAAAGACTGAAAAAGAAATAAGGAAAAGATAACTAGATCTGATATTATAAAACTTTCAACAAATAAGAATCTACTCACATTATTGTTAGGGGGCCCTGTTCCCCCTTCACTTGTTGGTTAAAAATAGTTTTTTTGTTAAGTGTGTATATAGTATTACACAGTGTACACACAGACATACACCCAATGGCTGGGAGCAATTGGGCAGGATGAGAAGACCCGTTTCAGCAGGGGTTATTTAATTCAGCACACACAAATGGAGTTCATGTTCCGGGTCAACACCTCAGTGGGTGCCTGGGACAGAGATGAGGAAGATCTACCTTGAGGAACTCGGAATCCACTAGGAGACCTAATGCTGTGTCTGTGAGAGCTGTCAACCTGAGGCATCAGGAGATAAGGTTTGCCATGGATGTCACTGAACTTTGAGTGTCCAAGTGCGGCCTTCAAGTAAGCAGCATCAGCATTGCCAAGGAACATGTCAGAAATGCAAATTCTCAGACCCCTCCAAGACCTACTGAACCAGAAACTCTGGAGATGGGCTCAGTAATCTGTATTCTATCTTCCGGGTGACTGTGATACATGCTAAAATGTGAGAATCACTATCATAGACTTTTAAAAAGTTGTACATAAAAAATTCCTTTTTTCCCACTTGGTATCAGGGAAGGGCAACTCCTGGTCTGTATAATTCTGGTCCACTTATGCTCCTTTGAGATGAGTTTGAAATGTTACATTGCTTTCTTCCATGGAGACTCCCTCCAAAAAGAGTGTAACATTGCTCAAGCTCTATTCTAGATTTGGCCTTGACTCTTGAAGATTCTCTTGGGTTTGGGTTCTTGGTGTTCTTCTTGTATTTTGTTTTGTTTTCTTTAGGCAAAAATATGGACAGAAAAAAGGAAGGAAATTAAGGGAACTCTGGGGGTTTTTGTGTTCCCAGGTGGCTCAGTGATAAAGAATCTGCCAGCCAAGCAGGAGACAAGGGTTCAGTCCCTGGGTTGGGAAGATCCCCTGAAGAAAGGAATGGCTACCCATTCCAGTATTCTTGCCTGGAGAATTCCACGGACAGAGAAGCCTGGAAAGCTACAGTCCATGGAGTTGCAAAAGAGTTGGACATGACTTAGCACCAAACAACAACAAACAACATTTGGGGCTTTAGACTTGAATGTATGAGAGAATGGAGATAATGTGAAAAATCTGGAACCAGAAACAACAACTACAGATCTAGAAACGGGGAGCTTGATTGGGGACAGATTGAATAAAGGGACAGATTGGATTTCTCTGGTGGCTCAGACGGTAAAGCGTCTGTCTACAATGTGAGAGACCTGGGTTCGATCCCTGGGTTGGGAAGATTCCCTGGAGAAGGAAATGGCAACCCACTCCAGTACTCTTGCCTTGAAAATCCCATGGACGGAGGAGTTTGGTGCAGGCTACTACCCATGGGGTCGCAAAAAGTCGGGCACGACTGAGCGACTTCACTTTCACTTTCTTTGAATAAAGGTACTAAGAAAACCCTGAGCGACTTAAAGGGAAAGGGAAATTTGGAGATTGTCCTAGATTATGTGATAACTGAAACAGAGAAGATAAGATGGGGAAAAGGAGAAAATTGCAAAAGGATAGAATCTAGAAATCTTAGTTCAAAAGAAATAAGACATAATAAATGAGTCAAAGAAAAAATGGCCAGCGATGAAAACTCAGGAGTCTATAATCTTACATTTTTGTACTCATAATGACTGCTAATGTGTCATAGAGTCTTTTGGCTAACTAAAGCTGCTTGGGAAATTATTATCCTGAAATCCTTCTGAAGGAAAAACTTAATTGTGTCTTTAGGCACCTGGCTGAAACCAGTCCAGATACACATAAGTGAGCCAAAAGTAAAGTTAAGTGAATAATAAAACAGTTGGGCTTCCCAGGTGGCACAGTGGTAAAAGAATCCACCTGCCAATGTAGGAGATGCCAAACATGTAGGTTCACTCAGTGAGTCAGAAGATCCCCTGGAGAAGGAAATGGCAACCACTCCAGTATTCTTGCCTGGAAAATCCCATGAACAGAGGAGCCTGGTGAACTACAGTCCACAGGGTCACAAAGAGTTGGACACGACTGAGCAACTGAACCTGGACGTATTAAAACAGTTGTCTTGTTTGACTGGCACCAAAGGTTGCATAGCAATGCACTGGTCCTAGCAAACATCCTCTTTCAACAACACAAGAGAAGACTCTACACATGGACATCACCAGATGGTCAACACCGAGATCAGATTGATTATATTCTTTGCAGCCAAAGGTGGAGAAGCTCTATACAGTCAGCAAAAACAAGACCAGGAACTGACTGTTGCTCAGATCATGAATTATTTATTGCCAAATTTAGACTTAAATTGAAGAAAGTAGGGAAAACCACTAGACCATTCAGGTATGACCTAAATCAAATCCCTTATGATTATACAGTGGAAGTAAGAAATAGATTTAAGGGACTAGATCTGATAGAGTGCCTGATGAACTATGGACAGAGGTTTGTGACATT
The DNA here is from genome assembly GCF_019923935.1 of Bubalus bubalis. NCBI lineage: Eukaryota > Metazoa > Chordata > Mammalia > Artiodactyla > Bovidae > Bubalus > Bubalus bubalis. The sequence goes on along the minus strand of NC_059177.1, from coordinate 32,361,860 downwards.
GTACAGGAGACAGGGATCAAGATCATCCCCAAGAAAAAGAAATGCAAAAAAGCAAAATGGCTGTCTGAGGAGGCCTTACAAATAGCCGGGAAAAGAAGAGATGTGAAAAGCAAAGGAGAAAAGGAAAGATATACCCATCTGAATGCAGAGTTCCAAAGAATAGCAAGGAGAGGTAAGAAAGCCTTCCTCAGTGATCAGTGCAAAGAAATAGAGGAAAACAATAGAATGGGAAAGAATAGAGATCTCTTCAAGAAAATTAGAGATACCAAGGGAACATTTCATGCAAAGATGGGCTCAATAAAGGACAGAAATGGTATGGACCTAACAGAAGCAGAAGATATTAAGAAGAGGTGGCAGGAATACACAGAAGAACTGTACAAAAAAGATCTTCATGACCCAGATAATCACGATGGTGTGATCACTCACCTAGAGCCATATATCCTGGAATGTGAAGTCAAGTGGGCCTTAGGAAGCATCACTACAAACCAAGCTAGTGGAGGTGATGGAATTCCAGTTGAGCTATTTCAAATCCTAAAAGATGATGCTGTGAAAGTGCTGCACTCAATATGCCAGCAAATTTGGAAAACTCAGCAGTGGCCACAGGACTGGAAAAGGTCAGTTTTCATTCCAATCCCAAAGAAAGGCAATGCCAAAGAATGCTCAAACTACTGCACAATTGCACTTATCTCATATGCTAGTAAAGTAATGCTCAAAATTCTCCAAGCCAGGCTTCAGCAATACATGAACCATGAATTTCCAGATATTCAAGCTGGTTTTAGAAAAGGCAGAGGAACCAGAGATCAAATTGCTAACATCCACTGGATCATCAAAAAAGCAAGAGAGTTCCAGAAAAAACATGTATTTCTGCTTTGCTGACTATGTCAAAGCCTTTGACTGTGTGGTTCATGACAAACTGTGGAAGATTCTGAAACAGATGGGAATACTAGACCACCTGACCTGCCTCTTGAGAAATCTGTATCCAAGTCAGGAAGCAACAGTTAGAACTGGACATGGAACAACAGACTGGTTCCAAATAGGAAAAGGAGTACGTCAAAGTTGTATATTGTCACCCTGCTTATTTAACTTATATGCAGAATACATCATGAGAAACGCTGGGCTGGATGAAGCACAAGCTGGAATCAAGACTGATGGGAGAAATATCAATAACCTCAGATATGCAGATGACACCACCCTTATGGCAGGAAGTGAAGAGGAACTAAGAGCCTCTTGATGAAAGTGAAAGAGGAGAGTGAAAAAGTTGGCTTAAAACTCAACATTCAGAAAACGAAGATCATGGCATCTGGTCCCATCACTTCATGGCAAATAGATGGAGAAACAGTGGGAACAGTGTCAGACTTTATTTTGGGAGGCTCCAAAATCACTGCAGATGGTGACTGCAGCCATGAAATTAAAAGATGCTTGCTCCTTGGAAGACAGTTATGACCAACCTAGACAGCATATTAAAAAGCAGAGACATTACTTTGCCAACAAAGGTTCATCTAGTCAAGGCTATGGTTTTTCCAGTAGTCATGTACGAATGTGAGAGTTGGACTACAAAGAAAACTGAGTGCAGAAGAATTGATGTTTTTGAACTGTGGTGTTGGAGAAGACTCTTGAGAGTCCCTTAGACTGCAAGGAGATCCAACCAGTCCATCCTAAAGGAAATCAGTCCTGAGTATTCACTGGAAGGACTGATGTTGAAGCTGAAACTCCAATACTTAAGCCACCTGATGTGAAGAGTTGACTCATTGGAAAAGACCCTGATGCTGGGAAAGACTGAGGGCAGGAGGAGAAGGGGATGACAGAGGATGAGATGGTTGGATGGCATCACCAACTCAATGGACATGAGTTTGAGTAAACTCCAGAAGTTGGTGATGGACAGGGAGGCCTGGCGTGCTGCAGTCCATGGGGTCACAAAGAGTCGGACACAACTGAGCAACTGAACTGAACTGAACTGAAAGGTTGCATAGTGTTAGTTGCTCAGTTGTGTCTGACTCTTTGCAACCCCATGGACTGTAGCCCACCAGGCTCCTCTGTCCACAGGGATTTTCCAGGCAAGAATACTGGAGCGGGTTGCTATGCCCTCCTCCAAGGGATCCTCCTGCCCCAGGGATCAAACCTGTGATCCCCTGGAAAAGGGAATGGCTACCCACTCCAGTATTCTTGCCTAGAAAATCCCCATGGACAGAGGAGCCTGGCGGGCTACAGTCCATGGGGTTGCAAAGAGTAGGACACAACTGAGCAACTGACACTTTCACTTCCGAAAATTGCATATGATATAAATGCAGTTGGTCTCTGTAAATTATATAGGTTCTGCACATGAGATTTCTATCTCAGTGCAAGTACAGATACTCACCTGGGATGGCTGGCAGTGAGCAGACCACCAAATTTTTTAAGTTGAAAGGAAATCATATATTTATCAATGAAAGATATGTCTATACCAGTCTAACATCTTTCTTTTGGGCTGGCATCAAATTGACTCAGAGTTATCAACTCAAAGGGAAATAAATTAGTGATTAATAAATTCAGTTAGATAAGACAAAGTCCTTTAAAACATAGCTAAACACAACAACACAATAAACTAAAAAATTCTACAGGAGTCCAATAAGCAATCCAAATGAGTGAAAAAGGCCAGGTTCCAAGCAGTAGGGCATGGTGGAGACTGAGTTAAAACTGGAGAGTCCATTACCTATCTCAAGGGAGAAACCACCACCAATTCAGCTTATTTGTACCATGCATATTCAGGCCCATGTGGCTAGATCTGATGTTTCAAATGCTGCCAGATACGTGGATGTTATCGTGGGATATTTTATAATTTGTACAATAATACTCCAGCCAAACAAAATAGGCCTGCAGGTTGGGTTTTAAGTCCCCTAGTTTTCAATACCTGGCCCACAGAATACATCTCTCTTAAAATGATTTAAACAGGCAACGTCTTGGAGGAGGCAGCACTTGAGCCAAGAAAGAATACAGATTTTGTCCTTTATTTTCTGCTAGCAACTTCAATTCTGGAATCCCAAGCCAGAAGCATGTGATGGGGAGAGAATAAACATTAAAAGGGGAAAAAAAAACCCATAAATTTAAAATATAAACTGAGTATTTCATGATCTATGCTCTAGAAAATACAAAAATAATATCTCCAAGTCCATGAGAGAAAAAAAACTTTTTTCCTTTAAGAGTAAATAAGTTCTAAGTATGTTTATGGACATTCAGCGTTTTAGGTAGGAGCATCAGTAGAAAGAATGACAAGATTTCTAAATTGAGTTTTAACTTCATATTTGAAAATCTGGTGGTTTAAAGAACATCTCTGTCCTCCAATCAAGAGGGGAGGGGGAACCCCCATAATCTTTAGTTTTACCTCCTTAGAGTGAGTGTCGCTGTGTCTCGTTTGACCAGCCAAAAATAGCCCTTTTCTGCTGAGATCCTGAAATTTCACCACAGATGGCGTTTACAATATTTCACTGAGTCTAAGATGTGCGTTTTCTGATGTTTCCATATCCCCTACATCAGAAAGCATGTCACAATCAATAGTGTTTTATAGTAGCTGGCTGCAGGCGGCCGCACAAACACAGTATAGCTTTTCATACCATTAGCACTTCCACTGCTGTGCCCTGCTGGAATTAAACACACGCAGAGGTATTTAAAATACCCTTAAAGAATGACAAAGCAAATAGGAGAAATTGTGTTGGGTCTGTAAGAATTCTTTCTACTCTTTCGAGCTTCCACACATTTCAAATGATTTCAAAAGAAAAAGATAAAAAAATGTCTTTTAAGAGAGACTGTACTAAGAGTCAGCATTAAAGCAGACATTTATTATGTATGCAGCAAGGCACAAAAATGCAGCAGTACCGAGCGAATTGATGTCAGTCAAGTGAATTTTTGTCAGCTGGATGATGCATTTTCACATTTTTCTTGCAGAGCATTTTATAGGACCACGCTGATGAAGTTGTGTGGTATTTTGTATCTAAGATACATGTCAGGAGATGTCTATTGCAAGCCAAGCCAGGCAACTGAAAGCAGGAGAAGATGCCAATCCCATGGAATAGATAAAAGACATTTCAAAGCAAAGACTGATGTACAAGACCCCCATTCACAAACTGTGTCAGAGTTCACTTTGCTGTGTATTTTTCTTTCTGAGTGGACATTAAACACACACACACAACTTAAAACTGATACCAATCAAGAACTGATTGAAAATGGTAAATGTAGTACTTACTAGAGTATGGCAGTTTGGTAATTATTACCGTGAATTTATCTTAATACCTTTTGCTCTAGAATCTAGACTCAAAGCTGAAGTGTCCTCAGTTGACTAAAAGGCAGAGAGTATCTTGACCATGAAAATGAGAAAACCAACACTGTAAGCTCCATGCGGTTACGACTATACCTGTCTTACTCTCTGCTCATGGTGCCTGGCACATGGCAGCACTAGACAAGTATTTATTACAAATGGATGGATGAAATTCAGCCAACTCCAGGCAAAGCACATTTGCTCAGGAGAATCTTCCTTCAGAGGGCTTCCCTGGTCACTCAGATGATAAAGAATCTGCCTGCAATGAAGGAGACCTGGGTTTGATCCCTGGGTCAAAAAGATTCCCTGGAGAACAGAGTGGCTACCCACTCCAGTATTCCTGCCTGGAGAATTCCACAAACAAAGGAGCCTGGTAGGCTATAGTCCATGGGTCGCAAAGACTCGGCCATGACTGATCACTTTCACTTTTTTTTCATATTCCTTCAGAAGACAGGGAGAGGGGTCAGATGATCATCTAACCTTCATCCTTTTGTCTACTCTGAGTCTATATTCCACCTTTAATGCAGCTTTTAAAAAGACTTCTCTTTATTCTTTTCGGACCAGTGCTATTTTCTGACTGTCTAGCCACCACGGCAGCCGGGATTTGCTTTGACAACTGGTTACGGAGTGATAGCCCTAGCCTCTCTCAAAACAGCACCCTGATTCACCCCCTGCAGAGGTCTGGCTGCCTGGAGAAGAGCAGGTGCAGAAAGTGTTGATGCTGTGCCCAAGGGCAGGCAGAGCTCTCCGGCCCGATCTCATGTGACCTCTAGCACTCTCAGCCTGGCCCCTGCCACAGGAAGACTCAGAATCCCTCTAAGTCACAGCTGAAAGTCATCTTCGATTTAGAAGAAGGAAATATTGTCAATTCTGTATTTCTAGGGGATGGGAATAAGGGACATACATATATATGTGAATAAGTAACAATCATATTTGTGGATTTTTTTTTTGTGGGGGGCCATACAACACAGCTTGAAGGATCTTAGTTCATGGACCAGGGATTGAACCTGGGCCCTCAGCTATGAGAGTGCTAAATCCTAACCACTGGACTGCCAGCAAACTCCCTGTATTGTTTTAGAATATAAATCTCTTTAAAAACAGGGAAAAAAACAAGCTTACATGGAAATGGTTAAACTATCTTGAAAAAACTGTGACTCTCTGATGGCATAACATATTGACTATTTTATTAATGTAATATCGTGGCTAAATTACATATTAGATTTTAAAACAATGCAGTTAATTATCAACCACCTGTGGCCATTGGACACACACCTTTCAGCCTCTATAAATCCCCTCATAGTAATGACTATAAAAAATTTATTTCTGCAACTTAAGCTGAAAGGAATGGAACATTTTTGTCTGTCAGCAGTAGTAACAGTGAGTCATAATAAGAAAACTGAAATAACAGTAAAATATTTTAAAGCTCCATTTATTCATGGAGACATTAATCTTAAATTTATTATTGTCCGCCTACCTAAAATATAAAGAGTATAATTGCAATAGCAGGTGGTATCCACTCATCTACTGAAAAAGAACTTTTTAAAGCCCTACAGAAGCACTTATCCACAAATGACTGGCCTAATTAGGCCTCATTCTTACTTATTCCTGCAGCAGTTCCCTGGGGATCTCAGCTTGTCAGTTCTGTGTGGCAGGAGTGAACAAAAGCTTGACCAGGGATGCTCAGGACTGAATTTCAAAGTCAACTCAACCACTTCTGAGTCTTTTCTTCTAGAAATGTTATTTAACATCTCTAAGCCTCAATTTCCTTCTTATAAAACAGGGAGAATAATAATACCTACCTTACAGGATTGTTAAGGTGATTGTAAGAGTTAATTCATATAATGGATGTGGCCCATACTAAGTGCTTCATAAATGTGGGCTGTTAGTATCCTGGTTACAGCAGTCATATAGATTGTGTCTTTGAGGATAACCAATAATTTAGATCTACCAGTAATGCTGACGGGTTTCCCTCAGTTAGTGACAATTAGTGAGAATGTCCTGGTGTTAAAACGAACAGGGAATAGAGTTGGGAGAGATTTACTGTAGCCCTGTGTTCACCATTTCTCCCTTCTCCTACTTACAGGTTTAAGATAGGCGATGTTACTGTGACGAATGTCATTCAAGAGCTGATCTCGGGGGGTAATTTCCACCAAAGGGGGTGGCCTGTTTCTTGGCACGGGTTTGAGCGTTTTGATCACATCTTTGAGATTGGTTTTCTCAGGTGACTCTCTGGCTTCTGGCATCCGAGATTTGCGCTGGATCCTCTTCAGCTTCACCACGCGGAAGGAGTCGGGGTCCGTCCTGTACTTTGGCGGCTGCGATGGCTTTTTCGTCACTTCATTTTGTCGACTGAAGGGGGCTGCTTGGGGGTTGGGAGGTCGAGGAGGAGGAGGCTGGAGGAACTCCTGCGTCCGGGAATCCGGCATTGGTCCTCCCAGCATCTCCCACATACCAGGGGGCAGCCCCAGCCCCTTCTCCAACATGGCAATTAACTTCCTCTGCTCTTTGAGCTGCTGCTGTTTCTGTTCTTCTTGCCTTTTCTGCCTTTGTCTATCCTGATTCCTGGTGAGCAGATTGGTTACCACCATTCGGGGACCCGGAAGCTCAAAATGGTAGCCCATCTTCAGGAGAGTGTTGTTCGCTTTCAAAAGCCTGGCTATTTCCATTTCAGCGTGGTGGCCCAGCATATGTCTCTGATTGTGAAACCGAAGTTCGGTGAGTGTCTCGTTAAACTGGAGACACCGCATGATGGCCACGATGCCCTTGCCTGTGATGAAATTGGACTCTATGTTGAGAGTGGTAATGCTCCTATTTTCACGCAACATGTTAGCCAAGGCAAATGCTACGTTCTCATCAGCACCCACGTTCGCTAAACTGAAGGTTTTGACGTGTTTGTTTTTCTTCATTGCGTTGACAAAGTCCAGCAACATTTCTTTGGGGATGTTTTCAATGTTGTTCAGGTTGAGTTCCTTCATGTCAGGGTCATTCTGTCTCACTCGCCTTAAGCTCCCATCCAGGTCCGTTTGGTTTCCGGAGGGCCTTGCACTTACTTTCAAAAAACTGGTATCTAGAGCTAACTTCTTGGGATCCAATTTTGATATTTTTTTCTCAATTTTGTCTTGAGCCTCTGGTCTGCCTTTCTGTTCTTCAGTTACTTTACTAGTTACCTCTTGGCAGGTGTTCTCACCATTTCTGATTTGCTCCTTTACCTCACCTTCCTCCCCTCTTTTTGTTTGATCACTCTCTTCACTGTCTTCTTTTCCTTCATCTTCTTCTTCATCTTCTTCATCATCTTCTTCATCTTCCCCCTCATCTTCATTATCTTCATCATCATCATTATTTGTTTCTTGGACATTGTCACTGCCCTGTGATTCTCTTTTATGTGCAATGATTTCACTGTTAAGTTTTTCTTTTAAATACTGGGACATATTTTTATTGCTTTTGCCTATCGCTTCATGTTGTTCTTGAGTTTTTTCCTAAAAGAGAAATTTAGAAAGGTTAGAATACGTAGCAGTGAATAAATATGAAGAAGAGCAGTATCTACTGAAGATAATAAAAAGATTTATTACTTAGTGAAAAAAAAAAACAAATAAGCTCTAGGTATAGTATTCTTTTTGTTTACATGTATATTTATGTGTACATATGAACATGTATACATGTACACTCTATATATATATGTGTTTGTAAATGTATATGAAAAACAGACTGTTGTAATGTTTATCAAATTAATAGTTATCCTTGAGGAAGAGAGGTAATTAAGATAATTGAGGAAGGGATGGGGGGATTTTAACTTTTTACATAATTCTAAACTGAGATTTTTTTCTGAAACAAAGTATGTCTTTGTCAGTTGTTTTACAAGCAAATACAACCAAAATAATGGTAAATTTTTATAGGCACACAGGCACAGACACACATTTTTTTGGTTGTGTTTTTCTCATCTCATGTATTAAAATGAAACCCAGTTAATTTTGTTTTCAGATCCTCTATTGTTTTTAAAGATAGTGTTCAGTTCCAGAAGCAGTTAAAAATTATTTTTGAAAACCTTATGGAATTATTTATCCATTCACTGAAGTCTTTGTTTTGTATACAGCTGAATAGGAATTTTGTATTCAATAGCTCTGTGTTACATAATAATTTCCTTATTGGCCTAACCAAAATTTACATACCTAATATGTTTGCCAATCTAATATAATGTGCACAACAAATTTCCCTGAAAATGAAAGATATTGTGGGGGAAATGAGAGCAGTTTGATATTTTGGAATATACCAAAACCTTTGTCTTTGATTTTTTGTCTGTTTAGCTCTGTGAAAACTGCCCAGATACTTCAGGTACAGGCTTTCCAGTCCAGTTCCTTTGGAAGGAAAGTTCTAGGAGGCAAAGCTAGCTATAAAAGGGGACAAAATTACCAGAGATTTAGGAAAAAAAAACTGCTTAGTTTGGAAAGGAAAATAAAAGTCTCTTATCAATAATGTTTATTAGATGTTTACACATTAATTACACACTTTCCCATAAAGGATGTGTACCTCATAGATGTCATTTTGAAAGCTGGTGTAGCAGTTTGACACAGAGGCTTATGTGAGCAAGAACTTAATCTGTGGAGGAGGAAATGGGTAAAAGGGGCCAATTATACAGATGGGGACTAAATTTTTAATGGTGAGTATACTGTATATGGATCCTCCCAGGTGGCTCAGTCATAAAGAATCTGCCTACCAATGCAGAAGACATAGAAGACATGATTCGATCCTCCTTGGGTCAGGAAGATCCCCTGGAGGAGGAAATAGCAACCCACTCCAGTATTCTAGCCTGGAAAATTCCATGGACAGAGTACCTGGCGGGCTACAATCCATGGGGTTGCAAAGAATCAGACATGACTTAGCAACTGAGACTACCGTATGTAGAAATAGAAACATATAATGTTGTATATGTGAAATCTGTGTTATAAACCAATATTATTTCAATAAAATATAAGGCTAAAATTAAAAAAAGAAAGACCTTGATTTTACTGCTCATAACATTATAGGTTGGAATTGACAGTTAACATGTAAACTACCTAAAGTTTTCTCTGCATTTCTCATTTGTCTCAGCAGGGGGAGCCAACCATTAAGCTGTTTGAATTATACAAAAGGAAGAAAAAGTGTTAGAAGTACCCAAGTTTGTTTTTCTTGGAAATTGGTATTCATGTAGAATTGGCTTTTACTTGAGTAGTAAACTGTCTATAAATTGTGCCTTAAACTCTAACCTGGTAAAGCCAGCAACTTATTTTCTTAAGTGCTGCTGCTGCTGCTGCTAAGTCGCTTCAGTCGTGTCCAACTCTGCGACCCCATAGACGGCAGCCCACCAGGCTCCCCTGTCCCTGGGATTCTTAAGTGCAGTACATGTTTAAACTCTCCTGACCATGAAATCAGTTTATAACTTTCCTAAAATTTCAGCTAGTATGATGGTAATGTGACAAGATGTACCTACCAAAAATAAATCAGCAGGCATAACTACAAGAGACTTTACCTGTGAGGATCTCTGTTTTCTTTTTGCCAAGTCACTTTTAAGTGAAACATTAAAAAAATATGCTGATATGCACTTCTAGTTTTCATATAAGGAACATATTTAAAGAAAGTACTATCTTTAAAACAGCCTAATAGGATCAACTTCCTAAATTCACCACTGACACCCAATGCACTGTGGTAATGTTGGATTTTTTGTTACTGGACTTGGTTTAATTGCAGGGTGTGTGGCTGAACTTGAGGGGGACTGTGACATACTTGAGATTGTATGTGAAATAGTGCATATGTACACATGTGCCAGAAGGAGGACAAAGAGCTTTCTTCAGCATTGTAAAGGGTCCTGTGAGTCAAAAAAAGCATAAAAGACAAATGCTTCTGGGTTATGAGTTAATTCATAAAATATTAATTTCATGCCTACAGAATACAGGTTTTCCTGTACAAGAAACCACCAAAATTTTTTAAAAGAGATATTTACAAGAAATTACCACTTTTTCCCTCCCAATTATACTATGTAAGTGTTCTAGAAAGTTCTGATCTGGCATAGGATTAAATATTATGATTTATGTATAAATGTCAACAAAACAAGACAAAACATGGAGTCTTGAGAAAAGACAGTTACAACAGGGACATGCATCAGCCCAGGCCAGGAAGCCATTTCTCCCTTGTACACAAATCCCCACTTACCTTGGTTGGCACAAAGGTGACAGGAACACGTTCGTCTTCCAGCATGCGTCTGGATGCCTTTTGCCAATACATATAATCAACGAGAGATTTATGGTCGAAGTTCCCTGTTGGTGGCTTGTCGGTCTGATCCTTCTGAATCATTCCCACGGGAAGCCTGGGGTCAGGGGCCATCACCTCCATTTCCGACTGTAGTTCTTTGAGCTCTTCTGGGGACAAGGCGGCCAAGATTTCTTCTTCATCAATCTCCCCATCGATTTCTTCTTGATCTGAATTCCTGCTATGTTCTGACATGACTCTGTTCAATACTTTTCTATCTTACTACAAGAGGAGAAATAATCAACAAAGATTTAAAAAAAGAAAAAACTCTCTCAAGAGGTTCCCCGTTAGTAAATGTCCCAGGTCAATACTACCTTGAGGAGGTTTCCCTCCCCACCAAGAACCCCAGTGGTGCTTGCTGAGCTGCTAGGGGTGACCGCAACTAAGTTCATGCTGTAACTATATTAAGCAGGGCTTGGTTGGAGATGGTCAATTTATGGAACTACTATGCTCCTCTCTTCAGCAGCTTGAGTCAGCTGTGCAAATCCATCTGACATTTCAGTACAGCTGCTTAGGTTTGCCAGGCCTCCCAAACCTCTACAGGAGTAAATTCTTAGTTCTCTTCCTTCCTATACAAATTCATGCAGCCCAAACACACACCCAAGTACTGCAGGGGAGGCCACTTCTTATTTAAATGATGAAAGCAACTTACAATATTTCAGAAGAAAAATCCAAACAGCGACTTGAGGTCTACTGAAGTGAAAAATTCATTTGAAGGTGGAAATCAAGCTCTCAGGGCTTGCCTCTTGACTACCATGAGACTCTGGAAGCAAATAAAACAGCACACAGGCGAGCAGAGGTCTGGCTATGTTACTCACCCACGGTGTAAGCTGAACCTCTGCAAGATACCCTTATTTGCATCCAGATCCTGTGATCTAACAGATGGGGATGAGCAGCACTTGAATTTCCACTATGAGGAATTTAATATTTTAAATAATTTGTTTTTCTTATTGAATATCCATTAAGCCAGGATAAAAATGTAAATGGATCTAAATGGAAATATTAAAAAAAACTCAAACCATTAAAGTACTGGAAGCAATCATGAAAATATTTTCTTTTTCATAACTTCAGAGGACAATATGGCAATACTTATCCAAATGAAAATGCATACTCTCTTTGACCAAATGCATACTTTCAGTGTGTAGGAATGTATTCTACAGATATACCCCCAACATGGGTGAAATAATAGATGTGTACAAAGCAGTGTATTGTATGCTATTATTTATGTTATAAAACATAAAAACAATGTATGTATATATATTTATACAAACTTTATCAATAGATCCTTGGAAAGATACACAAGAAACCAATACTAGTGGATGCTATTGGAGAAAGAAATGGGTTGTCTGGGGGACAGGACTAGGAAAATACACTCTGTTACTGTATACCTTTTATAACTGCAAATTTTGAAATATAAATATAGTGCCTACTCAAAAATATACATTTATTGTATAAAACTTAGGATAACACATGGAAGCATAAAATTGCCCCTTATTGCATCACTAAGAGCTCCCGCTATGAACATTTTGGTTTATCACTCTAGTCAGTCCTTCCTTCCAGGCATATAAACTCAATAATCGTTTGTCATCTGTCTGTCTTTTAACTTACAAAATCATGTGTTTTTTCTAGTCAAGAATATATTCTGCTACTACATTATTTTTAATAACTCCCCGTTAAGATTCTTTATATGGAAATTCCATAATTAATGTAACCAATCTCCAATTATTGAATATTTGGACTGTTTTTGATGCTCACAGCACTTCTTCAATAAATATCCCCTGTAGTAAAATACTTATACACATGCAAGTTTATTTCTTTAGGATAAATCGAAAACATACCAAGAAGTATAATTACCAAGTCAAAGAACATAAGGAAATTTAGGGCTTTTCATATGTATGGCTAGGTGATCCCCTCAATATTACTATAACCCATCCTCAATACATGTATATTATTTGCAAATTATATACACGTGTTACTATTTCAATATCATCTATAATATATAATTATATTTATACATAAATATAAAATAGACATTGTCAAACAATATATTCTTGAATATATATAATGTTTATAAGTATAAATGAATTTAAATGTATACAGACATCTGTATAATAAAACAGATGGAAAAAATTACATGTGAGAAGTTTTAAATGGACATTCTAATATTTTCTTTCTACCAGAATGGTTTGTTTTGAACACCCCAAGATCAAGAGGCTTTTCATATATATGGCTACATTTTTCCCCAGAAAGCTATTACCATTTACTTGGAATGATCATTTTTAAAGTAAAGAACAAAGATACACAGTGGCAGCTTACTCTTGGCCTCTTTGTGGAGACGTCCTCTTCCACCCAGTCCTGTAAAAGGGAAGTAAAAGCTTGGCCTCAGCGGGCAGAGAGGTAGACCACTTTCCAGACAACTGATTTGCAGACCATAATTTCCGAGGCTTAGCTTGCAAAACAGTGATCACAAAGAGTTGGACAGTACTGAGCACGCACACACACGTACGTGCGCACACACACGCGCACACACACACACACGCACGCGTGCACACACACACACACACAAAGAGACTGTACCAACAAGAGTTTTGTGTTCAAGGAGGTTTGGAAATGTTATATTCTGCAATTGTCTTTTAGAGATTTGTAAAGCACATGAACTTTCAGACTCTGAGAAATAATATGTGAAAGAAACCCATTTATTTAGCCCAATACTCCCCAACTTTATTTAGTTTATTCAAGCTTTTTTTTTTTCTTTTAAAAATTACTAGTATCCTTGCAATTACTTTCCAAAATTTGTACTTTGGGAATTAATGATATAAAAGCCAAAGATCTGGAATCAGTCTGCTGGATTCAAACCACAGCTTCACTCCTTAATAACTATGTGATGTTTTGGCAACTTACTGACCCCTAATTCCTCATCATATAAAAGATATCTGAGAGTAATAGTCACCATATGTTATTAATGAGAGAATTAAATGAGGATACAGATAGATACTGATGTAAATATATAAATTAAGTAGGATGGTGCATGGCTCAGAGCAAACCCTCAATACACGTTAAATATTGCCAGTTTCATATTTCACGGATAACCACAGAAACACTTGAAGAAAAACAACGGCAACTGTGAAATATAATACATTTTATAAACCACTTTCATAACAGAAACCATTATATTAATGGCAATAAACAAAAATGGTTTAAAAAATCTTGTTGCTCTTGCAGAAAGCAACTCAGAGGCTTTTAGGTGGAATTGTGATAGGATTCTCAGGTTTCTTAGTGAAAAAGAATCTGCTTGCCAATGGAGATATGGGTTCAGCCACCAGGTAGGGAAGATTGTCTAGAGAAGGCAATGGCAACCCACTCCAGTATTCTTGCCTGGGAAATCCCATGGACAGAGGAGCCTCGTGGGCTATCGTCCATGGGGTTGCTGCAAAGAGTTGGACAGAACTGAGCACGTTTATAAAGAAAATAGAAAATCATCATTTGCATGTAAATAGGAAGCTATCCTGAGAAAATGATCTGAATTGTTGCTTGTAAGCTTTCAGATTCGTATTACTATTCTGGTGACCAAATGCTTTTGATGATCATGCAGATTTAGAAACTGCAGGAAAGGACGCTGCCTCAGCTCACTTCCATCTTGCTGAGTGAGTTTGGAAAGGGGGTACACCTCTCCCAGCTGCTTCCATGGTGCACTTCATCCATATGCTGACGGGAAGAGTTTTGCTGGTGTAATTAGCCTCATTTGATGCACAGATGATTTAGCTGTGCTTTCGCTTAATGATGTTCTGCTGCTGCCATCTCAGCAGCTTCTCACATCAGAATCCACCTATGATGCCAAGAGAGCAACAAGCTGTAGGCTCACCGATTTACTTTTATAGTCACACAGGGCATCACAGATCAGAATCTCTGACAGAGGTTTATTCAGTGCCTGGGACCCCCACCCCATTAGAAATTACTAAATCTGAATTGTCAAGTTTGGATCCAGGAATCTCCATCTTTCTGGCAAGCTCTTCAAGTGATTCTGGTGTATAAATGGGTATGAGAGGGAATTCCTTGGTGGTCCAGTGGCTAAGACTTCATGCTCCCAATTCAGGGGGCCTGGGTTCAGTCCTGGTCAGGGAACTAGATCCCACATGCTGCAACTAAAGAGCACACAAGCCACAATATAGAGCCAGGGCAGCCAAATAAATAAATATTTTAAAAATGAGTATGAGAATCACAGCACCATTGCAAGCCACTCATTTTAAAGATCAGGTTCAGAGACCTTTAGAAACTTTGCCTTTGATGAGGTTCAGAACACGCTACCTCAAAATATGGCATCTTGGCATATTGACTATTTTAAGCTGGAGGACTTTGAGAAAGTATGTGCAGGAAGGACTCTTTGACCATCCCTGAAGCGGGTCATGAGACCCTCCTGTAAGAGAAGTGTCCTTACCTCTGAAGACAGAGGGCTCAAGATGAATCCAAACAGGCCCTGTTTGTCAACAGGCCCTGCAGTCAACAGATGGTTGACTACCTGTGTTCGTACCATCTGCCCTGTCTCATTTTCTCCTCCTGACTTTCTACTTTTCATCAAACCTAGGATAAAAACACTCAAGCTTAACATGTCTTGGGGTCTTCATTCCCTTATGAAGACTTCCGTGTCATGCAAAACTTACATTAAGTAAATTTGTATGTATTTCTCTTGTGAATATGTCTTCTGGCCCAGTTTATAGGGCGAGAATTGGAGAATCTAAGAATGCAATAGGAAGAAGAATTTTTTCCTCCCCTACCCTGGGCAAGTCAACCTCTGGGCCTCATTCCTACTTCATCTGTAAAAGTGGGATGGTAAATGGACCTACTTTAAAGGATTTGGAGGGGAAAAAACCCCTAAATGGCATTATTCATATTAAGTGCTTATTAACCATTAGTTAATCTTATATTTTCACAAAGAAATTGTGTGAGTCTTTCATGCCTGATATCTAGCAAATATTGTTCAAGCCAAAAATAAATGGCTTTTCCATTTTATTCTTTCCAAAACAGCATATAAAATACATGTAAAAGAACTGTTTAAGGCTTGATACATTTGTGAAAAATCCTAATGGTAAGAGGAAGTACTTTCTTCTTGGATCTATCCAGTTTTCCATCCCACCTTCATTCAGGAGACGATGACTGTGGACAAGCCATCTATTTCATCAGCCCCAACACTAGCTATTAATATAAATGGACACAACTTCTATAAATGGTTCCCAAATGTTACTAAATAAATCAGTTCTGTCCTGTTTGTGGCATGCTATTCTCTTATGCAATTCCATTTGGGTCACGACGACTCTGCTCACTGGCTGCAAATTGCCTGAAGATTTTGTGAGTGTGAAATAAATGCCTCGCTCTCTCCTCAAATTTCCCTGACCCACGAGCGCATTGCCTCAGGACGCGCACTTACAAGGTAATTGCTTCCTAGGCTCAAAACACCCAGCCTGTTCCACTCTTACCAGACTCCAGAGTAGCATGAATTACAAAAGGATATTTACTATTTTGTTTTCATTGGTTTAATAAGCCATCTCAGAATTCTTAAACTGATTTGATTTTGGCCTAATTTCAAAGGTAAATTAATTCTATAACTTCTGAAAGTGCGAGGATGCTATCATACTCCTCATACTGCTAGGACACTAACTATTAATACCGTTACTGCTATTAGCATTACAGCTTCTACTACGATGGCTACTACTATTACTACTAATGCTGCTGCAAATACTAGTACTATGGCTGCTAGTACTACTACTAATGTGACAGTCCACTGCTAGTAATTGTACAGCCATATTGCTAGCATATTTGAGCACTTAATACCCCTAAGCGTGTGTTAAGTGATAGATGCATATGTCAATTTTTTCATAATCTTGGATAATCCGTACTTTTATTAACCTCCTTTGACAGGTATTAAAACTGAAACATAGGCATTTGAGTTAAGGACTGCCTCTAAATTTGGGGCTCTTAATCCATGTCCTCTGTTAGCTTCCTATCAGTCCAGCAGAAATTGCATCTCACATACCCACAAGACTAGAGTCACATAGCACAGAAAGCAACTGCTCTGAGACTTGAGCCTCCCTGTTTCCACGATAAACTTTCCCACTTCCCTGCCTCCCTTTGGTCTCCGCCAAAGGCCAGTGATGGCAACTGACTGCCTTGCCAAAGCAAGCTCTGGGTAAGTATTCTCATTTAGGTGATCTTCATTTACTTCCATAATTTCAGTGCATTCTACTCTGGCCATCGACCATCGCATAAGAAATAATAGCCATATTTAGGAAGGCATGAAGACAAGAAACTCTAGATTCTGACCCAGAAAGATTCAATAGATAAATATCAGCCCCCGCCTAGATAAGCAGAACAGCCCAAAAGAACATCTCTAAAAGGGACTTCTCAGACTTGTGGTCACCAAGAAGGAGGGGAGGTTGGGAAGGGGTGGACTGAGAGTTTGGTGTTAGCAGAGGCAAACTACTATTAGAATGGATAAACAAAAAGTCCCTACTGTATAGCACAGAGAATCATATTCAATATCCTATGATAAACCATAATGGAAAAGAACATGAAAAAGAATGTGTATATATATGTGTGTGTGTGTGTGTATAACTGAATCACTTTGCTATACAGAAGAAATTAACGCAACAATGTAAATAAACTATACTTCAATAAAATAAATTTTTTAAAAAAGAAAGCAACTGCTCTGCTTCTTGGGGCAAATAAATGATGAAAATAGGCAGACTGCAAGTAATGCAGTCAGAGACAGCTGTGCCATCATCACCAAATACCTATTGAAAATGGGAAGATGCCGTAAGAAGGATTCTTGAACCAAACTGGGTGGAGAATACTGAGTTAAAGAAATTTAGAGATATTTCTTAATCAAAAAGCTATGAACATGCTAACGAGAATTGTGAATTTCTAAATTGAGAAAATCATCTTCTGTATACCACATCTTCTGATAACCACAAAAAGCTTTTTAACAGAGAGCATTTGTTCTTCAGAACACATTTTGTGAAACGATGATATAACCAAGTCAAAGGAAGAAAACAAGAAGGAAATACTCTAAAACGCTACAGCTCCAAGTGGAGGGATTACTGATGACTTTTCCTTTATTTCATTTTATTTTTGGATCCAATCTTGGTTTTTTCCCATCTTTTTTCTAGGCTCAGAAAACCAAATAAATGCTAGTTGCTTTCTACAACATAGAAAATAATCCCAAATAATATTTAAGTCAATATCAGGATAACTGCCTTAATTTTCCTGTAAACTTGGGATATGAGCACCCTATTAAAACAGATAAAAATAAATGCAGGTCTGATCAAATTTGTAGAACAAAATACTTTAACCCTTAGGTATTCCACCCTTAGGTATTATTTTCTATAACATTTGTAAACAGAGTAGGCAAGTCTCAAGTCTTTCTTTTTGGATACCTTATGTGTATGACATTTCCCTAATCCTTTGATGAAAAGCCACATTATCCAAGGAAGAGCTATCAAAACACTTAAAAACTGAAAGCACGCCTGGGATTTCTTGAGGGTTATCTGCAACATATTTCATCATCAAGAAATTTATTTAATTGAACTGTAAATTCAACTCACAGTCTGTTGAAAGCAAGAATGATTGCACAACAATGTGAATGTACTTAATGCTACTGAACTATACACTTAAAAATAGTCCATCTTATAAATTTTGTTATGTGTTACCACAATAATAAAAAGCAAGGGACATGAAATATATTTAGGTGGCATATTTTATTCTGAAAGATTCTGACAACTTCAGATATTTAAAAGTGTATTCACAGCATTGTCTATTACAGTGAACTAGAAACAACCTGAATGCCCCACAATAGGGGACTGATGAAATAAACCAGACCCAATTCCTATCTCTAATACTTTAAAATATCTTTAAAAAATTGATGAAGCTTTATATTTATTATTATGGAATAATATCTACAATTAAGCAAAACATGCCTGTTATTAAATGGCCTATTAAGGTCAAATGTTTAAAACATTTAAATATAGTCTCTATATATTTATTTCATAAACTGAATCTTTATCAATATGAAACAATCATTGTTTTCTGCTTTAAACATGTCCAAGTTATTTGAATATTTTGCAAATGCATATATGATTTTAATATCAGAAAAAACTTACAGCATGTTTTAAGTGTGTCAATATTTAGACACTATCCTTGTAGGGATCATTTTACATGATTAAAGTTTAGGCCACTGCATACATTATCACAGAAACTACCATGGACCTCTGTTTCACCGTATTTAAATGAAAACTTAAGAATTAAGGCCATTTTATGGAGAAAGCAATAAGTAAATGGGCCATGGAGTAAAATTTTGTTGGGGGGGAATAAGCAGCAAAATCAGTATTTCAAACATTTGTTCCTTCCAGATTAAACTAATTTATACACTTTGATAGACTTTAAAATAATAAAAAATGTTCATGGAAATAAAGTATAACTTCTATTTTAGAAATATAGTTTATTAATAGGTCAATGTGAAAAAAACTAATTAAAAATCTTGGAAATAAGCAATACGATTATTGAAATAGACTATACAATGAATGGATGAACTCCAGCTGAGTACGCAGTGCATTTTTAAACTGCAACATAGAACCGAGATGTTCAAAATGAGATGGGGGAGCCAAAAGAATGAAAAAGTAACCAAGT
Source organism: Bubalus bubalis (assembly GCF_019923935.1). Lineage (NCBI taxonomy): Eukaryota > Metazoa > Chordata > Mammalia > Artiodactyla > Bovidae > Bubalus > Bubalus bubalis. Next base: position 32,342,617 of record NC_059177.1, on the reverse strand, counting down.
ATGGAGAACTGTTTCTAAGGCTCCCACATTTGTTTAACAGGAATTCCAGAATAAAAGAGTGGAGAGAATTGTGAAGAAAGCAATATTTGAAGATAAATTATGGTTAATTTTCCAAGTAATCATACCAGTCAGTCCTAAAAGAGATCAACCCTGAATATTCATTGGAAGGACTGATGCTGAAGCGCCAATACTTTGGCCCCTTGATGCGAAGAACTGATTCATTGGAAAAGACCCTGATGCTGGGAAAAATTGAAGGCAACAGAAGGGGCTGGCAGAGGATGAGATAGATGGACAGCATCACCAACTCAATGGACATGAATCTGAGAAAACTCCGGGAGACAGTGAAGGACAGGGGAGCCTGGCATGCTTCAGTCCTTGGGGTCGCAAAGAGTAAGACACAACTGAGTGGCAGAACAACAACAACAATTTTCCAGAACTGAAGAAAGACATAAGTCCTCAAAGTAAAAGTACTTTCTGAATACTAAGCAAAATAAATTTTAAATCATTTTAGACCATCAGCAGTCTTAAAACAGCTGCACCTACTCTGCCATTCTCAGACAACTTGCAATAAAAATGCAAAACTTTGAAAGAAATTACCAGAGAGAAAAAAAATTATCTACAGAATAACAAAAATCAGAGTGATAGTAGACATCTTATCTACAGTCACAGATGCTCAAAGTCAATTAAGTATTATAAAAAAGAGAAGTACCAACTTCAGGAAAGTGACTCTCTGACAGAGAAAGAAGAGCATAAAAGGAAAAGGTGAAAGTGTCCACTAGCATTTATTATATAAGATCCTACTCAGTTTTTCTGAATTATTTTACAAAATAAAAAGCCACCTTTTAAAAAGTTAATAGTATTAAGTTCAACGACAAAGGAATGGATAATCAAATTGTGGTATTGTATATAAGAAAAGACTACTCAATAAAAATGATGCCCATAGTAACATGGTTGAATTTCAAGAACATTTGGTTAAATAAAAGAAGCTGGACACCAAAAAATACCTGCAATAAGATTCCATTTGTGCGGAGATCAAGAAGAGGCAAAGTGAAACCATGGAGATAGAAATCAAAAGAGCAGTACTTATGGAGGGTGGGGATTGACTGGAAAGTTGGCACTAGGGAATCTTCTGGGGTGACGGCTAAATCTTGATTGGGGTGTGGGTTATATTTCACAGTGTTGTTTAGTCACTAAGTTGTGTCTGACTCCTTTTTGACCCCATGGACTATAGTCTGCAGGGCTCCTCTGCCCATGGGATTTCCTAGGCAAGAATACTGGAGCGGGCCACCATTTCCTTCTCCAGGAAATCTTCCTAACCCAGGGATGGAACCCACATCTCCTGCATTAACAGGCAGATTCTTTACCACTGAGCCACCAAGGAAGCCCATGTGGGTTACATAGGTGGATAAATTTGTCACAACTCATCTGTTTGTATAGCTGGGATCTAGGAATTTCATTCAGTGCACATTTTATCTTAATGTAGAAATAAAATTTTAAACCAAAGTTGACATTTTAAAAATGTAGACCATTCAAAAGTGGAAAAAAGAACCACAACACTGGTGCCGCCACACACTTGAGGATATAAGGCCAAGGGCACTTCAGTTGATTGAAATGCAAGGAGAAATCTAGATATCACAGCTCTGTTACTCAAGAAGCATTCAGGACATCAGAGAAAAGGCCAGGGCTTCAAGAAACTAGAGAAGTATAACCTGAAACCATGTTCAGTGTCTTAAGAATTTTATCAAATCTTACTAAGCTACACACAAGCTTTGTCTCTGGTCTCTTTCCAAAGAAAGAGCTGGAAAATATGGTCACTGAAATAAAATTAATGGCTTTTCTTTGTGTAAAATAAATATGTAAACATTATATAAATGATGTAAATCATACTTGCTCATTATAGAAAAAAAAAATAGAAGTTATAGATAAGGAGAAAGAAAAAATTGAAATCACCAGTTAGCAAATATGTACTCTTAACATGTGGTTTGTTTTCTCCCAGGCTCTTTTTTTTTCTCCAAAAAAATGTACCTTCCTAAACATTGCTTTTAATCTAATTTTCAATTTTGTTAGTGAGATTCTGCACATCATACTTTGCAGAAACCTGTGGCTGTCTTTGTTAGCAAAGAGCAAACAAGCAGATAATGTAATTAATCCTATTTTCCCTGGACTCAGAATGTGATCTTAAAATGTCTTCCTTGGTTACTCTGTTTCTAAAGGTGGGTCTATTGCTGTCTAAGACAAAACCAATTTGTCTTTCAAATGTTCCCATTTATGACTTGGGAAGTGTTCTGTGATATTAAGCTAATAATATTTCTTCACAAATGATTTCTTCCCACAAATACAAAAGCACCGTTACCTAGGCTTGTGCTTGACACATGACTACAAATGGCTATAAAACATGATTTTTAAAAATGAAAACACTAGGGTTTACCAGCCTAAATGATTTAGGATCCCTTCTGTGGTCTTTTTGATAGGATATACACTTAACCAGGTATTTCTGCCATCCATCAAAACACCTTTGCAATGTCTATGAGAGCTGACTTTAGCCAATGCTGGATTCTGTTCAACATTCTCAATTTGACTATTTATTGTCCATTAGAGTACAAGTGATATAAGATCAGAGACTTTATTTCATTGGCTTTTTTATTCTCAGTGACTAGAAGAGATAAAGACTCAAAATGAATATGCTGAATGAAGAGTAATAGATTTTCATGTATCGAGGGGCAACTGATAGCTGAAATAATTTACAGTCTTCAAGATTCTTCTCCCTTCCTTCTGCCTCTCCTTTCTCTTTCCATTGTGGCTGGACATTAATGTGTGAGGATGAGAATGCAGCCTGACTACAGGAAGAGCTGGGCATGCTGCTGGGTGGGATATGCCAGTAGTTAGCCTATTTCCCACCTTTCTTCATGATATAAAAGGGAGGAGAGGTAACATTCTAAGATACAAAAGATAAAATATAATTATTAGTAAATTAATTGAAAGTTGACTTAGTTATTCCTTGCATTTTTTTATAACTTTGGCAAAAGATTTGCCAAAAAAATAAAAAAAAAAAAAAAAAAAGATTTGCCAATGTCTCCAGCATCATAAAGCTTTGTAAGGACAACTTATAGTACCTATCTATTCTTTATGTCTTCTCATGGTTCAGGGCACACTGTGAGTTATCAAGTATTTTGGTTGAATGAATGAATGAACCACTTCCAAGGTGACTGGGGAGAAAAGGAGGGCATGTGTGATACTTAACAAAAATATCCAAAGTTCTTCTCAAAAATAATTTAATGAACGTATGAGGACAACAGGAACATAAAGAAAGCCCAAACTCAGGTGTCGCCACCTCTGCCCTGACACATGGAACCAGGCCTGTGCATCAGTCTCAGCCATGCAACAGAGCTGCCACAAGGAGATGTCAGCTCCCACCCCATCAGGACGCAGACGTCACCACCTGGCAATTCTGTGCAGCCTGGAGACTAACCAGAGTCTCAGTTTACATCATGAGGTGGTGGGAGGTTCTGTGACAACGTTTAAAACAACTTGAACCCATAATAACCAGTTGTAGTCTAATATAGCCAACCGTACTGTATAGCTGGTCTTCAAGCTGCAACTCAAAGTTACAACAACTGAACTTGTGAGCTTTTGTTGTTGTTCCAGAGAAAACTGTGGAGTTAAGAGGTGGAATTTGCCACAGAAGACCAGCAGTGAGTCAGAGTTATTGTTTCTTCAGGTTTTTTTTTTTTTTTTTTTTTAAGGCACAGCTAATATGAAGGATTATTTCAGAGTTCTTCGGTTTTACTGGTTCATAATACATTTCTCAGTAAACTATTTCAAGGGGTCATGAACATTTTTTAACAGTATGGTTCTTACTATCTTCAGAATTTCTCACTTGAAAACCCAGGTTTTCTTCCAGGGGTTCAGAAAATCACCCCAACCAGGAAGGAGAAACAACTACAAAACTATTAGGGAAATCACTACCAGAGATTGATTTGTGCTCACCCTGTTACCATCATTTCGCTTTTATTTTTTTAGTCACAGTGAGGTTGTCTCCCTAATGCTGTGACCAACGTCATTCCTTACATACCTCCCATAATTCTTGGGTCCTATTTTGAAATTAATGACAGCGTCATATGCTAAATGTTTCAAAACAAACTTCACTCTGTTGGCTTCAATTATCCCCCCTGATAAAGATTACAAAGTGATTGATTTAAGCATTGCTTATTGTCTTTGGTTGCCAGACCTTCCCTGACTTTGCTCAGCAAATGTTTCCATGTAACACAAACTAGCATCACTTTAAAAAATACTTGTGGGTATGATGGAGCTTCTAAAATTGAAAAAAAATTTATCTGCCTGTCCAACTGCAATCCACTGAAATGCAATCTGGGGATTATAGAGTGTCAGATGGTGCCTTTACAATAACAACCAGTCAGCAACTGGGGGAATACAAGTGTGAGGTTCTGGGTGAGAGTTAAGACTATGGGGGACGCAGTATTGGCATGTTTAACAGTTAGTGCGGGCATAATCTAGGCAAAGAAATTACTCTGCATTAGTGGTTTTTTTTGCTGTAGTTTTTAATAAATAAAACCATTTGGAGGTTTTCTATATGTTACGGCATTTATAATTTCTAAAATGACTGTACCCTTTTTTTCAAAATGTTTGTTTCAAGAATGACAAGAAATGACATCCCAAAGTTTCATGAAAAAATCAAAACAAGGTATTTCACTAGCATATTTTGATCTAAAGTAAATCTATTTCTTGCATGCATCCCAATAGATTTTCCATCTTTTTTGGCATCAGAACATATTTTAAAGCCTTAAACATTTCTTGAGAGCTCAAACTCATGCATACTGTGTCAATCCATTATTAAAATTAAAATAGAATTTTACTTAGTGCAAAAGTACTCTATTTTAGGCAAGATAAATAAACAGCCAATTACCCAGTTGCTACCAAGGCATCCAGATGGGCTGCCAAGGCCAAGTCAGGGCATCACCCAGGAGAAAATCACAACTACTACGGCTGGCTGAGGCTTGTATTACAGACCAGTAATGACAAATACACGGCACTGTATCAGCACTGCCCTAAGTCACGGCTGTGGCAGACATAACTAATTGATGACGGCACTCTCTCAGCCCAGGAGCAACCTCAGAATCTTTCACAGAGCCCCACACCAGGCAGCTGCTCTCTATCAAGTCAGTGTCTCGTATGAAACCTATATTCAACCTCCACTTAAAACCACTTATCAAATAAGATGGATGAACAAGATATTTCTCACTTGTGTCCCCCTTCAACAATAATTTGACATCATTCACGGACAGAAGTGTCTCTCTGGGCACTTTCGGATCAAGGCAGGAGATTGTCAAACCCCCTTTCAGTCACAGATGGAGCAGAGATGTTGTGAGAGGGCAGATGCACACCTAGGCGGCTGACTCAAAGCCCACGGTCTCTGTTACAGACCCAGAAACAGCTCCATGCCCCTGAGAGCTTAGCTACAACCTGTCACCTGGAGTGACAGGCAAATTTGGTCTTGGAGTACAAAACGAAGCAGTTCAAAGGCTAACAAGAGTTTTCCCAAGAGAACGCAGTGGTCATAGCAAACACCCTCTTCCAACAACACAAGAGAAGACTCTACATGTGGACATCACCAGATGGTCAATACCAAAATCAGATTGATTATATTCTTTGCAGCCAAAGATGGAGAAACTCTATACAGTCAGCAAAAACAAGACCAGGAGCTGACTGTGGCTCAGATCATGAACTCTTTATTGCAAAATTTAGACTTAAATTGAAGAAAGTAGAGAAAACCACTAGACCATTCAGCTATGACCTAAATCAAACCCCTTACAATTTTACAGTGGGAGTGACAAATTGATTCATGGGATTAGATCTAATAGAGTGCCCGAAGAATTATGGATGGATGTTTATAACACTGTATAGGAAGCAGTGATCAAAACCATCCCCTTGAAAAAGAAATGCAAAAGGTAAAATGGTTGTCTGAAGAGGCCTTACAAATAGCTGAGAAAAGAAGTGAAAGGCAATGGAGAAAAAAAATACACCCACCTGAATGCAGAGTTCCAAAGAATAGCAAGGAGACATAAGAAAGCCTTCCTACGTGAACAATGCAAAGAAACAGAGGAAAACACTAGAAAGGGAAAGACTAGAGATCTCTTCAAGAAAATTAGATACCAAGGGAACATTTCATGCAAAAAAGTGAAGTGAAAGTCACTCAGTTGTGTCCGACTCTTTGTGACCCCGTTGACTGTAGTCCATGAAATTCTCCAGGCCAGAATACTGGAGTAGGTAGCCTTTCCCTTCTCCATGCAATCTTCCCAACCCAGAGGACAGAAACAGTATGGACCTAACAGAAGCAGAAGATATTAATAAGCTGTGGCAAGAATACACAGAAGAACTATACAAAAAAAAAGATCTTAATGACCTGGATAACCATGATGGTATGATCATTTACCTAGAGCCAGAGTGCGGAGTGTGAAGTCAAGTGGTCCTTAGGAAACATCACTACGAACAAAACTTGTGGAAGTGATGGAGTTCCAGTTGAGCTATTTCAAATCCTAAAAGAGGATGCTGTTAAAGTGCTGCACTCAATATGCCAGCAAATTTGGAAAACTCAGCAGTGGCCACAGGACTGGAAAAGGTCAGTTTTCATTTTAGTCCCAAAGACAGGCAATGCCAAAGAATGTTCAAACTACTGCACAACTGCACTCATTCCATATACTAGCAAGGTCATGTTCAAAATTCTCTAGGCATCAACAGTATGTGAATGCACTATATTAAAACTTATGAGATGCAGCAAAAACAGTTCTAAGAAGGAAGTTGATTGTAACAAATGCCTTTATTAAGAAAGAAGAATCTCAAATAAACAACCTAGCTTTACACCTCAAGGGATTAGAAAAATAAGACCAATCTAATCCGAAAGTTGGGCTTCCCTGGTGGCTCAGTGGTAAAGAATCTGCCTGTCAAGCCAGAGACACTGGCTGGATCCCTGGGTTGGGAAAATCCTCTGGAAAAAGTAATGGCAGCCCACTGCCCTATTCTTGCCTGGGAAATCCCATGGACAGAGGAGCCTGGTAAGCTACAATCTATGGGGTCTCAAAAGAGTCTGACACAATGATTAAACAACAATCCCAAAGTTATCAGAGAGAAGAAAATAATAAAGATTAGAGCAGAAAGCAAAGAAATAAAGACTAGAAAGACAACGGAAAGAGTCAGTGAAATTAAAGGCTGGTGTTTTGAGGAAGTAAAAAACTGACAAACCTTTTGCTAAACTTACCAAGAAAAAGAGAAGACTCAAATAAACTAAATTATAAACGAAAGAGGAGACATTACAACTGATACCACAGAAATACAAGGGATCCTAAGAAACTGCTATGAGTAATTATACACCAAAAACTGCCTAACTTAAAAATGAATACTTTCCTAGAAACATACAACCTACCAAGAATCAGTCATGAAGAAATAGAAAATCTGAATACATATCCATGATTTTCAAAGGGAAAAGGAGGGGGATAAATTAGGAATTTGGGATTCACATACACACAGTACTAAGTATAAAAAGATAACCAACAAGGACATGCTGTAGAGAGCACAGAATTATACTCAGTATCTTGTAATAATCTATAACGGATAATAATCTGTTTTAGGGGGTTGTTTTGGGGGGCTTTTTGGGGGGCCTCATAGCTTGTGGGATTTTAGTTCTGCAACCAGGGGTTGAACTCCAGCCAGCACAGTGATAGTAGCAAGGCCCACCTGCCAGACCACCAGGGAACTCCCAAGGGCCTGAAAAGAAATATATGCAAACATACATACATATATATATATAACTGAATCACTGCTGTATATTGAAACTTGACAACAACTGTAAATCAACTATACTTCAATAAATAAATAAACTTTCAAAAAAGATAAAACATCTAAACAGGCCAATAATGACTAAGGAATTTGAAATAGTAATCAAAAACCTCCTAACAAAGAAAAGTCCAGGATCAGACAACTTCCCTGGTGAATGTCACCAAACATTTCAAGAACTAATAACAGTCCTTTTCAAACTGTTCAAAAAAAACTGAAGAGGAGTGAATACTTCCAAACTCATTTTATGAGGCCTGCATGCATTACCCTAATACCTAAGCCAGATAAGGACAGGCCAAGAAAATAAAACTACAGGTCAATATCTCTGATGAATATAGATGCAAAAGTTCTCAACAAAATATCAGCAATCTGAATTTAACAGCACATTAAAAGGATCACAGACCATGACTAAGTGGGATTTATCCCTGGGATGCAAAGATGGCTCAACACACACAAGTAAATAAATGTGATACATCACATTAATAGAATTAAGGATTAAGATCATGTGATCCTATCAGTCAATACAGAAAGAGCATTTCACAAAATTCAACACACTTTCATGATAAAAGTTCTCAACAAAGTGGAAATTATATATATAATCTCATTTGTAGGTGGTGCAGTGGTAACAGAATCCATCTGCCAAGCAGGAGATGCAGGTTCAATCACTGAGTCGGGAGGATTCCTGGAGTAGGAAATGGAAGCCCACTTCAGTATTCTTGCATGGAAAATTCCATGGACAGAGGAGCCCTTTGTGTCCATGGGGTCATAAAGAGTTGGACATGTCTGAGTGTGCACCCATGCACATGCACACACACACACAAATGTATCTGTGGAATACACACAACTCAATAGCAAAAAATCCCCCTAATAATCCAATACAAAATCAGCAGGCAATCTGAACAGACATTTTCCAAAGAAGACATACAAATGGTCAACAGGTACATTAGAAGATGCTCAACATGACTAATCATCAAGGAAATGCAAACTAAAACCACAGTGAGATAGCACCTCATACCTATTAGGATGGCTATTATCAAAAAAGGACTTCCCTGGTGGCTCAGATGGCAAAGCGTCTATCTACAATGTGGGAGACCTGGGTTTGATCCCTGGGTCAGGAAGATCCCCTGGAGAAGGAAATGGCAATCCACTACAGTACTATTGCCTGGAAAATCCCATGGACAGAGGAGCCTGGTGGGCTACAGTCCATGGGGTCGCTAAGAGTCAGATAAGAGAACAACTCTCCTGGTGAGAAAACAGGGCCCTTGTCCACTGTTGGTGAGAATGCAAACTGGTACAAACATGATGGAAAACAATACAGAGGCTCCTCAAAAAATCAAAAATAGAAGCACCATATGACCCAGCAAATCTCACATCTGGGTATATATTCAAAAGAGTTTAAATCAGACCTCAAAGAAATCGCTCATGCTCATTGCAAAATAGTCACCATAGCAAGACGTGGAAAAAGCCTAAGTGACCACTGACAGATGAATGGACAAAGAAAATCTGATGTATATATTATATGTTATACACACACACACACAAGAATATTATTTGGACACCAAAAAGGAAATATTGTGCCTCTTGCAACAATATATATGGACCTTGAAGGCAGTGAAACAAGGAAAGTCAGATGTGTGCATGCTAAGTTGCTTCAGTTGTGTCCGACTCTTTGTGACCCTATGAACCATAGCCCACCAGGCTCCTCTGTCCATGGGATTTCCAGGCAAGAATACTGGAGTGGGTTGCCATGCCCTCCTCCAGGGGATCTTCCTAACCCAGGAATCAAATCCACATCTCTTTTGTCTCCTGCACTGGCAAGCAAGTTCTTTACCACCAGCGCCACCTGGGAAGCCAAGAAAGGCAGATAGTGAAAGACAATACTGTATGACCTCATTTACATCTAGAATCTAAAAAAGGCCAAACTCTTAGACACCAATAGTAGAATGGTGGTTCCAGGGACTGAGGGGTTGTTGGTCAAAGGGTACAAACTTCTAGTGATAAGATGCATAAGTTCTGTGGATTTTTTTTTTATGCAAAGCATGGTGCTAAACATCCTAAGGACAGGGCCCTACAACAGAAGAATGTGGCCCCGAAGGTCCATAGCGTAGAGGTAGGAAATTCCGTCCTAAAGGGAAAAATAAGTAGTGAAAAGTAGGAGTCTACCCGTATACACCCCCATATACAAAGAGGGATCTTGGACCAAGAGCCACCCTTGAAATATCCCCTAGCATCTATGTCTTAGAGTACAACTGATCACACGCCATGTTTCTTCCTAAGTTTGTACATTTAACTTTCCTATAACACAGGAGCAAACAAGAAAAATGTGCCAGATGTTCTATAGCCAGAGAGACCAGGGCCCTACCAAGAGATTTTTAGAATTTATAATTATGAGAACAGTTATTAGTACCATTATGAAACTATTTGTTTAAAACAAATTGTAGGAGGCTTCCCTGATGGCTCAGTGGATGAGAGTCTGCTGCCAATACAGGAGACGTGGGTGTGATCCCCAGTCTGGGAGGATCCCACATGCCTCAGGGCAAATAAGCCCGTGCCACAACTACTGAGCCCACGTGTCGAAACCACTGGAGCCCGAACTCTCTAGAGCCTTTGCTTCACAACAAGAGAGTCTGCTGCAATGAGAAGCCCATGCCCTGCACAGCCAACAAAGAGTAGTCCCCTCTCGCCACAACTAGAGAAAAGCCTGAAGTGAAGTCGCTCAGTCGTGTCCGACTCTGCGACCCCATGGACTGTAGCCTGCCAGGCTCCTCCGTCCATGGAATTTTCTTTTTCTTTTTTTTTTTTTTGTGCTAACACTTGAAATACATTTGCTAATTAAGACAACCAACACTTTTTACTTTTATTTGCATTTATTTTTTGCGGCATTTATTCCCGGGCCATAAGTTTTTGTTTCTTCAGTTTCTTCTGGGATATCTTTTTCTTCTGTGCAACGTCCTCTTCTGGTTTAGGAACAATCTGTTCTTTTTCAGTAAGGATCATCTCAATGTGGCAGGGAGAGCTCATGTAGGGGCTGATCCGACCATGAGCTCTGTAAGTCCTGCGCCACATCTTAGGGGCTTTGTTCACTTGGATGTGCTCAATGACCAGAAAATCTACATCTAAGCCCTTAAGTTCAGCATTACTCTCTGCATTTTTGAGCATGTGTAGTAAAAATTCAGCACTCTTTTTGGGCCACCGACCCTGCGTCCAGCCCCACTGTTTGGCCTGTGCACACCTACCAACTCCACCGTTGTAAGGACGGAATGGTACACATTGTTTCTTTAAAGTGACATCCTTAAGATACTTGGTGGCTTTTCGGATATGCATACCCTTTATGGCCTGGGCAGTTTCATGAGTGTTCTTAAAGTGAACACGAAGATTTGAACCTCTTGATTTGCATGATTTTGTGGGGTTTTCTGGGTCAAGTGAATAGCGCACCATTTTTAGGGGTCACCTGAGGCCGCTTACCGGAAAAGCGTCCATGGAATTTTCCAGGCAAGAATACTGGAATAGCTTGCCATTTCCTTCTCCAGGGGATCTTCCTAACCCAGGGATTGAACCCAGGTCTCCCGCATTGTAGGCAGATGCTTTTACCATCTGAGCCAAAAGCCTGAGCAGCAACAAAGATCCAGCACAACCAAAAATAAATAAATGAACTGTAGTAGAACCCAAGGAACTTAACAACAAGGAATCCTTTGTAAAGCTAAATATAAAAGTAAATATGTGATTAAAAATCATATTCATAAAACCAAACTGAGATTCTATTTAGCTTCTTTTGGATCAGCTGTACAACTACTGTCCTCTATGTTGGGAATGAATTTAGAAGATTAGAACACAAATTTGGCCTTCCCAGATAGGGTTTGTTTTTAAGAACAGCCTGTGTCAAAGACTAATTACTACTAAGAGTTGATTCATAATTTAGTTTAAATTGACATAAATCTCTCTTTTCACTTATTATCTTTAAAAAAGGGTTAACATTTCATATATTATCTTTAAAGAAAGGTTAACAATTGCTTTATTAATGCCACTAAATTGATTGGAAGAACAGGCATAGATTTAGGCCACTCTTCTGCTTGTTAAAAATATACTGTTGATGAGAATCTAGGGACTCTGAGTTTGGAACTATTTTCTTTCTCCCACTGGGTTTATCTGATTACCTCGTTAGTCTCAGGGCACAGTAACTTCTGACACTGCCCTAACACAGACACGGGGCTCACGATGCCTATATCCCTTGAGATCCTTGGTAGATCTCCAGACCAAACCTTCTGCTTTGTTGAGACTGTGCTAGATCTACAGGATGTGTCAAGTCAACAGCTTCTGAAGGGCAGGTGGGACCTTCATTGCTAGTCTAGTATTATTTATGCATCAAATCTATATACATCACCATTTAATTACTGAGGTGCATGTGTTAACTGGAACCAGAATTTGAAACTTTTTAAAGACATGTATTCCACGAGGCTTTTCCAATTGGGGCTCCAGCCAAAAGGTATTGGTTTCTTAAGTAACCAAAGGGGATGGTGCCAGAGAGGGCTCATTTCTAAAGCGGTCCAGTGGCATTAATCCCAGGTAGAGGAACCAACTCCTGTGTTAAGATACTATTCATGGATATTTCCTAACCACTTCTAACAGCAACAAATCAGCCCCTTCAATCCCATCTGAGGGCTGAGGAAAATGACCCTGGGCATGTAACCTAATAAAGCATCAGTTTGCTTATCTATAAAATGGGGGTGAGTTCCCTGGTGGTCTAGTGGTTAGGATTTGGTGCTCTCACTGCCATGGCCTAGGTTCAATCCCTGGCTGGGGAACTGAGATGCTGAATGCTGTACGGCGTGGCCAAAACTAAAACAAATAAAAATAACACCACCACCACCAAAAATTCTGTAGCTTCTTCAGAGAGCTTTTCAAAAAATAATACAAATAAATAAAAGGGCAGTAATGATAGTACTTGCTTTATGGGTACACTGTGAGGATTAAACGTGAGAGCACATGCAGAACCTGACTGTATGACAAGACAATCAGGTCTTATCATTATTTCTACCAAAAAGACCACCATGTGAGAAAGCAGCCCCAAAGCCTGTGTTCTTTCCACTGTATCACTTGACATCCAACGAGCAGGAGCCACCATTTTTTCAGTTATTTACATGTAATCTTAGCGATGGCTCAGATAGGTCATACACAGACACTTTTTCCTATCTCCCAAGTTTAACTTATTAATTTCCATAACTCCTTCTCTTAACCCTCAAAAAAGGAGGAGGGAAGAAAAAGAAACAAAAGACCAAGCATTTTATATGTGCTGTTCCTTGGTCTAAAGGTATCCTGTCCTTCAGATTTTAAGAAAATCACAGGGCTTCCCTGGTGGCCTAGTGGTTAATAATCTGCCTGCCAATGCAGGGGACATGGGTTCGATCCTTGGTCTGGGAAGATCCCACATGCCACGGAGCAACTAAGCCTGTGTGCCTACTGAGCCCTAGCTACTGAAGCCCACACACCTAGAGCCCATGTTCTACAACAAGAAAAGCCCCTGCTCTCTGCAACTAGAGGAAATGTGCGCAGCATTGAAGACCCAGCACAAACAAAAATTTTTTTAAAAGTCAATAAATCTTTAAATAAAATCATAATATTTTTTTAATTAAAAAATCATTTTATTGAAGTATAGTTGATTTATGATATTTTATTAGTTTCTGGTACAGCACAGTGATTCAGTTATATGCGTTTTACAATTTGCATTTGCTAATCCCAAACTCCCAGTCCATTCCTCCTCCATCCACCATGGATTTTAACAGTTGCTTTGAAATAGCCCTTAGAATGATTATGCTAACATATTTTTAGTAGTAGTATATAAAAATAAGTTTTCCCATATCCTGGTCAACATTTTTTTATCCTTTTTCTTTTTTTAACTTTTGAAAATAATGATCATTTTAGTTCTGATGTGCTAGGATTACTGCAGGATAGAGGGTCCATTACAGCCAGGATGGTTGTGTAGTTATGGTTTCTGGACAAGAACCTATTAACTGGCTGCTGCTGCTGCTAAGTCGCTTCAGTCATGTCCGACTCTGTGCGACCCCATAGACGGCAGCCCACCAGGCTCCCCCATCCCTGGGATTCTCCAGGCAAGAACACTGGAGTGGGTTGCCATTTCCTTCTCCAATGCATGAAAGTGAAAAGTGAAAGTGAAGTCGCTCAGTCGTGTCCGACTCCTAGCGACCCCATGGACTGCAGCCCACCAGGCCCCTCCATCCATGGGATTTTCCAGGCAGGAGTGCTGGAGTGGGTTGCCATTGCCTTCTCCGAATTAACTGGCTAGTGCCCTGCAATGTTAACACCACACACTGCTTGCTACTGACTCTGCTCTTAGATGGTGACTATACAATATTGCCTGACACTTGATAATTATGGGGGGAAAAAAATCATTTTTTTTATTTCTAATAAAGTAATAGAAATATTGAATACACACACAGAATCAGAGGTTACGTCCCTCAGGAAGCCTTCCTTGACTGCACCCTGCCCCCAGAGGGTTTGATTGTCCGCTCTTCATTCTGCATCCCTGATCATACCACTTTGCACAATATTCCAATGACCTATGAACTTGATTGAGTCCCTGATTAGATTGCAAACCTCTAAGGGGTGGAGCCCATGTATGAGGATGTGCTATTCCCAGTACCTTGCACAGAATAGGTAATAATCTTTTAAACTAATAATTTATAAATAATTCTTGAGCATGTGGAAAACTAAGGAAATGAGAAAACATCCAGAGTGTGTTTGCATACACAGGTGTGGTGGCCTTTGAGAGAATGAAGAGAGAATGGGAAGAGTTTTGAATGGAGTAGATGGTGGTCTTCGGAGATAAATGTTGCAGTACCATTAACTGAAATATGAGAATCTTAAGAATTCAGACCTGGTAATATGCAGAACTGACTCATTTGAAAAGACCCTGATGCTGGGAAAGATTGAAGGCGGGAGGAGAAGGGGACGACAGAGGATGAGATGGTTGGATGGCATCACTGACTTGATGTGCACGAGGTTGAGTAAGCTCCAGGGGTTGGTGATGGACAGGGAAGCCTGGTGTGCTGCAGTCCGTGGGGTTGCAAAGAGTCAGACACAACTGAGCGAATGAACTGAGCTGACTGAAAATGGACAGTGTATATTAGCTGCTTAGTTGTGTCTGATTCTTTGCGACCCCATGAACTGTAGCCCACCAGTCTCCTTTGTTCACGGGATTCTCCAGGCAAGAACACTGGAGTGGGTTGCCATTTCCTTCTCCAGGGGATCTTCCCGACCCAGGGATCGAACCTCAGTCTCCTGCATTGCAGGCAGATTTCCTACCACCTGAACCACAGGTAATATGGACACGAGAGCACTATTTTCCCCACTTTTTTAAATTGCAGGAAAATATGTGTCCCATAAAATTTTCCATTAATTCTAGTGGCAGTAATTATATTTACAATGATGCAATGAAACCATCACCACGATTTCCAAAGTTTTTCATCACAGAAATTCTGCAACCATCAAGCAGGGACTCCCCTTTTCTTCTCCCAGCCCCTAGTAACCTGGAATTTATGTTCTGTTTCTATGAAGTTGCCTGTTCTGGACATTTCATAGAAGTGGAATCATACAGTATTTGTCATTTTGTGTCTGGCTTATTTCACTTAGCGTAACGTCTTTTAGGTTCGTCCACACTGCAGCATGAGGACTATCCTTAAGCAGAGCAGTGGACTAGAGACTTTCACCATGTTCCACCAAATTTTGATCAATATATGAAAAAACTTACATTTGCTGGGACTGAGGCCCCACATGGTTGGTTTATGGTGAAACTTGTTAGACAGTGACACGCCCAGATGTGGGATACAACTGCCAGGAGACAGCAGAGGAGAAGTGGAGGTCAGGCTGGAAGGCAGGTGAAGGGCGTGCTGACCGGATGCCTTTAGAGACGAGCATCGTGATGCTGCAGCGGTGCTATGTGGCGATGGTTGCTGGCTTCTTTATTATCTCGTAGAGCCTTTAATGCCTTTTAGTAACTGTTAGAAATACCTCAATTGGACAGTGTGCCATGTATGTCAAAGATTTGAGAACCAACAGACTTAGCGTCCTGACATGCTCACATTTAATTTGGGAACAGTCAACTCTATATGCCAGAGAGAGACAGAGATAGGAGAAACAAGAGAGAGAGAACAAGAAAGGAAAAAATAAATCATGCAAGTAAAGTTGATTGCCATTTCATTCGATGAGCTTATGCTCCAGAGTGGATATGAGCTGGGAAATATGCATCCATTTTCTCAGCTTCCATAGTGAGATCTTTTTGTGCAAAATGTGCATCAAGGGTTTAAAAATAAGTACCATGTGGTCATGAAAGAGAAGCTACTTCAGCTGGGGCTCAAGTGAAGAGGTAGCAGTGTATTGCTGCTGCTGCTGCTGCTGCTGCTAAGTCACTTCAGTTGTGTCTGACTCTGTGCGACCCCATAGACGGCAGCCCACCAGGCTCCCCCATCCCTGGGATTCTCCAGGCAAGAACACTGGAGTGGGTTGCCATTTCCTTCTCCAATGCATGAAAGTGAAAAGTGAAAGTGAAGTCGCTCAGTTGTGTCTGACTCTTAGCGACCCCGTGGACTGCAGCCTACCAGGCTCCGCCGCCCATGGGATTTTCCAGGCAAGAGTACTGGAGTGGGGTGCCATTGCCTTCTCCGGCAGTGTATTGCAGAGCCAGCCATATTGCAGTGGCTGAAAGATGACACAGAACTGTTTCATATGGGACATCTCTAATACATTTTCTGGCATCATTTTGACCAGACCTAATTCTCACCTTATGCGCTGACGTTAGAAGCTTAACCCCTCCTCTGATTCTAGATTCGTCTTCATGATAGGATACGGTGGAAAAGCTATAGCGTCCTGCAAGATTTCAATATAGTCAGCAGTGCTATTGAGACTGCAGGGTTACAAGAATCAGACAGTAACTAGAGCTAGCCCAAGCTTATAAAAGATAAAGCAGGACTTCCGTGGTGGCCCAATGATTAAGAATCTGCCTGCCAATTCAGGGGACACGGGCTCAATCCCTGGTCCAGAAAGATTCCTCTAAAACCGTGTGCCACAACTACTAAGCCCGCCCTCTAGGGCCCTTGTGCCCAGCTACTGAAGCCCCAGCACCTAAAATCTGTGCTCTGCAACAGAAACCAGCATAAGGAGAAGCCAGCGCATTGCAACCAGAGAAAGCCCACCCACAGCAACGAAGACGAAGCCAAAAATATAAGTATTTTTTAAAATGTAAAAAAAAAAAAAAAGACAAGGCATTAGCTGGTCACACTTGATACAATACGACCTAAAATCCTAAAGAAAATCTACTCTGAATAGTCATTGGAAGGACTGATGCTGAAGCTCCAATACTTTGGCCACCGGATGTGAACAGCCGACTCTTTGGAAAAGACTTTGAGGCTGGGAAAGATTGAAGGCAGGAGAAGGGGACAACAGAGGATGAGATGGTTGGATAGTATCACCGACTCGATAGACATGAGTTTGAACAAACTTCGGGAGATGGTGAAGGATAGGGAAGCCTGGCGTGCTGCAGTCCATGGGGTCACAAAGAGTGAGACACAGCTGAGCAACTGAACAATTTGATAAAAATCTGCATTGGCATCGCTGCAGGTTTAAAGAAACAAAGCTCATGATGGATGCCTTCCAAGGAGATAGTAGACGTTCCTCCTAGTGTGTCTCAAATTGTAATTGTGAAAATGCATCTGTAATCAGTAAGTCTGGGAAGGAGCCTGAGATTGTGTATCATGTAACACGCTCCCAGGTGATACTGATGCTACTGATCCTCTGACAAACATTTGAGCAGCAACGTTCAATGCTGCTATTTTGACAGCATTCATTCTCTGAGGCTTTCACTTTCCAATTCCAAATTCCTAGAGGGGATGTGATTGCTCTAGCCTGGCTCAGACACACCCCTGGATCCATCAACTATACTTAAGGGGTCAGGTCAGGAAATAGCAAAATTACCACTGCTGGTGCGTGACGAGAGCTTACTCTGGGCTGCTGTTGTCTATGCATTTTATACATACGATCTTCTTTAATCTGGAGATCAGCCCTTTGAAGTGAGGGGAGAAAATGGAGGCTTAGAGAAGCCGAGTGACTTTCCCAAGGTCACATGGCTAGCAGGTGTCAGAGCCACGCTTTGAACCCACACTGCCAGGCTCTAGAGCCCCTGAGCTCTGTCCACGTTAAGATTTGGCCTTGGGGGCTGGAGTGCCCTTTGAATGTGAGGAGTAGTTTCCAGAGAAAGAAGACTCACTGTCACCTGAGCAGTTGCTCTCTAGAAGATTCACTACATAGGCACTACCTTAGTGTTTATGAATCACTAGAAACAGACCAGCTAGGTCACTGGTGTTTTATGGCTTCTTCAATAAATAACAAACCCAACTTCAGGAAAAGGGCAGAGGCACTCTGTAGGAGACGAAGTACACAGGCAGCTGATCCCTGAACAACGACTGTGTGCATCCACTTACATGTGGATTTTTTTTTTCAGTAATAAATACTACAATACTACACGACCCATGGTTAAATTTTTGGATACAAAACTGTGGATACGGAGGAACGGCCGAAATGAAGGAACCACATATATGGAGGAAGACCGACTATAATTTAAATGAAGGTTTTCAAACACAGGGAGCTTGCCACCCCTCCTCCCCCGCACGTTGATCAAAGATCACCTGTCAATAGCACCTTAAAGCCCAGTCAGAAGGGATGGTTATTATGCCAGCTCCTTGTTAAAGTGCGAGCCACGGACAAGAAACACAGGCCCGCGCTGGGAACACCTTAGAAATGCAGGCTCCCTGACCCCCAACCCCGTACCTCCTGGATCAGAACTGCATATTAACAAGGTTCCCAGTGATGCATAGGGCTTAGGTTCATCAACAGTACCTGAATTCCACAGGAAACCTGGGACCACGACAGGACTCTCTATTAGCACCCTTGCTTGAAGAAACTACCATGATAAGACTATCCCCAGGGCCAAGGAGCTGCAGACAGGCGTCAGAGGAAGGAGGAAGAGGATTGGCTGACCAGGGGAAGGAGCGTGGAGAGGCCAGGTGCAGCTCGGTGGGTCTAACGCCTTGTGCTTCATATGAGGATCACCTGAGGACTTCTGGCTCACCCTCCGATAGATGGCGCCAGAGATAAAGAAACCTCCTGCCAATGCAGGAGACCTGAGAGACGCGCGTTCAATCTCTGGGTAGTGAAAATCCGCTGGAGAAGGAAATGGCTACCCACTCCAGGATTCTTGGGCTTCCCTGGTGGCTCAGACGGTAAAGAATCCACTTGCAATATGGGAGACCTGGCTTCGATCCCTGGATTGGGAAGATCCCCTGGAGGAGGGCATGGCTACCCACTCCAGTATTCTAGGCCTGGAGAATCCCATGGACAGAGGAGCCTGGTGGGCTGCAGTCCACGGGGTCACAAAAAATCGGACATGGCTGAAGCGACTTAGCACGCACGAGGATTTTTGGTTCACCCTCAGATATTCAGATTTAGTGGGTCCATTGTAGGACTGAAGCATTGGTACCTCTTGGTTTCAAGCTTCCCAGGTGGATGTAGCATACACGGGTCTAGTTGAAGTCGCTGTACAGAAACCCTAGAGGGGGGAGTGCGTGTGGCTTCTGAACAATCACTTTAACTTCAGGTTTGGGAGGAGAGGATGTTAATAAAGCAACATAACCCTTGAATGTGCCTAAGCCTCAGCTGAGAATATCGTGCAAATGCAGAGCCTGGTTCACTAGATTCAGGCTGAACAACATTATTTTCCTACATGTCAGTAGCCTGATCTAAGTGAGGTGTCTTCACTTTAATATCATTACACAGGGTAATTTTGAATCAGAATTTACCCCTCCCTCAGAATCTCTGCTGAGTAGAGATTTTAAAATCAACTAGAGCCTGTCAATCTATAATTTTAAGTTATTTGAACCTCAAAAATATTCTTCAGATGTTGGAGTCCTAACCCCCTCTATATATCTCAGAATGTAACCTTCCTTGGAAATTAGGTCTGTACAGATGCAGGCAAGGTAAGGTGGGGCCTAAACTAACAGAATTGTTGTCTTGTTCAAAATCATGCCCCACTCTTTTGTGCCCCATGGACTGTAGCCCACCAGGCTCCTCTGTCCATGGGATTTCCCAGGCAAGAATACTGGAGTGCGTTTCCTTTCCCAGGGGATCTTCCTGACTCAGGGATGGAACCTGTGTCTCCTACATTAGCAGGCAGGTTCTTTACCACTAAGCCACTTGGGAAGTCCACTGGGATTGGTATCCTTATAAAAAAGGGAAATTTAGACGGTGGGATGTGCACACAAGGAAAATGTCACATAACCATGGAGGCAGGGATCAAGGTGATACTTCTATTACAAGCCAAAGTAAGCCCAAGATTGCCAGCAAACCCCCAGAAGTTAGGTGAGATACATGAGCGAGATTGCCCCTCACGCATCTCAAAAGAAAGCAGACCTGCCCACATCATATCCATAATTTCTGACTCTCTGTTTACAGCAGCTCTGGAAAACGAATACCGTATGGAAACACTATGCAATTATACAACTACATGCTGGACAAGAAGCTGATTTTAGATTCTAAATTCATATTTAAATAAAACATGGTCCCTGATTTCTAAGAGCTCACAGATTAGGTGGGGAGGGGAGTAAACATAAGTATGCATGTGTGCGTGTACATATACACAGACATCAGTAACATGGAAATTAGTGGGTTGTGTGAAGTGTTAGGTATTGCTTTGGGAAGGATCCATTTACCTGGGAGGGATCTAGAAATTTTTCACAAGGTAGGTAGGGTGCGCATTAGGAATTGAAATAGTTGTTCAAGTCATGCAAAAATCCCTTGTTGTGTTATAATGATTCACTCTTACATTATTAAAAACCTAATTCCTCAAATACGACTTAAAGTTCGGGCTGGCCTTGAAATATTTTCCCCTTCTCCATCTGCATGCAGCAACATTATTGGAAGAAATAACTTCTGACAATATATTTAATTTATTGAGCTCCAAGGAGCTGAAATTTGCTAATGTTTCAGCTCCAGGTGGGCAACATGATTACCATTGCTTTTAAAGCACCAATTTCATATGTTCTCAACCATTTCATTACACTGTAAGGGGGAGCAAATAATTGGGGTTCAGACTGTTGTGCCAAGGAAATAATTTATGTCTCCTCGAACTAGAGATCTCAAAATAACAAATAACATTTGTAGGATACACAGCACAGAACACCTAAAGCATTTCCTTTATTTCAACTCCGGCTCGTAGTTTCTTATCCCAAAGCATCTCATTAAGGGCTAAAAAAGGGCTTTGGTAGAGCCAGAGAAAGCTCAAACTGTCCCTTTGCCATTAAGCCTAAGATTTTAAGCCAATTTCCTCTATTTTTTTGTTTTTTGGCCCCTGTTACTCTATTAAAGCCCTTTATTATTCCTGATGTGTGCTCAGGTATGGACATGGCAGGCTTAATCCAGCAGATTCAAAATTCCATTTTGAAATTCTGTTTATTAAAATGTCTGGTTGCCTTGGTAATGGGGCAGGGAGGAGAGTGGTCAGATAAAGGACATTACGGGACATACACACACTAAAACTTTTTTCTCAACTTCAAATTTAATTGGGTATCCTTTACTTTTATTCGGTAACTCTGGCAATTCTACACATAGCACAAGTGAAATTATACCCTGGGGTAGAAAAATGTTAGCCTGCATCCCTTTGTGAATGGGAAGCTAGAAAGGGCAAGTTGTGAGCTTTAGAATTGTTCCAATCTGGGACAGATTTCTGGCTTTATGCTTAGTTATGTGGCCCTGGCAGTGTATATGAGGAGCTCCTCTGGGTTTCCTCTCTCATCTGTAAGATGGGTATATTTAATGCTTGCCTCCTCTGGTGGCAGGATGACGTGTCAGCACAGTGCAATTCAACGTAGTTTAGTACTGAGCCATGTTGGAGCCAGAGGCAAAAGGAATAAGCAGTAATACTGATTCTAACCTTATTTAAAATTTTTATATTTTGTTCATCGTGGATTTTTTTTTTTTGCCTAGGTTTTGATTATTTTGACTTTTAAAAATATTTTGTGGCTTTTCACAAAGACGGTGCTGAAGGTGAAGAAGGAAGCTCCTGTCCCCCTACCAAAGCCACAGCCAAAGCAAAGGCTTTGAAGGCCAAGAGAGCAGTGCTGAAAGGCGTCCTCAGCCACAAAGAAAAAATCCAGGTGTCACCCACCTTCCAGCAGCCCAAAACGCTGCGACTCAGGAGGCAGCCCAAATATCCTAGGAAGAGCACCCCGGGAAGAAACAAACTTGACTGCTATGCCATCATCAAGGTCCCCCTCACCATGAAGAGAACAGAAGACAACACACTGGTATTCATTGTGGAGGTCAAGGCCGACAAGCACCAAATCGAACAGGCTCTGATGAAGCTCTGTGACACTGACATGGCTAAGGTCAACATTCTGATCAGGACTGATGGAGAGAAGAAGGCATGTGTTCGACTGGCTCCTGATGATGACGTTGCCAACAAATCTGGGATCATCCAGGGCTTCCCTGGTGGCTCAGCTGGTGAAGCACCCGCCTGCCAATGCAGGAGATGCAAAAGATGCAGGTTCGATCCCTGGGTACGGAAGACCCCCTGGAGAAGGAAATGGCAACCTGCTCCAGTATTCTTGACTGGAAAATTCCATGGATAAAGGGGCCTGGTGGGCTACAGTCCATGAGGTTGCAAAAAGGTAGATATGACTGAGTGCACATACATGCAAACTGAGTCCATCTGGCTAATTCCAAATATAAAAGTTTTCATAAAATAAAAAAATATTTTTGTGTGTGTGGCCATGCCACTTGGCTTGTTGTGGACTCTTAGTTCTCTGACCAGGGATGGAACTCCAGCCCTTGGCAGTGGAGGCACTGGCCCACCATGGAATCCCCTTGATTATTTTTAGAAGATTGTGTTGAAATATTATTTATCTTTATTTATCTGGGCTTTCTGGTACCCCCTTACATCTTGCACTTGAGCAAGTATTTCACTCACTTTAACCTAATCCCAGCCCTGGTACTCAGTGAATGTTAAATATTATTGATACTTACCATTTTAATTTTGATAAAGTTTACAGTATTATTAAAACTTATTAATAACAACTCCCTTGTATTCCACGTCCTTGCAAGTGTCATATTAGAAACAATAATGACAACAAACAATGATAAGCACTAGCTGTGTCCGAGGCACTGGGAGTTCATGGTTTTACTGAATCCTTTCAATTTCGTGTTGCAATTTTTATTTCTATCTTATTGGAATATGATATTTAAAAAAAATTTTAACTTCCCCAAGAAGACATTGCTAATAAATCAAACTGTCGGGTGTTCGATTTTTTTTTTTTTTTTTCCCTGAAGAGCCTTTAAACCTGGTTTGTACATCCATTTGAATTCAGTGTTGTGAGGTGGCCCCATCAGAAATCTCCTGCCTGCAATAACCCATGCAGGCCTCTAGGTGTCCTCGTTGACCAATTTTGCCAACACCGGGGTTCTAGGCCAGAGGAAACTGTTTTAGGAAAGGTTTTCTCAGGGGTGCCCTTCCAGAAGAGCTTCATTCTGTACATATTGACAGACCGAACCAGGCCTAGCCTGGCAGGTTTCTGATATGAAGAAAGGCTTGTATTGAGCAGGGCCAAGCTCTCTCCACACAGAGGTGTAAGATCTGTCCCTAGCATACCATCCCCAAAAGCTTTTCATACATCTGTCCCACCTGCCCTTGGACTGAGGACTGGCAAGTAGGGCTGCCCAGTGTCCCATATCTATGGGACATGTTCTGTGTGGAATGATTTTGGTTGGTGTCCCTTATTGATTTTTTTATATCAGGATACCCCAAATGTCCTATATGCAGCTTTTTTTTTCCCTCCCCCAATAAATCAGAGCTATTTTACAAATTTAACTGGGCATCCTGCATTTGCTAAATCTGGCCACCCTCCTAACTGGCTTGTTTGCACTCTTATACACATGAAAAGGCAGGTACCAGTCTCTGAGCCAGCAGCAGGCTCAAGCCCAGGGTGAAGCAGCTAGGGCACTCACTCTCAGGCTCTTTAAACTATACCCTGCCTTAGGCCTGGCCTTGCAGGAGGGCTCTGACTGAAAGGTCAGGAAAACATCTTAATCGGTTTGACTTCTTGGGTTAATCTTTATGCAGCCTCCTTCCACAGTGTACACCAGCGGGGCACGAATTCGTAATTTTCAAATGTTCTACTGAATGCATTTGTGAACTGCAATCCAAGCCTGCATGCTTTCTTGATACGTAACTTGAGCAAACTACTCAGTTTCCTCGAGCTTTTGTTTGCGATTAATACTTGCAAACTTGCTCTGAGGATTAAATAAGAGAAAAAAAAAATTCCATATGCTCCCGACAGTACTTGAGACCTATGATGAATTGTTTCAATAGTGTCATTTCAGTGGTTAAACTAAGGCAGTGCAAATCCTCTGAACCCCAACTTTCTACTCTAATCCTTAACATCAGCACCTTTCTTTCAGGGGATAATTTATATTACAAAGCATCTGCTGGGGACTAGATTTTGTGCTGAGCTGTTTATGTGCATTATCTTTTCTGTTTTTCTTGCTACTCAATTTATTGTTTCTTTTGTCTTAAAAGGTATGAAAACTGCCTGGATCGGTCACTTCTTTGAGTCTGGTTTTTTTTTTTTGGTTTTTTTTTCTCATTTTGTACTGGAATGTAGGCGATTAACAATATTGTGATAGTTGAACAGTGAAGGGACTCAGTCATATGTATACGTTTCCATTCTCCCCCAAACGCTCCTCTCATCCAGGCTGCCAAACAACACTGAACAGAGTCGCAGCTTCTGTACAGTAGGTCCTCGTTGGTATGCACGTTATCTTGTTCAGCCCACAAAATACCCTTGTGTGATGTGTCCTAGACAGGAAACTGAGGCCTCGGGGGGTTAGGAAATGACCCTTGATCATACAACCAGAGAGCCGTCGGGTTGGGATTGATTCCAAGCCCGGCAGCGTGTCTCCAGATCTGCCTGACTTCAAAGCCTGCATAAGCACTGCTTTATAGAGATGGTGAAGTTTGCCCAGACAACCACTATCAGCTCCCAGGAAGGCTTCTTTAATGGTAATTGAAGGGCTGCTGAGAATGCCCTTCCCACTTTTGGGGCTGTCAGTCTCCCTAAAGAGGTCTTTCCCACTCTGGCTTTCCAACCTTGGATCTCCTTATGGCACCGTTTTCTCACGAACTTGAGGAGAGGACGATACAAAGAATGGTTTTCCGGGAGAAGTTCTGTTTGTGCTAGGAGGGAGCAGTGTGGTTAGGAGGTCACAAAGCTAGTCTAATTCATAGGACTTTCCAGCCATGTCATGCCTGCAGCTCAGTTGTGTCTGACTCCTTGCAGCCCACCAGGCTCCTTTCTCCATGGGATTTCCCAGGCAAAAATACTGGAGTGGGTTGTCATTTCCTTCTCCAGGGATCTTTCTGATCCAGGGATTGAACCTGCGGCTCCTACACTGACAGGTGGATTTTTTTTTTTTTTTTTTAACCACTGAGCCACTAGGGAAGCCTAGGACTTTCCAGTGCATTCCTTAAATGCCTTTGCTTTCCTCCTCCACCCTTGGTGCAAAGGTAATTCTTGGCCAGCTGGTTGTTAACTAGCCCTTCAATTAGGCATATCCTCAAGCCACACCCTGATCAGAAAGAAGTGTCTGAATTGCACATCCTGAAAACTCACAAACTGCAGACTGCCCTGGACTGTCCTTTGCGCGGTTATTTTCACCATGCTATTCCGATTTGCATCCCTCCCACTGGCCACTCTTTCTCCTCCCCAGGCTGACTCCTCCTGTTCGCTCCTTCTCTTACTTTTTCATTTCTTTTGGCTTCCACTAAATGAAGGTGCTTGGTGAGCAGTCCCTATTTATAATATCACGGCAATAGACAGCAGAAGTTTTGGAGTCAGAAGTAGGTATGAATTTTGGGTTTACAACTTACTTTCTGCGTGGTCAAGCCACCAAGGCCGCGTAATCTTCTTGAATCTCTTTATATCCTTTTCTTTTCTTCTTTTTTTGGCTGTGCTGTGTGGCTTGCAGCATGTGATTAGCTCCTGGACTAGTGATTAAACTTACGCCCTCAGTAGTGAAAGGTCAGAGTTCTGTTAGGGAAACCATTAACTGAAACTGCCCACTCTGGCCAGGCACCATACTAACCACTTGCATGAGTTAGCTTAAACAGGGGGTCCTGGTAAGGAATGCAGAACAAGGTAGCGACAACTAGAAGAATTCGGGAAACCTTGTAAGGAAAGAGGAAGGGGTGGTCCCAAAGTCCTACCAACCTCCCAGAACTACTCTCACTGGAATCCATCTTGCTGACAGGCATGCACGCACACGCAGATGCACGCACACGCAGATGCACGCACACGCAGATGCACGCACACGCAGATGCACGCACGCATGCGTCACCAGGAAGGACCCCGAGTCATGGTAATTGGCCAGAGACAACTGAAACTAACCTGGTTACCTTAAAACTGGAAGCTGCAAGCTACATGGCAGAGCTGTTCTCGGGGGTCTGCTTACCATACTGCTCTCTGCCCCGGGCGCCCACACCCCACCCCCATTAAGTCTCTTGCTTTCTCAGCATGTGTGTCTCCTGGAACAATTCGTTTCCGACTGTCAGACAAGAGCCCACTCTCGGGCCCTGGAAGGGGGTCCCCCTTTCTGCGACATAACCGCTCGACCACCAGGGAGCTCCTTTAAATCCTTTTTCTGGGATAAGACGACTTTTGTCACACAATTGAAGAAAGGATTAAACGAAGTAATGTGTTATAACACTTAGTCCATCGTTGCAACAATGGCAAGAGCTCAAAAAGGACAGCTTTATTACCTGTATTTCTTTAATCCTGGAAAAAATCTGCCTTCCTTTTCTTTGACTTTCTAAAACTGGTTAAGTTTCTCCTAGCTTTTGGGGCCATGGCAAACGCCATAATGCCACTCTCCAAGGCCTAGGAGAGCTTCTTTTCCTTTTTGCTTAACTGGATCTTTTCTTACCAATCCCTAAAATCAGGCTTCAGCATCACTGCTAGAAAGGTCTCATGTCCCACAAAATAAGGTATTATTCACGTCCCCTTTCTTCTCACCACTCTTGGCCCCCATAGGACTAATGATCATTTTAAGCTACTCCAGCCGATCACTTTTGTTTTTCCCTCATTGCACTGTAAGGCTTCAGGAAGACATTGTATTTTCACATCAAAACTTTTGTACTGTACCGAAGAAAGGCATCATTTCAATTCTGAAAGTTCTTAAGGACTGACATTTGAACTTTTGTTCCTAAGAACAGGCTTTAAACTAATAGTTCAAAACAATTCTGTAATCTTTATTGCTTAACATTAAGCTTTTATGAATACAAAGAGGGACCTTGGATACTTTCCTCAAATAGAGAAAAAAATTAAACATTCAGGAAGGTGAGGCAATTTTTTTCAATCCACCTTGTAAAACATACATCTTTATGAGGTAGATAAATATATACTGACCAAAAGTGAGGCCCAACATGTTTTGATGAAAAAAGTAAGTTGTAAAAGTGTACTTGTTATATGATGCTGTTTTTAAAGAAACTACTATAGGCATAGAAAAAAATCTGAACTGATATACAATAAATTAACAATTGTATCTGGTAATGTTGTTATAGGCCATGATGGTGCTTTTGTTATATATTTGCTTCATGTTTGAATTTAAGATTTTTAAGATGACGGTATGATATTTTACAATAAAAACATATCAATTTGATGTGTTGAAAAATTTACCTGTCACTTTTTGGTTATTAATAAACGTATCAAAAATGTTTAGGACATGCTTTTCAAAAAAAGATGAGAGGAAAATCATAGAGCAGACCCACTGTGTCTTCAATTTCTGTATCTTCTTTTCCTAGTTGAGAGCCGAGTTTTATTTTTTTCAAGGTATACCTGCAATTCTGAGCATATCATTTCTTTAACAGGAAAATAAATGATACCTTATTTCCATGTAAAGTACTTGTACAGAAATACTAATATCCCTATATTTCACTTACCACGCCCCTTGCCCCATTGCATGGGATTAAAAGATAACAGAAATATATTCCTGAATGTAAAAGACCTGTTTGCCAGTCTGCAAAACTAGAAAGAATGACTTGTTACAAATAAACAACATTCATAAGATTAGGAAGCCTAAAAATTTGCGATGGTTGTCCTCCATGAGGCAATAAACTACTGTATTTCACCCATTCTAAGACACAGCACTATATCTCACTAAGAAAGAAAAAAAAATTGCTAATTCATCTATAACATGTTAGTAGTCAAAAGATGCACCCTGATTTTGATGAGTAAGTATGAAAAAATGGCCATCTTGGAACCCATAAAATACAGTAATAATATCACTAAAAATCTGCAATCTTCACCAGCCTGATTACTTGCAGTAGAGCAATTTCAATTGCTTTGTGTGAGCCCTGAACATAAATGGAAAGATACATAAACATTTTCAGTAGCACACCTTCAATTTATTGACCTATGTAAAAAAAATAATAGGTCTAAAAAAGTCAGAACAGTAAAAGAATACGCAAAAGGGTATTTCTGTTTCTAGAAGGCTATACAAATATGGAAAAAGGAATAAGTTATTTGTTTGCATGTCTTTTTGTTTTCCAAATATCCCCCCCAAAACTTAATTTTTAATGATACAAATGACTAGGACCAGTTTAACAAATCACCTTTATGTATATATTACATGCTTTGGAATATAGATAGAAAATGTCCCCAAAAAGTTGTTCAGAAACTTCTCTATTCACAATATGAACAAGAAACTTGTATAAAAGAGGGGGAAGGAGCACCTTCTGTGGAATTCTGAAGCAGAGTAAAGATGACGAAAAAGATCCATCTAGAATATGGAAATATTTGCTTAAAAAAAAAAAAACAAAAAAAAACGAAAACTCCAAAACATCCTACAATAAACCATAGCAAATTAGTTCTTCCAAGGAAAGTATGAGGTAGTTTTAGCCTCATAATTAAATCTACTGCAGCTTGGAGGGTTTCGTTTTTGTTTTTAATGAGTAATCTTGCTTTTGTCACTTGGTGACTTAGAACTACCTGGGGAATCCAGACAATATGCTTATTTTTCAAATGTTCACAATTTTAAGGCACATAATTCATAGAAAATGATGTGGGTTTTGTGTCTTTCTTTTTGTTGTTGCTGTTTTCCTTTATATTGTGTTAGGTTCTTTCGGTATCACCTTAAAATACTTTTCCAAACTCTTGCTTATAAAAACTTGCCATAGCAAGTCTGCCATTGCAATGACAGCCATGTTGGAGAGT
Source organism: Bubalus bubalis (assembly GCF_019923935.1). Classification (NCBI taxonomy): domain Eukaryota; kingdom Metazoa; phylum Chordata; class Mammalia; order Artiodactyla; family Bovidae; genus Bubalus; species Bubalus bubalis. The sequence continues at coordinate 32,313,446 of NC_059177.1, read as the reverse complement.
TACCAGCCTGAAGAATATAGCTCATGCCGTTGGCATAGAAAGGAAAAAAGGAACTCAATGATATTGTACCTTAGAAAATTTCCAGGCAGAGTTTGTCAGTTACTCAGTGGGCTGCTTCATTTTCCCCAATCTGCTACCATAGTTATATTACAGGACAATACAGCCGTAAGTCTTTCCAGAACCCATTTTGTGGTGCTTATGAAAACCATCATTCTTGATAACAGCCTAAAAACATTTATACTCATTCAGAACTTCATGAAAATCCAGCTTCTCTTCAAGTAATTTTCCAATACTGTCTGAATTGTTCATGTCTGGGTAGACATAGCATGTAATTCTTCGTCAGCTCACAAATTCAAACTTTCTGATGGTGAGCAGTGACTAAACAGCTTCCAGCTTCCCTTCTCTCATCATCCTGAATTGTGCTCTGAAGTTTCCCCTGTCCTTCTTTACTTTGGGAGACCCTGAATGCACTTTTCACAGTTTTGAGGTCTGCCTTCAACCACTTTTATTCCCTTACAAAGTGCTTGCTCTTGGTAAAGGCCAAGTCCTCCTCGGCAAAGGTTCATACGTGGTCTTGCCCTTGCTCTGTTAGGTGAGCATCTGGACTTGGAAAGGTGAGATGTCATTCAAGGGCTTTGTGCGGCTTAGTGTGTGATTCACTTCTGGGGCCAATGGAGTCCTCCTTTCCACCTCGGATGCCTTCAGGTTTCTAAAGCCTACGGCCTCCCAGGAAGACGAACACATTTTGCAAGGCACACTAGTGTGAGAACGCAGTGCTTGGTCATGGGGCCCACCCGCAGTTCAGACTAATGTTCCAGGCTTGGAGTCCTCGTGCCAGAAGAGCCTCTGCTCACTACTCCCCAGGCTGTCTTCCAGCCGGCTTCCATCTGTACCGTCCAGTTGACCGGTCTCTGGGTACGGTCTATGAAAGGAAACCAGAAAAGTTGCACCTTGGGGTTATTTTTGTTCCCAGAGTACAAAGGTTACTACACTCAAAGAAATTAGTAGAAAACACAGTTAAGAAAACGGTTCAAAACTCCAAAATAAGGCAAGGGATGACTGTGCGCTTTTTTCAATGTCATACCAGAACATGGTCTAACAGGCCCATGCAAGGAGTATATATTTCTCTTGAGAGACAGACTTTTTAAAAAATATATATTTATTTATTCGTCTGGCAGCATCGGGTCTTAGGTGCATCATGCAGGATCCTTCACTGTGGGCATGGACTTTCCAGTTGTGGCATACAGGCTCTAGAGCGTGCGGGCTTCCGTATTTGTGGTAGGTGGGTTTAGCTGCTTCATGGTATGTGGGATCTTAACCCACATCCACTGCATTGCAGAGTGGATTCTTAACCACTGGACTGCCAGGAAACTCCCAAGAGACAGACTTGTCTAACTTTCATTTACCATGGATGAGTACCAAGATTAAGTTACATGTTAACTTGGGGGGGTTCTGTACAGAAGAAATACACAGTAACCCTCTGTCTAGTAAAAAGATTATGGTCATAGTTTTATTGCCCAGTAGGATATTAACTGCTTTTGTGTCAACTGCAGGAATCTTATCTCGGTACTCTCTCTCTTGGTGTGTGAAATTCAGTCTTTTGAATTCTCTGGGAATAGCTTTACCATTCTGTTAGTTCTCTCATGAAGGAGTTAAATAAATCTTTCACATACGCTCATTTTCTGTTTGTGTTAGAGTAGTATTTTCGATTTTTGAAGTGTTTTTGACAGTCACCCTTTAAGCATTCTTCAAATTAAGAGACATATACTAGATGTTTTTCTTGGAAACAAAGGAATATATTTAAAGGGAGGCAAGGGTACCTTGGGACATTTTACATCCCTAGGGTGTATGGGTCAGGTGTAAATTAAAACAGCATCACATAAGATCACGGGCCCATTTGGAAGGTATTAAAGACATCCAAATGAGGGCATCCTGTTACACACACCGTTCCAATAAGCAAAACCTCATTCCTGTAACAGGAGGTTAGAATAGGTTAGATAGTTAGTAGTTTTCTTTTTATTTTAAATCTCAATGTCCTTTAGTACAGGTGAATAAAAAGTCCTTTGGAAAGAGACACTATGCAAAGCCAGGTATTTAGTGGGGTTTTCTTTTTTTTTGGTAACACAAAAACAAAAGCAGATTTCTGTAACTTCCACACCAGTCAGGACAGGCAAAGCTCCTGCTATGCAAGAAGCAACACACGGTCTGGAGGCACTGTACTTACTACAGCAGGCTACACTTAAAAGAGAATTTATAACTGATCTCATTTCTGGAGACACAACCATTCTCCGGGACAGAAGCCCTTGGTTTTGCCTAGTAATAGAGTTTGATAAGGAAGGGGATGGGAAATGGAAAACAGGAAGTGAAAGAAAAAAAATCATTTTAAAACAGTTTGGAGCAGCAGAGCCAAGAATTTGACACATACTAGTAGCATAAGAGACTTCAACATTTCTAACTTTGGAAAGTTTATGCTGCTGACCGTTGTACTATATCATATAAGGAAAAAAATTATTGGTACCAATTTGCAGCTTTCTATCACATTATTAAGCTCTGGACACACTGAGGAAATACATAATACATGCTTCATTTTAAAAAACAAACTCATCTATGACTCAATATTTCAAATCTTTAAGGGCAGATCTAAAGCTTTTATCTTTATCTTGAAACCCAACTTTTCTATTATTTAAAAATTATATTGTCATAAAAAATAGCATGTGATTTTAGAGCAAATTTCTAAAGCTTTATGGAGGATTGTTATTCTACTTGGCTTATTAATAGGTTGAGTTATATTGATCAGACTGTTTCATAATAAAAATAAAATCCTAAACCAACAAATGGGTAGAAATAAGCATTTCCATAACTCTCTGTAATAGGAGGGTAAGTTGGCAAATCTTTCTAAAAAGCAGGGGTTTAAAAAAATATCTTTTCAATTTGATCCATTAAACCAACTTTCTGGAATATATCCTAAGGAAATAATCTGGAATTGAGACAAATATTCGGCTCAAAGATACTCAAAGGCATTACTTATGATTAAAAAAAAAGAAAGGAAATTTAGAAGTCATTTAAAATCAAACTATGGAGAATTGTTAAATAAATACATAAAGTATTTACTGAGTGGAATACCATATTGGTCACATAAAACAATGCTTAAAGAGACTTTTTTTTTAAAGGAATATACATGTTGAGATATTAAGTAAAAAATTGGGGTGTAGAATTTCACATATAGTGAAGAATATAAAATTGTATATATGATATCATTATGACCATATTAAAAATGAATACAGAAAAATGGGGGACATGTGCCAGAAATGTTACTAGCTAATATCTCTAGATGGTGGAATTATGGGTAGATTATGTCCTACTTATTTATTCCTTTATTATTTTCCTAGTTTCTACAATGAGCTCATATTATGTGCACATGTACACACACACACAATAGGGATCTTTAAATAGTTTCTAATTTCCTGTGTATCATGCCCCTTCTGACACCAGACACTGTTATCAGGCCCTCTTGGGCTGGCTGAAGTAGGTGGATGAACTTTGTAAAAATAGATGCTCTCTTAAAATGTTTAACACTTCTTGAGTCCAATGAAAGTGGTGTTTAGGATATTAGAACCGTCTTATGCCCTGAATGGTTTGTTTTATATAGTTTCTAATTCAGTTAACAAAAAGTGAAAGTATGCCAAGAGGAAAATTACTTGCAAATGTATTATACAAAGTGATTAGAACTGAATTGAAAAAATTCAGCTCAAATTTTGGGCCAAAGTCTTCCTGCTCCTCACGCATTTACAAGCATTATTTACAGAACTCCAAGCTATCTGATGTCCTCTGAAGTATATTTTCATTAAAATTCTATTTTGAGCACACCCTTTGTTGAGTTGAGACAATTGGCCTGATATTTTAAGCCAAGAAAAACTTTAGCTAAATATGGAGAAGAAAAACAAGTCTTTTGGGGTTAAATATCTCCAATTTGCTTATAACACTGAATGCTTTAATAAGAAAGTAACCTCAAACTCACCAGTATTCACCTTTAAAAGTTCAGGCCTCCTATGCCTGAAGTAATCTGACTTAAAGAAAGCAAAATTAAACTTTTCTTAAAAGAAAACCAGAAAGTGCTTTACTTCTTATTAGCACCAGGGGTACAGATTCTATTCTGTGAGAAAGTGATTGAGAAAAACAAAAGCTTCAATTTTAACTCCTCCCATGTATGCAAAGAACTGAAAAACATAATCCAGAGTTTGCAACCTTTTTTAAAAATCACATTTTAACAAACTCTCCTTGTCTATTCCCTCTAAATGTTTACAAAGGAGTACCATTACAGACACACGGGACAGCTGGCTGCGTCTGTTGCTTCTTAATGAACACAGGGGCAGACTCAAAAAGGCAGCAAATGTTTGAAATCAAGCCCACCAACTGTCTAGGAGGAATGAACAGCATTTTCTGGCATAGAGAGATTTTTCCCTGCCAGGTTCCAAGAGAGTCTTAAACGGGTATATCAATAATACAGTTTCAAGTACAGCAATTAAAAAGAACCCTTCAGACACAGAACTTAAAGTATAGAATTCTAAGAGGGTCAAATTTGAATGAGCAGGATTAAATATTAACAAACTTCTTCTTAAAGGGCTAGGTATTTTTAGCTTTGTTGGCCATAAGATCTCTGCTGCAACTACTCCCCTCCGCCCTTCTAAGTACAGAAACAGCCATAGGCAACAAGTGAATGAATGAGCATGTCTAGTTTTCCAATAAAACTTTACTTATAAACATAGGTGGCAGCTGATTTTAGACTATAGTCTGCCAACCCTTGAGCTAGATTACTTAGCATTCATAAAATAAAACTGGAGTCCTGAATTCTTTTTTTTTTTCAAATCTTTTTTTTTTAAATTTTATTTCTAAACTTTACATAATTGTATTAGTTTTGCCAAATATCAAAATGAATCCGCCACAGGTATACATGTGTTCCCCCTCCTGAACCCTCCTCCCTCCTCCCTCCCCATTCCATCCCTCTGGGTCGTCCGAGTGCACCAGCCCCAAGCATCCAGTATCATGCATCGAACCTGGACTGGCAACTCGTTTCATACATGATATTTTACATGTTTCAATGCCATTCTCCCTCCTGAATTCTTTAGATCAGGAAAAGGGAAATAAAATTTTTGAGCATTGCTCTCTTACCTGCCTGGAGAGGGTAAAGGATTATAGACGTTGCTATAGCAGCTGGTGTAGGAAGAATGTGCCGGGATCTCGTATTCGGATAGCCCTAAGGTTATCTGGGTCCTCCAGTTCCCAGAAGCATTTGTGGAAGACACTAGAAATAAAAATGAAAAGAGACAAAATTAGTGGGACTATTCAAAGTGAGAACTGTTTGGGTCATTCAGATGCATGTTATAATCAGCTGCGTGCAAAGTCAATCTTAAAAACCAGTGTTTGGAATCAAGAGAGTTGCTATTCCAATTTGGTCATTTACTGGCCATGTGACCTTGGGCAAACAGTTTATCCTCTTTAAGCCTCAGTTTCTTCATCTGTAAAGTGGGGACAATATAAATATATTCTGTACAGGGACAATATCAAGATTAAATAAGCTAGTTAGTGCAAATATTTAGCACTGTGCCTAGCAATAAATGATAGCTATTATTATTATAAATGTGAGTAAAGATACACTATAAAAAATAACCCAAAAGACAAGCCAGAAAAACCAATTTTCATATACTAAAAGAATCTTCCCAGTCTCCCAGTAAGGCTATGGTGGCTGGATAGCTTGATAGGCTTCAATTGTAAAGGTAAGACGACAAGTCTTACCTTGTCAATTCTATACATTGTCAATTCTATACGCTGACTTCTTGAAACTCGTGGGTTCTTCACCCAAAGGCGGTATCGACCACCAGTAGGATCAAGGCACGTTTTTGCCTTTTAAAAAAAGTTTGGGATTGAGGTAGGGGGAAGGTAAATAGTATAGGAAAGATTTTTCAGGAAGAAGAGATTTAGTTCTTCTGAGGAACTAATCTAGAACAAGACAAGGATCTAAATAAAAAGGAATGAAATAATGCCATTTGCAGCAACATGGATACAACCAGAGATTATCATACTAAGTGAAATCACAAGACAAATATCATATGATATCACTTATATGTGGAATCTAAAAAATAATACAAATGAACTTACTTATAAAATAAACACACTCACAGACAGAGAAGACAAACTTATGGTTACCAAGGGTGAATGGTGGGGGTGAGGGATAAAATAGGAATCTGGGAATAACATATATATACTACTGTGTATAAAATAGATAAACAACAAAGACTTATTATATATATACAGCACAGGGAACTATATTCAATATTAGACAATAACCTATATAGGAAAAGCATCTGAATATATATATACATATACTTAAGCATAAATACACATATGCATATATGACTAAATAACATTGCTAAACGCCTAAAACTAACACGACACTGTAAATCGACTATACTTCAATTAAAATTTTTTTCTTTAAAAATGGTAAAAAACAAAATAAAAAAATAAAGCAAGGGCATAATATGGGAGCAAAACCCAGTGAATGCCCCATTGCTGGGCATTTGCTGTCCTGTCTCAATACTTTGGCCAACTGATGCAAACAGCAGACTCATTGGAAAAGACCCTGATGCTGGGTAAGATTAAAGGCAGAAGGAGAAGAGGGCGATAGACTATGAGAAGGTTGGATGGTATCACCGATTCAATGGACCTGAACTTGGGCAAACTCCAGGATATCGTGAGGCACAGGGAATCCTGGTGTGCTGCAGTCCATGGGTTTGCAAAGAGTTGGACACAACTTGGCAACTGAACAACAACTCTAAAATGAGCCCTGTTCCATGCCTCTGTGCACAATGCCATGCACGTCACCCAAGACTCAAAAGCCCCACCCTGCTCCTGGAGCCTTCCAGCTCTCCTCTGATTCCTGTTCCTGGTGGCCAACCTCCTCCTCTCTTTTATAACCACAAAGCACATGTGATAAGTGTGAGACTAACACATTTCAAAACTCATCCGCAGTCCTGGATGCCACAAGGATTTGACTCAGGATGTAAAAGTCCCACTTCCAGGAAGGTTTCATAACTCTAAGTCAGGCGGTGAGGCGTGGTGGTTGGGATATCAGAGCAGTAATAGAATTCCTATGGGCAGGGTCATTTAAGCACTCTAAGCCAGAAGTGCTTCATCTGTAAGATTAGGGTAATAATAATAAACATAGCAACAGCACTCATTACACAGAATTGTTGCATACACACTTAGTGGCAGAGTATACATAAAGTGCTGAGCAGGCCGGGTGGCACAGCAGTAAGTCGCCAATAAATGGTGGCTGTCCTGACTACTAAAACTGAGTCAACCCAGAGAGCCTTTAGGTGGCTAGAAGGGATTACAAAACCCCTGACTGATTCGGCCAATTCATCAGAAACTTTTCTCTCCATGAGAATGATGCGTGCTTGTTGAAACATACTTCCGCAGCTATAAAATGTAGACAGGAATGAGGAAAATTCCAAAAGGCAATTCTGAGAGCACTGATTCCATCCCCCTAATTCCTTAAAAACGTGATGCCTTTTGGCCCATGGGGCCAAAATTGAGCTGCATATCAGAAAGGCTCACACCAGGAAGTGTTATCTCCATTCTCACCTTTGCCCCAGTCCTGAGCCAAATGCCAGGAATGTTGAAATTTCTGAGTTACACCTGCTTCTTCCTGGCCTCGATGGTTGAAGAGATGATGGGGTAGATTTACCCCAGCCCTGTGCCCTGATGACCATCCACATGCGTCTCAGCCCTCATTCTTTAGTTTTTGCAAGTTTCTCATGTCACACTCTGAACCTGAAGGGCAAGAAAGGCCTTCTCTACATCAGAGCCACAAATAAGAAGTAAGTACAGGAGGCTTTTCACGTTAGATGTAATAAGCAGGAAAGTCCAAAGTCTCGCACAAATAGCAGAACACTAGAACCCAAACAGAAATCTCCATGGAAATGCCTCTTGTCAACAACATTAGGAAACTTTTAAAGGAACAGTTTTCACTGATGATCACACAGTGATGCAAGAATCCCTGAGCTATGTCTCACTAAGGTGTCATGCTTGAGAGCGGGGCAAGACGCACGATCTGAGTTTTTTTCACACAGTTCCTGTTTCTTAGAGCTTTAACACTGCTTAACACTCATACATTTCTCTGGTTGCTAACTAAACCATGAACTCATCCAGGCCAGGAAAAGGCTCTAAACCGGCTCCTCAGCATCTTGGACATGCCTGCTCGTTTGCTGAAGAAGTGAAATGCTCAACAGCCTCTCCTTTTAGGCCCCCATTTCTTTCCTTAAAGTACCTAGCACAGCTGGAGGTTTGCAGGTAAGTCCTCCAGCAGTAATAGTGGAGGTAGGGACCAAAGTCAACGCATGGAGAGAATGCCTTTAATCAAAATGATCTTCGAAAGTCCCTTGGATCAGCCATAAAGTGGAGTATCTATGATTACTGAATTGAGTCAAGACCTGCACAATACTTAGAACAGTGCCAGGAACAGTGCTTAGTAAATGCCAGCTCCAGTGAGGTTTAGAAGTCTCATGCATGGACCGGAGCATTCAGAATGAACTGCCTTTTAGGTGATCCAGTTCCTCATGGTGATCAAGAAAGGATGTATAATCCTGATGGTTTTCTGCTTACCTAAAGGGTTTATGCTATTCTTTTAATATATCAAATCTCTATGCCATAAATATATTTATTGAAGGAAAGTTAATTTACAATGTTGTGTTAGTTTCAGGTGTATAGCCCAGAAATTTAGTGCACACATACACACACACACACATTGGGCTTCCCTGGTGGCTCAGACAGTAAAAAATGCAGGAGACCCGGCTTCAATCCCTGGGTTGGGCAGATCCCCTGGAGAAGGGAATGGCAACCCACTCCAGGATTCTTGCCTGGAGCATTGCATAGACAGTGTAGCCTGGGAAGCTAGTCCATGGGGTGGCAAAGTCAGACCTGACTGAGCAACTAACACTTTCACTTTTCATATATATTTATTATTAGTGTTGTTATTTCTTTCTCAGAATCTTTTCCCTTACAGGTTATTAATTAAATACGGAGCTGTGTTCCCTCTGCTATCCAGTAGGCCCTTGTTGGTTGTCTATTTTATATATAGCAGCGTGTATTTGATAATCCCAATGCCCAGAACACTTTAGAGGGATGTGCCTGTCAGTGGAAGACCCAGAAAAGATAAAAATACACGAAAGCCCCCAACTCAGGGAAGGTTTGTTAGACTTGAATCTGCCTCTCCACCCAACGGCTACCGCTTGTTTGACCTTGGGTCCTGCTCTCATGCACCCTTGAGGAGGGTGGTCTGGGGTGGGTGTGGGGCAGGAACAGGGGCACATGAGGAAGATGCAATCTGGGTACCACTCTTACCTGAGGAGTAGGAAGACGCACGGCTGCTGGGAGAACAGGGGACCTGCAGCCCGGCAAAGCCCAGGCTTCTCTGCGAGCCCCTGTCTGAGTCAAAGCTAGTCTGTGCGCTGTGGGCCTGCTCCTTCTGCCCAGAGGCCCGCTGGTACCAGCCTCGCAGGTGCTCTGCCACTAAGGCCTTGTGGATGTTTTTGGTGATGTGCTCTGACTTGGCGGCAGCCTTCCGCGGCAGCCGGAGTGTGGCGTACGGATTATGGGGCACCCGGTCGACCTCGTCCTCGTGAAAGGACCTGCTGCAGTCCCTTGGGCGGTCGTATCCATAGTGGGCAGACGACCGGTAGGAAGGATTCACACTGTACTGTCCCTCCGTGTCGTTCTCGTAGACGTAGCCGCCGGCGTAATAGAGGTCACACTCCGCGTAGGGCGTGTACCCGGCAATGTAGCAGCTGGAAGAAGGCTGCTCCTGACTCTTGGGGTAGACGCCATTCCTCAGACTATCCTTGTGTGCTAGGTTGGGCATGCTTCCCGAATTGGAAGTCGAGGCGTTCTGTTTCTTGGACCTTCTGCGACCCCGGGAGCGAGTGTCCAGCGTCTGGGTGGTGTAATAGGGGCCGGCCACGGGCGTGGTGCAGTAATACTCGGTGCTCGACTGGCTGGTGTAGGAAGATCCATCATCCAGGACTTCAGTGCTGCTGCTTCTTTGGGATTTGGAGAGGGAGAAAAATGGCTTTTCGTGGTCCATCTCCGAGAGCAGGTGAGACTGAGACTCGAGGCTTCCACTCCGCTGGCGGCAGTGCTGAGATGAAGGCTCGGGTCTGAAAGAGGAGAGAGAGGCAAGCTTGCTGAGGACAAAGAAGGAAAGGAGGACTGACATCATGTCGAATGAGTTGATAGCTCTTGAACTGCAATAGGATTTTTTTAGGTTTCCAAAGCTGACCCACAACAGAATTCACTGGGTTCACATGGTCAAAATGAGAAAAGAAATACGTTCTGTCAATTGGGCAGTCCATAGAAAATAGAGAGGCTAAACTGATGATGGACAACCTGTATCAAAGCCTAAGAAAAACCCATATGTCTTTGGAGGGTCCTTTTTCCCAACAGGATAGCAGGGTACACAGACTAGGGTGAAGGCAGCATTCATGGGGTTCAGTTCAGTTCAGTTCAGTCGCTCAGGTGTGTCCGACTCTTTGCGACCCCGTGAACCGCAGCACGCCAGGCCTCCCTGTCCATCACCAACTCCCGGAGTCCACCCAGACCCATGTCCATCAAGTCGATGATGGGGATTGGGGGGACCAGGCTACTGGAGATCTCTGGGTTAACTCATGGCTCCGTCACTTCCCAGCTATATGAACATGGACAAGATATTTAACTAATCTCCCTCTCTTTAATATAAAAGGAGGACAAAAACAGTACCTAATATCTCCAATCAGACTTCTTATGGGGACTAAATAATATAGGACATATAAAACAGCACAGCCTTCAAGTAAACACTTCAAAATGTCACTCTTGTCATTATCTTCGTCCACACCACTGAATAACAGAGAGTAATGTCTGGTTGGAAGAATTAAGGCACAAAACATCCAATATCTACCCAAGCAAAATATATTTTCAAGAACATTTTCTTGGCTGATATATTTGAACTGCTAAGTGCATAGAAAATGTAGAGCCATAAAGTCCTCTTGCAGAAAGTGATTAAAAACACAGCAAAGTGAAACAAAATCTTAGAGCAAAAGTCAATGGAGACAAAGCCACTAGAATAAAGCTCTCTTACTCCAAATGGCTGCTACTGTAGGCATTCCGGGTGAGAACAGGGGTGGTGGGCATGCTCCGTCCTCCCTGGGGCCGTCTCTCCAGAGTTTTGTAAGGACTGCTGTGTGTGGACAGCATTTCTCTGTGATGGGAAGAAAGAAATCAGAAAATGATGAGCCTCCCAACATTTCTGGCAAATTTGTAATAAGCTGCTTAGAAACTTACTGGAAGGGGAGAGATAAATTAGGATTTTGGTAATAACAGATATACATCACTATATATAAAACAGATAATCAACAAGGACCTACTGTATAGCACAGGGAACTCTACTCAATATTCTGCAATAACCTATATGGGGAAAGAATCTGAGAAAGAATAGATACATGTGTGAAAAGTGAAAAAGCGTTAAGTCACCACTCATGTCTCACTCTCTGCAACCCCATGAACTGTAGCTCGCCAGGCTTCTCTGTCCATGGGATTTCCCAGGCAAGAATACTGGAGTGGGTTGCCATTTCCTTATCCAGGGGATCTTCCCGACCCAGGGATTGGATCCATGTCTCTGGCGTCTCCTGCACTGCAGGCAGATTCTTTACCATCTGAGCCACCAGGGAAACCCCAGATATATGTATATGTATAACTAAATCACTTTATTGTATACTTATTGTATACTTATATATTGAAACTAATACAACATTGTTAATCAGCTATACCCCAACATAAAATAAAATAGATACCCAACAAGGACCTACTATATAGCACAAGGAACTATACTCAATATTTTGTAAGAACCTATAAGGGGAAAGAATCTAAAATATATATATATGAATAACTGCTAATAATTGTATATATAATTATATATATGTATAACTGAATCACTGTGCTATATGCCTGAAACAAACACAACAGTGTAAATCAACTATACTCCAGTTAAAAAAAAAAAAAGAAAGAAAGAAACAGGAAGCTGAAGGAAGGGGAACATAAAGAGATAATTGGGAAAATTGTCTTTGTGGTTTAGTATCCAGGTGCATCTTAGATGAGTCTTAGGGGAAGCACAAGTGATCTGACTCTGAGTCATAAACATGAAGGAAAAAAACGAAAAGACTTTTGAAAAAGAGTGTACTCAATAAAATAGATTGAAAGCAAGGAGAGCAGGGGTAGCAAGTCCTTTTTCTGTAAAAAGTCTCATAGGAAGTATTTTTGGTTTTGCAGGCTATCCCAATGATTCAGCTCTGCCCCTGAAGTAAGATAGCCGTGTAGACAATATGTATGTGACTGGAGGTGGTTGTGTGCCAATCAGATTTGACTGTGGATACTGAAATTCAACTTTCATATAATTTTTATGTTACAAGATTGTCACAAAAAATATTAGTTTTTTATTTTCCTTCCAATTATTCAAAATTCTAAAAACCATGCTTAGCTCATGGGAGATAACAAAAATAGGTCACAGGCTGAATGTGGCCAGTAGACAGTCATTCACAGCATGCTTAAATTGCTTTGTCCACTTCCCAGCACAGTGAGAACACAATTTGAAATTATTTTAATTAGAAACAACTTCGATTACACTTCACTTACTACAAAAGCATGGCAAAAAAGTTAAAAAAAAATTACTGTGTTTATACCTTTAAAAACAAAAAATTAGATCTTACTATAAATTCTCTTTCAAAACCCACTTAAGGAAAAAACACAACTTGATCTAACATTTTATGTTGCTTAATATTCATTCACATTGTTATTTTAATGAGTGTACAGCATTCCATCATAAATACTGACCGTAATTTACTTAATCCACTAGTTGAGCATTTGGGCTGTTTTTATTTGTCATTAGAGTAAACAATGCTGTGAGATAAGGATCCTGTAGTTAATTCAAGAGGAAAAATTCCTAGAAGTGAAATTGCTGGATGAAAGAGCAAACACATCTATAGGGTGAAGCTATAGGGAATGGAGGCATAATAATTTTTTAAGATAATGATTTTCCCAGTTATGATTCCTTTTGCTGAAACAGGTTTGTTTTCCCTGATATAATAAACATACCTGCCCAGTGCTATCTGACAGGACTTTCTTTGGTGATGGACATGAGCTCTATCTGTGCTGCCCAGCATCACAGACATCAGCCATATGCCTATTAGGACTTGAAATGCAACCGGTAGAACTGAAGAGCTGAATTTTAAATTTTATTTGCTTTTAATTGAACTGGACACCACAGCTCTAGACACCTGGATCTCTATTGTTTAAGGCAACAGTTCTTAAATGCTAATCTACAAATTGGGGCTAATATGAAATAAAGATTTTCACTGGTCTTTGACAGATCAGAAACATAACAAAATGTTGGTTCTCTTTTCATAAATGAAAAATCATTTCATCTAAATAATCCTCTTTTATTTTGAGACTAATTTCCATCTTTCCTGAGATGCAATAAAACATGTTGGCTAAAATCACATCATAGGCTTTGCAGTCAGGCTATGTCGGTTTAAATCCCAATTCTGACAGTTACTAATTGATGAACCCAACAAGTGATTCATGCTTTCTGGTCCTCAGTGTACTTATCTATAAATGCTAAGGATGGTAGTAATACAATGAGCATTTTCTTACGACTAAATTTGTTATTATATATTAAACACTTGGAACAGTGTCTGGCACATACTAAGTGCTCAACAAATGTTCATCTTATTATTACTACAACAATGACTGTATTTTGGATATGTGTCATATTTTCATGAAATCACAGTGCTACCTGTGTGAACATACTAATTAGGCAAAGTAAAAAGCTGGTAATCCTATCTTGGACCCAATTTAAAAAAACAAACAAAAAACCTAGTAGTGATCCATGCAGCCAAATTCTGGGAATCACTGGTCTTTCATCTTTTAAAAAGTTATTGTCCCAAAAATATTTACTTAAGACACCTGAGAAGAAGTTACAGATTAAAAATGTACTCAAGTCCCATTTTCCTTTGAAAGATTAGAAGTCAGTTCTATTGCCTAGTAGAGTTGTATTAAATGTTCCTGAGACTTTGGGTGATGAAACAGAACTTTGACACTATATCCAAATTCAGATTTATAGTTAATGCCTCTATTATTTAATACAAACCAAATAGACTTTAAGGAAACAAGCAAATATTTTTTAAAAGACCTCTTTAAAGACACTTCCACTTGCTGCCAACAACAAATAACTGGGTTAGATTCTACGCTTGATTTTATAAGATAACCCCTTCTGAAAGAATAAACAGGATAACACAAAAATAGGTTGACTGTTTTGGAGCAAAGATCTTACAGTGGTGAGGCAGTCACCTCTTTGATGATCTGTCTTCTTACCTGGACTGTCTGGTATCCACAAACTGTTCATTGATGGATGACTTTCTGAAATGGATTCTCTCAATACCGAGAGACTTGGGAGGAAGAATTCGTGGAGAATGAGGTACTGAACTTGATCGCTGCCCAGCAAGAGTGAAGGTATCATTGGCTACAATAAGTGAATGAATGAATAACTAGATAAATAAAAAAGTAAACAAATGCCTTGCCAACACCTCCCTCCCCCCAATAAAGTGGAAGATCTGTCTGGTGAGTAAAATGTTCTTCCAAAGAAGGTAATTTTTTAAAGTGCGTAAGTTCCAGGAAATGTATTTTTATATTTTACACAATAGAAAACAGAAATTACTGAATGTTTTTGTGGGGACGGACCCAACTTCTGTCAACTCAATAGGAGCCACTTTGAGCACATGAATCTCTCAGGTATAATGGGTGATGCTTTACAAGAGTTATACCACAGAAAAATCTCAGTGTATAAAGGGCCAAGAGGAAGTTGGCCTGTAAAGTTGGACTGGATCAGTTTTGCCCAGCTTTACTTTTAACATTCTTAGGCCTCCCTGGCTGACCAAAGACTCATCCTATCACTGACAGGGATGAAACTGATTTATGATGAGTCATTAGGGACTTGTTAATGTCTCTCACTGATATTTGTATTTTCAAAGAGGAGCGGCAAGCATGATCAAACCTCAGCTAAAAGGAAGAGTTCTGAAATGGAAGACTTTCACAAACCATTCCGTTTGGAAGAAGATAAATCAGTAGGGTTTATTGGCTTCCTGAATTCTTTAAGTCACATCAAACAGATAGCCAGCTCCCCTGCTTAAGCACAAGGAAGGGATTATAAGGAAATATTCTACCGCTTGATATGAAATCCATTCCATCATGAAATGTGCTGAACATGGGTCCTTACAATAGATAAGGTCTATTTCTAGGAAACTGACACAGTAACATGTAACACAATTTCTAAAATATGTGCTTCTAAGGAAAATAAACTCCCACTTATCCAGAATAAGTAGACAGTGAAAAATCAAAGTTTCCATTATTTCCTGGTAGTGTAGCCTGTACAACACTCATTTCCTGGTTTTGTTATCAGACACCAAATACATAAGATGTCACCACTGGACAAAGCGGGGTGAATGACTCTTTATTACTTTGCAACTGCCTGTGAATCTATAGCTACTTCAAAAGCTAAAAAAATAAATCCTGCAGAACCTTACAAATCCTTATCAAGATACCTATTTACTCATGTTATGGTACTTTGATTCACTGAAGTCATGTGATTTGTACGGTACTATATTTAACGCTGAGCTAACCTGTGTAAAGGAAGGCCTGGGTTCGATCCCTGGGTTGGGAAGATGCCCTGGAAGAGGGGATGGCAATCCCCTCCAGTGTCTTGCATGGAGAATACCCACGGACAGAGGAGCCTGGTGGGCTATGGTCCATGGGGTTGCAAAGAGTCAGACACGACTGAGCAACTAAGCACAGCACAGCCCAACCTGTGTAAAAGCTAATATTAACCCCTTTCCCAACCATTCTTCATAAATGTAAGCTAGTTGATTCTACTTTTCCCAAAAGAGTAATAAATAGGCTTTCCTACTCAAAACCTTTCTTAGTATTTCAGAATATGTAACATTTTATATTGAAAAGGGAGAGCTACTTACGATCATCATAGGTGGTAGTGTCAGACAAGGAGCTACTTTCTGATGGGATGATGTCTTCTGTGAACAAAATAAACTATCTTTAGTACAACGGTGCCTTTGGACACCCCTAATGGTTCAATAAAACAATTCTCAATGGAGTGCATCTTATTTTTACTTAGATAAATGCAACTAGTTACAGTGCATTAGCAGTAATTAACTGTTGTGAGAATGGACTCATTGACCACTTAAGACATAAACATCTTCCCTACTATACAAATATTACACTGGATTATTTTTTACAATGGAACAGACTTGAGAACCTTCCTTTGAGAATCTACTGCACTGTTAGGTTAACTTATTTTTTGAGCTCTCTCCTGAAGAGAAGGGCTTTTTCTTGATAGAGTGAGGGCATTTGTGGTACAGAAGCTTCTGAATCAGACTAGGGTTTCCTAACAGTGGGTGGTACTACTGACATCCTCAACTGAATGATTCTTTGTTGGGGGGTGCTGTCCTTTGCACTGTAGGCTCTCTAGCCTCTACTACTGGATATCAGTACCCTCCCCACCCTCAGTTTTGACAATCAAACACGCCTGCAGACATTTCCCAGGGATGCAAAATTGCTGCTGGTTGAGAACCACTGAAATAAACAGACCTGGATTCAAAGCTTGGTGTTGTCACTTATTGGCTGGGAGACCCTGGGCAAATTACTTAATCTCTCCAAGCATCATTTGGCTCAACTCTAAAATAGGGATGAGAATAGTACCTCGTGTTTAGTGCTTTGGTGGGCATTCGATGACATAATAGATGTAAAGCCCTTGGCCTTGCTCCCGGTACAAGACAAATGCTCAATAAATATTAACTATACTTATTACTTTGGTTACCTACATACAGCATTCTAGTGAAAGAAGTCTGGTGGTTGGAAATGTCCATAAAAATGTGATTATTACTGGTGCTTGTCAAATGTTACAAAACGGGTTTAGCAAAAAGTGACATCTCACCTTGCTGTACAGCAAAAACTGACACAACATTATAAAACAACTATACTCCAATAAATTTTTTTTAAAAAGTGACATCTTTGATGTGCTGATGTGCTTTGGCAAATCTTTCCATATTCAGTTGTCAAGGATGGGCAAGGTTACAGGCAAATGTGACACCTCAGTGTAAGCTTCGAAGCCATTATGAAGTGAACCTCCCCATCCAATCTAAAATTGATCTCTATCAGAGCCAAGATGACTGTCTCTTAATGGGACACATGGTAGAGCTTGAAGGCGAGATGCCAGTATAGTCAGCTGTCAGGCAGGCTTTAAAAATAATCCAGCCGATATATACTCAACCACTGGCATCAATGCTGCCTAAATGTCAGTTACTGTAAAGGATAACACTTGAATCTTACACAGTTGGAGATGAATGGGCCACAACAAATGGCTATCAAAGTTAAGTGACCTGCTCACTACCCATCTCCTATAGGTCCAGAAGGTGGCCACCAACGAGGCCAACTGGATTTTGCATTGAGTCAAAACCATCCTAAATCCCCCAGCTGTAGTTGACGAACACGTGTGTGTTGATGTCCATGCATTCACTTACCAAAAAGCTATATCTCTGCTTTTCAAATCATATGCCCTGAAGCTCAGTATACTTTAAACCTCATTACCATATTTTGTCAAATCTAAGATGTATAATTAGTTGATATTCCAGTAAAAAAAGAAAAAGTACTGATCATAACTGTAATGCCTCATCTAGTATAAGAATTATCCCAATTTCACAGATGCTTAAATGGGGGAGAGGGTGGAAAGTCTTGGAATCAAAAGAAATAATCATATTTCAACCAATGATCAATTCTAAAAATTATTCTAATAAACATGGAAGACCTGTTGGACTTGAAATCCACCTAAATGAGACTTTTCAGTTTAATTTTTTTCTGAATATTAGTTTTAGATACATGATATTGAGAATTTTGAAAATACTAAAGAGAATTAAGAAGAAAATTGACATGAAATTCTACAACTATTAATATTTTTGAACTCTTGCCCAACCAGTCTCTATGTGTACATATTTATACAATGTCAGGACTATGTTCTGGCTACAATTTTGTATTCTGCCTTCTGCATTTCATAATACAACAGGAGCATATGTCCATAAATAGCCTCTATGCTGCTGCTAAGTTACTTCAGTCATGTCCGACTCTGTGAGACCCCATAGATGGCAGCCCACCAGGCTCCCCCGTCCCTGGTATTCTCCAGGCAAGAACACTGGTGTGGGTTGCCATTTCCTTCTCCAATGCATGAAAGTGAAAGTGAAGTCACTCAGTTGTGTCTGACCCTCAGCGACCCCATGGACTGCAGCCTTCCAGGCCCCTCCGTCAACGGGATTTTCCAGGCAAGAATACTGGATTGAGGTGCCATTTCCTTCTCCGAAATAGCCTCTATAAATAACCGTAATTGTAAGAGTTCTTTTCTATCCACATATATTGGATAGGTCCTTAGAAAATATATATGGTCTGCTGCATTAAAAATCTCTGAGAAACTATTATGTAGGGCCCAGCTGTCTGAATACACTGTGTTTTCAAATATATTTCTTGCAATGACATCAGGCCAGTTAGAGGTGAATCTCTCTTATTGGGAACTAATATTGCTGTGTAAAGCTCTTTCATCCTGAAAATTAAAGCAATGCAATAGTATAGTTTTACAACAGTGAGAAGGTCACAGAAAACCACGTTAACATACTTGTAAGAATGAAATTCCGAATCATTTTTATCCTAAGAAACTTAAGGATCAATCCATTCTTTTCTCTCTCATCAAATGAACTGGTTTGGAAACGGTACATTCCATCAAGAGGACTGACTTAGGTGACTCAAAAAAACCTCACTAGTTACTAACCTGGTAAGATAACTGTTGCTTTCTGGCTGGGTTTCTTTCCACATCTAATGCGATACTCATTTATAGCATTTTCAATCTCCTGAAGCTTTTTCACTGCATCCGTGTAATCTTGCTTTCGTTTTTTCTTCACGGTTTTGCAAAGGTCGGGCTCATTGGCAAGCTTCTTCGCAGCCTCAACCAGCTTTTGCTGTATTAGGAAATTGCTCTCCAGTTCTTGCAAAGCAGGATCCTGCATTCACATGATAATATTGCTTTATTTTTATGGACATACACGGTCACTCTCATATGTCCTGGATAATAAAATTTCTCTTTCTCACGCATTCTCACATCAGATGCTCTTTGTGAATGAAATCTTCCTAAGTTTTACTGCTTAGGTATTCTCAAACATTTTCCTAGAAGATAAGACCTCCCTCCATTTACTTTAATAGTCCAATTCTTTTTCCTTTTCAAAGAAGGGAATTGACCTTTCATTCATTCAACTGGTTAGCTGAAGATCATATTTTTCAAGAAGGGATCCTTCACCCAAGATTCATAGCCAGAGAATGTTATAGTCATATGCACAGCTTCAGAAACAGATAAACCGAGATTCCATTCTTTCTGGGTAATTCCTGGTTGCATGGCCCTGGACATATTACTTAATGCTTTAATGCTTCAGTGTTTTTACTTGTAAAATGGGTGTAACATCCACCTTATGAAACTATGGCGAAGATGAAAGGAAACAATGTATGTGCATTGCTTAGCTCAGAGCTGGGTATACACTGAAACTTAATAAACAGCAATGCTAACTGTATTATGAATGGAAACCACTACTATTTTCTAAAGCCAAGATGGCAAAATTTCTACAAGAAACATGAATAGGGTCATAGTGTCTGATGACATACAAATAGGAAAGTATCATCTATATTGGCTAACAAATCTTTTAACTTTATTATACCTAAAGTGTTATACGTGTGTTATCTCACTGAATACTCCTTGCATTTCTCAGATGGAAGAACAATCATTACCTCCGTTTTATTGATGAGAAAACCAGAGAATTGAGACTTCAGAGAGATCAATGATTTGCCAAGGGCTACTTGGTTTTAAGTGGGAGACTCTAGTGCCGAATTATTAATTCTTAAAATAATGTTTCTCAATTTAGAAATACTTAAGAGTTCATTTAATACTCTGTTTGGAGGAGTAAAGTCATGAGAACTCAACTTTAAACTGTGCATGAAGGAAGGAATTCAACTTGGTCTCCATGATCACCTTTAGCTGGTGAGATAAACATGTACAGCAGTAACTCAAAAACTAAAGGAATAAGTCAGCTACATTCAACTGACAGCTTTTCTGCCTCACTGTTGACAGAAGTGCTCAGAACGGGTGGGTGCCCATACCTCTTCACTTGGCAGCAAGTTGTCATCTAATTTGAACGCGGTACCTATACGCCTTCTGACCTGAGGAGGTTTCTCACCTACATTCAGAGGATACTCCTTGGGCATTTTGCCTGTGAGCTCCTATAAAACAGGACAGAACCGAGAGGGAGATTACTGACCCTGGCTGGAACTGTCAAACACAATTTGAAATGTTCCCCAAAGCAGAAGACACTCACAGCCTCCCGCAAACAGATCTTCTTAAGCTCTTCAACTTTCTTCAGGAGCTTTTCTTGCAACAGTTTTTCCTTCTTCTTGAGTTCAAGGATCTTCTCTCTCTTTTGCTCCTCACTGACTTCTGAGTCTTGAGAACCTGGAGGTATGGGGGGTGGGGAGGGAGGGCAGGGAAGGTTTATACAGGCATGTTTCCTTCCTTTTCAGAGGACAAAGGATTTTTAAGCCAAACCTGCTATTTAATAATAGTTTCTTTCTTTTCTCCTTGTTTCTGAACATAATAAAAGGAAACTGGAGAACATTTTCTCATGCTTCTGGGCATCTAACAGAACCTGGTAATAATATATGCCTTTTGTATTTCGGTTCAGTCATTTGGGAAGCAATGATAAAATGTTTAATGTTTCAGACACACTCAATGAAAAATTTCATTTTTCTGAGCAGGAGAGAAGGTAAGATGTTCCTGGAGATAGTTGTTTGGAATGTTCTTTTGGAAAGTAAGCAAGGCAAGGGGATATTCTGTGTTTCAGATTCACAAGCTGACAATGGGATTTAGATGAGAATATTTTTAGTGAATTATGTATACTTAGTGATACTCTCATATAAATGTCTGCAGAGTAAGGGTTTAGGAGCAAAAATCACTTTGGGGGTGAGATGGAGTTCAAGGGTTGTAATCATGGTTGATTTTATGTTAAATGGAAAATTAGATGACTGCCTGTATCAAAAAGTACACAATGGAGAAAGAAAAAGCTTCTGGACCTGATGGGGAGAAAATGTTCTTGCAAGCTACGCCAAGGCACTCACTGTCTCAGCATCTAGTGTTAATTATACAACCTGAACTTTATAACTTAACTTGCTTCATATTCTTTTAAAAATTAATTTCAAAATTTTATTCAAAACTGCTGTATACTATAGGTTCTCTCATATGCTTACTTATTCCGGAAATAAAGGGTTAAAAGATACATTTAAAAGTGGTTTACAACCAAAAAAAAATAAAAGTACATTAAGATATAGATGGCTCACACACTCTCTAATTCAAAAATATTACCTGAGGAAATTAAACTGCCGTTGCTTGCCATAATGAACTGGCTTTTCGCCTCAAGTGTCACCAGTTTGGAGACCCTTGGTGCTCCTGTCTCCGTCAAGTCCATTGCGATATCGTCTAAACTCCTGGCTGAAGGGATTTTTGCCTAACACAACATGGAAAGGGAATTCATTCAGTCACACCTATTTTGAATTAATAAAACGATTCAGTTAATATGGAATAAAAATGTCAACACAAAGGACAATACAGAACTTTTATATACTATAGTGATATTTTTCAGAAAAAAATTTAGACTTCAGCTTTGTCACTAAAATGTTTTATTAATCATGCATGATTCTTCCTCATGGTATAGTTCAATCATTAACAAAAAAGTCATGAGTGCATAGACACACACAATGCCTAAAAGTTGGCGAATCTTACAACTTTCAGAGCAGGCTATAGGTTGCCCATCTGTTAAATGTAAGAAAAATTAAAACAACTGGTAGTAAAGTTAAAAAAAAAAAACCCACAAAACTCAAGAAACAAAAACCCATGAGGTTGCATCTTTTCTAAGAAAGTTTATCTTCTGAACAGAAAGTAAATGAGGGATGGGACTTTGTCCTTGTAGAAATACTTTCAGTTACTTACTTTGCTTTGCTTCCGGTCCAAGTAAAACTGATGCTGACTGATTGCCATTACCCAGATGGACTTGATGAGAGAGGAGTTCGCATACCACGTTTGCACAAAGAGGCCACTCTGCCCAAAGGTTCTTCTGGATACTGAAATCCTAAAAGATTAAGGAAAGCACTCATGATTTGTTTCTGGCCCAGCATAACATCAATGGCACCCCACTCCAGTACTCTTGCCTGGAAAATCCCATGGATGGAGGAGCCTGGTAGGCTGCAGTCCATGGGGTCACTAAGAGTCGGAAATGACTGAGCGACTTCACTTTCACGCATTTGAGAAGGAAATAGCAACCCACTCAAGTGTTCTTGCCTGGAGACTCCCAGGGACGGGGGAGCCTGGTGGGCTGCCATCTATGGGGTCGCACAGGGCTGCCATCAATGGGGTTGCACAGAGTCCAACAGGACTGAAGTGACTTAGCAGCAGCAGCAGCATAACATCAAATGTACCCAGTGGGTAACATTGTATGTAACAAAGTATCTCCTTAATTGTTTTTCCTCTGCCACACCCTTGCCTTCAAGGACCAAGCCTCTGATTTTCTCCTTTTTATGAGAAAGCCAATCACACTTGGGTAATATCTCCTCCTAAAAGCAGTATATTAAACAATACAAACACACATCTTCAAAAGCAGATGAGAAAATGGACAGAGTATTAGAAAAAGAATAGACACATGTATATGTATAACAATCACTTTGCTGTATGCATGAAACTAACACAACATTTTTAAATAATTATGCTATAATACAAAATGAAAATTTTTAAAGTAATTAAGACAAAATGATTATTAATGTCAACCATATAATATTTTAGAAAAACCTAAGTCTAGTAGGCTTATGTACATAAATATAAACATTCTGTACTCTGCACAGAAGCATGATACAGGAAATAATAGAAATTAAAAATTATTTCAAAGCAGGTGAGAATTAGCCACATTGGAGGCTGTACTAAAAACATCAAATTAAAGACCACAGATGTGTGATGTGCGACCATCACAAAAAGGTGAGAATAAATGTGTTACTTTAAAGATCAAGCAATCACGACCTGTGGGATCAGCACCTTCCTCCAAGGAAAGAGCATCTCAGATCTAGCTATTGTCTGGCTTTGGCACTATCAGAGGATGAACATAATAATATTGTCTGATAATATGCATGTCCAAAACTGACCCAGATTACTGCTTATGTACTGGATGAAAAGAGAGAAGGTCAGAGGAGGACAGAGCAAGAGAAACAAAGATGGGGGCAGGGTTGTGGGGAGAAGAGCACCAGTGTTCCTTGTAGGAATCTCCCTTGTATCTCCAGGTCATCTTTTTGCCACAGCTGTTTCCTCCATCTCTCTGACCTCCAAATATCCATAAACTTATATCTGAAAAGCAACCACTGTGAGCTGATAAGGAATTCCTCTGAGGAACTTGGAGAGCCTACAATCTTGACTTTAATTCATGTTGATAATTTAGGAACTTTTTTAAGCGACCAAGAATAGCAAACTTAAAAATGAGCAAAGGATCTGAATAAATATTTCTCTAAAAAACGTAAACAAATGGCCAATGAGTCCATGAAAAGATGCTCGGTGAGCAAATCTAAACCAGTATGAGTTATCACTGCACACCATCAGGATGGCTATTTACACACACACACACACACACACACACACAGAAAAAATAACAAATATTAGAGGATGTGGAGAAAATGAAACCATGCAGAATTTTGGTAGGGATGTAAAAGGGGGTAGCTGCTTTGGAAAACAGTCTGACAGTTCCTCAGAAGGTCAAAGAGAGTTACCATTTGATCAAGCAATTCTACTCCCAGGTATGCACCCAAGAGAAATGAAAACATGTGCACATGAATATTCATAGCAGCATATGTGGCTAGTCACTGGACCCATACAGAAAAAAAGGCTTTTATTCTCACCTCCGTGGATCGTGAACTTCAACAGCAAACTTTTTCTCACGGAAATATAAGTTCTCCAGCTGTTTCCATTGGAATAACTAAGAAATGAAGAAAACAAAAATGCAACACAGCTTTAATTAATGTTAACTTTTACTAAGTCTAGAAATCAGCTTAATAATAAAAAAAAATCAAGAATTAAGATTGAGATTAGGCATATGCCTTTTCACAAACCAACTATAGCGTGAAACCACTTTATTCCTTCTTTTGACAGTAATCTTCACTTTATCACTGTTTCCTGAACAATAAAACCAAGCAACTGTGGGGAACATACATACTATTTTTCCTTTGACTCAACTAAATAAAAGAGTGAGTAAGGAAATTGTAGATTCCAGTAAGCACATGCCTTCTGATCAAAGATGTTGACTTCATATTTAAATGGAAAGAGATTCAAAGGGATGTTTCAATAAAACCACAGATTAAATTTCAAAAGAATGCAAAGTGAAAGTAAAACGGAACCCCAAGCAAGGGTGATTCTCAGTGATAATTTCCCCACCTACAAGAGTTCCCCTAAATGCCACAGAAACTTGAGTGCTAGAAATTGGAGGCTCAGCGGGATGGGAGTGAATGCTGACGCTGCCACCTTGGTTTCTGAGCTAGAGCTTCCAGTTTTTGTAAGAGAATTCATCAACATATTCCCACTGTTGATACTCTAATGCCGCACCAGGTGTTATCTGCCAGTTGGGTGGGAGAAATACAACTTACTAGCAATGGGCATCTGAAAATTTAACTTGTAAAAAGCAGCTCATTCACAGAACTGAGTGGGCCCTCCTGCATTTTCTGGGTTCATTCCCAACCCTTCACATTAGCCTGAGACCCAGCTTGTCCTTTGAACTTTGACTTCATAGTTGGGAATTCCTCTTCTCCACCCCAGTCTTGTTGGTCAGAGAAATACTAACACAGCAATTTCATTCCATTATTAGACTTTAGCTGGATTTTTAACTTACGTTCAAAGACTCTTCATAAAACATTCTAATCATTAAGAAAATAACTTCTCCGCAATGCACCACCAGCAAAACCATTTCCTGGGGTACAGGAACCAAGACTTTTCACCAACCTTATCTAAAAGGAACAGCACAAGCCGATGGTTCCCATGCACATACAGCTGGGAGACAGACCTGTTCAAACTGGACCCCCCACCTCAAACAGTGAAATAAACCATCACCCACTGAGAACACAGCGCTTTGTCGTCTGAGCACCTAGCGTCTAACTACAACCCTCGCCCAGGTAGAAAGAGGAATTCGTGGGAGCTTAAAGGTACATACCGATTTCCTAAGATGTCTGTGGTTTCCAGGCTTTCATGTCTTTAATCCCAAGGTTCCAAAAGTGAGATACCAGGGGGAAGGGAATCTCTGAGGTGCTCTCTCCCTCCCCTGCTCCCTCCTG
This sequence comes from Bubalus bubalis, assembly GCF_019923935.1. Classification (NCBI taxonomy): domain Eukaryota; kingdom Metazoa; phylum Chordata; class Mammalia; order Artiodactyla; family Bovidae; genus Bubalus; species Bubalus bubalis. The sequence continues at coordinate 32,287,868 of NC_059177.1, read as the reverse complement.
TCCCAGCCGGGCAGCTCCGGTGAGTTCTGCACAGAGTTTCCTAAGACACTTAGGTGTAACTCAGTTTCACAAACCGAGCCTCCCACGGCTGACACGCTACTGACATCAGCAATTCCTCCAAGTGACACCACCCCGGTTCCATTCCTTCCTCCATCTGGGAGAGGACAGCCAAGTTCTCTCTGGCAGATTTCCCCGTGAGAGAGACACACTTTCCACACGGGGTATGGGGGAGATTCAGATGGTATTTCCTGGGAAGTTAGTTGCTTTGAATCCAGGCACAAATTTCACTGGAGGCTGGGCGAAGGAGACGTTGCTCCCGGTTTACTCACCCTGGCAGTGAACAGGTTCGACAGGAAGAGCCACAATGCAGCTCAGCTGTGTTTTCCTTTGCGTCCATTCCCACACACATAAAAACTAGGGCTGGACTTGAAACCTGATCTCTGCCACCTCCCCCTCTTATCACTTACAAACGTGAAACACAAGGCTCTCCATTCGGCACATCCCAGCGTTGAGAACAGACAGCCCCCTGCAGCAAAAACCCTACTTAAAAGGTGAAAGGTTTCAGCTAATTTTAAAGAATTTGAAAAAATGAGATGGCAACTGGGTTTGCAATTGAAGTTATGGGAATGAGACTACATTTTTAAGTCTGAAAGGCAAAGCCATTTCCCCAACTTAAATCTTAAAAAGTTGTTGTGATGGGGGAGCGGGGTAGGGGGAATTCCCTGGCGGCCCAGTAGTTAGGACCTGGCGCTTTCACTGTGTGAGTCTGATCCCTGGAGTTTTTGCAAAATGTGATTTCATATATGTGCCTGTAATAGTATAAAAGTGAACAGGAATGGCACAAACTTCATTCATGACAGCGGTTCAGGACAGCAGAATGTACGAGGGGTTCATGGCACCACAAACTTCAACATTACCAGTCATGTTTATTTTATTAATAAAAATAAGATGAAGTCAATATAACAAAATATTTGTTCTCATCAGTTTAAGTGGTTATGCAGGTGTTGTCACATTCTTGGTATTCCTTTTTTTTTTTTTAAATTTCTAAAAATTATAGAAGTTTGTATAAAATGAACAAAGGTGGGTCTGTTTCATACAAGAGTGAGATTGCCACTTCGTAACCATTGGGAATCGTCTAATTTAGACATGTATTACCTGTGTGATTCTTATCACTGTTTGAAGTAGCAAGGAAAACACTTTTAACTGTAGTGGCACTTGATCTAGCTGGCAGCTGGAAATAAGCTAGCTTGTCAAATTTCTGAAATCATTCTTCTATCGTCTTTTAAACTATCTTGGAGTTCTAGATCTCAGAGAGCCGGGATGAGGCTCGGAAAATGGCAGTGGAGCTGAGGTGAAGTGGATTCCTTTACTCATTCAACACGCCTAGGAACGCACCTGGCACGAGCAGTCAATTACTCAATCTGCATTCCTGTCCTTTAGGCCAGTGTTTTCCTTATAGGGTAAATACAGGGTCTCTCTTTGGTCAAAATCACTCAAGATTCTAGGCCAGTGGAAGGATAAGGGGAATGTCAGAAAGATATCCGCCAGGCTGACCTGACTTGCTGGGGTCTCTATTTAAGAGAAATGGCCTGATGGGGAATTCCCTGGTGGCCTCCAGTGTATGCACACTCAGTCATGTCTGACTCTCTGTGACCCCATGGACTGTAGCCCACCAGGCTCCTCTGTCCATGAAATTTCCCAGGCAAGAATACTGGAGTGGGTTGCCATTCTGTTCTCCAGGGGATCTTCCCGACCCAGGGGTCAAACCCAAGTCTTCTGCATTGCAGGCAGATTCTTTACCTCTGAGTCATAAGGGAAGCTTCTCTTGGTGGTCTAGTGGTTAGGGTTTGGTGCTTTTATTGCTGTGGCCTGGGGTTCAATCCCTGATGGGGGAACTAAGATCCCTGCAAGTCAAGCTGCACAGTGCAGGAAAAAAAAGAGAGAGAGAGAGAAATGGCCTGACATGTTAATAAAACACTCCAGTAATCTTGTCTGGAAAATTCCATGAACGGAGAAGCCTGGTGGGCTACAGCCCATGGGGCTGCAAACAGTCAGACACGACTGAGTGACTAAACAACTCTAAATCAATCACCTGAAAGATGAAGAAGAATTGCAAGAAACCATTTAAGGAAAAAGATCAAGGTTCAAAGGAAGGCACAAACGAGCTAAGTATGCTTTACTGGACCCTGTACAGAGAAGCACTATTATAGGGTATGATGTCTTACAGGATAGAACAAGGCTACTATATATATTGAATCTTCCCTCATAGCTCAGTTGGAAAAGAAATCTGCCTGCCATGCAGGCAGACCTAGGTTCAATTGCTGGGTCAGGATGATCCCCTGGAGAAGGAAATGGCAACCCACTCCAGTATTCTTGCCTGGAGAATCCTGTGAAGAGGAGCCTGGCGGGCTCCAATCCATGGGGTCGTAAGAGTTGAACACGATTTAGTGACTAAACCACCACCACCACTATATATATTTTATGCATGTATATGTATAGAGAAAATTTGTAATTTCATATTAAAATAGTTTTGTTTTTTTTTTTGCCAAAACAAAATTCCCACTTTTGGAAATTTGCAGGGGGGTGGGGGTGGGAGAAGAATTGTATTTGCTTTGCCACACAGAGTTAAGAGCATGAAACTGGACTGTTTCCTAAAGTGATCGTTAAACCAGCCTAATGACAATCATTAATTGGTATTTATTGTTGTTTATGTGGCACTCACTAATAGGGTTGAATTTGAAATTGTGTTTTGTTTAGAATTCATGGTGTTAGTGACGAAAGGAAATCCTTGTATGGTGACAATAAAACTATACATTAGGTCTTCCAGACTTCTTTCTGGGCTTCCCAGGTGGTGCAGTGGTAAAGAATCCACCTGCCAATAAAGGAGATGAAAGAGATGTGGGTTTGAGTCCTGGGTTGGGAAGATCCCCTGAAGAAATGGAAACCCATTCCAGTAATCTTGCCTGGAAAATTCCATAGACAGAGGAGCCTGGTGGGTGAGTTTTGAAGAGCATATTCTATGCTCATATAGAATGATTAGTTGTGCCCTTTAGCACCAAAACAAGGAAAAAGATAGCAAGAGATGAAATAATAGCTATGATTAACTTTGAGATTACAAAATAAATAGAGATACAACTGAAAAAGTCAAAGAGGAGCAATGAGAACAGTGATAGTAGCAAAGAGATAATTTAAAAAAACTACAATAGGAAAAGAATGTTTCCTTAGGTTACACATCACCTTGTCTTACAAAAACAAAGTGTCAAAGATGTAATAAATGACACAGAAAACCAAAGCTGAATCAAATCCCGTTTTAAAAGTGAACGTGTATATAATATCACAGTCAGAATCTATTCCCTTTATCCTTAGATGTAAAGGAAGTTGACTGTTTTAGAATAATTGCCACACATTATTACACTTTGGGGCTTCCCTGGAGGCTCAGCGGTAAAGAATCTGCCTGCCAATTCAGGAGACTTAGGTTTGATTCCTGGGTCAGGAAGATCCCCTGGAGAAGGAAATGGCAACCCACTCCAGTATTCTTGCCTGGGAAATCCCATGGACAGAGGAGCCTGGTGGGCTACAGACCATGGGGTTGCAGCGAGTCAGAAATAATCAAGCAACTAAACAAAAATTACGCTTTAATGAGATGCATGGGTTGAATATTTAAGGCATTTTGCTGAAACCTATAATCCATATTTAGTTAGACCCCACCATTATAGGCTCAAAGAACTAGAAGAAATCACTTTTCCCCTTCCTATCCTACAATCACAGTGATTCCTAAATATCTGAGATCACAAACTTTAGAAAAAAAAACTATAAGGAAAAGCAGAAGGACTTTTAGGAAACCAGAAGTCACATACTTAAGTAGCTCTTGTCCTTTACACATTCTTCTTCAATTAACAAATATATCTTGTCCACCTTGTTAGAAAATAATGACTAGGTCCCCTCCCTTGTGATGCTTACCTGAACCAAATGGACCATATCAGAGTGCCTTGGCATACATGCTGATTTCAATACATGTGCTTTATTTGGCAAGTTGATTAACTTTCCTGAGTTTCAGTTTCCTCATCTGTAAAATGGGACCAACAATGCCTGCCTCAGAGGACTGTTGGAAGGGTTTAGTTGAGATTATGTTCACAAAGCACTTAGCACAGTGCCTGGCTCATAATCAACATTCAGTAAGTGATACAGTCAGTTGTATCCATTAAGGATTCTCAGTCCAATTCCCTTATTTTATCATCTTTTCTGAAAATGGAGAAGAGCCACTTAATAGCAGTTGTGGGACTCTTTGTGACCCTGTGGACTATAGCCTGCCAGGCTTCTCCATCCATGGGATTTCCCAGGGAAGAATACTGGAGTGGGTTGCCATTTCCTTCTCTAGGGGATCTTCCCAATATAGAGATTGAACCCGGTCTCCTGCATTGCAGACAGATTCTTTACCATCTGAGCCACCAGGGAAGCCCACTTAATGGCAGAACTAGAACTAAAAACAGCTGTCTGGATCCCACATCCGTCTTTCCACCGATGAGAAACAGTCGAGTTATTCTGTTGACACATCTGTGTCCCTCAGGTTTCCAAAGCCATGAGTGTCAGCCTCTGTAAAAACTGCTCTATCTCTGTTGATTTCATTGGTCGTTTCCTGCTACACCCTCTAGGTAGGAAATCTGTCCACTGTTTCTGTATTGCCAAGGTCACAGAGGAGGGACATGGGGACAGGTCAAGGGCACGCCCACAGGGAGACTCATGGCAGCAAGCTAGCAAGCTCCCTCTGGTCTGAAGCACTCAGAAAAAGAAGGGACATGCCCTAACACATAAAAAATGCCGAGAAGTGTGCACCAGCAAGGGGGACCTTTGGAGTACTGAAAGACACGGAAAAGTCTTGGACAGAATGGATTCAACTGTCTGTGTGAATCTTGATGGACTGAAAGCTGACGGGGTCCAAAGTTTTACCACTAGGTAATGATAGGAAAGATGTCATCAGAAACTTTTTTTTTTTAAATAGCACTTATAACACAGGTTAATCATTTAACTGCAGATTCACCTGGAAATGACTAAATTTGGGATAGTCACAGCCGTGGTGTATGACTGTACATCAAATAATGACTCAGAGTAATTCCCCTGCTATAACTTGAAGCAAAAGAAATCATAGTATTACTTACTTTTTTTCATGTAAAAAAAGTTACGCTTGATGTGTATACTCTTAGTACCCACAAGCCAGCTTGTTGCTGTTGTTTAGTTGCTCACTCCTGTCTAGCTCTTTGCAATCCCATGGACTGCAGCAAGCCAGGTTTCCCTGTCCTTCACTATCTTCTGGAGTTTGCTCAGACTCATGTCCATTGAGTCAGTGATGTCATCCAACTATCTCACTCTTTGTCACCCCCTTCTCCTCCTGCCTTCAATCTTTCCCCAAATCGGGGTCTTTTCCAATGAGCTGGCTCTTTGCATCAGGTGGCCAAACTTTTGGAGCTTCAGCATCAGTCTTACCAATGAATATTTAGAGTTGATTTCCTTTAGGATTGACTGGCTTGATCTCCTTGCAGTCCAAGGGACTCTCAAGCATCTTCTCCAGTACCACAGTTCAAAAGCATCAATTTTTCGGTGCTCAGCCTTCTTTATGGTCCAGCTCTCACATTCGTACAGGACTACTGGAAAGACCATAGCTTAGCTTTGACTATATGGACCTTTGCTGGCAAAGTGATATCTCTGCTTTTTAATATACTGTCTAAGTTTGTCATAACTTTTTTTCCAAGAAGCAAGTGTCTTTTAATTTTGTGGCTGCAGACACCATCCACAGCGATTTTGGAGCCCAGGAAAATAAAATATGTGTTTTTTTCACTGGAAGTGAAAATGGAAATCAGTGTTTCCACTTTTTCCCCATCTATTTGCCATGAAGTGATGGGAATGGATGCCATGGTTTTAGTTTTTTGAATGCTGAATTTTAAACCAGCCTTTTCACTCTCCTCTATCACCTTCACCAAGAGGCTCTTTAGTTCCTCTTCGCTTTCTGCCATTAGCAAGCAGAAATAGTATCCTCTGCATATCTGATGTTGTTGATATTTCTCCCACCAATCTTATTCCAGCTTGTGATTCATCCAGCCCGGCATTTCACATGGTGGACTCTGCATATAAGTTAACTAAGCAGAGTAACAACAGACAGCCTCATTGTACTCCGTTCCCATTTTGAACCAGCCTGTTGTTCCATATCTGGTTCTAACTGTTGCTTCTTGACCCATAACAGGAGACAAGGTTTCTCAGGAGACAAGTAAGGTGCTCTGGTATTCCCATCGCGTTCAGAATTTTCCAGTTTGTTGTGATCCACACAGTCAAAGACTGTAGTGTAGTCAATGAAGAAGAACCAAATTTTTTCCTGGAATTCCCTTGCTTCCTCTATGATTCAAAGGATGTTGGCAATTTGATCTCTGGTTCCTCTGCCTTTTCTAAATCCAGCTTGTACACCTGGAAGTTCTTGATTCACATACTGCTAAAACGTCATTTGAAGGATTTTGAGCATTACCTTACTAGCATGTGAGATGAATATAATTATAGGATAGTTTGAACATTCTTTTGCATTGCCTTTCTTTGGGATTAGAATGAAAGCTGTTCTTTTCCAGTCCTGTGGCCACTGCTGAGTTTTCCAAATTTGCTGACATATTGAGTGCAGCACTTTCACAGCATCATCTTTTAGGATTTGAAATAGCTCAGCTGGAATTCCATCACCTCCACTAGCTTTGTTCATAGTAATGCTTTCTAAGGCCCACTTGACTTCACACTCCAGGATGTCTGGCTCTAGGGAAGTGACCACACCATCATGGTTATCCAGGTCATTAAGACCTTTTTTGTATAGTTCTTCTGTGTATTCTTGCCACTTCTTCTTAATCTCCTCTGCTTCTGTTAGGTCCTTGCTATTTATGTCCTTTATTGTGCCCATCTTTGCATGAAATATTCCCTTTGTATCTCCAATTTTCCTGAAGAGAGCCCTAGTCTTTCCCATTGTATTATTTTCCTCTACTTCTCTGCATTGTTCATTTAAGAAGGCTTTCTTATCGCTCCTTGCTAACCTCTGGAACTCTGCATTCAGTTGGATGTACTGTTCCTTTTCTCCTTTGCCTGTTGCTTCTCTTCTTTTTTCAGCTATTTTTAAGTCCTCCTCAGACAACCACTTTGCCTTCATGCATTTTTCTTTGGGATGGTTTTGGTCACCTCCTCCTGTACAATATTACAAACCTCTGTCCATAGTTCTTCAGGAACCCTGTCTACCATATCTAATCCCTTGAATCTATTTGTCACCTCTAGTGTATAATCATAAGAGATTTGATTTAGGTCATACCTGAACCGTCTAGTGGTTTCCCCTACTTTCTTTAATTTAAGCCTGAATTTTGCAATAAGGAGTTCAGGATCTGAGCCACAGTAAGCTCCAGGCCTTATTTTTGCTGACTGTATAGAGATTTTTTTCATCTTCAGCTGCAAAGAAAACAATCAATCTGATTTCAGTATTGACCATCTGGTAATGTCCATGTATAGAGTTGTCTCTTGTGCGGCTGGAAGACAGTGTTGTTTGCCTTCTGGAGTACCAGAAAATTAGAATTTTGTAGGATAATGAGCTTTGAGAAAGCCAGATTGACCTACCTTCTGTTCAGCCAGCCACTTTGACCAATGAAATATTTATGTGACTGAGAGTGAGTGTTCCCAACAACCTTATAGGGAGGTACTGCATTTAGCTCCATTTCACAGAAGAGAAGACTGGGGCTCAGAGAGACTTAAGTAGACAGAGCAAGGTCATAAAGCAAAATAGGTGCAGATCTGAGATTCACACTCAAGCACAAGGATGGCTCCAAAGTCCCCAGCGTCCCGCCTTTCTCATCTGAGAAGAATACTCTATGGAGATTTGTTATGTTACCAAAAAAGGGAGGAAAAAGGAGTAATTCCCAGTTCTACCTCACAGGAAAAAAGAGCAGCAATTACAGTAGCCATTTGTAGGAAAAGGACTCTGAGTCTCTCATATTTTACTTACTTATTCAACCAATGATGATTTTGCTTCACTTCCCACCCTCACCCACAACTGCCAGAACATCTGGCCATGTCTGGAGATACTTTCGGTTCTCACACTGGAGGGGAGGCTGTTTCTAGCATCTTGTGGTTAGAGGCCAGGAATACTGCTGAATATCAGATCATGTGCAGGACAGAATGATCTGGCCCCCAACATCGATAGTTCAGAGACTGAGAAAAGCTGACTCATCACTGTTAGTAATATAACTATGCTTTGGTGGGCTTCCCTGGTGGCTCAGAGGTTAAAGCGTCTGCCTGGAATGCGGGAGACCTGGGTTCAATCCCTGGGTCAGGAAGATCCCCTGGAGAAGGAAATGGCAACCCACACCAGTACTCTTGCCTGGAGAATCCTATGGAGGGAGGAGCCTGGTAGGCTACAGTCCATGGGGTCGCAAAGAGGCGAACACGACTGAGCGACTTCACTTTCACTTTCACTTTGGTAGGTGGTGTGTGTTGAAGAAGATGATAAAAGTTTTGCAATAAAATAATGATTTTTGGAGTTCTCTCTTTCTCAATTAGGTAATGCCTTTAGAAATAAATAGCTGTCCGGATTGTTTTCTAAATGCAAATGTTACCTCCTAGAGGAACTTAAAGCAACTGATAAGAAAATAAGAGGTCATGCTCTCAGTGTCTGGTGTGCTGAACTAAAATTCCATAAAATATCACTTTGCTGACAAAGGCTCATATAGTCAAAGACACAGTTTTCCCAGTAGTCATGCACAGATGTGAGAGTTGGACTTCAAAGAAGGCTGAGTGCCAAAGAATTGATGCTCTCAAATTGGGTGCTGGAGAAGACTCTTAAGAGTCCCCCTGGACTGCAAGGAGATCAAACCAGTCCATTCTAAAGGAAATTAACACTGAATATTCAAGAGAAGGATTGATGATGAAGCTGAAGCTCCAATACTTTGGCCACCTGATGCAAAGAGCTGGCTTACTGGAAAAGACTCTGATGTTGGGAAAGATTGAAGGCAGGAGGAGAAGGAGGTGACAGAGGATGAGATGGTTGGATGGCATCACTGAGTCAATGAACATGAGTTTGAGCAAACTTCAGGAGATACTGGAGGACAGAGAAGACTGGCGTGCTGAAGTTCATGGGGTTGCAAAGAGTTGGATGCGACTTAGTGACTGAACAACAACAACCCAATGGTGCATACTCAGGTAGTGAAAATTACTTTATCAGATGTGATGTTATAACCTTGCACACATAAAACATAAGGTCTTAAACGCAAGGAACAAAACATTCTGAGTATTTTTTGAAATGTTTAGGTGAAGATGTCCTGGGTATCAGAAAATGCATAACATAAAATCTGATCAGGAGAATGTCATCTCATATAAATTCCTTCTGTGGCCAAATCTCTAATCTCCCAGGGCTGATCTCATGACACCTGTTAGTACCTAGAGTGTTCGCTGCATGTATCTGGTATAGCCAGTGCTGACCTGTCATTCAGAGATACCTGCATGGCTTTTCTGGATGCTGACAGCTGGCATCCCTTCTCACAAATTGGTACCTAGGCTTCCCTGGTGGCTCAGTTGGTGAAGAATCTGCATGCAATGCAGGAGACCCAGGTTCAATCCCTGGGAGGGGAAGATCCCCTGGAGAAGTAAATGGCAACCTACTCCAGTACTCTTGCCTGGGAAATTGCATGGAGAGAGGAGCCTGGTGGGCTACAGTCCATCGGGTCACAAAGAGTCGTACACAACTTTAGCGGCCAAACCACCACCATTGTTTATTAAATATTTTCAATAAAAATCATGATTTTGTCTTTTCGGGTAGATTGTCAGGGCCTTGATGACTAAGATGTGGGTTTTTCCTTAAATGACATAAAGAATATAAAGCACACGTTCAGAGCCCTTGCAAACAGAAAAGGTTTAAGAAAATTTTTTGGAAAAATATCAAACAGAGTATATTGCTAGAATTTTGTTCCAGAAGGATGAATGAATTGAAGCCAAACTGATCTTTAGTTATAAGTACAGAATGAAGAATACTGTTTATGCCTCGTGAAAGAGAAAAACTTTACCATGCTTTACATACTAACTGGTTTTTCTGCATTTGGACTGGTCAGTCCTATTAGAGATCTGTCTTTCATTTTTCTATATATGCCAACAATTCAGCCATTGGGTAAGTGCCTATCAACACAGAGTAACAGATGAAATAAAGAAATCTAATGGTTTTGCCTGATCAGCAGTCACTTTCTTTTTTTCAACCATCACCTTCAGTTTCTACAGGGAACAAACTCATTCTTTAAGCTCCAGCTGCAGGGGTCTCTCAGTTTATTTTATAACATGCCCGTCCGCCTCCCATCAGCATACACTGTTCTCTGACATGAACATGCCAGCGCATTCTTTATTTTAAGCCTGGCTCCTTCTCACCCTTCAGGTCTCAGCTCATATGTTACCTTTCTCAGAGAAGCCTTCCCTGAACACAGGAAACATCCCCACCTGTCCCCATTTTCATCCCTCCGTCTCCTTTGTTCCCATCAGAGACTATTCAAAATCTTTACCTTCATGCTCTGCTAACTTGTTTGTTTCTCATTAACCATCCCCCCTGAAAGACTTCAAAGGGAACAAACACAGAAGGACAGAAACTACTTGTCACCCCCAGGATCTATTTTTCCTCCTTTCTTTTCATAACAAAACACCTTGAGTGATGGCTTTGTCCATGGTCACCCATCTAGAGGATACACTTCCAGACTCTTGCAGTTAGACCTGGTGATTTTTATGAACAAGGCTGCTTGCCTTGGCTTCTTTCCATCTGCCTACTGGTCATGAGATGGAAATGGAGACTCAACAATGCCCATCCAATTCTCTGAGTTCCCTGTCTTAGAAGATCTGCTTCAAATTCTCATAGTGATTAATTATAGGAGGAAAAGACAAATACCTGTGCTGCCCAGTAAAGTTTCTATAAATTAGAGTATGGTATGAAGGGAAAAATAAGTGACTGTAAGGTTTTTTGTGTGTGTGTGCAATATCTATGGGAAAGGAGGAGGGGAGGGATAAATTAGGAGTTTGGAATTGACATATATACACTACTATATATAAAACAGACAACCAACAATGAGCAACTGTATAGAACAGGGAACTATACTCAATATTTTATAATAATCTATAAGAGAAAAAAATCTGAAAAAAATAGATGTATATGTATGTATTCATGATTGTATGAATCACTTTGCCATCCATCTGAATGTAACACAACATTGTAAATCAGCTATACTTCAATAAAAATTTTTAAAAAGCAAAGAAAAATAAGTAGTCAATGAAAGAGTTCACTAACTCATCGGGTCCACATAAGGAGCTGTGAGGTAGAGACACAGAATTCTTTGATTTTGATAGTTGAGAAAATAGAGACCCAAAAGGCTAAGAGATAGCTGCAGGTCAGCCAGCGGGTAAGCAGAGTGCAGGACTGGTTTCTATTTCAAATCCACACTATAGGGCTTTGGTTCTCCTCCCACTGACTCTGTGGAAGGTTTTAACAATCACATTGATTATTGGTGTGGCTGGAGCTTAATTATAGACTTTACAAACAGGATGGACCGGTCTTTGGGTTCTGCAATTCGCTTTTCTCCCTGCACACCACAATTCATTTTGTATTGATGTAGAAAGTATAAGTGGGCAGCACACGTTATCTTCTCTCTCCTACTGTTAACCTCCTCTAGCATTTCAGCAGCATTAGAACTAGCATTCGAATCGAGGTCCATGGTGATGGGGGCGGGGGGAGGAAGCAAGCAGGACTTAGAAATCATCAAGTTGGCTGTGCTCACAGCTAGTGGGAAGCTGCTGGGTAGTACAGGGAGCTCAGCCTGTGCTCTGTGATGATCTGGGGGTGGGGTGGGGGGACAAGGAGGGAGGCTCAAGAGGGAGCGGATGTAAGTACGCTTATGGCTGACTCATGTCGTTCTATGACAGAAACCAACGACACTGTAAAGTAATTATCCTCCAACTAAACACACACACACACACAAGATGGCCATGCTTAGAAAAACATGCAAGTCACTGAGTTTAAATAAAATGAACATTGTACTTTCATGACAAGGCAAGAGGAAGATTTTTGTGCTGGTTACTTAATTTGTCTGGCTCTAGGCAACTGGAAAATCCAATAATTAAAAAAAAAAAGTTTAGTTAACTGATGTTTAAAGGCCTCTTCCCCACCCTGAAATGTCCTGGGGTAATGAAGTATATCTTAAGACTCTCTTAGAGTGTTATAATGCAGCAAGATATTAATCTTGAAAAGCATTTTATCCTACTCTGGTCTACTGTAACACCTTGACTAGCATGTCATTTTTATTCCTCCCACCTCTGACAGGTTCTGGCTTTCCCCAGTGAAATAACTTGCTGTAGGGGTACAAATCAGCCACGACAGATACTGACACTTTACTCAGACACTGACCCACTGTCTACTTTGTGAAGACTTGAAATACTGAGTGAACAATAAAAACCCAGAAGGAATGTGTTTGCCTTTTTTTTTTTTAATAAAGTTTCATCGTTTTTAAGTGTGAATGTCCTACAATTTGAAGCTGAGTTCTGGTATGTTTCATATTCCCAAAGAATTTGCAAAGACACATTTCATGTTGAAAGGGCAGATTTAAAAGAAAAACTGCTTATGATCTGAATTTTTAATACCTCAAATCTTTGTGGATTATAACTCTGAATTTAAAACTTTTCTCTTTAATCTGCATCATACCTTAGGGCACTGTGGTGAATGAACTGACAGAGGCAGAATGCTTACCAGTCTCTGAAAATAGAAAATATGAGCGTGTACTCTCAGTTAGTACACTAAGGCTCTAGGTCTATAGTAATGTTGGAGCCTTCCTTAATCAAATAGGAATCCAAGAATATTTCTCATACCCTTCTTTATTGCCTCTCTCCCTCACCATCAATGAGTAATTACCAGGTATGGAGTAATGATTGCAAATCAGGCATAATGCTAAATATAATCTCAATTAACTTTTACAACCACCCTATGTAGTTGGTGGCATCACCATTGTGCAGATCAGGAAACTGAGTTTAAAAATAGGTTAAGCAACTTGCCCAAGGTCACACAGCAAACAGACATCAGAGACAGGCTTTGGATTTCTTCCCAAACCCTTGGCCTGTATCATTATACTACTCAGATGCTTTTGCCGGGTATTCTGGGAGGTAAAACAAATACAGTCCCCAACATTCAGAGGCTATAACTGATAGACACGTGGAAAGGACAGAAGGGTTCAGCCTGTGGGACTCAGACCAACCATTTTTCAAAATAGCCTTTTGACATATTATTGGCAAACCTTCCTCCTTCTGGTCTGTTTTTAAGCCATGTAATTATAATACAGCAGGCATGTGGTTCAAGAGGCTGAGTATCTACCCAGCCTCCCACTCCGGCTTTTGTTTCATTCCGATTTGCCAATCTGACCTTCTTTTCTGCCCAGCCATTGGTAACTTGCTGGAGCATCGGCCCATGAAAACAGCTGAAGCATGTCTTCCTTTTATATATTAGTGTTCACATCCTTTTAAATTATGCACTCCCTTATTTGTGCCAACTGAGCCAGGACAGGGACTTGAAAAACTCCACCCGCCAACAAAACCCTTAAGTTGTCTGGACAGGGTAAAATAAAGATACGGAAGCAGAATCCCTTGTCAGGCTTAACAGAAGAAGCCAGGAGAAGGTGAACTATGATAGAGAGTGGATACCTCCAAAAATAACCAAGAATGAGAAAGCAAGACAATGATGACAACAGATGATCTGTTTATGGTCCCTTTCAAACTGAGTGGCATATCATAAAAATGAAATAGGAAAACTCTAGAAGGAAGTGGCTTCTGATCCTTGTCTAGACTCTAAAATGAACAAGCATACCTGATTATGATCAGTGTCAAACAATATTTACCAATTTCTATGAAACTGTGACTGTGAAGAAAGGCCTGTGAGTCATGAGCAACTGAAAGGAAATTAACAGCAATATTTACCATGCAGATTCTGATTCACCATTATTTTGGAAGAAAGCCTGGTTGTTTTTAGTAGATCCATTTAGAGTCTGTGAGAATCTCAATTTTCTCAAGGCACATTAGCTAAGAAATTATTTGTGAGTCAATTTAAGTTATATTTTGCATGCAAATTCAGAACAAACAATTTTAAAGAAATGTTATTAACGTAAAATTCAGGGAAGAAATAAATTACAAAAAAAAAAAGTCAACCGAGATGAGGTCTGCCATAAGAAAACATGATAGACAGTCATTTGATCCTACACAATAGATAAAACTAGGGGCTAGTTTCAATAAGAAACTCATTATGCTCCAAATCCATCCTCCTAGCAGTGGAAACAACCCACACGTCCATCATGAGAGAACTGGTTAAATAAAGTATTTCGACACCATAGAGAACTAGGCAGCTTTAAAAAGAGTGAAAAGAGATCGGTTTTATAAGTGGCTTGGAGAAATATGACATAGTGTGAAATAGCATACAGGGACTTCCCGGGTGGTTCAGCGCCTAAGACTCCACACTCCCAATGCAGAGGACCTGGGTTTGATCCCTGGTCAGGGAACTAGATTCCACATGCTGGAATTAAGAGTTCACATGCCATGAGTGAAGATTCCATGTGCTGCAACTAAGCCCCAGCACAGTCAAAATACAGAAATAAATACATTTTTTTTTTAAAAGAAAAGAAATAGTATATATAGTAAGGTTTCTTTCACGCTGTAAAAGCTTGGTATGATGCTGCTGCTGCTTGGTATACACACTGACAAAGTCTGTATGAATCAGTATCGGCCTCTTGACAATGTTTATAAACAGGTGAGGGATGAAGACTGAAGGACTTGCTACCCCAACTGACATGCTTCTATAGTAGGTGCTTTTTTTGTTTGTTTCTTTTAAAATGATTATTTAAAACGTTTTCTAAAAACATCAAAATATATAACTGCACAGAAAAATGATTTTGAAAAATATTCAAAAAATGATATGCCTATCATTTCTTTATTAGAAATTTATCATTATTTATCATTATTAGAAATTTAATCTTAGAAACAAACTTTCAAATACATCCTTGTTGGGGAGTTCCCTAAGTGGCCTAGCGATTAGGGTTCATGGCTTTCACTGCTGCGACTAGGGTTCAATGCCTGGTCAGGGAACTGAGATCCCATAGGCCCTGTGGCACCACCAAAACAAACAAACAAACAAAAACTCGAACCCAAAACATAACACAACCACTAATTACTTATACTCCTCCTGGAAATTAGGTATTCCTTATTTCAATTGATCTGGGTCACTGGGCCAAAATTACAGAGATCAAGTTCTAACTGTGTAATTACACACAGGTTTGCTTACTGTCAGTCACCAGGCAGATCTCTGTTGAATGCTGTCTTACTTCTATTGAGAGTCCCCAATAGGAAGCCACAGTGCCCAGCCAGTCTGATCCAGGAGAGCTGAATGGGCATTCAAAGGAGACTGTGGTTTGCTCTGGCAGACACCCTTTCATGTTTTCTGTGCCAGTTTCACAACCATAAAACGAGGAGAAAAGGGTAGCTTATTTATTGCCTAAACTCAAAGGAAGATTGTAAGCACCAATTGAAGCTGAATGGACACTTAGAAGATGAAGAGCATGTGGTATTATGAACAGGGCCTGACTTTATGAAAAACATGGCTGTTTTTCTAGTACACATTAAAGCCAGAGACAGATGGAAGTGCCAAGAGGTATTTAAGGCTGTGATGTAGGGATGTGATGGCACAGGCCGCTGGACCACGGTCTGTTATTATAGGCTGTTGTTTCAACAGCTGTGATTCCCAGACATGGCAGCAGAGGACAGGGAGGGTGGCAAAACCTACCAGCATGAGTAAGTTATGTTCCTATAATACTGAGTAGGCCAGAGCAGCTCGATGGTTATCTACACAAACTCATCAATTCTTACATAGGCAATAAGAAGTATTGTACACTTAGGCTTGGTCAAGAGGAATAATCTCACAATCAAATTGCCAAGAATGTAACTTATTAGCTCTGGAAAATCCAAACCAGATAGTGTACCTTTATTAAACAGCACATAATTCCTTTATCAAAAGTAGACATGTTAAATGTGGAAAATTGTGAAACAAAGATAAGCAAGGATAACAGCAACAGTAGAAAGAAGATGATTTGTAACTATACCCCTGAGAGGTAACCAGCACTCAAATTTTTGGCTTACATCTTTACAGTTCATCCATTTGTTTATCCATTCAATGTAAAGATGTATATGTATGCATAAGTATGTGGATGTGTGTATATATTTTTATATATAGATAAAATTTATTAAACAAATGACATCATCATGTTCATACTAACTTAAAATAGAAATTAGATGTGTACACTTATAAACTATGTTGTGATCAACATCCTTGTAGTTAAATCTTTGTGCATAATTTTACTAATAAATGATCAGACATGGAATTGCTGTATAAATGGGGTATGAGTTATAAAAAGTATCTCACATTTAACTTGACTCTTCTGTACACCTAGGACTTCACAAATCAAAAATTCTTTACCCAAGATTGCTTGTTGCCTCTTAAAGTGACGTTTCTAACTCTAGAACAGCTTATTGTTCCCGTGTCTGAAACGATTCACACTTACTTTACGAGGTTTCACCTTATCTTGCAAATCATACTGGCCAATTCCTTTATAGCTGATTCCAAGCCACCAAGGAAGTCCTTGTTTATCCTAGAAGATGGAAAAACATGAGAACCAAGACCTAATTGTTAAGTCTTCTAGAGATGAAGTAATATCTACCAATTTCTTGCTTTAACAAGTATCAGCAAGTCAAAATAATTTTGTCTTGGTAAACAAAACACTATTTAAAATCCTGACTTGTTATTAGAACACTTTCTTAGAATTCCTTCAAATAAGATCTATAAATCAAAACACACCAATACTGTTAACACCATCAAAAAGAAAGACGTATTACTGTTAGGATTAAACAATTGGAAAGAAGATATAAAATATAAGTAATTCAACCAGTAATTAATCCAGAGTACCAAGCCAGTTAGTCATTTAAAAAAAGAAAAAGAAAAAAGCTCTTTGTTCTCTTGATTAGTAACTAGCTATAAAGGTCAGGGAAGTTTCCAAAGAATTACCAAGATGAGAAAAGTGGTTCCAAATCCTAATGTTTATAAACTTAACAAGGAACATGGGAATACTAAAGCACTCTTCGGATGAGTTAAATGATTCAAAGACAAGATGCTTGAATAATGACTTTGAGGTATATAAGGGGAGAGGAGGAATTTTTTTTTTTACTCATAAATTTATCTTTTAGGTCTTGCCAAAGAAAGGGTATACTGACAAAGGGAAAGAAAAAACTTGGGCTTAAACATATACCCATATGCAAACTAAGAATCAGTAGAAATTAAAATGGAATTGGTACATATTTTTAGTAAAAGGTGTCCTCATCATACAGGTATGTATGATCCAATTCCCCACCTTTTGGAATTGCAAACACTGTCAGAACTTGGAAAGTCACTCAAGATTGACCAAGTATAAAATTATACCTCTTTCAAACTAGACTCTTTTATTAACAATATGCTTTGTTCTCTATCATCTCAAAGTTTTTCTTAGTCAATTTCTCCATGTGTATGAAATCTAAAAATACTACTCAAATATAAAACATACCAACTGAAAATGGGTACTACAATTCTTATAGAAACTTGAGGATTTTATGAAGCTGCTTAAATGATATGGGATGATTCTCCAATGATTCTCATACAAAGGTGGTATGAAATGTACATCTAGTAGTATTGGAAAGGTGCCCAATTGAAAAGACATAAATAAGCAAAAGTAGGTAAATACATAGGTGTACCAGAAGAGAATGATCTGAATATTTCAGGGCTAATAGAGGCTTTGGGAACACATTTGAACATAGCTAGCATTTTAAAAAGATAATGTGCTTTATAATTTGCTATGACAATGACAAGATACAATCAGGCTTTTATTTTTTTTAAGAAATTCAATCTTACTCTAAATGCTGAAATTCCTAGAGATAATTTACATAAATATGCATATTGATTTATGTGATTTTAGAAAGTTAGTGCTGTTCACTAATGCTCATATGATAACACAGTCATGATGAAAGCTTCGTCATATGAAAGTATTTACCTTTACTGCATAATAATGGACTCCATAGGTTGGCAGAGCTTCTACTATTTTCATATACCTATGAAAAATGAATATATGTTATAACCTCTTATTAAATTAGTTAGAGGGCCCTTTTGGGAAAAGTGATCTAAAGAAACACCATTTGTATCTGCTTTACTCATTAAAACCACTTCTTTGACTAAAGGCAGAAATAGAATAAACCACTCTAGGGAGTAATACATTTTACCTCGCTCAAATGTTAGAAGGTTGTTAACAAAAATTCAATTTCAAAAAGCTATAGGAAATACTATTGTCTGCATATTAAAATTTCTATGACTCAGAAACATATTATACTTTATTATAAACACAAATTGCAAGTTTTTTTTTAACTAGCACTTAATGATGCAAGACACTAGAATCAACTTTTGAGTCTTGCTCATAATAAGTAAAACACAGAGGTAATCCATATATTGATGGTGGTACATTTTAGAAATTAAGTCAAACCTCTTAGAAATATATGCTTTAAAAGAGTGAGTTTTATTACTGTAAATCTATTATTGTAAATAAGATTTTTAAATGTATGTACTCCCTCAAAAAAGTTAAAGTGATTATATACCTCTTGTTATTTTTAATTCAACAAGTATTTATTTTATTCTTTTAAGACTTTATGTTGTTGTTGTTTAGTTGCTCAATCGTGTCTGACCCTTTTGTGACCCCATGGACTGTAGCCCACCAGGCTTCTCAGTCCATGGGATTTCCCAGGCAAGAATTGTGGAGTGGGTTGCTATCTCCTTCTCCAGGAGATTTTCCTGACCCAGGGATCAAACCTGCATCTCCTGCATTAGCAGGCAGATTCTTTACCACTGAGCCACCAGGGTAGCCCTTAAGAGTTTATGGAGTGGACTAAATTGTGTAAGATTTCCTTTCTGCCCACAAAAAACTGAGACTCCTGTATGATACAAGTGGGCTGTTCAATAACATTTTGAAGATCAGTGGCTCTGGACCTTGTAATCAATAAATGTGATAATTCTTCAAAGTAAAAGGTCTCCATGTAAGTGAATATAAACAGCTAAGTAGATGTGCCAAGGCCAGGTAGCAATTACACGGCACAGCCAGGATTCCCACACAAAGTGAGTCGGATTCCACAGTCTAGAGCCTTAACTACTGAGTTAGACAGTCTCTTACTTGGAGCCATAACGATAATGATCAAAGGAAATAAGAAGATACTGCATTTAATCAAGAACAGTTCATAATATGCTCATTAACCTAACCTAAAATCATTCATGGAAATTGCTATTCCTTTTTATTTTTCAGTTCAGAAGGTGGGCACAAATCAGGGATTCAGCTTTGGAACTGCTAACTTCTGATTTCTGCCTTGAAAATCCCAGCAGGTATACTGTGATAAAAAGGAGATGAGTGCAAGAGCAGGGATGTGGGAGAAATCTATACCTGACTGGGGAATAGTGACCACCAAGTCCTTATTTCACTTCTCACATGATTTGTGCTATATTCGGCAGATTTACAAAAACAAACAAAAAAAAAACCCTCTGTCATCATAAAAGTTATTCCACAATATAGTAATAATGCTATATTAGTTTTTACAACTTAAAAATTATAAATTTAGTTTTTATAATTTGAAAACTTCAATGTAGCTTGTGAACTGTTCTTAATAAACAACGGATACTCTGTAGGTCTAAAATGTAGAAATCTATCATTACAGTCTGCTGTTTGTACCAGGAAGAAACAGATGATCCAACCTAGCACTGTGTGTTCCACCCAAAACAGAGCTGCCAACCAGGTGACCAAACATGGCCTCCAGACAGGTATTGTCTGCCTCACGTTGTACTAAAGTTTCTTAATATTACTTTGCAATTTTTTAAATTAGGATTTAATGTAATTAGCCTCCAACTAAAATAAATAAAAAAGAAAAAAATTAGGATTTAAAAATTGTAATTTCCTTTTTTTCTTGAAAAACATTAGATGATTTGGCAACATTATGCCTGAATGCGAGGCTGAGTAGCCCTGTCTCCAGCCAGGTCAAAAGCTCTCTAATTCACCAGTCACCACAATCTCATTTTGTTACCTGCCTGCCATTGGTAGGCATCCGAATTGATGACACCAAAGTACAGAATAGCCCATGAAGTTTTGTAATTCATGGCAAGATACTTGTAGCCAGGTACTATATGCACACAAACTATACAACACAAATCATTTCAGATGACTCTCTCAAACAGAAGACATTACAACTATATCTTCAGAAAGATACTTACTGAACGACAGCTTGACCCCGAGTCAGACCTTTGATTTTCAAATAATGTTCAATTACTCTGTCCTCACTGTAAAACAAGGAAATGAAAAGTAGAGCAATATACGACTATGTGAAGTACAGATTCCATTTCAAGATTTTCAGGTAGCCACTGAAAATACTTGAGAAAGAAGGCCTAGACCAACTTGTTCAGGAGATAGAAGCTGGGTGACTTTTGTTTTTGTAGGACATAGACTCTTGGACCTCAGACATTTGACTACCTTGTCTTGACTGTTTACAATTTTATATAACTTACTTATGTGTAAATTTTTAAAACCTTAAGTTGTTAGAAAAGGAAAATAACATCAATTCATCAAATGAAAAACTAGTATTTTCTCCCATAACTGATGGAATATAATAAATACAAAATAATATTATTAAATGCTAGAGAGACTTGCTGGGGAAATTAAAAGTTTTTAAAGAGAGATCAGCAGGTGTATGGTATTATAGACATTTTCCTTAAACTGCTAAGATTTAGAAAGAATTAAAAATGCTTCTACGTGAGTGTTCAATCTAAAATACTCTACTCTCATGACTTGTGCACATAATACCTTAGGAGAAGGTAATAATACCTTCATTATTGTCTTAGGATAAAACTTTTTGATTAGAAAGGGGAAAAACGGGTGAACTCTGATCACCTTCGACACCATTCAGTTATTTACCCTCCTTTTAGACTGGTAGCTTGTTAGTCACATCTCAAGTATAATGAGAAGAATAAACGTTTTTATCTCTATATACCCAATAATCAACAGTAATCGGTCTTTGCTTTTTACTGTTAAGAAACTGTCACTTAACAATGATTCATTTAAAAGGTTCCAGATTCAGGATGCAATGTAGCCTCAGCACTCACTCTCACTATTGACTTGGGAAATATTCCAACTTTCATATTATAGCTCATTCATGGTGAACATTTATTTTGTAACCAGTTTTTTAATGGAAAGGAAAACCATCTTCAGGATTCATAGCCTTAAACTGAGGAAAATACATTTAAAGGGAATGTAAGTAGTTTAAGGGGAGAAAATGTACTTCTCTAGGAAAAATGTTGCATGGGAGATGGGTACTATGGGTTCATTAAAACACAGACAAAGAAAACAACTCAAAATAGACAATGACTCCTGGCTGTAGATGAAACCTCTGATCATTCAGATTGTTTCTGTTCATTACGAACACCTCTGTTTAAGGAAATCTGTCTTTTATACCACTTGCATTGTACTCCTCCAGATGAGGGCTGTGTTACACAGTGACTACCCATATACTAAGCATGACTTAACAGCACTCTACAAATCTTTCATGCACTTGAATGGAAAGGCAAATGGCTACTCTCCACATATGACTACAAGTCTTGGGATGACAGTCTCCAGAGAGCTTTAACAAGACCTTGTCACTAGAAGGATCAAGGTCTACTTCTTATTAGTCTGACACATATTATAGGCAATTTGAGATTTCCCTCACTTATATTTCTTGCAGTCTCCTGAGGACCATGTAGTTCTCAATGGAGGCTATGGCAATGGGGTCATGGGCCATCTTGGCTCAGCTTACCAGTAAGCAAGGGAGGGATGCTCCTGCAGAGTTTTGGTTGGAAAAGCTGGAAGTGTCTTTAAATCTTTCCTGGCATTTTCATCACTAAAAAGAAAAGTAATACAATATGTCAATTGCTGTTACCTAAATGATTATCCAAGCTGGTCATCAGGTGAAATCTGAAAAGTAACAATTATAGCACATTTGTTGTTGTTTAGTAGCTCAGTTGTGCCCGACTCTTCTGTGACATGTGACCCCATAGACTGTAGCCCACCAGGCTCCTCTGTCCATGGATTTCCCAGGCAAGAATATTGGAGTGGAATGCCATTTCCTTCTCTAGGGGATCTTCCTGACCCAGGGACTGAACCCATGTCTCCTGCATTTGCAGGTAGGTTCTTTACCACTCAGCCACCTGGGAAGCCCAATGATAGTACACTGGGCTGTGTCAAATGTTATTGGGAGCAGACGTAAGGCGATAATCTTTAACTAAAGACAGTGCTCAAATGGAGAACCAAGTCATCTGATGATATTTTTGAGGCTTTTACAAAGACCAAAGAACATTAAAATAATGTTAAATTGCCATAATCTCATTTTCCTTACAAACTCACAGCTGTTTTCATTGTGTATTTCCTATATGTATCTATTTTATTACAAAAGTATTCCTATAATTGTGCATATTTCATATTCTATTTGTATATAGCATGTTTCAAATGTCATTATATACTTACTCCATGTTCTTATAGCACCCTCATAATTATCTTTAGTGTCTACATAATATTCACTATGTAGGGACACTAGTTATCCTAAAAGCATTCACACAGTATTACCATTTTTTCATAATAGATATTATTGCAATAAAAAGATGTGTATAGACCTTTCTGTTACTCCCTTTCTATTACTTCCCTACTGCTTCCTGGAATAAAATGAACAAAGTTGGCCATCTGTGGAAATCACAGAAGATGACTTGAAAAATGTGCTTCTAATGAAACCTAAGTGAAAGTCACTCAGTGGTATCTGACTCTTTGTGACCCCATGGACTACACAGTTCATGGACTTCTCCAGATCAGAATACTAGAGTGGGTAGCCTTTCCCTTCTCCAGGGGATCTTCCCAACCCAGGGATCAAACCCAGGTCTCCCCCACTGCAGGCGGATTTCTCACCAGCTGAGCCACAAGGGAAGCCCAATGAAACCAATATGTCCCTTGAATTGTATCAGGTGAACTAAAATGTACCTTGTGAAACATCAGCTCATTTTAAAATGGCAAAATCCGGAGCACATAGGCAATATTTTATAATAACCATCAATGGAATACAATCTTTAAAAACTGTGAGTCATTATGGATACATGAAATGTATAATGTTTCAAATCAACAATATTGTGATCAAAACAATGACTTTTGAGAACACAACTAAAAAAAAAAAAAAGGCAAAATTGTGGCTGTCCAAAGAGAAGGGTGTGGTCTTTAAGGAACTTAACACAAGGGAGAACAGGTAGCATGACTCAGTCATAGTTGGTCCTGTGCTGTATGATAGAAAATACTCTTAAATTGCTCCAGGTATTTAAGAAAGCGGTTTCCGCTGAAACAGACATGACTCTCAAAAGAATCCACTGGAGCTTAGGATAAGTGCATTAAAGAGCAAAATCCTGACCACCCTGGCATTTCTCAAACACAATACTGGTAACCCTTCCTCTTATTTTCCACCTCTTCATACTTTTGCCACTAGCTACGGCTTCCTAGATGGTGCTAATGGTAAAGAACCCACCTGTCAATGCAGGAGATATAAGAGACATGGATTTGATCCCTGGGTTGGGAAGATCCCCTGGAGAAGGGCATGGCAACGCACTCTGGTATTCACAGGGTCACAAAGAGTTAGACACGACTGAAGTGACTTAGCACACACGCACCCTTTGTTGAGGTTACCAAGAGCTAGGTACCATGGAAAGCACTTGGAGGGCACTGTTCACCTTATGAAAGTCCCATCACAACTCTTCTCATGTGGCAGGTACTATTATTTACCCAGACTACTTTACGGGGGCTGGAGGCAGTGGGGAAGGGGGCCTCCCAGGTGGCTCAGTGGTAAAGAATCTGCCTGACAATGCAGGAGACATGGGTTTGATCTCTGCATCGGGAAGATTCCCTGGAGAAGGAAATGGCAACCCACTCCAGTATTCTTGCCTGGGAAATCTCATGGACAGAGGCACCTGGTGGGCTACAGTCCATAGGGGTGGGAAAAGGGTCGTACACAACTTGGTGACTAAACAACAACTTCACAGGTAAGAGTGTGAGGTTCAGCAAGGCTAAGCCTCTTGTTCAATGTCTCACAGCTATTAGGTGGAGGAGCTAGAAGGCTTCAAAGGCCAAGACACACCAAGAGATTAATTACAGTATTCTATCACCTGATTCCCTGACAGATTCCCAGAGTAGTGTCCTAGAGAGCCCACATAATATTCTCATCTCTGGCAAGGTGGAGCTTCCCCTTCGCCCTCACCCCTACTTACAAATGAAACCTCTGAACCGATTAGTTTCAAAAGCCATCACTCAAGCATTTTTACATTTGCTTCCCTGAGGTTTGCCCCAGTGTGAATTGTGATGTTGGAAGAGATGAGCTTGCAAGTGGAGGACAAAACATTGAACTCAAGGTCCATCTCCTCCCAAAGCATTCATCCAGTCCTCCTAGATCTAATGTCACAGGTCAAACTGGGGAACCAAGCACGGCGTGCTGACTGGTTTTGTTTGGCCCAGGTTGCACTGTGCTGGATTAGAAACTGCTCTCTCCTGTCACCTGATGAGGTGTGGTGTGAGTGGTTTTCCTTCAGGGTCTACAGAAGGTTCATTTGCTGGTTTTATCAGTTTCTCCACCAGGCCACAGGGCAATCAAGTGAACCCACTGAGCAACCTGTACATAAATTTACCATCTTTCAGTGAGAATAGACAGAGTATCACCTAGCTGGGAGATAGTATGATCTGCACCTGTCAATGCTACAAAACCAGGCTTGTGGCCCTCCCTAAAGGTGAAAGATCCGGCTTTACAAATCACTCCAGGAAATGAAAAGTCACTTGGCTCCCGTTCTTACATAAGGATAAATCTCTCCATTCATTTGAAATCTGAGCAGTATGACTTAACCACATTGACAATCTGGGGAAACTGGTTTGGGCTTCCTGAAAACGAAAATATACCACAGTCCAATTTAATCAAAGGAAAGGTCATCTGTCAACTCCCACAATGATATTTATTTTTCTTAATCATTTCTTTTATCCTCTGTCCTTCAAATCCCATTTCCTTTTCAAAGATGTTGGCTTACGAATTTTTTTGTCAAGGGAAAATCCATGCATATGTTCTGAAGTGACAGACTAAAGATAATACCTTTTGTTGTCAATCATCACCACCATCCACACGTATGTTATCTTCTGGGTTCATGTGAACTGTATGCTGAGTTTCAAGAACTCAACCTTGCATTTACTTATTTCTTTGGATTAGAGTTAATTTTGTGGTGATCAAGACCTCACTAGAGTAGAAGAGAAGCTGCTATTTACCACAAATTCACTCATTCATTTAGCAAATACGTATTATGTGTATACTGCATCCGAGCATGTAGAAACAAGTGTCATAGGATGCAGTTGCATTTAAAAAAAAATTTGTATGTAATTCTTAAAATTAATTTTTACTAGAGTACAGTTGCTTTAAAATGTTGTTAGTTTCTTGTTGTATGGTAAAGTGGATCAGTCACACATATATATATACACTCTATTTTTATATTTCCTTCCAATTTAGATCGCCACAGAATATTGACTAGAACTCCCTGTGCTGTAATATTGACTAGAACTTCCTGTGCGGTACAGTAGGTTCTCATTAGTCATTTATTTTATACACAGTAGTTTATTTATGTAAGTTCCAATCTCCTAATCCATCTGACCCTCCCATCCCCCGCCTTGGTAACTGTAATTGTCCTCTATTTCATGATATTGCTTTTAAGTTATGCAAATGTATTCAGCCAAAAGAGATAGAAGAAATAAGGGGGAAATTCTATCCATCATTCTATTCAAAAGCTCATTGTTGAGAATAAGTGTGAAATGGAAGGTTTGAAGTTGCTTCCTTTTAAGATGATTTTAGTGTCTATGTCCGTAAAGCACCAGCTTCTCAACATATTGAGAATTTTCTAGTATAGTATTTAAGCATTTAATACATGCTCGCTAATCATAAGAAACGTCTGTATTTCTTAACTGCTTAACTTAAGAAACAGCTATGTGTTTCAAATGGAGAAAAATACTACCTGATGAATTTTGGTCTTCGACAGGTCACCTTCCCAACACATTTTCAAAAGTAATTTTAACTATGCACAATTAGAACCTACCCCAGTTCTAAGATGTGATGTTATATATCTGGAAATGATGACTGAATAAATCAATAAATTACCAAAGGTTAATCATGAGCCCACATCCTAAATAACAATGAATATTCATTCATTAAGACTTCTTTTGGGTTACAAATCAATCACTGAGAAGCAAGGAAAATGAGCATTAATAGGCTTAGGGATCATTTTAAGGAGAGTTTAGATTACTTTAAAAGGAATACACTTGAATAGGTGGAGCACAAAGGATCTGGGGGGCCATGAAACTATTCTGAATAATACTGTAATCATGGATATATGACATGCATTTGTCAAAAGCTATAGAATCAGTACAACACAGAGAGAATCATAATGTGACTATGAACTTTCAGTTCAGTTCAGTCACTCAGTTGTGTCTGACTCTGTGACCTCATGGACTGCAGCATGCCAGGCCTCCCTGTCCATCACTAACTCCTGGAGTTTACTTAAACTCCTGTCCATTGAGTCGGTGATGCCATCCAACCATCTCATCCTCTCCTGCCTTCAATCTTTCCCAGCATCAGGGTCTTTTCAAATGAGTCAGTTCTTCACATCAGGTAGCCAAAGATTTGGAGTTTCAGCTTCAACATCAGACCTTCCAATGAACACTCAGGACTGATCTTTGGGATGGACTGGTTGGATCTCCATGCAGTCCAAGGGACTCTCAAGAGTCTTCTCCAACACCACAGTTCAAAAGCATCAATTCTTCGGCACTCAGCTTTCTTTATAGTCCAACTCTTGCATCCATACATGATTACTGGAAAAACCATAGCCTTGACGAGACAGAGCTTTGTTGGCAAAGTCTCTGCTTTTTAATATGCTGTCTAGGTTGGTCATAACTTTCCTTCCAAGGAGTAAGCGTCTTTTAATTTCATGGCTGCAGTCACCATCTGCAGTGATTTTGGAGCCCAAAATAAAGTCTGCCACTGTTTCCACTGTTTCTCCATCTATTTGCCATGAAGTGATGGGACCAGATGCCATGATCTTAGTTTTCTGAATGTCAAGCTTTCAGCCAACTTTTTCACTCTCCTCTTTCACTTTCATCAAGAGGCTCTTTAGTTCTTCTTTGCTTTTTGCCATAAGGGTGGTGTCATCTGCATATCTGAGGTTATTGATATTTCTCCCAGCAATCTTGAACTAGTAATGTACCAATATTGATAATCTGAAACAAATGTATGACACTAATGCAAGATGTTACTGATGGGGAAACTGAAGAGAGGGGAGAGGAGAGAAGATAAGATATATAGATATATAGATATATATTTTTTTTTCTGGATTTTCTGTTCAACTCTTGTGTAAACCAAAAACTACCCTTAAAAAAATAAAATCTACCAATTTTTTTAAAAAGATTAAAAAAGAAATCTACTTTCAATTAGTGGTTCTTAACTGGGGCAACTTTGCTCCTCAGGGGATATTTAGCAATGTCTTAAGACATTTAGTCACACCTAGGGAAGAAGCGTTACTGGCAGCCACTGAGCAGACGCCAGGATGCTACTATACAGCCTACAATACACATGACAGGCCCCAGCAACAAA
This sequence comes from Bubalus bubalis, assembly GCF_019923935.1. Classification (NCBI taxonomy): domain Eukaryota; kingdom Metazoa; phylum Chordata; class Mammalia; order Artiodactyla; family Bovidae; genus Bubalus; species Bubalus bubalis. The sequence goes on along the minus strand of NC_059177.1, from coordinate 32,260,034 downwards.
GGATTATCTTGCCCCAATTGTCAAGAGTGTTGAGGTTGAAAAACCCTCACCTGGATTCTTATAAAACTACTGATAATCCAACCCTAAAACTTCTAATTGCATCTTTTAGACTTGAAGAAATCTTCTCTTCTGTCATCCTTAGACTATCAAGATGTTAGAATATAAAAGTATCTCAGATGCAAGTGTCTAATAGGACCCATGGGAGAGAGGCACTAGAAATCCATCTGCGTAAGCTAGCTGAGAAGGGCAAGTCAAACTCAGCAGCAGACACAGGGACTGTGGGGACTGATGGGGACTATGAGGAAGAGAACGTTGTCCACCTGAAGTATTACTTGGAATATAGATTTGACTGTGTGAGACAGAGATCAACACTTTGGTTAATTTCTCTTGATATAAAAGTCAGAGCTGGAATAACATGAAGTATTCAGGGGCCCAATCTCTTCTCCTGTTGCTTCACCATTCCTGGGGTGCTGCTATCCTTCATGTGATCCAAGATAGCCCATCACCATACCCACATTTTAGCCATCAGGTAGGCAAAAAAGAATAAAGGAGGACATACCCACTCCATTACAGGCAGAACGTGAAAGCTGCCCACCTCCCCTATTCCCACTGGCCAGAATCATCGCAAGGCTCTTGCTAACTGCAAGGGACACTGGGATGTGTAAGTCTTTATTTTGGGCAGCCACATGCATCGCTAAAAATTCTACTAATATGGAGAAAAAGGCGACTGGATACTGAGGAAACAGACACCACTGCTGATGGGGAAACACTGCTCAGATCCAGGTCTTTTGTGTCACATGGGAATACAGATCCACTACTGCCTAATAATGATTACACTTGTTTTGAAAAGGGGCAAAAATCTCAGATTTTTACCTAGAGCAATTTCAAAATAATGCCTCCATCAGGAAAAAAAAAAAAGTCAAAATAAAAAGTAAAACATTCTGCAGGTACTATAAAACATATATACCAGCAGACCATGACCATTACTTTGCAATTTCCGATATAAACTATTAGAAGAGCATGTATAGTTCTCAGTTCAACTTGATTTCCAGTTTCAGATAATTTATTTACAGTGCAAAGTGTCAGTAGGGCATGAATAAATGAGAAACATAAATAATTTTGACAAATGTGGAATCCAGACCATTCCAAAAGATTACTCTCAGGAAAAAACACAGCCTCATTTCTTTGTGTTTGAGAACGTGCCTATTAATCCTCCAAATCTGTTCCTTTGCACTATTGCAAAACATCCTTTCCCGTGAATACATAGTATCACTTTTCTGAAAGAATGTATTTAGTACAGGAAACCTCTAACAAGTCACCACCAACAAGGAAGTGACTGAGCTGAGGAGCTGGCTATGACACCAGAGGACCAAGAAGATACAAAGATGGCTGAGATGGATGGCCCGGCAGTGAAAGGGCTTGTATCTCTCACCAAGGAGGGCACAGGTAGAAACCCAGATGGCCAACAGGCAGAATCAAGTGTTCACCTTTACAGGAACTCAGGGGAACACACAGTAAACCTTTAATGGATTACCACTTTGTACCAGACTGCACAGAGGTTACATCAAGATGTTTGACAGTAAGAACTCCCATCCATCCATAGTGGAAAACTCTACTGATATGATCATTTTGGAAATCTGCATACCCCACGACCCAGAGATCTTTTCCTAGGAATATCTCTAGAGAAACTTACACAAAAGAATAAAGTTTATAACAGCATTTTTCGCAGTAAGACAAAAGAAAACAACCCAAATATCCCATGACAGTAGAAATGATAAAATTATAGTATTCATAATGGAATGCCATATAGCAAAGAAAATACAGTTTAGCTTCACACAATATGGTGAATCTCACAAACATTAAGCAAAGAATCAAGACTCAAAATAATATATACATCACCATCCCCTGTAAATATGTTCGAAAGCAAACAAAACGAATACAGAGGATCATACACAGGTGACACAATATAAAGCAAAACAAGAAAATAAGTTCCATAGAGTCAGAGTACAATCGGGGAAAGAGAGAATGTTTATTGGGAAAGGGGGGCGCTAGTACACAATGGGCGTGGGGTGGGGTCCTGACAACATTCCTCACTGGGTGTGGTTACGTGGCTGTGCAACTTCTAATCTGTTTTTTAAACCATTCATGCATGTTTTATGCATTCTTCCTGGTGATTATCAGTTCAGTTCAGTCACTCAGTTGTGTCCTACTCTTCGGACACCATGGAATGCAGCACGCCAGTCCTTCCTGTCCATCATGAACTCCTAGAGCTTACTCAAACTCATGTCCATCAAGTCAGTGATGCCATCCAACCATCTCATCCTCTGTCATCCCCTTCTCCTCCTGCCTTCAATCTTTCCCAGCATCAGGGTCTTGCAATGAGTCAGTTCTTTGCATCAGGTGGCCTAAGTACTGGAGTTACAGCTTCAGCATCAGACCTTCCAATGACTATTCAGGACTGATTTCCTTTAGGATGGACAGGTTGGATCTCCTTGCAGTCCAAGTAACTCTGAAGAGTCTTCTCCAACACCACAGTTCAAAAGCATCAATTCTTGAGTGCTGAGCTTTCTTTATAGTTCAACTCTCACATACATACATGACTACTGGAAAAACCATAGCTTTGACTAGACAGACTTTTGTTGGCAAAGTAATATCTCTGCTTTTTAACATGCCGTCTAGGTTGGTCATAGCTTTTCTTCCAAGGAGCAAGCGTCTTTTAACTGTCACCATCTGCAGTGATTTTGGAGCCCCCAAGAATAAAGTCTGTCATTGTTTCCCCATCTATTTGCCATGAAGTGATGGGACCAGATGCCATGATCTTAGTTTTCTGAATGTTGAGTTTTAAGCCAACTTTTTCACTCTCCTCTTTCACCTCCATCAAGAGACTCTATAGTTTTTCTTCACTTTCTGCCATAAGGGTGGTGCCATCTGGTGATATAATTCACATCCAGTGATCCGGGTGATATAATTGACATCAAAAACTAAGTTAAATATGACTAGTGGGTGAAAGGTAGGGCGCTGGTGAGCAAGTCCAGGGCCAGTTAGAGGGCAAGTGTTAGAAACACCAGGGGATTACTTTCAAGTTCATCCTGATCATTTTCAGAGTTTAGAACCAGGCAGGATTTCAAGTGTGAGTGGACTGACAGTAGCTGAATGCTTATTTGTTCACACTCTGAAGAACCCCAGCTGGGGAATTTGCCTGGGAGCTGAGACCACGTGGATCCTGCGAGTGGGTGGGGGAAAAGTGGGGAGGCCCAGGTCTGGCTAGAGCACAGAGGGGCCCTCCCCTCCCAGGGCTGACAGACAGACAGGCAGGCAGGCAGGGCGGGAGGCTGGGTTTGTATGAATGAGGAGCGACCTCAGAATCCCCAAGGAGGGCCCCTGACCAGCTGGATGTAAGCAAGCCTGGACCGAGATGTCTCTGCCTCTCCCCAGGAGTAAACACACTCACTCTGTGTGGACGTTCTTGAGCCTCATGCAGTGGAAGTGTTATTTTAAAGACTCACTTGACTAGAACTGCCAAGAGGGACTGCTTTTTCTAAGTCCTAGCCAGAGACAATGCCCATAAATCTACAGGACTTTCTACTTGTCGGTAACAAACCAGAAATTGCTATTCTTCATCCTTTCAACAGGAATTCAGATGCTACAATGAAGAATGCTGCATTTTATCTGATGACTTAGGCTAAACCCCCACCCCTGCCCTCGTCATCAGGTATTCCACGTTCGTATTCTTACAGCTTTCTAGAAGGAAGCGGCCCAGGACCCACCGTTACCAGTTAGCCACCAGCGGCTCCTTTTGCCTCGATGATTGTTTTTGGCATTCCCAAGAACCCCCTTTCACAGGCTTTTGTTTTTCTTTCCTGATCTCACAAGCCCTGGAGGAATGTGCCAACCTCACCCCTTTCTGAGACAGCCACGTGGCTGGCAAAACTGAGGCCATCCTTTGTGTGTGCTGGAGCAGTTGTGTGGAAACAGCCACCCCCAGCAGATGTGTGCACCTGTTTGTGCCTAGTTGGGGACTTGCCCACAGTTATAATCAGCCACCTGCCATGCTGAGGCTGGAGGGCAAGGGAGTTCAGGCAATTAGCAAATGGTGGTTGCTGGCCGTTTTGGAGCAAACCAATCACTGAATGAGATCCCTTGAAGATGGTAACTGTCAGTATTTGGTGTGGGAGCATCCCTAGGTTTATAGAACACTTAAAAAAAAAAAAAAAGGCCAAGCCTCAAACTTTTCTTTTCTTTTTGATGCTAAAGCTCTTCCTTATCTGAAAAGCACAATGACCCATGGAAATGAGTGTCAAATGTCACCAAGACAAAAATTAAGCTCTTTAGGAAGTAACCTGGGACTGGAGTCTTCTTCTCACCCACATATAAGCGTAACTCAAAATCCATGTTTGATTAAATGTATGTTGTTTAGTCTCTCAGTCGTGTCCGACTCTTTGTGACCCCATGGACTATAGCCCACCAGGCTCCTCTGTCCATGGAATTCTCCAGGCAAGAATACTGCAGTGGGTTGCCAATCCCTTCTCCAGGGGATCCTCCCAACCCAGGGATTAAACCCAGGTCTCCTGCATTGCAAGCAGATTCTTTACCACTGAACCACCAGGGAAGTCCCATTAAACGCATATGCAAATATAAAAAAGCTATAGTGAATGCCTGTTGAACACTCAAGATAAAGTCTACCAGACAACCTAAGGGGCCTCCGAGAATCCAAGCGAGTTGTCACAGCTGGGAGCTCTATTTAATACTGTGCTCTGTGCAAGCTAAAGATTTACTGTCATTAGGAACTGGTGTAAATTAGAAACGTTTGCCATTCTTCTGGAATTGCCTGCACAGAGGTTGGTTATAAGCCCTTTCTTATCTATGCTTGCTGGAGAGCTGACCTGGCTGTCAAAGTTTTGCACTAAACTGAAGGAACGGGCCATGGCAATGATTACAACAGCCAGAAAAAGTGTATTTAATGTTTGTTAAATGGTGTAACAGGTGTCAATGCAACTACTAAAGCATTCTGGGTGGACCTGGTCTTTAAGGATGTGTGTATGTCTGCTCAGTCATGTCAGACTCTTTGTGATTCATGGACTGTACCCACCAGGCTCCTCTGTCCATGGAATTTTCCAGGCAATATTGGAGTGGTGTTATTTCCTCCTCTAGGGGATCTTCTGGACCCAGGGATCAAACCTGCATCTCCTGCATTGGCAGGCGGATTCTTTACCACTAGTGCCACCTGGGAAGCCCTGACAGCTTGCTTAACCATGGTATTATTAGAAGGATCTTGGATACAGAACATAAGCACTAATTTCCTCAACTATGATATCAGTGTTGGTCAACACTTTGGTTGTTAGCAGTTTAAGATATGTTATCAGTTTACTTAGAGCATTTTTTCAGTGGCCAGATAGCCTTCACATCACCCTTTTTTAATTAAAAAAAAATAATAATCATCATGTTTCTTTCAGTTATCTGGGAACTTGGCCTTCAATGATGAATCCAGTTCCTTACCTTCCTGACTGTATAACTAGGGAATTCTAACAGTAAATTTCTCTCTACTAATTCCCAGGTAAAGGGATATTAAAGGTTGTCGAGCATGAGAAAACACAGTAGCTCTTAAACCCCCTGGCCAGCAGCATCAGCACTATCTGAGGATGTGTTAGAAATGCAAATTCTGGGACCCCACTCCAGACCTATAGAACCAGAAGGGCTGAAGCTGGGACCCAGCAATCTGTTTAATACATGACTTGAGAACCACAGGAACAGAATAACAGAATGAACACATAATATGAACACAGGGAGGTTTTCAAGAAAGAGATAAAATCTACAATTTAAAACAGGAAAGAAGGTCAAAGAGGCTGAAGAAGCCCAGTAGGTTAGTTTCAGGAGACCCTTCTGAGGCCCTTGTTGTTTAGTTACTCAGTCGTGTCCGACTCTCTGAGACTCCACGGACTGTAGCCCACCAGGCTCCTCTGTCCATGGGATTTTCCAGGCAAGAATACTGGAATGGGTTGTCATTTCCTCTTCCAGGCGATCTTCCCAACCCAGGGATGGAGCCTGCATCTCCTGCATTGCCAGGCGGATTCTTTACCACTGAGCCACCTGGGAAGCCCCTTCCAAGGCTGACCCAGCAGTTATACAGACAGAGCAGGTACCTCCATTCAGTCCCTAAAAAGAAATGCTCACACTCACTGAACATTATTAGGCTTCAGAGACTGGGCTAAAACCTCTCTACAGGTTCTGCTATTATCACCAGCATCCCTGTTACATAGATGTGAAAACTGAGATTTAAAAGAGATTTCATTTAAACTCAGCAAGAAAGAAGCTGATATGATTCCAAGCCTACACTTGGACAACTCTGCCTAACTTCTCTAGTTTCAAAATGAAGGGACAGAAAACAAGGAAGGAGAGCAAAGGAGAAAAGAGAAGGCTTTTGCCAGCTTAACTTGAGGTTTTGGAATTTGTAATTATAGTGGCTACTCATTGATTCTACTAAACTTAGTTTCTAGGGTAAAGATAGGTTGCTTTTTTAAAACTAGATAATCTGATTTTAGATGGTGAGGGACAGGGAGGCCTGGTGTGCTTCAGCTCATGGATTGCAAAGGGTCAGACTAGACTTGATGATTGAACAACATAATCTGGTGTAGTAAAAAACTGGATTAAACCACAAAGATCTGATTGCAGATAACCAGACTGAATATGCATTATCACTCAGTGTTTCTTAAACCAAACCAACTACTATATGTAGCTGTCCTCTAATAGCAAAGATTCCAAACTTAGTTTAAAAAAAAAAAAAAAAAAACTTTTTAAGAGCTACAAAGTCAGACTCCAGTCATTTTTAGCAGAATTTTAGGGCATGCAAGCCCATCTGAGAAGCCCAGCATCCAACAAAGGTTCCTTAAACCACACAAGGTGTTCCTAATCCCTGATTTTTATTTTTCAAACTTTATTGAGTTTGACACTTTTTTTTTTCCAGCTGTGCTACCCAGCATGTGAGATCTTAGCTCCTGGACCAGGGATCAAACCTGCACCCTCTGTAGTGGACTCAGGTTATCTCAATCACTGGACTGCTAGGGAAGTCCCTGATGCCCCATTTGTAATCCTAGCTAAAAAGTTCAAAGTAAAATCTCAACCCTTGATGAGTTCTTTCTGTTACAGGATAGAGGGCTTGGGAGCAGCTGGAGAAAGAGGGAAACAAGCAGTCAATCTCATTCATAGTCAATCATATGCCAAGGCAAAAAGCTAGGGCTCAGATCCACCCGATTCTAATGCCACCACTGATTACTGCAAACAGTTTTTAGTAAAACTGCTCACAGACTGAGACGATTTCATAATAGCTAAAATAAAGTGCCTGCCTCACTTCCCACCCCTTCAGACCAAACCCTTCCAGCTGGTTAAGAAATATGAGTTAGTCTGGTCCGACCCTGAGTTTGTAGATGTGGGAAACAGGGCCCAGCGACCAAAGACTTACCAGGGGCCTTTAGCTGAGGTGGCGCTAGATCAAGAGGACCAGAGGCTGTCTGGCTGGTTCTCAGGACTCCAGGTTTAAGCTGAGCTGCAGCAGGGGAGGAGGAGGAAGGAGAGGAGGGAACTGGGAAGCTGGGTGGAGAGAACAGGGGGAGGGGCCGGAAAAGCCAGACGGGCTGGGCCAGAACTCTTCCCCTCCCCTCCCAAGTCAGAGGGTCTTTCTATTCTTGGGATTTCCTCCCCACCCCATTTAATCAGGTCTTGATCGCACCTCAAGCCAAATCAGGCAGTCGCCTCTTTGGAGTGGAAAGTGAGAACTGAAAGGATTATAGAAGCTAGGGATGTCCCCATCCCTTCTGGGAAAAGGAGGGACACCCCACTTCATCTTAATCAGATGCAGCTCCTTCCTTGGGGTTCTGCTGTGAGCATACATTCCTAGGCTGCCCTTGGTTTCTAGCTGCCTTGGACCTCTCTGCTCCTTCACAAGACAATAAATTAGAAACTTCTGTGGCTCTAAAAGAAAAAGCGCATGTGCTGTGTGACAGACAAGTGCTCAGCATTTTACTTATACAAAAAGAGAAAGAGAGAAAAAAAAGGATGTCATTCAATCCTTATAGCAAACTGAGGTGTAGGAGCTGTTTCTAACTTACAGATAAGGAAACTGAGGCTTAGAGAGGTCACCTGGCTGCCTGCCGTCCCACCAGAGCTGGTACATGGGCAGCCAGGGTTGGGACATAGGCCACTGTAAAACCATCACATACTTAGAATCAAATCAACAGACGTGCTCTGGCTGGCCCTAGACCTGTGATGTGCAGTAATAAGGTCAGGACCTCGAACTGGATTCAGTTCCAGGTCTCCATGTTTATAGGACTTACCTAAACTAACCTATGTAAGCCTCGGTTTCCTCATTATAAAGACAGGGATACTGATGTGTTTTCTGGCATTCTTGGGAAGATGCTATGAAGCTATGTTGCTATGAAGGCACCTGCCTATGTTCATTAAATGTATTCTTTCCTTTCTGATCACAGCATAGGAGACCATCAATTATACCAAACACTTTACTTCAATCATCCTCAGAACAGGCTAGGGGTGGTTTCTTAACACTGAGAAGAATCCCCAGTGGGTGATCTAGGTTAGAGTTGCCAGATTAAACATTTAGAACACACACTAAAAAAAGTTATCCCTTGTTTATTTTACGTGTTCAGTCTGGCAATCCTAACAGTTGGTAATAAACCACATGGGTAAAGAACTTTGGAAGCAGCTTGGCAAGTCCCTAGTTGTAAGTGGCTTTAGGGTTGATTCAACAGAACACACGGTAACTGGTGGAAGTGCAGCCTTCAAACTTGCTCCTCCAACATCATGACCAATCCGTGGAATTTGTACCAGACCCTCCTTATCTCTGCATTCTACCAGAGACAAGAAACCAGCTTGTGTTGTGGGAAACTCAGCGTCCTCTCATCTAGAATTCCTTTGTTAAACTCTTGTCTGTTGTCTAACTTGTAACCAAGGACAAATTACTCTGTCCATCTGCATGCTTGATAGGGATCAACTGTCAAACTACTTTTTTTTTTTTAGAATCTGAAGAATTTCTTATAATAATGAAAATGTGATGAGAGACTTTTTTTTCTAAACATTAGCCAGCTTGCCAAGAACTCTGATCCTGTCTACTTTGAAACTTCACGTCTTTTAGAAGAAATATAATCCACAAAAATGACTTAGGCTGAGAATGAGGTTAACACAAAAATCTGTAAATATTGAAAATAAAAACACTTTAGAAATTCAGAGAGACAGAGGGTAGAATGGTGGTTGCCAGGAGTTGAGGGGAACCCAGTGAAACCCCAAGGTCTGAGCCAGGGCTGATGATATTCCACTGCTGCCGGAAATGAGAATTACAGGTACCAGGCACAGTTCAAACGCTTTTATGGGCATTTTCTCTCTTGATTTTCATAATGGCCCTAGGAGGTCTAGGTCATGTTATTGCCTGTGCCTCAGACCTGGGAGATCATACGTACTGAAATCAGAAAGAGGGCTAAGAGGTTCCCAGACGTACATGCAAAAGGACTTTTTTGCAGAATTCTGTGAGGTTCCACCTTCATCAATGGAGTACCTGTTTAGACGCCTACAAGAGGATCCTTTCTTTAATAATCCATCTAATACCCAGGCCTTACAGTTTTCAACAACCAGGACCAAGCTACACAATTTGCAATACCCAGTGAAAAATTAAAATGTGGAGCTTCTTTGTTTAAAAAATCATGAGGAATCTCAAGATGGCTACAGAAGAGTGTCAAACTGAGCGTGGGTCCCTTCTGAGCAGAGGGCCCTGTGTGACTGCACAGGTCACACCCTGGTGAAGTCTGCCCCGCCAACAGCATTTTTCCCTGGTAGGTTTCCACTGTCTTAATTGCTTCCTTTCTGCCTGCCCAGCCTCAGGCGCCTGTGCCCAGAACTAAATGAGCCTGTTCACAAAGGCACACAGGCCCCCAGGGGCCAGCAGGTTCTGGACAGGGCCCCCCACATGCCGGGGGGAATCACAAGCTCGCTGCCTTGTTGCTCTGGGGTGGCAGGGAAGGGCTTTAAGCCTTGGTTTGGGAAGTTTCTGTTAGGTCAAGTGGGTAGTGTTCCATGAATCTTACATTCATTTTGAAAAATGATGCAGTGTCAGAGATCTGTAGGTCACTGTGCTCATCTATGAGTTTTATAACAGTACAAAATAACACTTAAAAAAATTCTGACATAAGCACTGTATATTCATTACCAATAAATGAAAACACACTGACATGTGAAGAAGGCAAATTGCAAACATTTCTATCCCACCCATCCCAAGATAACTCTTAGTCATGACCATAGTACCAGCTTAATTTTTTTTTTTTTACCTCTACCATAAACAGGGCAAATTTGTTTTGCAAATTTGAAAGCTGTTCAGAGAGTAGATCTTAAATGTCCTCATCACAAGAAAAAAATTTTTGTAACTATGTATGGTGATGGATTTTAACTCGACTTGTTGTGGTGATCATTTTGTAATACATACAAATATTGGATCATTATGTTATATACCTGAAACTAATATATGGTTACAAGTCAATCATACCTCAATTAAAAATTTTTTTTTTACTTTTTAAAAAGAACTTTAATTATTCTTATTTACAGATGGGAAACTGCAGTAGAGAGATGTTCAATAACACAGCTAAGATTGTTCACCAGTGAGAAGCAGGATCTGGAGTCAAACTCAGTTTTGCCTAACTTCAGAATCCACTCTACAGCAGTCTTTGTGGTGGGGAGTCTGTAGGTGTGCAGAAAGAAAATACTACATCTTCTAATGATACTTTCTTTGTATGCATTCTTTGAACATGTTACTCTATGTCACTGCTTTTGATGATGACTCTTTTGTGAGTATTTTACAATATACATGATGCTAATACAGTTCTCCATGTCTACAACTATGGGCTTCCCTGTTAGAGCAGCTGGTAAAGAATCTGCCTGCAGTGCACGAGACCCCGGTTCAATTCCTGGGTTGGGAAGATCTTCTGGAGAAGGGATAGGCTACCCACTCCAGTATTTTTGGGCTTCTCTGATGGCTCAGCTGGTAAGGAATCTGCCTGCAATGCGGGAGACCTGGGTTCGATCCCTGGGTTGGGAAGATCCCCTGGAGAAGGGAAAAGGCTACCCACTCCAGTATTCCGGCCTGGAGAATTCCATGGACTGTATAATCCATGGGGTTGCAAAGAACTGGATGTGACTGAGTGACTTTCACTTTCAAATCTATAACTGTATAATGAAATAAATAATTAAAAGTATACAAATGAATGGGGCTGTATGAACAAAACAATTTAGAGGTTACTGCACTGTGCTATAACTTACAGACTAGTTTTTATACATGTATCATATATTTGAATATATTGGCATATATGTTTTTTTTAATAAAAAAAGGATGATACATATGCTTTTTTCTATTTTCTATATTGTAATCATTTTTCCATGTCAATAAATATTCACCTACAAATGTATTCTAATGTAAGTACTGAGCTTCTTAAGTGTTACTTTTGATAAGATTTCATGATTTAGAACAAGGATCTGATATCCATCCTACATTCCAAAGCCTTCATCCCACCCTCACTCCAATGAATGGTGGAGTGTCTGGAAGCCAGGGACTCTCTTTAAAAATACATCTCTCTTCTCAAAAGAATTGAAATTCAGGACTCAAAAAAGATATTTGTGTTCATATCAGTATTATTCATAAGAGCCAATAAGTGGTGTAACCCAAGTATTCACTCACAGATGAATGGATAAGCAAAAGTGGTAAATGCATATAGCGGAATATTAGTCCTAAAGTACAGGAAATTCTAACACATGGTACAATATGGATGAAACATGAGTACATTATGCTGAGTGAAAGAAGCCAGTCACAGGAAGACAAAAACTGTATGAGTTCACTTATATAAGGCATCCAGAATAGGCAAATTCGTGGAGATGGAAAGTAGAATGGTGACTGTTAGAGGCTTAGGGGGAAGGAGAGAAGGGTTATTATGTAATGGGGACAGAGTTTCCATTTTTCAAGATGGAAGATCTTGGAGATGGATGTGGTGATGGTTGTCCAGCAACTTAAAATGGTTCAGATGGGAGACTTCCCTGATAGGCTGGTGGTGAGCAGTGTGCCTACCAATGCACAGGACATGCACTTGATCCCTTTTCTGGGACGATCTCACATGTGTCGGAGCAACTAAGCCTGTGCATCACAACTACCAAAGTCCACAAGTTACAGTCCGTGCCCACAACAAGAGAAGCCACCACAATGACAAGCCCGCACACTGCAACAAGGAGTAGCCACCGTTTGCCACAACTAGAGAAAGCCCTAGCGTAACAACAAAGACCCAGCACAGCCAAAAATAAATAAATTAAAAAAAGAAAAAAGTTAAGATGGTAAAACAACAACAATGCATCTCAGTATACTCGATAGACTTAGTGGAAGCAAAGTCCCAAGTACTAAGTCTTCATTCTGTACTAGGCATCCTGCAAGGTGCCTGACCTCATTCAATTCTCACAACAAATCCCTTAAAGCAAAGGGACCTTAGGGAGGTGGATGAATCTAGAACCTATTATACAAAGTCAGTCAGAAAGAAAAACACAAATATCGTATATTAACGCATATATATGGAATCTAGAAAGATGGTGCTGATGTACTTATTTGCAGGGCGGCAATGGAGATGCAGACATAGAGAAAAGACTTGTGGATACAGGTGTTGGGGGGGTGGGAAGGAGAGGGTGGGACAAATGGAGAGAGTAGCATGGAAACACTATCATATATAAAATAGATGGCCAGTAGGAATTTGCTGTATGACTCAGGGAATTCAAACCAGGGGCTCTGTGACAACCTAGAGGGGTGGGATGGGGTGGGAGGTGGGACGGAGGTTCGGGAGTGGGGGGACATACGTATACCTATGGCTGATTCATGTTGATACATGGCAGAAACCAACACAATATTGTAAAACAATCATCCTTCAGTTAAAAACAAATAAATTTTTTAAAAGGGACCTTAGGTTCAATGGCTTGAACTGGCTCAAGGTCATGTCACTAGTAGATGAGGAAGGCTTGTCTCATTCAGCTCATGCCTGCCTGTCTGAATCCAGGGCCCAGAACTTTCCAGTGTCTCTTATAAAGGATGTAAAATGACTGTGGCTAAGTAGTAAAAGACCGGAAACTTAGTCTGCCTCCACCACAGCCCTTCGTGGTCCAGTGCCTTGTATATTGTTAGGTATTCGGTGTTTAATCTATTGAATACAAGGGTGAATAGGGTCCAGCAATGAGAAAAAGACCAAGCATTCCAAGGTCAGTGCTGATGGAGTGCTCATTTCCTGCCTTCTCACTCTTAAGCTATCTCCTCAAGTGACTAATATTAGACTTGGGCCGCTCCATTGATAACACCGCTTACCAGAGAGTCCACTGCCTGCTGCCCGCACTGCCTTCCATCAGGGACAGCAAGGATCTGTGGAGGGTTCCTGATACATGTGTAAGTCAGAATGGTACTCTGAGACGGTAGGGGAGACCTGGGGACTGTAGGTCTGGTCCTGTCAACCTGAATTGTCATGGGTATGTCACTTGTTAGTTCATCATGCGTGAAATGAGGGTTCCAATGCATAATATGGGGGCAGCCCTAATACTCTATCTGCAGAGCAGATGAAAAAGCACCCACTGTATGGGATGGATGATTCTTTCCAAATTCAGGGCTCTTCAGAAAAAGCAAGTTCAGAATTTGATGAATGTTTACCTTAAGAGCTATTGGAATTAAAATTGAGAGATGTAAGAATCTGACAGGCAGTACAAAGAAAAGGAACTGCTTATCTTTTAAAAGCATTTTAATGCTAAGCCTTTACCAAATAATTAAGCCCCACTTCACAAAGTGAAGTACACAGAACACCGGTCTGGGTGAGGCTCGAACATCAGGGACAAGAAAGTGTGGGAAACACTGTTTATGTGTTTTCTTCTGGGAGATCTGCCATGCACAGGAGTGGATTTGAAACTGATCAAAAAGAACTTAAACTCTGTTGAGTTTTTTTTTTCAATTTATCTATTTTTAATTGAAGCATAATTGCTTTATAGTATTTGTTGGTTTCTGCTTTTAACAATATAGTTCCCGCGCTTATTTGTCTGCAGCTCCCTACTTGTTGTTATCTTGTGTGTTTATTCAATGTAACAACTCAACATCTGGAGAAGTCATGGGGAAATGTTAAACCATAATTGAGTAATATAAATATTACCCACACAAAGTTTCTTAATCTCAGTTGTAACGTGGGAATAATATTCCACCAACCTCATGAGTAGAGATGATGATTAACGAGTTACTGTTTGTAAACCATGTAAAACAGCCTGACACATAGAAGTACTTACCAATCATTAAAACTAAATATTAATGTGCTGAACTGATTGATAAAAGAACTATGTTTAAATCAAGCCTTAAATTAGCCATAACACCAAGAGAAAGAAAAGTTATTTCTTACTAGGTTTTTCACAAAAGCTCTTTGATGATTCATTAAAGTTCTGGCGTGAAATCAGACAGAAACATTAAATTTTTGTCAAGTCAGCCTTCTTTATTCTGTCAGCACGGAAGGTAATGATTCTTACAAGTTTAAGTTTGTGTTAGAATACTAAAAAGGAGACTCCTGACAAAGGTCAAGAGCATCAGGCATGGAGTCCTAACTGGGCCACTCCTGCCATGTGACCTAGACAGTCCACTACTTACTCTCTCCACAGTTCAGTTTCCCCCTCTGTAAAACAGGGATACCACTAGTGCCTGTCATCACAGGATTGGTGGGAAGGTTCAGTGGACTAACACTAATAGCAACAGTAAAGCCAAACAACAGAGGCAAAGCAACTGAGTTCCAGATTCCAGAGAAGTTAGTTACCCACAGTATTACAGCAAGTACCTGGGCCTGGATTTGAACCCAAGCAATTAAATCCCAAAGCTCCTCTTCACGTCTGCCTCCCATTGATATAAGGACATACTCAGCATAGCACCTAGCCCATGGGAGCTGCTTTTTTTTTTTAAACATCGTCACTGATTTTAAAGGTCCCAGAAATGGAATGGTACTTTAGAGCTTTAAGTGCTCTAGAGGTAACAAGTAGGAGGACAAGTTCTTTAAAAGTCTTTGATTTTTTTTCCCCTCCCTTCATTAACTCCTCTCATCCAGAGAAGTTCCTTTCCCATGGGAAACAGCTGCTATTTTTGTAGCACAGCTGTAAATTGTGCATTATTCCTATCCATTTGAAGCTAGGTGACAATATGCTATCATTCTGACCCAGCACTGAAATGAAATTGTAGTCACTTTTTCTTATAAGCAGAAGTGCCCTAGTCACACAGTTTCTTGGTAATTTCCACCTTTCAGGAGCTTAAAAAAAGAAAAGAAAAGAAATGCCTTGCTTTTACAAAGTCGTTTGCAGCTGGCTCAGTGATAAAACCTCGCCGTGTCAGCTTTCAGGAATCCTGTGTTTGTCTGTGTTGTGTTACCCAAGTAGCTTGTTATCTTTGCAGCTTAAGGGCTGACTTGGAAATTCAGGCTGTCAACTATTTAAAGAAAATGGAAGTCCTCACGCCACTATTTTAATTAACTTTCCAGAGAGCAAGGTTTGGTTATGATAGTGTTAACTTAAAATACTCTGAAGGAAAGAGGGCAGAAACAAAATGAGGAGGAGGATTGTTGTTTTAAAAGGCATTCTAGGAAGAAGAATTTGAACATAGCCACGATGGAGAAACAGTATAGGGTATGTAAAGAAAAGAGAAGAGAGTCGGGAACAAATATTAAGGAGTATGAATGGTAGAGCGTGGCTAGTTAAAACGTATTAATGCAGATTATATGGGGCCTTGAATGCCAGGTTAGGGTTTTGGAAGGTGGATGTCTATGCAATGGGAGATAAGAGATGTGTGGAAGTCAACAACGATCACATTTATGTCTTGGGAAAATAACAGGGGGTTATGTTTGGGTATTATGTATTACACAATGGAATAGGAACAGATCCAGGAACTCACTGACTATGTGAGTGAGTTTGGCCTAAAATTTCCATCCATTAATTTGTTAAATGGTGATGATAAAACTGTGGTAGGAACTGAATGAAATCAGGTATGGACTATTAAAATAATGTTACAGAAAGCAGTCAAACAATCAACACACACATGCATACTTTTACAGTCAGGCTGACTGGAGGAGACTGACGGCTGAGAAAGCCGGCGTTCTGATAGAAGTAAAGAAGGGAGCTGTCTGAGGTGGAGGAGAAAGGTGGGAGGGAAAAGGGAAAATCCTGACAGATGATTCAAGAGAGAAAGGAGCTTATACAAGGGGAGGCAGCGGGGGAGTTGGTCTGGGGGTTGGGATGCTGGCGGGTTCAGCTTTAGAAATGCTAAATATGAGAAAGAATGAGATATTTACAAGGAGTGGGTGGCCCAGAGCAGCCTCAAGAATTAGGTGTTCAATCAGTGTTTTAATTGAAAATGCCACATGGCTCTACTCCACGAGGGTAGTACTTGAAGATCTTTATTGAGCCATAATTAAACCTCAGTGAGCAAACTCAGTGAAGTTCTAAAAGCCATGGCATGTAAGCCAAGAGAGATGTGGAGTTCAGAATTGTCACTGAGGGAGCTCTGGATAGAAAAACAGATTCTCTGGAAGGAATCAAGGAAGTATCAGGCGTATATAAGTTCCCTTTCAGCACTTCATACTTTACCTCCTTTGAGGAATTTGCCTTTGCTTGTTCCCACTGGAGAAACATCACTTAGAAAAATAATCACAGATAACTCCAATCCCAATTATACAAAGATGTTCATCGAAGTATTATTTATATCAGCAAAAAATGGGAAGCAATTCATATTTAAGACAACAGGGGAGTGGTAGATTATGTCCATCAATTTGATGGAATATGAAAGTGGTGACTGGAGGAACCATTCTAAGCACTTTATATATATTAATTCAATCAGTCATCATAGCAATTCTATGGGGTATACACTAATAAAAGCCCTATTTTACAGATGAGGAAACTGAGGCTTGGTAAATTTAAATAACTTGTTCAAGATTGCACAGGTAATAACGGGCAGACCTGGGACTTCAGTGAGTCTGTCTGGTTCTAATGTCTTCACTCTAAACAGTATATAACATTGCCATAAATGCTACTTTTTATTTTTGCCTGGTTTTCCTAAATTAGTTTTATAACAAAACTTTGGAGGAAAAATATACCCTCTCCATTCAGGGGAGGAGGAGATCAAACAGGGAAGGAGTCGTGACAATGAGCGAAAATTCTTCTTTATATACCCAATGACAAAAGCTCATATTTCCTATTCTTTCAATCTCATCAGCAATAACTAATGCTCGTACAACAAACTATAATCTACAAAGTCCTTGAATCCATTCATAGCGCCAAAACTACCCAGCCAAGTCTCATTTTCTTCAGTCCCAATTTACAGATGAGGAAATGGAGGCTGAGAATGAGCACAGGGCTCATTCAATTTCATGGTGCTGGTTTCATGATTCCCAGTCCCAAGCTCCTTCTACTACTCAGCATGGTTTAGACAATTTCAAAACACTGTCCACCATTTCTTTAGTAATCACTCAGGAAAGCACCAGGAACACACTGAAATTAAGGAAAACGATTAACTTCGGTTTGGCCAGACTAACTCTCCAAACTTGACATCTTAGGGCTAAAAGGTCTGGGCTACCCAAGTACAGTTCTTTTTAAGACTTCTTCTGCCTCAGGCAAGCCATTTTCCCTAAAGGAGGTTTGCGGAATCAACCTTTTTCTCTTTCATTCTTTCCCCTGCCATGTGATTACAGCTTCTTCATACCTGTGTAGGTCCCAAAAAGCTCTTCAGAGGTTGCCAAGAGATGGGACAGGATGATGATAATGAAGAGGGAAATAATGATACTTTAATAGCTAATAATAACGGCCAAAGTGTATAGAGAGCTTGCTGCACGCCAGATACTGCTCTGGGCAATGTTTCCATACAGTTAATCTCACAACAGACCTGTGAAGGAGGTGCCATTATCTTGATGGGGAAATGAGGCTCAGAGGGTGTCCATCACATGCTTGACCAGGAGAAAGTGGGGGAGGAAGGGTTAGCAGTCCACAAACAGTGGAGTCTGAGTTGTTGGCCCTGAAAGCCTTCATTTATAAATCAACTTCAGACTCAGCCCCTAGCGAAGGAATTCCTTGCATATCTGATCTTCCTAGGAAATATGGCTCCTCCAGGGAAGACAAGAGTGGAGAACACAGCCGCTCTTGATGTTAACGACCTAGAGACTAATTTATCTTCTTTTTATGCCTTGACATTTTCTTTTAATTAAAAAAAAATATCAAAGAAGCTATCAGGGAAGATTTGTTGGAGAAGGAATAGGCTACCCACTCCAGTATTCTTGGCCTTCCCTTGTGGCTCAGCTGGTAAAGAATTCACTTGCAATGCAGAACTTGGTTCAATCCCTGGGTTGGGAAGATCCCCTGGAGAAGGGAAAGGCTACCCAGTCCAGTATTCTGGCCTGGAGAACTCCACGGACTATACAGAGTCGGACACGACTGAGTGACTTGCACTTTCAGTAATTTTTATGATTCCTTCAAAGCTTATTCACTAACCTAAAATTTTTTTTTTTAATCACAGAACAGAGCTAAAAAGAGAATGCGGTGAGTGGATCTTGGCATGTTAAGTGGATGCCTCAGTCATTCTATCAAATTAAATGGGCAGATGTGGAAAGTGCACTGAGTTTCTGAAGTGAAGCATGACTCTGTGACTCCAAGTTTTCAAGCCTGGAAGGCATGATCTGGTTATCAGTCTGTTAAGGAGCACACTAGTCAAAGACTTGGCGGGGAATGAATACTAGTTGATCTGTAAATAATTTACTGGTAAAGTTTACCTGGAGTGGAACATTAACACGGTCGAGACGAGGCTTTCAGCCAGTCGTCAGCCTGTGAGCTGTTTTGAATCGGAGGCCTGGCCTCCACCTTTAACCCTTTCTACTACCTCCAATGGCAACTATTGCATGAAAAGAACAGACTGGAGAGGACAGAGGAGGGTGAATTCAAATATAAACACTCTCTGATGATTTGGCCAGTTAGGCAGTTAGGACCAGTAAGTGTCTCGGTGGCAATAATACAACTGTTAGGTCAAGTGTATGAAGGGTGAGGCCCCTTCAGGGCAGCTGCAAAAAGAAAGCCCCTATTAATCCCTTAACTAAGCAGCTGATGGATTTAATCTTTTTGTGCTTATAGTATATCTCTTCAAACACAGGATTAGTATAAGTTTAAAAAATCAGCACGGGTTACCCAAGCTTTTTATAGATTTTTTCATTTGCTAACAGATGACAGAAAATAGAACTTTGGAGCATTTCTGAGAACAAGTTCTGTCACTCCAGCTTGGAAAGCTTCATTGCCTGGATTCATTCACAAAAGAATAGGTTTCTATTTGAAGAGGAAAGAGACCTCCGTCTCTCGCCTAGGGATCTACTTTCTTTTGATTTTGCATCCATTGTTATTTAAAATAGCATTAAAAGATTCAGCGAGTTATTCTGCATAATTATATCAGAAAAGGAACCATACCTGGTATAATCCCCTTTGGCTTCCTAAAAAAAAAAAAAAAGAGAGAGATGATCAGTTTGTACTGATGTTAATCAAGCTAAAAGAATTTTTACTCTTGATCATTGTCTACTCTTAAAATGCCCAAGTTTTGTTTCGAATTTTTTTTTTTTTTTTCACAAGGAACATTTTCCCTATTTAGCACACTGGAGAAAAATGTGGCATTTAGGACATTGCTATTACTCATTAATTTTTCTTGTTTTTTCACAGACAAGACAAATCTATCTGAAAACGCATAGATGGTTATTTCTCCTTTTAAGTTTCGAAGATCACGTGATAAATGCTTGTCTACCAGAGCAGCACACTTTTTAGTCTGGATGCAGACCTTTTAAATCATTACACAGATAAACCAACACATGCCATTTACTTTCTTTTTTTAAACCAGCATAGAACCCACTGTTTTTCTACTATGCATGCCTTTAAGAATTAAAGGGCTCTTTAACTCAACCTCAAGCAAAAGTATACAAAAGTTACTAAATTTAAATGCAGATTACAGCTGTTGTGACAACTGCCACCCAGAGCTCTTTGCCAGGAATATGGTCTTAACACTCCTTCCTCAGTGAAGTCTAAATTTCATTTTCTTCTGAGACACACAATGCCACATTCTCCCTCATCATGCAAACCACACGAAAACAGAACACGGTGGCTCACATCTTATTCTGGCAAACAACCAGGCGACTTTAGAACATCAGCTACTGGCCCATGCAAAAGTTTTCGAATTTCAGGCAGTTCACAAAACCCAATACACAAAACAAGCAAGTAAAGAGCGGTTTGTCAGTTCTTACCTGTAGAATGAGTGCCGCTAACCTGAAGATAGTTTCGCTGTCTACTTCGATTTGCCCCTGTCGGAGGAAAAGGAAAGCATCACTGAACACAGGCTGCCCTAGGTCGTAGCAAATGGCTGTGCAGTTCGGGAAGCTGTCACAGCTTGGCACCTCCAGTTTACGATCAAATGCAGATCATACCATTCCAGAGGAAAGGGAGGGGGGCGTGGAGAGACACATCCAGGGTTAAGGGGAAGCCACAGGGTGTGTGTGTGTGTGTGTAAAAGAGAGAGAGAGAGTGCGCGCTTTAATTTGCTGTGGGAAATTGTGTTTTGAGAGCAGTATTCTGGAAGGAACACATATGACTGAAAATTCAGACAGACTCTAAATGCATGAATAATTTTTATCTAAGTTCATTTTTACGCTCCGATTTTCTTAGTTTGTTCAGTGTTTTCCTGCATCATAGCAATTATTTTGGTATACATACACAATGCAAATATTATAAAAAATGTAAGTTCCACTTCTGTGTCAATGAGACTCTTGAATTAATATTTATAGTTTTATAGAGAAAATGTAAAGCCTTAAGAACCAGTTACAGCAAATGCTTAAAAGGCTAAAATTCTGTTGCTTTATACTGAAGTTTGATGAATCCTAATTTATCCTTTTTCCAGTATTTTATTTTTTAAGATCCCAAAGAAGAATAGGAGTTTCAGGCTGTAATTAACAGGAATACTTACTCAGGAAGGGATACACAAGTGTGTGTGTGTCGGAGGGGGGGGCGGGGCGGGGGATGGGGGACTGCCTCTATCAATAATACTCACATATACCTTTGTTTATTTTGTTAAATGTAATGACATAAGTAAATACCATTATTGCATTGTATGATAAATTCAACACTGAGTAGTAGACTAGGGTCATTATTTAAAAAACAATTTTTGGGGGTAAGATGCTAGCTTATAAGCATTACCACATGCTAAAACAATTCCATATAACCCTCTCCTTGTGTAAATCCTGTATAATTAGTACTCAGACTGCATAGTGTTTAAGAACACAGGTCTGCAAATGGCCCTGCACATTTTCTTTCTCCTTTCTACATGTTGAATCTGGGCTGAAGAGTTTTGTAATTACACCAAGTGTATCACTGGTAAGTACTTTAGTAGTTTTAAAGTAAATGCGCATTAGGTAGGTTTATAGGAGCAGTTAGCTCAGTGAGAATTTCTGGAAGGTTTATGCTTCTCTCTCAAGTTTCCAAATGACTTGACTGGGCTTCTCAAAAAAAGGAAAAAAAAAAACCCAAAAAACAAAAACTAGTAACAACAATTCTTTTAGAACTCATAAAATAAAAATATACAACCCCCAAATCGGGGATGTTACAATGTCAGCAGTGATAATTATCTGTGTTTCCCTTTTATTACAGAATGAAAACAAATTAACTTCATTTGCCAACATCTAAGTATTCCTTCTGAAACCTGAGGCAGAGGATCTGCTTCAAAGTTTTTTGCTTCAAAAGCTGACAGGCCCAGAGCCTTGGAATTCAAAGCTCGCCTATAATCTCTAGAAACAGATTATAAAATCAAAGAAGCCAGGTTGATTGCAGAAATCAATTGCCCTCTGTCTTTCAGGCAAGAGACAGTGGTTTTCTAATCTGGTGAAAGATGATGAAGCAGTTAATCCAACAGGTGAGGAAGGCGCTGATCAAGATTTAAATTTTAGAAAGGCTGAATCCCTTCTCTTCAAAGAAAAAGAAACTCATGCAGAGAGAGGGGAGCTTCTGGGGGGAGGGGTGCTAAAAAACATATTTGAGTTTGAAATTAGACCTGACCTCGTTAAGTCAAATTTGTCTTAAAATTGGAGAGACATCAAGTGTGTTAGTTCAAATATTAAAAAAAAAAAAACAAAAAAAAAAAAACCTAAACTAAAGATGAATAAAATATATTGAAAATTATTGCCAACTCCTCTGCCACCCTGTGACCCCTCTGCTTCATCAGAATCTTAGATGAGTCATTTGAACAGTATTTTACACACCAACTTTTCAATTTAGTAAATGGAAGTCCAGCAGATAAAAAGACCTCAAACAGATACTTTTAAGGAAGCTGCCAAATATTTCTCTAACTTAGAAGAGTCATTAAATATTGAAAATGCTGAAATGAGGAGCTGAGGTATGAAAAGTACCAGGCTGGGACAGCTCTAGAGGAATAGGGAGGCAAATACGAACCTCACCTGTGGATTTTTTCACCTACACAGTTCAGTTCAGTTCAGTCGCTCAGTCATGTCCAACTCTTTTTCACCCAATGGACTGTAGCACGCCAGGCCTCCCTGTCCATCACCAACTCCCAGAGTTTACCCAAACTCATGTCCATTGAGTCGGTGATGCCATCCAACCATCTCATCCTCTGTCGTCCCCTTCTTCTCCTGCCTTCAATCTCCCAGCATTAGGATCTTTTCCAATGAGTCAGCTCTTCGCATGAGGTGGCCAAAGTATTGGAGTTTCAGCTTCAACATCAGTCCTTCCAATGAACACTCAGGACTGATCTCCTTTAGGATGGACTAGTTGGATCTCCTTGCAGTCCAAGGGACTCTCAAGAGTCTTTTTCAACACCGCAGTTCAAAAGCATCAATTCTTTGGCACTCAGCTTTCTTTATAGTCCAACTCTCACATCCATACATGACTACTGGAAAAACCACAGCCTTGACGAGATGGACCTTTGTTGGCAAAGAAATGTCTCTGCCTTTTAATATGCTGTCTAGGTTGGTCATAACTTTCCTTCTGTTAGGTAGGTAAAATAGGAAAAAAGAGTCCAAAATGGTGGTGGCTAAAAGACAAGGAAGGGAAAAGCCTGAGAAAATAGAACAAAAGAAGGTCCGAGGACCGGAGTGAGGACCTCAGGTAAAACAAATACCACTCCTGACTGGCCCAATTTACAGAGGACAGGCCCAGGGAGAGATAAACATATAAATAGAGGAGCCAAAGCTAACTCTCTCTCTCTCTCTTCCGCATGCTGGGGCGCTCTTCTCCTCATGTCTTTGGATCGACGTGCCCTCACGCCTCGATGGATTTTCCTGCTATCTTCTAAATAAAATAGAGCTGTAACACTGAGCTGTAACACTGATTTGTCTAAGAGCTATAACATGGTCCTTTTGAGACCTGAGAGCTATAACACAGTCTATCCAAGACCCGAGAGCTGTGACACATGGAGGGGGTTTTAATGTCCGTCACTCCAAATCTTTGTTGTGACGAGACAAAGAGCCGAGGAACATACACTTGCGTGACACTTCCAAGGAGTAAACGTCTTTTAATTTCATGGCTGTAATCACCATCTGCAGTGATTTTGGAGCCCCAAAAAATAAAGTCTGACACTGTTTCCCCATCTATTTACCATGAAGTGATGGGACCAGATGTCACGATCTTAGTTTCTGAATGTTGAGTTTTAAGCCAACTTTTTCACTCTCCTCTTTCACTTTCATCAAGAGGCTCTTTAGTTCTTCTTCACTTTCTGCCATAGGGTGATGTCACCTGCATATCTGAGGTTATTGATATTTCTCCCGGCAATCTTGATTCCAGCTTGTGCTTCATCCAGCCCAGCATTTCTCATGATGTACTCTGCATAGAAGTTAAATAAGCAGGGTGACAATATACAGCCTTGACGTACTCCTTTTCCTATTTGGAACCAGTCTGTTGTTCCATGTCCAGTTCTAACTGTTGCTTCCTGACCTGCAAACAGATTTCTCAAGAGGCAGGTAAGGTGGTCTGGTATTCCCATCTCTTTTAGAATTTTCCAGTTTGTTGTCATCCACACAGTCAAAGACTTTGGCATAGTCAATAAAGCAGAAATAGATGTTTTTCTGGAACCCTCTTGCCTTTTTGATGATCTAGCGGACGTTATCTCTGGTTCCTCTGCCTTTGCTAAAACCAGCTTGAACATCTGGAAATTCATGGTTCACATATTGTTGAAGCCTTGGAGAATTTTGAGCATTTACTTTAGTAGTGTGTGAGATGAGTGCAATCGTGCGGTAGTCTGAGCATTCTTTGGCATTGCCTTTCTTTGGGACTGGAATGAAAACTGATCTTTTCTAGTCCTGTGGCTACTGCTGAGATTTCCAAATTTGCTGACATATTGAGTGCAGCACTTGAACAGCATCATCTTTTAGGACTTGAAAT
Source organism: Bubalus bubalis (assembly GCF_019923935.1). Taxonomy (NCBI): domain Eukaryota; kingdom Metazoa; phylum Chordata; class Mammalia; order Artiodactyla; family Bovidae; genus Bubalus; species Bubalus bubalis. Next base: position 32,235,560 of record NC_059177.1, on the reverse strand, counting down.
AGCTCATTCGGAATTCTATCACCTCCACTAGCTTTGTTTGTAGTGATGCTTCCTAAGGCCCACTTGACCTCACATTCCAGGATGTCTGGCTCTAGGTGAGTGATCACACCATCGTGATCATCTGGGTCGTGAAGATCTTTTTTGTACAGTTCTTCTGTGCATTCTTGCCACCTCTTCTTAATATCTTCTGCTTCTGTTAGGTCCATACCATTTTGAGCCCATCTTTGCATGAAATGTTCCCTTGGTATCTCTAATTTTCTTGAAGAGATCTCTATTCTTTCCCATTCTATTGTTTTCCTCTATTTCTTTGCACTGATCATGGAGGAAGGCTTTCTTATCTCTCTTTGCTATTCTTTGGAGCTCTGCATTCAAATTGGGTATATCTTTCCTTTTCTCCTTTGCCTTTAGCTTCTCTTCTTTTCACAGCTATTTGTAAGGCCTCCTCAGAGAGCTATTTGTAAGGCCTCCTCAGACAGCCATTTTGCTTTTTTGCATTTCTTTTTCTTGGGGATGGTCTTGATCCCTGTCTCTTGTACAGTGTCACAAACCTCTGTCCATAGTTCATCAGGCACTCTATCAGGTCTAGTCCCTTAAATCTATTTCCCACTTCCACTGTATAATCGAAAGTGATTTGATTTAGGTCATATCTGAATGGTCTAGTGGTTTTCCCTACTTTCTTCAAATTAAGTCTGTTTGACTGCTCCAGCCACCTACACAGTGGCCCCAACACAATTGTGGTGGAGGAAGGCACCGGGGGGATGCAGAGGTACGGTCCTTGAAAAGTACCATTCCAGGAGGAGAGGACAATGCCTGGTTTGACAAAGCTCCACATTCTTTTAAACATCTTAGCCCCCACCTCACCTTTTAGTTAACCACTGTCCTGGAAATCCAAGGCAACATATTTTATTTTAAGTTCCAGTACTGATTGTCAAGGTTATCTGACCTGTGTGTGGAGTTCATCCCAAACAATGGATGAACCAAGAATAATACGATTTTGCCTGGTTCTCAGTGCTTTCATATGGTGAAACTTAATTAAGACTTATACAGAATTCTAGAATTTCATGCCTGAAGGGTAAAAGTTCTTTAGAAACTGCAGTCTGCTCTGGAGAGAACATTTCTTTCACTTACAACCATGGCAACAGCGGTAACATTATAGGTATTGGGCAAGCTAACACTTGAGAAAGGGATCACCTCAAAGACAGGGGTAATGGGATCCTTCAGTGGGTTTCCATGACTGTTAAGGATAAACAAAGAGAAGTAGAGATGTGAGTCAAATGATGTAGCTGAATGCACAGAGGTAACATGAAACAGTACCAAGTGCTGGGGCTACATTCCCACTGCTAATTTAACTGGATTATGGATTCCATCACTAGGGCACTGGGTTCAGGCTCCACTTTGGACATCCTATCCTTGTCTTTGGCTTGTTAGCCCAGTTGATCAAGACATCATGCTAATGAGGTGAACTCTAGGTTTTGATTCCCAAGTAGGTGAACAGGATAAAAGAAAGTTTTAGAACTTGCAAGGGAACTTAGTGAAAACATGACTCCTGTGATTTTACATCCTCAGTGATGGCACTGAGGAACAGGAACGAGAAGCGTACTACTCAATCGCCCAGCAGATGTTGACTCTGCACTCTTTCTGCTCTACCATGCGTTAGTTAACTGAATTAGCTGTGACTCCAGTGCAAATCTCACCAGGAATCTTCTAAAAGCATGCTTCCGGTAAAAATGCAATCAGATGAGGCCAGAAAAATGACTCCAATGCCACTTATCCTGTTGGTAGGACAGCATGTCACCATCAAACACACATATTGACAGTAGAATGGGAAAGCTATTTTTGAAGACCCATTCTGCATTTTCTGTATTGATACAGTCCTCCACGGAAACTTATTCTGAACTATAGCAGTGAACATTAATAATCTGGTCACAGACATTAGGATTGAGAACTACTTGATAAAATGTTGAGAAATCCCAGTTTGTTTCCAAGTCTATTACTTTAGGGTTAAATCTACAAAAAAAAAAAAAAGAATTAACTTGTAGAACATTAACAAATAAATGTAGAAGAAATGAAAGAGATAAAAAATTACTGTTTGCAACAATTAGTACTGATGTACTGATTCATGCAGTATTGATGCAGGTAATAAACTTCAATAAATAAAAATAACGATTGGTTTTTTAAATATATTGCTATATATTTTATATATATATAGATATATATTCAAATGCTATTCATTTGGTATATATTCAAATGCTAAGAAAACCAAGTAAAACTACTTTTATAAGAAAAATCTAAAAAAAAAAAATTGGGTGAAAATTAGAAGAGAAACAGGTCAGAATATTTACATAATCACAAAGGGTTACTCTACAGGGGAAAATTAATTACAAAGGGGAAAACAGTAATTCCTCAATGTTGAAACCTGACAAGTACTATCCTACCCAAGGGATGAGATATCACCAGTAATTAGGAAAACCAGCCTCATGTGCCTTCTGATGATATGTACTGAGAAGAATGTGTGTGTGTGTGTGTAAGTCGCTCAGTTGTATCTAACTCTTTGCAATCCCATGGACTGTAGCCCACCAGGCTCCTCTGTCCAAGGAATTCTCCAGGCAAGAATACTAGAGTAGGTAGCCATTTCCTTCTCCAGGGGATCTTTCGGACCCCAGGATTGAACCCAGGTATTCTGCACTGAAGGCAGATTCTTTACTACCTGAGCCACCAGGGAAGCCCTGAAAAGGGTGTAACTTCATCTATATACAGTGCTGTGCTAGTACATGTAAATGTTTCACAACCAGAAATGGGGAAGGGGGTACAAGAACTGATTTGTAGAATTTGTTGATTTCCATGAAATCAACATGTAAACATTCCCACCATAGTGGATTTCAAGCTGTCATTATGGTATTACAGAACATAGCGTTGGGAAGTTATGTGAGAATTGGCTCTCATAGCTGGTACTGACTGACTCCAGCATACTGCTGGGTAGTATTCCTGCCAAAAATACATCACTAGATCTAATTATGAGGAACCTTGAGACAAACATCTGGCCCGTACTCTTCAAAAATGTCAGTGTGATGAATGCCAAAGAAAGGCTGACGAACTATTTGCAAGCAAAGAAGGTTAAAGAGTTCTAATAACTAAATGCTGTGTATTACATCAAATGCTTGATCCCTCTGGATCAAGAGGGAAAGCTGTTATAAAGGCACTACTGATATAAAACTGAACTGTATGTTAGGCAACATATAGGTTCAAGGTTAAGTCTTTTGAATGTGATCACTGTCATATGGTTCTATAAGAGATGTTCTTGATCCCAAGAAATACACCGTGAAATATTTACGGGTAAATAGTGTAACTTACTCACAAATGATTCAGGAAAAAAAATGAAACACATCTGGAGGTGTGTAGGGGGAGAGAGAGAAACAGTACAAATGTGGAAAATGTCAACAATTGGTGAATTTGGCTTGGCAAACATACTGGCATTTCTTGTGCTATTCGGGCAATTCTTCTGTAAGTTTGAAATTATTTCAAAATAAAAAGCTTGTTTAAAAACGGATGTATTTTCCTGGAGTGCTGGATATCTATTTGTTTTGATTTCCTCTCCCTTCCACCCCGACTCCCCTCTGCCCCCACTTTCAGACCATCCCATTCTTTTGGAGAACTGCTTGCTTCCTTCCTCACTGGATCTAATGGAAATACAATCATCCTTCTGTGGGCGAGAGATGGAGGATGGTTCAAAGACTTCTCCCTAGGGATTTTCCAAATTAGAACTAAGGGATCTCTCTGGTGATGAATGACAATGGGAAGATGTGGACCAGAGACAATCAGCGACCGTAGATGGACAGAAAGGAGCGTCTTAATATTGGTGTTGGGTATTGACTGTATCCACTGCTAGGCTGGGCCAGACTTCAAAGCCTGGTTAAAGTTCAAAACCTGTAAAGAATGATACCTTGTTTGCTACCTACATGCTCTTACCTTGGTTTACTAGTAAGCCTGCAAACAGTGAGATGAACCAGTGGGATAAGGACACAAATGAATGAGTTGGTACTAGAGGATCCTGGGAGCCTCTCTAATACCTTCTGTGCACACGACTACATGGAGGGAGGACTCTGCCAGGCAAGAGAAACCAGAGCAACTGGCTGACTAATTTTGTATACAATCAGGCAGGGAAGGGTCCACATCAACACTTAATACCTACCTACCATCTAACAAGACAGTTCTCGCTAGGCCATAAAAACATACTTGCCTGGTGAAAGGAAATAAAATTTCCTATTTTCTAGGAGTTATCATGCCCCTAAAGGGCCAGGCCATAAATACCACACTTGCACTCCCTTCTCCCCATGTGTAAATAAGCCAGTACTTTCTCCTTTTTCATCCAAGCTAGTTGTGAGAGGCAATGTCCACAGAGGATGGTCTCAGTGAATATTGTCTCCATTTGTTCTTTCAGATTGACCTCAGTACAGCTAACAAGAAGATAATTTCTTCATGGAGGTAGGTGGTCTGTCCTGTACATTGTAGAGTATTAAGCATCGCTCCCAGCCTCTGCTCACTAGATTCCAGTAGCAGCCTCCCCAAGTTGTGACAACCAAAAATGTCTCCAGAGTTGCCAAAGGGTTCCTTTGGGAACACGAATTGAGAACCATTGCTCTAGATTCACTAAATTTATTCCTAGATTAAGCTAGAAACATCAGAAACCTACAAACCAGAACCAAAAGGATTTCCCCAGGTAAAACTCTTTTTCCTTTTTAAACTGTGTTCTAGCACCACTCTTCCGGCTTATGATGAGAAACAAAATAAGAAATAAGCCTCAGAAATTCATTATTTTAATAACTTTAGGTGTGTTGTTCAGGACATGGTTCATTACACCATATAATATCCCTTTACGAGGACCCATGAGAGCAGTTTCTGATTCTTAGGACCAGTGATAACTATGTTCTTTTCAGCAGCTGCTTTGTTTTTAACCTTAATGACCATTGTGCTTTATGTAAGTGATTGTAACACCCTCAAGCGTTGGCTCTTAAGGGAAAATGGATTTCAAATTTGTAGCTAAATGGCTTTATATTCACCATGTTGAATGTTTTACACTAACCTTAACTTGGCAGCTTCTAATTATTTCCACCTTTGTTTTCTCACAAATAATTCTTATTTCATCACTTAACACATTTTAGAGTTTTTTTTTCCCCTTTTTATTGAAGTATATATGGTAAAATGCACAACTCTGTGCAGCTTGATGAATTTTGATGTGTGTATATACTCACATAACCATCACCTGGATCAAGATATCAAACATGCTTACTAATTTTTTCACCTTAGGGAAATGTATATATATTTTATAAACCACATCAAATTAAAAACCTGATTTTGTTAATTAGAAAGGTGCAAAATAATACTGCAAAATTGTTTCAGCTTGTAAATTTTTGATTACTAACCAACTTCAGGATTTCCCTTGCAATTGCCTATTATTTACTATTGCCTATCTGTGAAATGACCCTTTTTTTCACTTAGCTATTTTAGAATTTATTTTTACAACTTGAGCTACCAATACTAATGCTTTGTCTGGTCTATGGAGCAGAAATTGTGTCCTTCAAGCTGTTCACCTCTGGCATTCTCTCCTTCTCCTGTGAAGTCAGACTGGACTTGGGCCTCCCACACTGGAAGAATCTATGGGTCCTTGAGTACGTAATTTTTTTCTGAAACTCCTCAGTTCCTCCTCTGTAAAATGGGGAGTGATAATATTGAAGTACTGAGTTGTTTGGAGCATGAAGTATAAATATAAAGCATTTATCATGAAGAGTAGCCCCTCAAGACTCTTAGTGTTAATCTCTCTGCACTGATGTTTACCATGTTGCTTTTTACATCCTTATATATCATTATATCTACAGCTCTCTACTTTGGTCTGGGACACTGCTCAATTTTCATGTAGTTCCATAACATTTCATCACTCTTCCTTTATACTATGTCTCTGTATCTGAGAAAAGCTTTAACTTTCCATAATAATCTTTGATATTCTTTTCCACTTACGTTTTTAAAGAAATTTTAAAAATAATCTCATCAAGCTTTTAAAAAGATAAGAGTAATTTGTCTTCCTCTTTGGAACTATAACACATCTCTATTGAAATTGCTCTAAAGTGATCATAAAGCTTCATGATATAACATGCAGATCACCTACATCCTGTGTCAGGATTAATAATCAGTCTTTTACATTTTCCTATATAAATAAGCCACTTTTTTTTCATTCTACTAATCTGGTTATCCTTATGTAGGATTATTATTATTATTTTTAGTGTATTTAACTTATATTTAATTTCTTCACCAAAGCCAATAATGCTAATAAAGTTTGGCTAATTCATTTTTATTTCCTAGACACGTAGTGAAATTGTTTGTAAATAATATTTTGGTTCAGTTCTTTGCAATGTATGGTGGTATAACTGATGGCACTGTACTAAAGAAGACATTTTACTTAACACATCAAAATAGCACTTCTTCCAAACATTGCCGGTGGACCAACTTAAGTTAGTTCTGGACTAACTTTTTGGTAAGGTCCACTAAAGCACACCACACACATGCAGTATGCTACAGCAAGTCTACTCCTAGGTACACACATAACAAATATGTTTACATATGCCCTCGAAAGAGCAGGTGCTAGGACCATTATGGCAGTTCTACTGGTGATAACCAAATACTGCAAGCTACCCAAAAGCCCGTTTACATACATGTGAAAATCAAAGTCGCTCAGTCTTGTCCGACTCTTTGCATCTCCATGGATATACAGTCCGTGGAATTCTCCAGGCCAGAATACTGGAGTGGGTAGCCATTCCCTTCTCCCAGGGATCTTCCCAACCTGGGGATTGAACCTAGGTCTCCCGCATTGCAGGTGGATTCTTTAGCAGCTGAGGCACCAGAGAAGCCAATAAACTGTGGTATACTCATACTCTGAACTGCCATTCAGTGGGGAAAATGAATAAACTGGCTGCAACTACACACAGCAACATGAATGAATCTCATAAATATAATTTGAGCAAAAGAAGCTATATGTCTAAAAGGTATAAACTGTAGGACTTCAGTTTTATAAAATACAAAATCAGCCCAAACTAATAAATGCTAATATAAGTCTTGGTAGTGGGGGAATTAATGACTGGAACAACATGTGGGAGACTTCTCACGTATTGGTAATGTTTGTTTCCTTGACAGTGATGCCAGTCGCACGTATGTGTTCAATTTGTGAAAGTTCATTGAACTGCACCCTTACATCATATACACTTTCCTACGTGTACACTTTAATATAAAGAGAAGGAAAAAAACAGAACTACCAATTTTCCCTCAGTTTTTCCCATTTTCCCCATTTTACTTAATGTCAGTTTGATCCTGAGTTGCTCAGGTCCAAGGTCTCCTTTGGGTACAGAGTCGGGAATTGAGTAATCTGTGCTACTGTGTATGGTGACTGTGTTTCCACCTTCGAATGTAGTACAACCTTACTTATCTTCTTTATTGTCTCCATATCCCCCATCACCTCTATCTAACAGGTTAAGATCCTAGGGCATGGGTTTTTATCTATTCTGGCCCTAGCTATATCTCCAGCACCTAGAACACTGCCTGGCAGACAGCAAGTACTCAGAACATTTGTAGAATATCAACTAGAAGAGTAGTAACCGAAAAAGTTGTGAGAGGGAGCATTTTTATCTTTCCTTTTTAAAAAAGGAAGGATGTTTCCTGATTCACTGTGCAGTTGATTTGCCTTGATTTCCAGCTATCTGAACCATGAGAACAACCAAGCGCAGGTGTTCCATGGGTGTGTATCACAGTTTCAAAGATATAAGTAGTAGGACCAAAGTATCTGGATGGACTGCTTCTCAGAAACTAGATCACAATGAAGATAGGAGCCAAGAGAAAAAAGTATGCAGGATGTGAATTAGTGCTGGGTTGTGGGAGGATAACAGAACTGAATATACAGGTATGGAAATGAGAAAAAAGGATATGGAAACAAGAATAAGTGAATCAGATCATCTTTTTCCATGGTGGAGCCCAGGTATGGTTTGTGAAATGCATGTTATTTTTTGGTGGACAGATGGCACACATTTTTGTTCTTGGAATGAAGTTCCAAAGAGACCCTGGTTTCTAGATATCATTCTCCACTGAAACCAAAAGGGCTGATTCCAAGGCTATGGCAGTGGGAGCAGTTAGAGGATCAAAATGAATGAGAGAGGAGATTAAAATACACTGAGGGGGGAAAAAAGTCCCTAAGTTCATGCTGATACTTAAAAATATTTTAAAAGGTAGAGAGGAGAAGACAGGAAAATTATTCTTTACAGATGACTGCTAATAAATATTGAAGGTGATAGAAATAGAGAATCACCATTTACAATCACTGTATATCATAGTACTAACCAGAGTACTCCTGAGAGTCCCTTGGACTCCAAGGAGATCAAACCAGTCAATCCTAAAGGAAATTAACCTTAAATATTTATTGGAGGGACTGTTGCTGAAGCTCTAATACTGTAGTCACCTAATGTGAAGAGCTGACTCATTAGAAAAGACAATGATGCTAGGAAAGACTGAAGGGAAAAGAAGAGGGTGGCAGAGGATGAGATACTTAGATAGCATCACCGACTCAATGAGTAGGAATCTGAGCAAACTCCAGGAGATGGTGAAGGACAGAGGAGCCTGGAGTGCTTGCAGTCCACGGGGTCACAAAGAGTCAGACAGGTCTTAGGGACTGAACAATAACAACCATAGGACTAACTGGCTTAGGCAAGAATACCCCTGGAGGCCAAGATTACTGTGTCAAAGACTGTTGGGAAACAGGATGGTCAAACAGCCTCAAAGTGCTGACTCTAGACAAGTTAGTACTTACAAAGGAGAAAAGACGAAGAGAAATCTGGCAGATATTAGCTGCACTGTGAGGCTTGCAGGATCTTAGTTCCCCAACAAGGGATTGAATCCAAGCCATGGCAGTGAAAGCCTGAGTCCTAACCACTGGACAACCAGGGAATTCCAGGCAGATACCACCTTAACCAAAAACAAAGCCTACTGCCATTGCAAGCCTCTTGTGAGACACACTGAGAAAAACACAACATCATTTAAGCAGTATTCTTGCCACAAAGAAATTGTTTTAGACTCATGGCTCTGAAACTTTCCTGTATAGTAGAGTTACTAAGAAAGCCATAAAGAACAGAGAGGCCCAGACTCATGAAGCAGGATATGGTGAAACAGGGCAGGCTGTGGGTCTCTGTAGTTTCGCCAATCTCTCAGATGATCCGGAGACATACCCAACATGCTGTATGTCTGGAATCGCTGAATTAGACAAATCCATATTTCACAAGTTGGGAGACATTCTTCAAGGCAAAAGGCCTTTACTTTTAAAAAATACCAGCGTAAGAAAAGCCAAGGAAAGACTGGACATCTGTTTCCCATTTTGGAGACTATATCATGACACCTAAAAGCAATGTGTGATCCTAGATGGATCCTGGTCCCGAAAAGGAAAAAACAAAAACAACAAACTAGCTCAAAAGTTAATTACTAAGACAGTGTGAATGGGAACTGTGTATTAGATACAGTTTGTGAAATATGGTATTAATCTCATAAAACTCTAAACCGCACATGGGCAGAGATCCACTTAAGTCAGTGGTCCCCAACCTTTTTGGCACCAGGGACCAGTTTTGCAGAAGACAATTTTCCCACAGATTGGAGGAGGTGGTTTTGGGATGGCTCAAGCACATTCCATTTATTGTGCACTTTATTTTTATTATTATTACATCAGCTCCACCTCAGATCATCAGGCATTAGATCCTGGAGCTGGGGACCCTTGGTTTACCAGGTTGCAAGTCACCCCTATACACACAGCACCTGTGTGGTATCTAGCACATAGTGGACATTCAATAAATATTTTAAATGAATTAATCTATACTTAGAAAAAAACAACCAAACATTTCAATAACAAGTTTCTACCAGATGATGCTGCAAAAAATATCATCAGAACTATGAGTCTTCCTCCATCCAGTTCTTTTTACTTCCCCTCCTATTCTGAGATCTGGAGGCTCTGCTTTATTTCTTTTGAACCCAGGAAGAATGAGACTGTCACATGGCCAAACATCAGAGAGACTGGCTCCTGCCAACAATATCTGAATCCCTTTAATAAACTCTCACACCAACACAGTTGCAAAGCAAGGGAGTGAGTGTTCATGAGACTGCTCTGAAAACGAGAGGTGTAGTGATCTACAGCCAAATCATTAAGAGATTCAAGAAAGGGGAGCCTAAATAGGTCAGGTTCTGCTAATAGGCATGGAGGTTCCAAGGCACCCACAGCTGATAAATAAGAGGGGAGACAATTGGAGAACAGATGAATAATCGTCATTAGAGACTCAGAACCTAGCTCTCTGCTTCTGTATTTATCTTTAAGCATTATTAGATTACATACACAGCAGATGTTAATTACAGCATTCTAATTGCTTAAATGCACCCTGGCACCGATTTATGATTACAATTTGAACTTGTAGCAGTGGAGTGTCCTGAAGAAAAACTAGTCATATTTAAAAAACAAAAATGCAAGGTGCTTACCAGATAATCAAGGATGATTAGAGGGAGAAAGGATGAATCACGAGAAAGAAAGTTATGGTCATGATGTTAAAATAAAGCTTTTGAATAAATAAGCCCCACCAAAGTTAGTATCCCATCCTAATATTCTAGATGCTTTTTTGCAGGAGTGAACATTCAGGGATACTTTTATTTTTAGGATTACTGTGCCTCCATTTGATTGGTCCTCCCATTTATTATTATTTTTTTCTCCAATAGAGTATGCCACATTTAAATTGTTTACACCAATATCCTCCTTTTATGCCATAATTGTGGTCATTTTATGCTCAAGTTCTTCAGTATTCTCGCCTGGAGAATTCCACAGACAGAGGATCCTGGAGGGCTACCGTCCATGGGATTGCAGAATTGGACAGGACTGAACGCTTAACACTTTCTTCTTATAAATGGTAACAGCTTATAAAAAGTCCCCTTGGGAATTTTGGAAGAATATTGTCAATAACAACAACAAAAATCAGAAACATGTAAGTGCTAATGATCTGTTCCTAGAGGTGGACATATACTAATTCATTGACTCCTTGGGACAACCCTATGAGGAGATATCAATATTACCTCAGTTCACAGGTCAGGGGACTAAAGATTAGGAGATCACAGTAGACTTACTTAAGGCCACCTACCCTTTCAGTGGTGCTGTCAGGATTCAAGCTGGGACCAACCCTCCACAGTGCCCCCCACCTTTGCCATATGGCACGTATTGAGCCCATACTTTGGTCTCTCCAAGGAGTGAACAAGACACTCTTGGCTGGTGTCTAATATCCACAAAATATCTACTGACTTCACTGCAGTTGGGACGTAATTCATACTCTTAGATATTTCATGCATTCTTAGTAAATTAAAAATTGTAACTATTTATGGCCGATTCAACATGTTCAATGAAATGAGTAGCCTGCTTTATTTCCCAATGAATTTATATTGTAAAACATTAATATTAAGATTCTTTAATTATGAAATGAAAGTCTCCCATTCAATTTCTTCTTTCTGAAAAGTATAAAGATAGCTTTGCAAACCTCCTCCTTAGGTCTCTTAAACATGTATAACAGGGCAGAAAGGCAAATGACATCTGTTTCTAGCATGGGTTAATAGATGATAGATGGACAGGGAAATGGATGGACACAGAGAGAGAATGGGTATGGGTAAATTAGTTTTTAGAAGTTACTTTGCTACGTTCCTTTTGAAATACAACATTTGAGTCTTCAAGGATGTCAACTTAAGCATTTTCCAAAGCAGGAACCATACAAAGAAATTGGATTTCTATAATAAATTAGGAAAATATCTTCCAGAGTCATTTCATCCATTCCTAGATTTTAAGATATTATATTTTCAGCTGAATGGACCATCTACCTCCTCTTTCCGTCATCCAAACATTCACTGTGCAATTTTTAAGTATTATGACTTTTTTTGAGTGACAATTTAGCTACAATGCTATTCTTTTGGCCCCTTTCTGCGATGATGATTTGCCAAAAAAGTATTTACTAAAAGTTTAAATGTTTTAAGGTAAGTCATGTTAAATAGCACCATTATGAAATACAAATCTTACAGCTCGACGTTTAGTGGCTCTTTTCAATGTAATCAACAAATATTTGAGTGCCTACTTGTGCTGGCAAAATATCAATGAACAAATAATTCATTCTTTGTAAATTTACCCCGGGCAGTGCCAACTGGAGTGCATTTCCCTTATACTCTAAGACCTTGTTCTTTTGCCTCTTTGGGCGGGCCTTGGATTTTTCATCCAAGGACTGACCAATTTCCTCTTTAGCATCTCACGGAGGTGGTAAAGGCAGTGACAAAGCACGTGTGACAGGTACCCAAGGATTACAACTGACACGTGTTATAAGCTATTATTACGAAAACTTGCATTTAGACAAATGCAAAGGCAGCACAGATCTCAATATTCATGGTATAAGACATGTAATTTAAATGTTAGGAAAACATAGAGGGAAAACCACATGAAACAGGGAAAAGTGAAATACTGATTATAAAACTCCCAACAGCCCTTTAAAATAGGCATTCGATTGCTTTCTTCCTCATGGATTGGCTAGTCTTCAAACCAACTCTGCTGTTTGGCTTAGTGATTTCACTGGGTAAATACTGATGGCTAGTTATTTTGAGAAAGTGTGCTCACCTCTCTGTAGACAGAACTTACATCCTGCAAAATTCAGTTTCTGTTACCGACCCGTTAAATAATTTCAGCACCGTGAAATTGAGCTTAAGGATTAAAATACACACATTCACATAGGTAAACACTCTCAAATTCCAACTGCTAAAACTCTACCAGGCTAGCAGACAGACTGGATATATCTTAGTCCTTGGTAAGGACTCAAATTGTTGGTTGTTGAACTACATGGAATAATTCCAGGATAAGAGTCATGAATGAGATGCTGACAGTAATGGACTGGTTACAGAGGAATACGCTTCATGTTCTGTTAGGTGAGCTGAGACTAATTCCTCTCTTTTAAGGCATTGTAAACAGGGACACTAATACGTCTTACTATGAATGTGTACTTTTTAAAAAGCCTCTTTGTGGACTTCCCTAGTGGCACAGTGAATAGGAATCTACCTGATAATGCAGGGGAGAGGGGTTTGATCCCCGGTCCATGAAGATCCGACATGCTGCCGACCAACTAAGCCCATGCACCACAACTAAGCATGCGAGATGCAACGACAAAGGCTGCATGCCACAACTACTGCACCCATGTGCTGCGACTACTGAAGTCCACATGTCTAGAGCCGGTGCTCTGCAACAAGAGAAGCCACCACAAGGAGAAGCCTGCGCACTGCAACTAGAGAGCAGCCCCTCTCGGTGCAACTAGAGAAAGCCTGCACAGAGCAGTGAAGACCCAGTGCAGCCAAAAATAAATATAAATAAATAAAATTATTTTTTAAAAGTCTCTTTGTCATGAACAGGCAGCTGGAACAATAATAAATTATCAAATATTGTTCTAGGTTTTAGGAGACTATTTCCCACTCAAAAAAGTCACAGGTTGATTACTTATGACCTCATTATTGACTTTTGGGATAACTCATTTCTCCAATTTTTCTTCCACTCCTTCTTCGCTGCTGCTTATATGGTAAGGATGTGAGAGTTGGACCATAAAGAAGGCTGAACACCAAAGAATTGATGCTTTCAAACTGTGATGTTGGAGAAGACTCTTGAGAGTCCCTTGGACTGCAAGGAGATCAAACCAGTCCATTCTGAAGGAAATCAACCCTGAATATTCATTGGAAGGACTGATGGCTGGAGCTGAAGTTCCAATACTTTGGCCACCTGATGAGAAAAGCTGACTCACAGGAAAAGACCCTGATGCTGAGAGACTGAAGACAGGAGGAGTCGGGGATGACAGAGGACGAGATGGTTGGATGGTATCACCGACTCAATGGACATGAGTTTGAGCAAACCTTCAGGAGATAGTGGAGAGGGAGACCTGGTGTGCTGCAGTACATGGGGTAGAAAAGAGTCACACATGGCTGAGCGACTGAATGACCATATGGTAACTTTGACTTTAGTAAGAAGGAGAAAGGAAAGCCAACAATATTCAGAGTTTGACTGAATGGCAGGGGTAGAAGAATATATTGGAAGACTTAGCTAAAATGAGGTTTTACGATTAACTGGATTCCCTTTGCATACACTTGCAATGCTCCTCCATCTTAAAGCCAATCAATTTCAGCATCTCCTTGAAATTCCAAGAAAAAATATCTGAATTGAAGAGGAGAGAAATATGTCAACCTACCCCTGTAGCTGATTTTACAGCAATTCTCTTAAATGTCTACAAAAAGTCCTTACAGTAAATAAAGCAGCAGAGGTTACAGTACTTATGCTGAGACTCCTGTGCTTTAAAATCCCATCACGTGACGTGCCAAATGGTATCCCAATAGGTTCAGTATATTAAATTTCAGGGTTACAGGAACAATATCAGCTCTGGAAAATTGAATGTAGGAGCACTGGCTCTGTCTTAGGCAGTGAAAACAAAATTAAGATAGAAAGCTGAAAAGGTCTAATCTTAAGGTTGTTACTCAGGACTGCTTTTCAATCTGGCTCAATCTTTTTCAAGCAAAAACTACCACAATATTGTAATTAGCTTCCAATTAAAATAGATAATTTTTTAAAAAGCTAATTTTGCAAAATCTGATCATTTTAGTTGTGAATGTAAACTACATTTACTTTAGTCACTTAATAAATATTTATTGAGGGTCTATAGTGTATGCCTGTCTTTGTGCCAGAGGTTGGGATGTAAAGCTGAATAAGAGCTGACCCTGGTCCCAAGGTGACAGTCCAGTTGCACAGGGAGCAGATGTAAAAATGAGTAATTCCCCATAATGGGAAGAGGGCTACGGAAGTATTTAGAGGATATTTTCAAAGTGGGAGGAACTTAAGTCCTTCAGGATAGGGTTGGCAGTAGTGCACAGGGAAGGGAAGAATCGCTTAAGGGGTGGGGACTCTGGAGCTGAGCTCAGAAGCATGAGTGGAAATCCATCAGAGGGAAACGAAAGGCAAGAGAAACATTCAGCAGAGAAAGAAGGACATGAGGAAAAGAAAGACAGTCAGCACAGGAATAAATATATTAAAAGCACACAGAAACTTGAGAAAGCCGGTATTAATCTGCGAACTAGGAGTTATTTCAGTATGAACATGATGAGTGGGGAAGAGGCTAGAGTGATGAACTGGAGCTTGTGCATCCTAGGAAGGGGTTTGATATGTCAGAGCAGTAGCAATAACACGACTTCACTTTCACTTTTCACTTTCCTGCATTGGAGAAGGAAATGGCAACCCACTCCAGTGTTCTTGCCTGGAGAATCCCAGGGACGGGGGAGCCTGGTGGGCTGCCGTCTCAGGTCGCACAGAGTCGGACACAACTGAAGCGACTTAGCAGCAGCAGTTACTAGCAAAACAATGTCTGTCTTAGACACTGTTTTATGCACCTGGCATATATTAATTTATCCGTGGTAGTGGGAACTATGATCCTCACTTTATAGTCAATAGAACTGAGGCTTAAAAATATAAGTAACATCCCAAGGTTAGAGCCAAAGCCATGTTTTTGAATCCAGACTGTCTAGTTTCAGTCTAACCTCTCCCCCACTGCATTATATTGCTTCTCTAGGTAGCAGGGGCAAGCCAAGATGGGAGGTATGAAGTCTTGCTGATTTTATGTTCTAAAATGTCTCAAATCGTGGGATTTCCTTGGTGGTCTGGCAGTTAAGACTCTGGGCTTCCAATGCAGGGAGAGTGGGTTTGAGCCCTGCTTGGGAATTAAGATTCCACATGCCACACGGTGCCCCATGGCCAAAAAATAAAAAAAAGAATTAAATAAATAATGCCTCAACCCTACAAATGCTTCAACAAATGAATCCATTTGTTCATTCTTTAAACATTCGCTCCTTCCCTTATCCATTCGTTCAATAACCTTTTACCTAACCTCTAGGTTCTAGAGTTTCTAATATATAAAAAAACCTGGTCCCTACTCCTCATGTGCAAGTCTATATTAAATATAGAAATAAAAACATGAATTTTCAAAGCAACCGTGCAATCCTTCACCATCTTGACTCCTGGCCCTTACAACACAAGAATATATAGATAATAGGAAGAAAAGTGGACAAGATGAGGTCAACGTATCTAAAATACTCAAAAAGTTAAAAGTCTCATTGAATGTAAAATACAGGCAGCAACTGATCCCAACAAAAAAAAATACATACCTCAAAGAAAGAAATAAGTGAAACTAAATGCCTAATGTGCTGATATCAGGATTATGGATTGATTCCTTCCTAAAATTTTTTTGCCCTTTTCTGCATTTTCTAAATGTTCTACAATCAACAAGTATATTTTTACAACAGGAAAGCGTCTGATTACAATTGACAAATTACAGCCAGTTGTCTTAAGAGTAGACCTTTTACTTTTCTAGATAAAGCAATTAGGAATTTTCAGCTTCCACTTAGCTTTATCCAGTGACAAAGATAACTGCGTATTTTTTCTAATGGAGGGAGAATGATCAGCACAATGGTTTTATTCTCTTCATGCAGTTTTAAAGAGATAAAGTTTAAAAGAGATAAAGGACATTGATTGTTTTTGTCTGTTTTTCTTATATAAAACAAATTCAAGTATCCTGTTAAAGAATTTTTAGAAAAGTGTTACTGAGAAAGCGAAAATCCTCCCATAATCTTGCTCTCAGAGATAATAAAAATGTATACTATGCAATGGGCTCCCCCAGTGACTCAGCAGTAAAGAATCTGCCTGCAGTGCAGGAGACACAGGTGATGCAGATTTGATCCCTGGGTCAGGAAGGTCTCCTGGAGGAGGAAATGGCAACCCACTCCAGTATTCCTGCCTGAAAAGTTCCATAGACAGAGGAACCTGGTGAGCTGCCCCAGGTACACACACTTACATGCAAACAGCATTCAGAGTGAGGACACTGGGCAGCATGTTCTAACCCTGCACATGCGGCCAAAGCATGCTTGGGGCTGAGACTCTCCCCGCGTCTCCTGAAGAAAGGGCACACCTAATAAGGCCTCAGTCAAGAAATGGGGTAAAAGGGAGGATAAAAATAAATGTGATCGGACAGTCCTGCAATAACTCTATTTTTTAAATAGCACTCCTAATGTGTGGCTCACTCGTATTTCTACATTTATTCAAAGTACTATGATAAACCTAGACAGCATATTAAAAAGCAGAGGTATCACTTTGCCAACAAAGGTCCGTATACTCAAAGCTATGGTTTTTACAGTAGTCATGTACGGATGTGGGAGTTGGACCATAAAGAAGTCTGAGCATGGAAGAATTGATGTTTTAAACTGTGATGCTGGAGAAGACTCTTGAGAGTCCCTTGGACAGCAAAGAGATCAAACCAGTCAATCCTAAAGGAAATCAACCCTGAATATTCATTGGAAGACTGAAGCTGAAGCTCCAATATTCTGGCCAACTGGTGTGCATAGCTGACTCATTAGAAAAGACTCTGATGCTATGAAAGATTAAAGGCAGGAGGAGAAGGGGATGACAGAGGATGGGATGGTTAGATGGCATCACCGACACAATGGACATGAATTTGAACAAACTCTGGGAGATAGAGGACGGGAAGCCTGGTGAGCTATAGTCCATGGGGTTGGTTGCAGAGTTAGACGCTACTGAGTGCCTGAACAACAAACCGTCACATTGCCCTTAAAATGAACACAACACATGCTCACACACAAATGTGCAAATGAGAGACTCTTTAAGACTTATTGTGGGCCATGGGAAGGTAGCATTACTAAACATTTCACTGATAACACAGCACTCACTAGAAATCCTGGCCCATAATTGGAACACAATAATTTTTTTATTGAATGAATGAAGACAAATACTACGGTTTCTGCAGCCAGATTACCTAGTGATGACTTCACTACTAATGAGCTATTTGATACTGCTAAGTTGCTTTAGTCGTGTCCGACTCTGTGTGACCCCATAGACGGCAGCCCACCAGGCTCCCCCGTCCCTGGGAGTCTCCTGGCAAGAACATTGGAGTGGTTGCCATTTCCTTCTCCAATGTATGAAAGGGAAAAGTGAAAGTGAAGTGGCTCAGTCATGTCCGACTCTTAGCGACCCCATGGACTGCAGCCCACCAGGCTCCTCCATCCATGGGATTTTCCAGGCAAGAGTACTGGAGTGGGTATGAGCTATTTAACTATGATCAAATTTTTTACTTTATTTATGCTTCCATTTGCTCATTTGTTAAAGTAATAATAAATAACAGCATTGCTGGTCATGAGGCTTAGAGGAGTCAATACAGGAAAAAAAATCAGTTCGAGCTCTCAGTAAGTCCATTTCCCATCCTCCACCTCATCCCCACCCCTGCCCACGCATGGTCTCTGCCACAGAGCACCTACTGAACCTCACTTGCTTTTCCATTTTCTGTCATCTCATGATTATAATAATAATGTGGTAAAGAACTTGCCTACCAATGCAGGAGACCCAGGTTCAATCGCTGGTCAGGAAGATCCCCTGGAGAAGGAAATGGCAACCTATTCCAGTATTCTTGCCCGGACAATCCCATGGACAGAGGAGCCTGGCAGGCTATAGTTCATGGGGTTGCAAAAGAGTTGGATAGGACTGAGCAACTAACATCTATACCCAAAGAGATAAGGTGGCCAATACTATTTTAATTTTGCAACCATGTCTTCAAAGGTATGGTAGTGATAAATGGTTTGATTATTAAATCACAGGTATGGTTGAAGAGCAGAGAAGGCAATGGGACCCGACTCCAGTACTCTTGCCCGGAAAATCCCATGGACGGAGGAGCCTGGTAGGCTGCAGTCCATGGGGTTGCTAAGAGTCGGACACGACTAAGCGACTTCACTTTCACTTTTCACTTTCATGCATTGGAGAAGGAAATGGCAACCCACTCCAGTGTTCTTGCCTGGAGAATCCCAGGGACGGGGGAGCCTGGTGGGCTGCCATCTACGGGGTCACACAGAGTCGGACACGACTGAAGTGACTTAGCCTAGCATAGCATAGCATGGTTGAAGAGACCTGCAAAAATCACCACTGAGGGCAAATCTGCAGGATTTCTCACGCATTTGAGGCTTTTCCAAGCAGGCTGTCCAACAGCCCACACACAGAAGGCTCCCAGGTTCCTCAGCATCATTATTGTCACTTCCCCATCATCACCATCTGGCACAGGTGGTGGCTGTGTGCAGGCAAGGTGTGCCCCTCTGCATTCTCCCCAAGGAAGCCAAACAAGTTTGGGACCCTTCACTTAACAGACAACTCAGACAACAGCTCTCTTCTGGAGAACTCTTGGGGAACCGTACAGGCAGTTTCAAACATTTCAAACATTCAACCCGAGCATCCTTCTGAAATCTTCTTTCAGAAGTGCCTAGCCCAGGCTGTCAAAGGGGGTCAAAGCCATTTGACCCCTAACGAGCAGAGGCACCTTATTGACCATAAGCTAAGAGTATCGACATGAACAACAACATTCAGAAAATGGGAAGAGGGAGCTTAAACTGAGGATGCCACAAATATGCCCCCTCATGGGCAGTGGGCAGACAACCCTCACCCATCTAGAGGCAGGATGTATCATGGTTAACCTCATGGACTCAGGCATCATACTGCCTGGTGTGAATCTTGGCTCCTCCACTTATTAGCAATGTGAGTCTGTGTATGTTATTTAATGTCTGTACCTCAAAATTCCCATCTGTAAAATGGGGGATAATAATAGATTTTACCTAATAGGTTCTTACATACTAGGGTTGGAATGAGAACTGAATGCACGAATACATACAGTAAGTGCCTAGCAAATTATATGTATTCAATAGTTGTTAGTGCTATGACCAGCCCATTCTGTAACAATAGCTCCTGAGTTCCAAATTACTGAGCAATCCCCTAAAAGGGGCAGCTGAGGTAAATGGAAGGTGCTTCTAAGGTCCAGGGTCTCCTGCTGGTATAATTTGCCAAGGACACTTTCCCCACATAATAGCCCTGTGATGTTAAGCAAACTACTTAATTTCTCTGTGCCTCAGTTCTTTTATTTGGAAAAGGGGATAGTTTCCTTCTTCCAGGGCTATAGGAGGATCAAATGTATTAATGGCTAATTGCACACCACCCAGCCCACTGCTGGCTCATGATAATGTAGAGAAAAGGCTCTCTGGATGTTTCTTTCCTTCTCTCTAGTCTCAGAGCTGGAAATGCATTTCATACCTTCCTTCACTTTCCTGTTTTTCTTTTCCCTCCACTTTTTTCAACTCCTGTTTTTCCTCCACTTTTTTTTTTTTTTAACTCCCAGGAAAGAAGAGGAAGAGAAATGAAAAGGCATCTTTCTGAAGTCTTATCACTGGACCTTGATTCATATTTCTCAAAGCGAGTTTCAATATGTATTTAAACTTTCTGCATGTTTAGCATGCAGGAAATCCAATGGTTCTTCAACCAAGGTGTTCAGGAGAATAACCTAAGAACCTTGTTGAAAAAACTGATGCCCAGCTCCCCACTCAATCCTAAGTCTGTGATATGGAGCGTGACAAGAGGCAGGAGCCTGGTCATTTAAATGAGCATTTGTTGTCAATCTGATAAAAGGAGTCAAAGGTTACACATGAGACCTGCTGTAATCTCAGAGAATCACTCTGAAAGGGGAAACATGTCTTAGAAAGGTTAAATACTTCTCCTAAGATCACACGGCTGCTGTGGCTCAGGGGCAGCCTGAGCCCTGAGGTCTTCCCTTAAAGCTACATTTCCTTGTCAAGATCAAAACACAGAATGATTTTTAACTTATTTTCTCCTATTGCAAATTTCAGCAGGTCATAGAAAACAGAAACACATTGTTTAGATTACTTTATAAGGACAGGCCAGAGAAGGCAATGGCACCCCACTCCAGTACTCTTGCCTGGAAAATTCCATGGATGGAGGGGCCTGGTGGGCTGCAGTCCATGGGGTCGCTAGAAGTTGGACACGACTGAGCGAATTCACTTTATTTTTTCACTTTCCTGCATTTGAGAAGGAAACGGCAACCCACTCCAGTGTTCTTGCCTGGAGAATCCCAGGGACGGGGGAGCCTGGTGGGCTGCCGTCTATGGGGTTGCACAGAGTCGGGCACAACTGAAGCAACTTAGCAGCAGCAGCAGCAGAAGCAGCATAAGGACAGGCATATGTTAAGCCAGATTTTGTCATGACTCTTGCTGAAGTATACTTTTTCTCAGAGAACAAATTTCACCTTCACTGATGTTTAAGTGGGATTTAAAATACCAGTAGAAAAATCAAGAGATCCTTGAAGCATTTCTAGTTACAAACAGTCTCAAATGGGGTGGCAGGTGGCAGGCATGCAATAAGTAACTGCAGAATAAATACAGTACTCATATGTACTGAGCTCTAGCGATGGTTGAATTTGGCTAACACACCAGTGCCTTCATAATTGAAGTCTACCAGAACCAGTTTTCTAGAAGAAACAGACCTTTAACTGATATCTAAAAAGATTAGAGAAAAATCCAATGATCTTTTCACTTTTAACATTAGGCTAAACATGAAATTTTGTTCTTTACAGAATCATTTTTCACTCTTTTTTGGCTGTGCGGCATGGCTTGCAGGACCTTAGTTCCCTGGCCAGGGATCAAACCTCTTTCCCCTGAAATAGAGGTGTGGAGTCCTAGTTACTGGACCCCCTCACTCATTCTTGGCTGAAAACTGTAAATAGAGTTACTATAGCATTGCTAAATGTTATTCAGTAATAGCTGGAACATGTTTTTTTTTGTTTCGCATATTAGGTGTTCAACTTCCTAGCATATTTAGATGCATTTCATACTCAATACTAGTCAAACTATATATCAGATAAGCTGTCTTTGTTTATCTCTTGATTTCCTGGGAATCAAGGGTTGATCATCAATAACATCCATTCAACTTATTGAATTAACCAACAACTAACTGAATGCCCTATGTGTACTTGACTGTAACATGGGAGATTATTTTGGAATAAGTAAAAGTGAGAAATATTTGTCCTTTTTTCAGACTGCCCAGGACACCCAAATCAGAAATGAGGCACAATCTTTCTTTCAACGCATTTAAGTGGCACCAATGGCTCATCCAGGCTTCCCAGGTGGCTCAGTGGCAAAGAATCCACCTGCCAATGCAGGAGACGTAGATTTGATTCCTGGGTTGGGAAGATCCCCTAAAGAAGAAAATGGCAACCCACTCCAGTATTCGTGCCTGGGAAACCTCATGGACAGAAAAGTCTGGCAGGCTACAATCCATGGGGTCACAAAAGACTCAGACACGACCTGGCAACTAATACAACAACAAGAGGGCTCATTCGCTGTGCAGTAGGGGCGACAATATTTACAAAACCATTGCAAACCACCCAGGGCTTCCAATGACAGATCATGAGGCTGAATTTTGTGAATATAAATCCATATTTAAATAGCTACACAGAGCTTCAGTGACTGTATTAACCCTCATCACAAGTCATCTTTCTTATAAACCAAGCATGCAAAAAGATACGGTGACTTTGTGTGTATTTGAAAATAATAGCTGTCTTTTCCTGCCTGTGTATTTCTCTCCTCAGTGGAAGGGGAAAGCTGTCTGGCAGAAAGGAAGAAGAATGGCTAGGGGCTAACAGAGAGGCTAACACGTTTGGTGGGAAGACTGTCCCCTGCATAGTGTGGAAGGAAGACTCATTCACCATCCACCTCTGTTCTACTGCTGAGGCTATGTTCTCATAAAACTTATTTACTCTTGTAGCTGTGATTCAGATGATATTCCTTATGCAGAATGTTCTTAAATTATCATACATTATTAACAAACAACAGCCCAATCCTGTTATCTTATTTACTGGATCTTGTAACATCTCTTGGGATTGTGTGTAACTAGCTATCTGCATATTACTTAGACAGAAAATATCAAACTGTAAATTCCTACAGATGAATCTAAAAAAGTTACCCCAATAATGCAAGTCATAGTGTCTTACAACACCATGTTTTATAAAAGTTCTGAATTCTTTGACAAGTCATTGAACACTCTCATTTAGAAAGGAGCGCTTGACCTACGAGGAGAATTTAAAAGAACTCTACTTCCTTAAGCTCAACAGGATTAGCAGAAAAAGCTACAAGAGAAATATCAAGAGTTAAATTTTTCATCCTTTATTTTTTTTTTGTTAACAACAGAGTAAACAAATCATCAAGGAGACTATTTCTTTGGACCTTGGCCAGCTAGGTAGTGAGAAATATCACAAGGGGTATTTGTATTTCTCTCCATAAGAAACGATGACCAATCATGACTTATGAAATGTTTTCCTGACTCAGTAAATGTTTTCCTGACTCACTAGACTCTGATGCTGGGAGGGATTGGGGGCAGGAGGAGAAGGGGATGACAGAGGATGAGATGGCTGGATGGCATCACTGACTCGATGGATGTGAGTCTGAGTGAACTCCGGGAGTTGGTGAGGGACAGGGAGGCCTGGCGTGCTGCGATTCATGGGGTCGCTAAGAGTCGGACATGACTGAGCAACTGATCTGATCTGATCTGATGCTGCTTTTGCTATACAGGTGTCTATCAGGCAACCCAATGCACTCTTGAGGAAACCCACATCTCAGAAAAAGAGGCTGTCATAAAGCCTTTGGTGCTGGAGACATTCTACTTTTCTTACAGAATTAGCTAAAAACTCTGCTTTGGAGTAACAGGGGCTAAATTTACCCCCTTTCCTGAAAAAAAAAAACAAAAAAAACTAGACAATAAATATGAAATAATAGTCATCAAAACAGTGCACATCAGGCAGCAAAGGACCATGAAGATTGAACGAGGTAAACCCCAACTATCCCCACTTGGCTGTGAAGAGGAAACCCAGACAGAGCAAGGTGGACTTCTGGAGTTGAGCAGACGGATAAGAGAGTCGGGAGAGCAAATGGATGGGATTTTACGGAACAGAGTGCTAGAGAAAACAGAGTTGCACTGAGAGAGAGTCTTAAAGCTATGCAGAGGGTCTCATGCTCTCACTGCCGAGGGCCCAGGTTCCCTGATCAGGGAATTAAGATCCCTCAAGCCACATGGCATGCCCAAAAAAAAAAAGAATAAGTAGACTGAAGACATTAAAACAGTTATTATAACTATAGTCATACATTCCAAAAGTTATATAGCTACAGGAAAGATTTTAAAACCATCCAAATCAAACTTCTGAAGATAAAACTTCCAATGGACAGGGTGGGATAAATGGCAGATTAGATTGCAAAAGAAAGATAAATAAAATTGAAGACACTGAAATCGGAATTATCAAAATAAACCCAGAAAGAAGTAACTAAATGAAAAGAGTATCACTTAGCTGTGGGGTAATTTCAGGAGGTCTAGTACATGTGTAGTTAGAATTTGCAAAGGTGGCATGCGTGGGAACAGAAAAAAAAAAAAAAAACAACCAGTTAAAGAAATCATGGCTGAAATATTCCCAAATTTGATAAAAACTATAAACCCACAAGTCCAAGATGCTCAGTAAATACAATCATAGAAAGCATGGAGAAGAAAGCAAATTGTTCAAAGTAGTGAGAAAGAGAAAATCTTAAAAGCAGAGATGATTAAATTTTTACACAAAAACAATGACAATGTCATAAGGATCTGTAACACAACTAAAAATAAAACTTATGACATTGACAGCTTAAAGGTTGAGAGGAGAAATAGAAACATACTATTATAAGGTTCTTGTACTACATGTAAAATGGTACAATATATAATAAACTTGAAGGTAGACTTGATAATTTAAAGATGTATACTATAAACCCTAAGGCAATCACAGAAAACTCAAAACAAAGAGTTATACTAATAATCCAACGAAGGATGTAAAATGGAATCATAAAACACTCAATAAATCCAAAAGAAGGCAAAAAAAAAAAAAAAAGGAACACAGAATAGATAGGACAAATAGAAAACAAATATCAAGACAAACTTAAACTTAACCATATCAACAGTCACATTAAATGCAAATAAAGTAAACAACCAGTTAAAAGACAGAGATAGATAAATGGATAAACGTTTCAAGATGTAACTATACGCTGTCTGTAAGAAATGCACTTTTAAAATACAGACATAGAGTACAACTAAGAGATGGAAAAAAGGAAACATTAAGTGGTTATATTAACATCAAACAAAGCAGATTTCAGAATAAAGAATATTATCAGAATACAGAGGATCATTTAATAAAAATAATCCAGAGGACACAGCATTCTTAAATGTTTATACCCTAATAAGAAAACTTTAAAAAGAGTCCATTGGGAAGATCTAAGAAAAATAAAGCAGTTAAAGATCGTGTTAAAAAAATAAATAAATAAAATACACGAAACAAAAACGGATAGAACTTACAAAGAGAAGTAGAAAAATCCACAATCATAGCTTTCAGTATCCCTCTGTCAATAACTAATACAAGAAGGAGATATAAAATGAGCAAGATACAGTATCAAGTTGATCTGGTAAACATTTATTAGAACATCCACCCAATGATAGCAGAGTACACATTCTTCCCAAGTGCACGTGGACCATTGACCAAGATGGAGCATATTCTGGACCATAAACAAGTCACATCAAATTTCAAAGAATTTAATTTACACAAAATGTGTTTTCTGACCACAGTGGATTTAATTAAAAATAAAGAGCCCTGAAAGTCTCCAAATTTCTGGAAACCAAACTATACACTTCCAAATAACAAGGAGCCAAAAGGAACTTTAAAAATATTTAGAACTGAATGAAAATAAAACACAATATATCAGAATTTGTGGGATACAAAATGAATACTTAGCAGAAAATGCTATATTGTACTATAAATAAATGCCTATATTAGGAAAGAAATACCTTTAATCAGCAATCTCAGCTTTCAACTTAAAAGAATGGTATATGAAGAGAAAACTAAACCCAAAAGAAGAAAAAGAAAGTAATAATGATAGAAGATAAAAATAATAAAGATCATAGCAGAAATCAATGAAAAAGAAAAAAAAAATTTTTTTTTAATAAGAAAATCATTGAAACCAAAAGCTGATTCTTTGCAAGGCTCAATAAAGATAAACCTCTTGCCAGAATGATAAATAAAAAAGAGAGAAGATACCAATTATTAGTATCAGGATCAAGAGAGGCAACATCACTATAGACAGCACATGTTAAAATGATAAGAAAATATGAACAACCATGGCTATAAACGGGGCTTCCCTGGTGGCTCAGTGGTAAAGAACCTACCTGCCAATGCAGGAGACATGGGTTTGATCCCTAGTCCAGCAAGATCTTCCCATATACCTCAGAGCAACTAAGCCCGTGTGCCACACAGCTTTTGAGCCTGTGCTCGAGAGCCTGGGAGCTGCAAGTACTGAGTTCATGGGCCACAACTACTGAAGCCTGTGTGCCCTAGAGCCTGTGCTCTGCAACAAGGGAAGCCACCGCAGAGAGAAGTCCAAGGACAGCGACTAGAGAGTAGCCCCTGCTCACTAAAACTAGAGAAAAGTCCACGTAGCAATGAAGACCCAACACTGCTAAAAATAAACAAATAGATAAAATAA
The DNA here is from genome assembly GCF_019923935.1 of Bubalus bubalis. Taxonomy (NCBI): domain Eukaryota; kingdom Metazoa; phylum Chordata; class Mammalia; order Artiodactyla; family Bovidae; genus Bubalus; species Bubalus bubalis. Next base: position 32,209,019 of record NC_059177.1, on the reverse strand, counting down.
AATTTAAAAATTAATTCAAAATGGATAATAGACCTAAATATAATACCTAAAATTCTAAAACTTCTAGAAGAAAACAGGAGAAAATCTTTGTGACCTTGGATTAGGCAACGTTTACAGAGATACAATATCACAATCCTTAAGAACAAATTGATACACTAGACTTCATCAAAATACAAGTCTTTTAGTTTTTGAAAGACATTAAGAGAACAGACAGCAAGCCACAGACTGGGAAAAAATATTTGTAATCCACATAACTGATAAAGTACTTGTATCCAGCATATATATGCTCTGAAAACTCATAACAAGTAAACGGCAACCCAAAGAAACTGGGCAAAAGATTCAAACATAAAAAAGATATACTGATGTAAATAAGCACATAAAGTGAAGTCGCTCAGTCGTATCCGACTCTTTGCGACCCCATGGACTGTAGCCTACCAGGCTCCTCCATCTATGGGATTTTCCAGGCAAGAGTGCTGGAGTGAATTGCCATTTCCTTCTCCAAGGTATCTTCCCGACCCAGGAATTGAACCCGGGTCTCCCGCATTGCAGGCAGACGCTTTACCGTCTGAGCCACCAGGGAAGCCCCAAATAAGCACACACACACACACACACACACAGAAGTCGCTCAGTCGTGTCCGACTCTTTGCGACCCCATGGATTGTAGCCCACCAGGCTCCTCGGTCCATGGGATTTTCCAGGCATGAATACTGGAGTGGGTTGCCATTTCCTTCTCCAAAATAAGCACATAAGAGATACTCAAATATCATATATGTCATCAGGGAAATAGAAATTAAAACTGCACCCCTATCAGAATGACAAAAATGGAAAAGATGTTGATTTCATGTGTTGACAAGAATATGAAGGAACTAGAAATATCATAAACGGCTGGTGGGAATTTAAGATAGCACAACTACTTTGAAAAACAGTTTGGCAGAACCTTAAAAAGTTAATCCCATCTCCCACATGACCTAGCCATTCTATTTCCAGTATTTATCCAAGATAAAACAAAGTGTGTCAAATGTAAAGAACAGACTGTTGGACTCTATGGGAGAAGGTGAGGGTGGGATGATTTGAGAGAATAGCACTGAAACATGTATATTACCATATGTAAAACAGATGACCAGTGCAAGTTTGATGCATGAAGCAGGGCACTCAAAGGCTGTACTCTGGGACAACCCAGAGGGATGGGGTCGGGGAGGAGATGGGAGGGGGAGTTCAGGATGGGGGGACACATGTGCACCCGTGACTGATTCATGTCGATGTATGGCAAACACCACCACAATATTGCAAAGTAATTATCCTCCAATTAAAATAAATAAACTTTTTTTTAAAAATGAAAAAAAAAAAAAAAAGTGTGTGTCCATACAATGACTTGTACATGGATGTTCATAGCAATTTTACTTGTAACATTTCCCAAACTTGCATAATCCAAATGTCCATCAAGAGGTGGATGGATCATTTCAAAATATATGCACATATCACACCATCATATTGTATACCTTAAACTCACACAATGTTATATGTCGATTATATCCCAGTAAGTTTGGGAGGAAAAGGGAGAAATAGCCACACAGGTGAGTGAATAAACAATGTTTTAGTTATACCATGGAATATTATTTGGCAATAAAAAAGGAAAGGGCTATTGCAACCACTGAAGCCAGCAAGCCCTAGAGCCTGTGCTCTGCAACAACAGAAGACACTGCAATGAGAAGCCCAAGCACTGCAAATAGAGAATAGCTCTGGCTTGCTGCAACTAGAGAAAACCCACCCACAGCCACAAAGACCCAGCACAGACAAAAAGAAAAAAAATTTTTTAATGAAAAAAACAGAAAAAAGGAAAAGGTTATTGCTACAACATGGAAGAATCTCAAAATAGTTATGCTCATTGAAAGAATACAAAAAGATTGTCTGCTATATGATTCCACTTATATAGAAATCTAGAAAATGTATAATCTACTGTGAGAAAAAGCAGATCTTTAGTTGCTAGGTATATTGACTATCTTGATTGTCATGATCATTTCAAGAGTATTACTTATATTAAGACTTATGAAATTATACACTTTAATTATGTTCAGTCAATTATATCCCATTAAGCTATTTACAAAACAACAAAAATTCTGCTCCTTGCCAAGTCTTCCACTAATTAAAACTGCATGTGTGCAGTGGGCCACCCTTAACGTTTTGGGGACAAGGGGAGGAATATGAACGCAGGTGCCTCAATGCACAGTCTGCCCCTTTGTCTTTCCAGGCCAGGCACCAACCAGTTGTCCCTCATCACCTCTCAGATATAGGGCGATATATACCGGCAGAGGGCAGAAAGAGGTTCCCACCAGCCCTGGAAGCAGGTGTGGGATCCAAGATCCTGAACACTGCGAAAATAAAGGAAGCAGCTGGGCTTCATCTGAGCCTGGGGACTCCCCACCCTTGCTTAGGGTGTAGTAGAGGAGGCCAGACTAGAGGCCTTTAAAGCAAAGTTTATCTGCAAGGAGATAAGATTAAAAATGGAAAATGTCTAAAACTTCCACAGCAATTTGACCGCAGCATGGCTGCAACATCCAAGCTGGGGTCATTTTTCTCTCAGTTCACTTGTACTGAATTTTATAAAAGCTGTGTGTCCTCCACGGTTTGGATACAAATGAAAAACAATAAAGCAAAAAACAGATCCTTTGCCACAGATAACTGAGACTCTGCCTTAAAACACAGGGTTCTGAGCAGAGGCCCCTAAGGAAGACTGATTTCAAAGTAGGATATATAAATGTAGGGTGTACTCTGTTAGAGCAGATTTCTGGCCTGACTTTTGCGGGGCTCCGATCAGCCTGACTGCTCCACCCGTGTGTACTTCGGGGTCATTCTGGGTGGAGTTACGAGAGCACCACAGGCAGGGGTGATTCTGTGTATTTCCTGACTCAGAATTCGAGAAGAGCTGCCTTTTCTTCATTAAAAAAAAAAACGGTTTTGCTTTGTTTTACGGGGTAGGATACACAAAGGAAAAAGATTATGTCCTCTCTTGCACAGCACAGGGAACTCTGCTCAATGCTATGCGGCAGCCTGGCTGGGAGGGGAGTTCGGGGGAGAATGGATACATGCATAGGTATGGCTGAGTCCCTTTTCTAGTCACCTACAACTATCACCAACAGTGTTAACTGGCTATACTCCAACACAAAATAAAAAGTTTAATAAAAAAAAAGTAACATAGAGAATAGCATGTCTGTGTGAAACATAGCAAAGAATGAGAAATGTAAAGAAGAAAAAAAAAAAAGAAGATTATGTCCTTTTTTCTCCACTTGAACATAAAAACAAAGGCCCTGCCATTGCTCCCTGCTAGTCCAGCCCCGCTGGAGTCCGCAGCAAACAGGGTCCTTACCTTGTGCACACAGGACTTTGCGTTCAGGAAAAACAGCTCCACGGTGGTTTTATCCTTCAGGAACGATATGCTCTCAATGTAAAACCTGGAAAACAGCACAGAAGTTGACTCCTTCCGATTCTTTCCCTTCTCTGCATGGTTTCCTCATGTAGTGTCTCTCAGAGAATTACGAAGAGCTAGGGAATGGTTGTGCTTTTTTTCCCTTTTAAAAGCCATCTGCAACATGTGTGCACACCTTTAAGTATGTATGAGTGTATGTGGATATACGCAGGCATCAGATAAAGTCTTCGACAGTGTGTTGGAGGGTGAGCGAGAGAAAAATCCAAAATGGTCACCACCTGCAAATCCATCTTTATTCTTTCCTTTATTTTATTCTTTATAAATAAATAAAATATATAAACAAATATACATTTATATAAAAAATATAAATAAAATGTATTTAATTTTATTCTTTATTCTTGCCGTTCCTTTGACACAGGTTCTGGGAGTTCATGATACCTCCCACAGTTTCGAAACAAAGCCGTCTGAGGGCTGAAAGCAGAAGTCTGCTGAGAAAGCACTACTGTATAACTGAACCTAGAGGCCCGTGGCTCCACGGTTTTCAGACTCAGAGGGGGTGTGAGGGCCCCTGTTTACCTCGCCCCCATGCACCAGGAGAGTTTCAATCACGTCCTCCTTCCTTCCCTCACTCTCATCCTTCCAGGCTCTGGGCTTTCCCTTGGCTAGAAGCCAAGCTCCCCACTTAATACCGGTCTTTCTCATGCAAATCAGGGTATTCTGGGTCTCGCTTCCTCCACTCCCTTTTCTGGGCCTTTGCTTGTTGCCTCTGTGAGGCCAAGTCCCTCCTTTGGAAAAAAGCTGAGGGTCCTGAGGTGGGGAGGGGAGGAGAGTCCTGTGGAAAGCTGGCTGGTTGAAGGCAGGCCTCTGGGGTGCAGGAGTGGGCCAGGGGTGGAGGCCCAGAAGTTTTTCTCAAGTGTTGCAGCCCACCTGATGAATAATGCATTAAGACTTAATACCCGAAGACAGCTCACAGCTAGGATCCTGGAAGAGAACAGGCTCTCAATCTGGCGAGAGTCAAGATAAACCCGAACTGAAGTCCCAGGGAGCTTTGCTCTTAGCTCTGCAAAATCGTGATAGACCTTGGGCATTTGCGCTTTTTATTTATTTATTTTTCCTCCCCTTCCACAATAAGGAAATGTTTGAGAAATAAATACAGCAGCTTTAAGAGGTGGTGAAAGATTTTATCATTGAGATGGTAAAAGTCATTTGAAAAATTCCACCCGTAGTGTTGAATCATCAAAGGAGGTTTCAGAAAGAGAATAAATCCTCTTTTCACTTACAAGGGTTCATCTCACTTATTAGTGAACTTAATGAAGATTGATGAGTGTTAGGTGTGCAAGAAGGGAAAGTTAAGATTAAGGGGTTGGGGGAGATAAAGAGTTGGAGGGAAAAACCAGCTTTGGAATCAAGAATGTAGAATATGGAGTCCCAGTCCCATCATTTATTACCTGGGTGGCCTTGGACAAGTTAGTTAGCTTCTTTGTGTCTTCTCTAAATTGCTGTTATGACTGCACTTACTTCCCAGGGTTTTGGAAGAATTAAATGAGATAACACAAAAGTTTGTGAAGCAACAAATTCTAATCATTGCTAATAAAAATCCATTTTCTGGAATTTAATGCCATGTGGCCTGGCGGATGTGGCCTAAGCTTTGAGTCTAAGATACTTCATCTATATGGTGGAGATAAGAATGGCTGTAGTAGGGACTTTATGAAGTGCCCAATACAGCCTATTGAGACTCTTGTCCTGCCGCTGGTACCCTGATGAAATTGTCCATTGCCTCCTGCTCCCTAGATTCCTGCAGAGCCTGGATTCCTGTCTTTTCTGAAGCCTTGTTAGTCCAGTTTTCCTTCAATTCTGTTAGCTTAGCCATAATTGGTTTCTGTTGCTGGCAACAAGACAATCCAAGTCAGTAGAGGACTTCCCATGTGCTAGGGACAGTATGCAGGGCTCTATATGCATGCTGCCATTTAACTTCAGCAAAACCAGATGCCAGAGGTAGCAAGTTATTAACCCATCTTACAGATAAGAAAACTGAGATGCACACATAAAGTCAACTTCCCCAAGTCACCCAGGTAGAAAATGAAGGAGCCATGATTCAAATGAAGGCCTTTCATACTTCAGAGTTCCTACTCCAAACCAATACGATAGGATGCTTTCCTATAATAATAATCACAATGAAATACAACATGTACACAATGCCAGGGGGCCCACGGAAGCAATGCAATTAAGTCAGCTTATGAATCAAGAGAGAGAAGGCAGCCAAACTGAAATCCAGAAGGCTCCATGTCACAGGACACGGTGTCCTCTAGGACAATTGAGCCCAGTCTTAAAGAATGCATGAGTTCACCAGGTAACGAAGGGAGGAAGGGCATTCCAGGGAGAGGGCCTGTTAGCCAGATCAAACCTCTTTCTAGTCTTAAAGAATTAAAAAAACCACATGCAGGGAGCTGGGTGGCTTAGCACCAAATCAACTTGTGACGTGTCCAACTCCGCACAGATAACTTCGTACTAGACAATGGGCTCCTCTTGTTTCTGAAGCCCGGGTCCCTGACTGTACCCTAGTTCCAGTAAACAGGTCCCTATCTTGTTAACCAGTACTTTCTGGCAACCCGCCCTGTTGCCTTCTAACTTTCTGCGTAGGCATCACATTACCCACTCTCTGAATCCACGGTCCCCTATCTCCCTCAAGGGAGCCACTGTGATGACTATATTTATGGAGGGTTTGAAAAGTACATATGGTTCTCCAGGAGAATGGCTCCCTAGGCACACCTATCAACACGTTCTATGAACTGAAAACAGAATCTAAGGATTCTCCATGAAATGAAACGGACTATCCCAGACTTGTAAAATAAAGACCTTTTGTTTCAGGGTTTTTTTTTTTTTTTTGGTAAAAGGATACTGTTTCCCTTCTGCATGCTTCCTGTGAATGATTTCACTAAGATTTTGTGAAGTCAAAGCCCACGGTTCAATTTTCAGCCTTGAAACAAACCCAAGCTTTTGGGTTAGGCATATGTTCTGGAGACAGACCTCATACAATTTAACAAATGTAATTTCTTGAGAATTTGCCTTCTTGAGAAGACGTTGTCTCTACTTTTCATGGTCCCCCCGTTAGCATTTTTCTCTCCTGTTGATGGGACAGGTGTTCACTTAACCGCTCATCAGTGATAACAAAACATCAACCTCAATGGCATGACAACGTTGGAGGAGGGGCAGGCCTGTCAGCCAGATGATACACGTGGGTTGAAAAGCAGATGACTCTGCTTGCTTGGGATGGGCTATCCGTTCGTGGTCACTGTCATGTAGGTGGCCCATATCTTCCTCCTGTGTCATTTATTTACCATGATCAAAAGTCAACACCACAGGGAATTCCCTGGTGGTCCAGTGGTTAGGACTCAGCACTTTCACTGCCGTGGTCCAGATTCAATCCCTGGTCAGAGAACTAAGTAAGATGCCATAAGCTGTGAGGTGTGGCAAAAAAAAAAAAAAAAAAAAAAAAAATGGAGGCAAAAAAATAAAAGAATCAACATCACAGAGTTGGGGAGATACTAGGTTGAAGTCCACCCCCAACACTGATCCATGCTGGGGTCTTGGGCCAAACTGCTTGGCCTCTTGTTGCCTCCCTTTTCTCACGTGTTGTCTCAGTGGTCAGTGAGTGGTGGTGATTATTACTATGTTATTATTATCTGTCTACCAGGAAGACTATAACAAAAGGTGCGGACTTAGTTGGGAACCTCTTTAAAACTTCAACTGTAAAAACAAGAACGGAAATTCCAGTATCTTTTCTAAGCTTATTCTCTTAGGGAAGTAGGATGCTACAAAGGAGTCCATCTTGACCAAGAATAGGAAAACACTCTGAAACGAATATTCTTCCGACCACTTAGGATTTCTCCCCAACTGAGCATATTTCCTTTGTTTTCTAGAATCTTTGCTGTGTCTGAGCAATAGCATCATAGAAGGCAAACTGGGCAGGAATGACTCAATGATTTCTCACTCTGCACAATGCTGACTTCGTGACTTGTGTCCAGTGAGGGCTGCATTCAAATGCCTTGTTCCTGGTTTCACTCAGTTATTGTGGGTAATTTCAGGCATTTACTGCAGCCACCTGCCTAAGATTTCTATCAGGTTCTAATCTACATTCTGAACACAGAGATCTGTATTTATTGCTTATAATGACCCTGCAACCTCATAGTCCTGCTTTATGATGCACGCTGAAGACAGCGGGGTAATTGAAGTGTATTTCACTTTCTGCAAAGGATGATGCAGAACCTCTGAGAGTCCCCTATGCTCCCTTTCATCTTTGGGAGGGGTGCGCTCTTAGAGAACTCCCCAGGGGAAGCACTGTTGGCTTCTACGTTGTGCTCCCCTGCCAGGAAAACTCTGCCTCAGTTCCGGATTTCCAGGCAACCCTAGAAGAAGCAGAGAGGGCCCTCCAGGTGAACCTGTAGAAACCTGCCCTGTCGCTCCCCTCTCTGCATGACTCTTTCCCAGTTCTCCAGGGAAAGGCTGGAGGCCCAGGAGGGAAAGGGCCATGCTGTGACCAGAACAAAAGGGGAGGGAGTCATCTGCCCCAGGCAATGAGAAGTGTTGGGGTCCCATGGTGAATTCCACGTCTTTGCTTCAAACTGCAAAATAGCCTGCCCCTGTCCACCATGAGCCAAGTAGGGACAAACTCTCTGAGAAGGAGACAGGAAGAAGGAGAGGTTAATTGTTTTTAGGGAGGTGATGGCTGGGCGGAGTGAATCATGGAGAAATGATGAAATCTTCCACCCAGTGTAAAAGTAAATGGGTCAGGGACTTCCCTGGTGGTCCAGTGGCTAAGACTCAGCACTCCAATGCACAAAACTTGGGTTTGATCCCTGGTCAGGGAACTAGATCCCACATGCCACAACTAAGATGCTGCATGCCATAAACTAAGACCTGGTGCAGCCAAATAAATAAATATTTTTTAAAAATAACAAAAAAAGAGTGAGTCAAACCCAAGCCAGACAGTTTCCAAACTTCCATATTCAATGACCATATATCACATCATGGAATTTTTTACCCCCTGAACAGGTGGTTGAGGCAGTCTTTGTTATTTTTATATCATAAAAATAGTTTACATTTAGTGAGGGTCTTCATGACATGTTAACATCCTCCAACAACCCCCCTGTATTACTGTCAGTTCCTATTACGTCTTCTAGATGAGGACCAAAGCCCATAGAGGCTGCCAAAGGCCACAAAGGTAATACACAGAAGAGTCAGGGTTAAAAGTCAAGAGCAAGGTGAAAGCACTGGTTTTTAAGGGATGAGTGAGGTACATCTGGTTATGTTGAAGACTTTTTTGTTTTTGTTATTTTTTTTTAATTGGAGGAGAATTGCTTTACAATGTTGCGTTAGTTTTGCCGCACAAAAACGTGATCACCCATAAATATACATATATCCCCAAAGACTTTCTTTTTTTTGTCTTTTCCTGACTTATGAGAATGCTACTGGCCAGGGATGCTGCAAACATCCCATAGAACAGCTTGGCTCCCTACAATGAAGAATTACCTGGCCCCCCGGAATGCTAGCCAGAAACCCTGGGTTCATGGCCGAGCTCTGAACTTCTGTATCCTCCAGCCTTTTCACCCTTCATAATACTACTGCTTTCCTCTGCCCTTTCGATGTCGCACTGAGGACAGATTAGAGAGGAGACTGAGCAGATTCCCACAAACGCTGTCTGATATGTGATCCAGGGAGCACACAGAAACGTAATCCTGTAAGCAGTGGAATTGAGGTTCAGCCTGTGCTTTGAATGATTCTGTGTCTTTCTGGAACTCTCATATGAATGAGGATGGTGGATCCTCAAAGACAGAGGCTGCTTACCAACTGCCTGGAAGTTCAAGTATGGGTTAGGCCAGGAGGTCACAGTCAATATTAAGGCAACCGACAGATGCTTTCCCCAGGTTCTGGGATAACATTCAGATTGGCGTGTGGTGGTGGGCAAAGAGGTCTGGCTGACTCACACATCTGCCTCAAATACCTCTGTTGGGCCCAAGGTAGAAGGAATCCTTTATTTCTCTGTGCTTTTTAATCACATTCCTCTGGGAAGAGATGAACTTTCCTGTCCTCTCCTTACTGTAAATCACCTACTCTTTGATAGCTCTAAAATAACTCATGGCTATCCAGCCACAAACACTTTACTTTTCTTCCTTTTATTACACGTCACACTTGCATTTTTTAAAAATTGCTTAATGTGTCTATCGTAGGAATATATAAATAGACAAGCAAAAAATCATTCCCATAATCACTCTCTGTTGTTCAGTCTCTAAGTTGTGTCAGACTCTTTGTGACCCCATGGGCTGCAGCATTCCAGGTTTCCCTGTCCTTCACTATCTCCTGGAGTTTGCCCAACTCCATTGAGTTTGTGATCTTATCCAACCCTCTCATCCTCTGCTGCCCCCTTCTTCTTTTGTGCTCAATCTTTCCCAGCATCAGGGTCTTTTCCAATGAGTCGGCTCTTCCAATCAGGTGGCCAAAGTACTGGAGTTTCCGCTTCAGTATCAGTTCTTACAATGAATTTTCAGGGTTGATTCCCTTGAGGAAATCACCCTACCCAGAGATTAATTACTGTTAATATTTTAATTTTTTTCCTACTCACATCTTTTACTTAAGTGCAATCCTGTGGTCTGCTTTTATTCCCCAGAATATGTTGGGAGCATCTTTCTCTATCAATAAATCTTTCTTCACCAGAATCTTTACCTGTTGTGCTGTATTCCAAATGTTTGTCTTCCTTTTAAAAAACAAGCAAGCAAACAACTGGAATGATGTGGATCCATGAGTTGTAGTCATGATACCTCCTTGAGTTAAACTCTTTCTACATGTTCCAGAAACAGGCCAGGGGGTGATAAAAGACTTGAAGAAAGTCTTTCAAAGACTGTGTTTGCAGCAACTTTGACTGAAAGGTAGCAGTGTTTCTCCACATCTCCTACCAGAACTCTCCACACACAGCCAATTCTCAGCTCCAAGTGTCACACACAATACTTACTGGTACCTCTGAGAAGTCACTTACAGTTCCTGAACCTCACAAAGGTGGTTTGGAAAGAGGAGGAGAAAAAGAGGGGGAAGAAAAGCGGGAAGACCAGACAGAAAGAAAGAAAAAAAAAAAAGAGCAAGAGGCAGTATGATAAATGCAAAGCGGAGGGGGAAAGACCCAAGACCCTGGCTCTGCTGGAGCTGGGTGGTACCAGCCAGAGCCACCTCCTCCCCTGAGGTGATGGGAGCTTTTCCAATGAGGTCACGCCCAATCCCCTCCCTAACCTCCCCACTTCTGATTTTAAAATGCCTGCTTGCTCACTATCAAGCTTTTCAAATGCTTACATCTGGGCTGCATTACCAAAGAGGCCTTTGTGTTTGTGGAAGATAATTTACAGCTGCAGATAACAACCCAGGCCTGGAGGAGTCCCTTGGCAGCCTGGGGGCGTTTGGACTCACAGGAAAACAGAGGATGGATTAAATGAATTACGGTGCATACATAAATTATGGGGCGTCAATACACACATGTGTCACACCTAGGGTTAGCACCCACCACTGAGATTTTGTAACTAAAGCAAAGACAAAGGTTTAATTCTGAAATTCATCAAGGGACAACTAAGTGCCTGCACTTGAAATGTTTTCTTCCCTCCATGCAGAAGCTACATGTGTTTCTGAGCTGCTCCCTGCATCCTGGAAGATATTAACCAGAAGAAAGTCTTTCCCTGTAAATCTGAAGGATGCAAGTGTTTAGCTCAGGAAGCAGTGAAACAGTGAAACGATGTTGTTGCTTGGTCCCTAAGTTGTGTTTGACTCTTTGCAATGTGCCAGGCTCCATGAGATTCTCCAGGCAAGAATACTGGAGTGGGTCGCCATTTCCTACTACTGGGCATCTTCCCAACCCAGGGATCGAACCCCCATCTCCCACACTGGCAGGCAGATTCTTTATCACTGAGCCACCAGGGAAGCCCAGTGAAGGGACACAGGTCAAATATGTGGCACAGAGACTGCCATAAGGTTAATGCTACATTTTAATAGAGAGGAAACCTCTTCAGAGCAAAGCTTTATGGTATTTTTCTTTTTCATAAACACTATAATTTGAAAAAAAAAAAACCCTCTTATATTTGCATATTACTCTGCAAAGTTATTTTGTATCCCCTGATCTCTTTTTAATTCACAACCGACTTGCCCAAGATCACACTCACTATCTCCAGGACACAGTATCAGAATTTGGGCCAGGAAAGTGGAAGTTTTGGGGACTGGAGGGGTGACTCTTAAAAACATTTCCTATAGTGATTCAGATATGTGGCCCTTCTCCTCCTGGGGAAGCTCTGAAATGCAATGTACCTTTTCATCTTATGGCTTCTATTACAGTGATCATTTGTTCACTGTAAAAATGCCATAACTTACTGAATTTATCTTTACTGTTGGCATTTGGATATCTTTTTATTTATGTATTTTTGTTGCACTGCGAGATCTTAATTCCCTGATCAAGGATTGAACCTGGGCCCCAGCAGTGAAAGCACCAAAGGAACTCCCCTACATTTGGATATTCTTAATTGTTAGCAATGAAAAGAGCAGTTATGTACATCCATATAACACATTGCTTCTGTGGGGATTCCTTCTTTTGTGTGCACTAACCACTCAGCAAGTGTGTGCTTCAGTGTCCATGAGCAAGCGACTCATACCTGCTGATGGGAAAGGCAGTGACCTTGAAATCAAGAGATCATGTGTATTTCTAGAGGCTTCTATGGTGACTATGTGTCCAAATACAATCAAATGCTCTTTGCTTCTACTCTTTAGTGACTCACATCTGTTGTCACGTCAGGCAACCAGGGGTGGGTAGTGGCGATGTCTGTTAGGACGTAAGTATCAGCAGCGGTCCTGTTTACTCAGGAGGCTAGAGACCCTCCGAGACGCCAGTGACTTCACTGGGGTGGCTATCATCCCATTTGAGAGACCCCTGAAGAACTGTACTCCACTCACTGAGCTCGGTCAGTTGACTTATTTCCTTGGTGTATGCTTTTTGCTCTATCATTTCTTTAATTAAATTGAAGTAACAAGTCCTTAATTGGAATAATAAAGACTATTATGATCTCACTGCACAGTTGGCAAGAAGAATTAAGTGAATAATTAAAAACCTGATAAGGGCTTTTAAACATGTGAGTGGTTAAGTGAAAGTAAGGCAAAGTGATTATGGGACACTTGTAAGATAAAGGCTGAAACTCACAAACAGGCAGTATGCGACTTCTGACTCCCCAGAACCTGCTTTGGAAAGACAGGGCTGCCTTATGAGTGACTGCTCAGAAGAGAAGACTGAACTTTCTCCCCTGGCATTTTGAGATAAAAAATAGATCAGAGAGTAGTGGTCAAAGAACTAGTGCTTGTTAAATTCTCCAAAGACATAAAGCTCTCACTGAGTAGTCAGGCTACAGAAACACTACATGTGTGCACAGAGATGGAAGTACAGGGATGTTAGCTGCAATGCACATTTTAATAAATCACTGGAAACAGCCTACAGGCTTAATAGGAGCCTGAACAGCTAAATTATGGATGTGCAAAGAAGTAAATTAGACTTTTATATACCCAAGGAAAGATCTGCTGAAGCTGAAGCTCCAATACTTCGGCCACCTGCTGAGAAGAGCTGACTCACTGGAAAAGACCCTGATGCTGGGAAAGACTGAAGGCAGGATGAGAAGGGGGCAACAGACGATGAGATGGTTGGATGGCATCACCAGCTCAAGGACTTGAGTCTGAGCAAACTCCAGGAGATGGTGAAGGACAGAGGAGCCTGGTGTGCTGCAGTCCATGGGGTCACAAAGAGCTGGACATGACTTAGTGACTGAACAACAACAAAGGAAAAATCTCCAGGTTAGGGGACAAAAAAAGTAAATCACCAAATAATTTATCAGCATTATTTTTCTCTAAGAAGGAGAGCAAAGTGGGGAAAAAGCAAGGGAGAGGCCTGGTGGAGAATAAGTCTTCTTTTTCATTCTATACTTTTAGGAAGTTTGAAATGTTTACAGTAATAATAAAATTCCTTGTGAAAAAAGATGCTGATTTATGTTGAGCCATTTCCCCTACACAATACAAGATGAAAGTTTTTCTATGCTTGGACCCCTGCTTAATTACTAATGTATATATTTTTTTATTATTGCTGCTGGTCTGTGTTTGTTTTCTTCTCCATTTCCATGGACACAGCACTCGTATCACACTCCAGGAAACTCCTATTTTTGTTTTTTTTAGGATTTCTGTGCACTTTTTCATACCGGCTACATCCTGGACAAATCACCATTATGCTACCTCCTTCCTGGGTTTTAAAATGTGACTTCTGGTGGTAAGGAAAAAAAAAATCTAAACCAGATTTCAGAGTAAAAAGCAGAAAACAAATTGGGGGCTGTCAATACTTTATTTACTGAATAAGGAGCAGCCTCCATCCTCAATCACCATCAATTCATATTAAAAAACAGACAAACAAAAAGGTAGGATAATCAGGACACCTTATTATGACACTTCTGGATTGCATGGAGCATAAGGAGGTTAAAAAAAAGTGTTTGTGGAAACTGACATGATTGTATCAGATAATCAATCATTGTAAAACCACCCTCCTCCCCAAAGAAAGACATGAAGCCTCCACCAACATGTCATAAAACAAGTATAGTCCAACATCCAAAAGATAACATAAGCTCAGAATACAGGTCCATTCTTCAGGTTGATCTAGCTTTATGAAAACATACTTAGATTTATGGGAAATCTTCTACCTTAGCTTATTTTATCATATTTGGCTTCAGATCAAGAAAACAAATTTATCACGAAAATATATCAAATTCAGGATAGTAGCAAGGGGCTAGTACCTAAGAAGGGGTTCTCAGCAAAGCTGGTAACATTTTATTTCTTAAGCTGGCTACAGGAACACGGGCATTACTCTTTATAACATTTTATTATCTTTAATGTGAAAAAATATTTCCATCGTTGGCTGACTATAAGAAACTACTGATTTAATGGAATACATCCATGTCAGGAGAAAATAACTGAGGCCCATATGTATGGTTAAGTGATCTGCCCAAGCAGAATTCAGAGAACAAATCAAGGATTCCTTCCTAGCAGTCTCTCTTCAGGAAATCAGAATGTAGATTTCTGCATTAAGGTAATTCTTTCCATGAGCAGTTGTTTGCATTTTATTGTCTATTCCAATTAAGGTGTGAAACTGTATAAAATTCAATTATTTCCATAGTCTCTAGAAAACATACATACATAATATGTAAAATAGTGTTTGTATATTTCAAATTATAAAAATCTAGAAGTATGTTGAGTCAAAAGCAGGTTATATATTGAAATATATTACTTATATTTTTTAGCTTCACATAGATTCAAGAGCCTTTGAAAATTAAAGGAAGGTGAGTCTATCCTTCATTTTCAAAGGAAAACAGTTCTACACGTATCTATGGTAACTCGTTCCCCAGACTAAGATAGCAGAAAATCTCTTTCACATAATATTTTTTTTGACAGGTCTCTTCTTTTTTAAAATTCTTTATCTCTGATCACCAAGAATGTTTTTTTCTCTTTTAAAAACAAAAAAAGACCCAAGGGGATGGTGGACGTGTCTCTGGATACCTACCTCACAGAGAAGTATAAGATGGTTGGGCCTGGTTTCTTGGGTAAATCGTGGTCAAGGACTCGGTGGTCTAGCTGAAGCCAGTTCTGCTGACCCCTGTAGGAGTAAAACAAGGAAAAAGGATTACACAGAAAGCCAGAGCAAGTTTCAAGAAACACTGTGCTGGCAGAGCTGTGGGTAACAGTTACACTCACATGTGGATGGTAGGAGTATAACCTGTTACCACCAGTCATGGGGTCAACAGAGCAATTTCTATCAAGATTATAAGAGCACCTGCCTCTGGACCAGCATTTTCATTTCTGGGAGTTAATCAGGATAAAATCACACGTGGAAAATGGGCCATGTATAAAGCCACTTACTGCAGCACTGTTTGTAGCAGCAAAAAGCCTCGAAACAACCTAAGCATCCAACAGGATATTGTTTAAAAAAAAATGAATGTAAACAGCAATGAAATACTATGCAGCCACACAAAAGGTCAGAAGTGTCTTTACAAACTTATCGTGAATGATTTTTAAAATACACTGTTAAGTGAAAATGAAAGATGCATAATGAGTATAATATAGTGCCATTATTTTAATTAAAAAAAGTATACCTAGACATATGTGTATTTATATTATAGCAATAACTCAGTGCATCATAAAATGAACAAGAAACTGAAAACACTGGTTGCCTTTGAGGTAAAAACTAAATTTTTATTAACTACAAAATCTGAAATATTTTAGATAATCAAGAAGGGAAAAACTTTTGTTTTAATGAAAAAGGACAAACACAGATAACAATACTACAGCTTTTATAAGAAATATGGGGTTGACACACTAGTATATCCTCGACTGTGAAGTCAAGTGGGCCTTAGGAAGCATCACTCTGAACAAAGCCAGTGGAAGTGACGGAATTTCAACTGAGCTATTAAAACCCTAAAAGATGATGCTGTTAAAGTGCTGCACTCAATATGCCAGCAAACGTGGAAAACTTGGTAATGGCCACAGGACTGGAAAAGATGAGTTTTCATTCCAATTTCAAAGAAGGACAGTGCCAAAGAATGTTCAAACCACCATATAAGCACGCTCATCTCACATGCTAATGAGGTAATGTTCAAAATCCTTCAAGCTAGGCATCAACAGTACGTGAACTGAGAACTTCCAGATGTACAAGCTGGATTTAGAAAAGGCCGAGGAACCAGAAATCAAATTGCCAACATCCACTGGATCATAGAAAAAGCAAGAGAATTTTAGAAAAGCATTTACTTCTGCTTCATTGACTATGCTAAAGCCTTGAAAGTCTTTGACTGTGTGGATCACAACAGACTGTAGAAAATTTTTAGATGGGACTACAAGACTACTTTACCTATTTAATGAGAAACTAGTGTGCAGGACAAGAAGCAACAGTTAGAACTGGACATGGAACAACAGACTGGTTCTAAATTGAGAAAGGAATATGACAAGGCTGTATATTTTTATCCTGTTTATTTAACTTATATGATGAGTACATGATGTGAAATGCCTGGGCTGGAATCAAGATTGTTGGGAGAAAAATAAAGAACCTCAGATATGCAGATGACACCACCCTAATGGCAGAAAGTGAAGAGGAAATAAAGACCCTCTTGATGAAGGTGAAAGAGGAGAGTGAAAAAGCTGGCTTACAATTCAGCACTCAAAAAGCTAAGATCATGGCATCCGGTACCATCACTTCATGGCAAATAGAGGAGAAAAAAATGGAAATAATGGCAGATTTTATTTTCTTGGGCTCCAAAATCACTGAGGATGGTGATTGTAGGCATGAAATTAAAAGACGGTTTTTCCTTAGGAGAAAAGCTGTGACAAATCTAGACAGCATTAAAAAGCAGATATATCACTTTGCCAACAAAGATCTGTTTGATCAAAGCTATGATTTTTCCTGTAGTCATGTATGGATGTCAGAATTGGACCATAAAGAAAGCTGAGTGCTGAAGAATCGATGCTTTTCAACTGTGGTGCTGAAGAAGACTCTTGAGGGTCCCTTGGATTTCAAGGAAATCAAACCAGTGAGTCCTAAAGGAAGTCAACCCAGAATGTTCACTGGAAGGACTGATGCTAAAACTCCAATACTTTGGCCAATTGATGCAAAGAGGCGATTCACTGGAAAAGACTTTGATGCTGGGAGAGATTGAGGGCAGGAGGAGAAGGGGGCAACAGAGGATGAGATGGTTGGATGGCATTACTGACCCAATGGACATGAATTTGAACAAACTCCAGGAGATAGTGAAGGACAGGGAAGCCTGGCTTGCTGCAGTCCATGGGGTCGCAAAGAGAGTTGGACACAACTTAGTGACTGAACAACAAGACTAGTATATATAGAATAGATAGCTAAGAAGAACCTAGTGAATAGCACAAGGAACTCTATTCAATACTCTGTAATGACCTATAAGGGAAGAGAATCTAAAAACGAGTAGATATATATGTATGTAATATTGACTCACTTTGTTTACAGCGGGAAACTAAAATAACATTGTAAATCACCTATACATCAAGAAAAGATTAATTAAAAAATTAAAATATGGGGTCAAATACTCTCTGGGAGCTGTTTTTGGGTATACATTATGGACTTCCTACTATTTAACCATGTATCTGACGATTCATTCAAGGGCTTCACTAAATTCATTGGCATAAACATTCTCCTGAAATTGTGACCTGAGGGATGGAAGACACTGTGGCTGGGGATTGTTTACATGACTTTCCCACTAGTTGATCCATGTTAGATTACAAATTCCCAGAGGGCAGAGACTTCATTTGCTTGCTTAGGCAAAACTTCATGCTGATAGTGGTGTATATAGTGTCAAATTATAACAAAACTGATAATGATTCAGGAGATATTTTCCACCCTATTTTGGTCTTTGAATAGTGTTTTTTTAAAAATCAGAAAACTCTAAGCTGTATTTATTATAAGTATTTAGAAAATGGAGGTAAGAATAATACTAGTGATGATAAAAATAGCACTAATTTTTACTGAGCAAGTACTTAGTGCCAACCAACTTGGTACTTGAAAAAAATATTAATACTGTATTTTACACTAAGTCTGCAAAGAAAATTAGCAGAGCTAGGATTTGAACCCAGACTTTGAATACAGGAGAAAGTGAGATTAGGGGAGTGAATCAGCTTTCCTAATAACTTTTAGCTTCATTTTGTCACTTACTATGTTTTTATTTTTTGTTTTTTTATTTTATCACAAGTTTTAATACAGGGTAAAAAGTGTGTCTTTATTTTTGTAATTATTAGGTGAGGCTTCTGATAACTGTCTCTAGTTTTCCTTCAAGGAATATTATTAAGATAAATATATCTTATCTGCTGATATAAGTGACATAAGGGAAGATTCATAGAATTACTGCTTTCGTGGGTAAAAACTATACAAGGACTGAGGTGTGTATGTGTGTGTGTTAATCACTACAGTCATGTCCAGCGCTTTTTCAACCACATGGACTGTATAGCCTGCCAGGTTCCTTTGTCCATGGGACTCTCTAGGCAAGAATATTGGAGTGGGTTGCCATTTCCTTCTCCTGGGGATCTTTTGAACCCAGGGATCAACCCTGGTCTACCTGCATTGTAGGTGGATTCTTCACCATTGAGCCACTTGGGAAGCCCCATGATTCAGGTTAACATGCTACTTTCTAGTCTCTGAGACTAAAATGAGATCAACAAACACTTTATAACCTGCTTTTCTCAAATTTTTCCATCAGCAAATGGGACAGATCTAATCAATACCTCAAAAAGACAGTTGAATCCACATATTTCATCTCTATTACCTGTGGTAGACCACTTTGAAACCACAATCACAGAAAACTAACCAATCTGATGACATGAACCACAGTCAATGAAACTGAGCCATGCCATGTAGGGCCACCCAAGATGGACCAGTCATAGTGGAGAGTTCTGACAAAATGTGGTCCACTGGAGAAGGGAATGGCAAACCACTTCAGTATTCTTGTCTGAGAACCCCATGAACAGTATGAAAAGGCAAAAAGATAGGACACTGAAAGATGATCTCCCCAGGTTGGCAGGTGCCCAATATGCTACTGGAGATCAGTGGAGAAATAACTCTAGAAAGAATGAAGAGATGGAGCCAAAGTAAAAACAATACCCAGTTGTGGATGTGACTGGTGATGGAAGTAAAGTCTGATGCGATAAAGAGCAATATTGCATAGGAACCTGGAATGTCAGGTCCATGAATCAAGGCAAATTGGAAGTGGTCAAACAGGAGACGGCAAGAGTGAACATCAACATTTTAGGAATCAACAAACTAAAATGGACTGGAATGGGTGAATTTAACTCAGATGACCATTATATCTACTACTGTGTCAAGAGTCCCTTAGAAGAAATGGAGTAGTTATTATAGTCAACAAAAGAGTCTGAAATGCAGTACTTGGATGCAATCTCAAAAATGACAGAATGATCTCTGTTCATTTCCAGGGCAAACCATTCAATATCACAGTAAACCAAGTCTATGCCCCGACCAGTAATGCTGAAGAAGCTGAAGTTGAACAGTTCTATGAAAACCTACAAGACCTTCTAGAACTAACACCCAAAAAAGATGTCCTTTTCATTATAGGGGACTGGATTGCAAAAGTAGGAAGTCAAAAAATACCTGGAGTAACAGGCAACTTTGGCCTTGGAGTACAGAATAAAGAAAGGCAAAGGCTAACAGTTTTGCCAAGAGAACACAGTTCATAGCAAACATACTCTTCCAACAACACAAGAGAAGGCTCTACACATGGACATCACCAGATGGTCAATACCAAAATCAGACTGATTATATTCTTTGCAGCCAAAGATGGAGAAGCTCTATACAGTCAGCAAAAACAAGACCGGGAGCTGACTGTGGCTCAGATCATGAACTCCTTATTACCCAATTCAGACTGAAATTGAAGAAAGTAGGGAAAACTACTAGACCATTCAGGTATGACCTAAATCAAATCCCTTATGATTATACAGTGGAAGTGAGAAATAGATCCAAGAGATTAGATCTGATAGAGTACCTGAAGAACAATAGACAGAGGTTCATTCTGACATTGTACAGGAGGCAGGGATCAAGACCATCCCCAAGAAAAAGAAATGCAAAAAGGCAAAATGATTGTCTGAGGAGGCCTTACTAATAGCTGAGAAAAGAAGAGAAGCTAAAGGCAAAGGAGAAAAGGAAAGATATACCCATTTGAATGCGGAGTTCCAAAGAATAGCATGGAGAGATAAGAAAGCCTTCCTCAGAGATCAATGCAAAGAAATAGAGGAAAATAATAGAATGGGAAAGACTAGAGATCTTGTCAAGAAAATTAGAGATACAAAGGCAACATTTCATGCAAAGATGAGCACAATAAAGGACGGAAATGGCATGGACCTAACAGAAGCAGAAGATATTAAGAAGAGGTGGCAAGAATACACAAAAGAACTGTACAAAAAAGATCTTCACGACCCAGATAATCATGATGGTGTGATCACTCACCTAGAGCCAGACATCCTAGAATGTGAAGTCAAGTGGGCCTTAGGAAGCATCACTACGAACAAAGCTAGTAGAGGTAATGGAATTTCAATTGAGCTATTTCAAATCCTAAAAGATGATGCTTTCAAAGTGCTGCACTCAGCATGTCAGCAAATTTGGAAAACTCAGCAGTGGCCATGGGTCTGGAAAAGATCAGTTTTCACTCCAATCCCAAAGAAAGGCAATGCCAAAGAATGTTCAAACTATCACACTACTGCACTCATCTCACACGCTAGCAATGTAATGCTCAAAATTCTGCAAGCCAGGCTTCAACAGTATGTGAACTGTGAACTTTCAGATGTTCAAGCTGGATTTAGAAAAGGCAGAGGAACCAGAGATCAAATTGCCAACATCTGTTGGATCATTAAAAAAACCAAGAGACTTCCAGAAAAACATCTACTTCTGCTTTATTGACTACGCCAAAACCTTTGACTGTGTGGATCACAACAAACTGTGGAAAATTCTGAAAGACCACCTGACCTGCTTCTTGAGAAATCTGTACGCAGGTCAGGAAGCAACAGTTAGAACTGGACATGGAATGACAGACTGGTTCCAAATCAGGAAAGGAGTATGTCAAGACTGTATACTGTCACCCTGCTTATTTAACTTATATGCAGAGTGAAAGTGAAGTGAAGTCGCTCAGTCGTGTCCAACTCTTTGCGACCCCATGGACCGTAGCCCGTCAGGCTCCTCTGTCCATGGGATTCTCCAGGCAAGAATACTGGAGTGGGTTGCCATTTCCTTCTCCAGGGGATCTTCCCAACCCAGGGATCGAGCCTGAGTCTCCTGCATTGCAGGTAGACGCTTTATCCTCTGAGCCACCAGGGAAGCCATCATGAGAAACACTGGGCTGGATGAAGCACAAGTGGAATCAAGATTGCCGGGAGAAATATCAATAACCTCAGATATGCAGATGACACCACCCCTATGGCAGAAATCAAAGAAGTACTAAAGAGCCTCTTGATGAAAGTTCAAGAGGAGAGTGAAAAAGCTGGCTTAAAAATCAACATTCAGAAAACTAAGATCTTGGCATCTGGTCCTATCACTTCATGGCAAATAGATGAGGAAATAATGGAAACAAGGACAGATTTTATTTTTTGGGTCTCCAAAATCACTGTAGATGGTGACTGCAGCCATGATATTAAAAGATGCTTGCTCCTTGGAAGAAAAGTTATGACCAACCTAGACAGCATATTAAAAAGCAGAGACATTACTTTGCCAACAAAGGTCTGTCTAGTCAAAGCTATGGTTTTTCCAGTAGGCATGTATGGATGTGAGCATTGGACTATAAAGAAAGCTGAGCACCAAAGAATTGATGCTTTTGAACTGTGGTGTTGGAGAAGAAGTCCCTTGGACTGCAAGGAGATCCAACCAGTCCATCCTAAAGGAAATCAGTCCTGAATGTTCATCGGAAGGACTGATGCAGAAGCTGAAACGCCAATACTTTGGCCACCTGATGCAAAGAACTGACTCATTTGAAAAGCATCCCCTGATGCTGGGAAAGGTTGAAGGTGGGAGGAGAAGGGGACGACAGAGATGGTTGGATGGCATCACCGACTCGATGGACATGAGTTAGAGTAAACTTCGGGAGTTGGTGATGGACAGGGAGGCCTGGCATGCTGCAGTCCACGGGGTTGCAAAGAGTCGGACATGACTGAGTGACTGAACCGAACTGAACTGAGGCCACTTTGAACCAACTGTCCTTTTAGGCTAGAATTTTACCAGTCAAAGGCCCATCATCTCAGGCCCACTGGATGGAACAGAGATCAAAAATCACAGTTGTGTTGTGAAACCTATTTATTATTTCATAATAAAGAAAGCTCATCTAGCAAATCCTTTCAAACAAGGGAAGGAAAAAAAGTTAAGTGGGTTGAAAGGGATGGGAACCATTATGGGGAACAGAGTGCTGCCTTAGGAGGGTCGTGACTGCCCTCTAGGGGTAAAAGACTCACTCTGCACACCGAACACCAGAAGGCACTCACAGCCTGAGCTCAGGAACTCTAACCCTCCCTTTTACAGGATCACGAATTTGTTTTTGTTCGTCACCGTCACTACTTTAATTATGTAAGCTCACAACTCCATTTTTCCATTTCTCTTCCTGGCCCGTGGAGTAGGATAGAGACAGTGGCTAGTTTCATTGACAAAATGTCCCCTCGGCTTTGCCTAACTCCATTTGGAGAAGTTCACTGAAGGCAAAGAGCTGATGTGGCATGTAGGCTGGAAAATGCAATTCATTCAGCATCCTGGGAGGGATCCGACTCAGTGGTTTTATGAGGGCGGGGGGAAGGGCAGTGCTGAAAGAAAATACTTTCCAAAAATATTTACCAGACAAAGAAAAAGAACTAGGCCTGTGACCAAGACATTCCAAGGAGACACCCTTCAACGAAGCAATTTTCCAGACTTGTTCCCCAGAAAGGTAGAAATGGCCAATTCCCCCTCCACGCTCCAAAAGCCGAGCTCATACTTCTTCTAAAAATAAACACAGCTAGAGTCAGAAGACACCTTCCAAACTGATCATAATTCAAAAACAGACTCTGTTGTCACTTGCAGGGGAGTATGCAAAGGGCATTTTGGAGCCAGGCTTCTTGGAAAGGCTATAACCACTGACCTCTCTCACCAAAGGAGATAGCTAGAGGAGGCACTTAAGTGAGACATTCTTCCAACAGAGTATTTAAAAAGAGATCATCCCAAGGCACATGAGGTGGAAGGTGGCCCAAGTCGGGAAAGGAAGTCATTCGTATTATATACACCTCTCTTTCTGAAGAGAAGGTCCTAGTCTGAACGCTTGATTTATGCCCCCTCTGGTTATGCTCACCTGAGCTTGGAGCATTCCCCAAAGCCTGCCATGCCTGCCAGCCCTTTTTCCCAGCCTACCAGGAACCTTGCAGCCTGGGACATTTGCAAGACCACAGTCATCCATCATGTCAGTTTCATGCAGAACAATCTTCAATGGCCCCAGCGTGCTTTCTCCATCTATGTGACTCTCAGGGCTCACCTTTGAGTTAGACCTTCTTATACCTTAATCCACGCTCAGGCCAGTTTCTTCCCCACTGGGCCGTGACCATGTCCATGTATTGACCCTCAAAATGTCTCCTCCCTGGAGCCCTGTTTCCTCTGCCCTCTAATGAAGGTCTTCCTGTCCTCACTCCTGTGTGGGCTCCCACCCAAGCCCTCGTGTAGCCTCCTTCAGAGCACACCTGCCTGCCATGACTACACACAACAGGATGATAGCTTCCTTTCATTGTGTGCCTAGGCCCTAATATAATAAATACTTTGGCCCCACTGCGGGGCCTTTCAGGCGGGTTTGATCCCTGGGTCGGGAAGATATCCTGCAGGAGGATAAGGCACCCCACTCCAGTATTGTCGCCTAGAGAATCCCATGAACAGAGGAGCCTGGCGGGCTACTGTCCATAGTGTTGCCAAGAGTCAGACATGGCTTAGCATGCATGCATGCACATGACCCTATTATATGTACCCTAGAAAGTACTTGTTATTTTGGTGCTATTATTATGTCCACTGTACAGATGAGAAAAGTTGAGCGTCAGAGATTTTCAGTCTAAGATAACAAGCTTCTCTGACACCCACCCCCACCTCCCTCTCCACCTTATCTTGTACCACTTTTCCTCTAACTATTCAAGTCAAACTGGCTTTGTTTTTCTTTCTCAAAAATAAAAAATTTAAAAAACCCTCAAAATTAAAAAAAAAAGTCAAGCTTATTCTCACCTGAGAGTTTTTCCACTGGCTTTAGTTGGGAATGGCCTCCCTGACTTTTGCAGAATTGGTTCTTGTTTTTTACTATATGTCACCTTTCAGAAGCCATCCTGATTCACCCTCAAACTGACTCCCCTTACCCCCTAGTTTTTCTTGATCCAGGCCTCCTGTTTCACGTTCTTCACGTTCTGGTCTTTTCTCATTTATCTGTTTATTTACCTGTTCTGCAGGACCATATATCAGTGCAACATAAACTCCATGAGAGCAGGAACCTGGTCTGTGATGTTCACGGCTGAATCCTCAGGAGCTAGAACAATGTCTGGCATTAACTGGCACTCAAGAAATAGGCATTAACTGGCACTCAAGAAATAGCTGTTAAATGGATACATTCCTCCAATATTCATGATTTTAGCCTCTACTTTATGTGATCTCTCCTTAAATGATAGCGTTTGTGTACTTATGGTTTTTATCATAGAACTCAGCCATCATCTATTTACGGTTTTAAGTCTTAGGTTGCTTGGTATGATTCCATTACATACAAACTCAGCCTGTGTGTATATATCTAATCGCTGACTCCCATGAGCTGGTCTTGTCTTTCCAGCTAGAGCCTGTGCTCAGTGGACATCTGTATTTCCTGATTCATCCAGCAGAGGACTGATCAGACAAGTTTTCAGACCGTAATTGAGTAAACAGATAATTTTGCGATGCAAATGAGATGGGTGATATGAAGCATACTTTTCCCCTTTGTTGAACTCTATTCAGGAAACATCCTGAATCAGAAATCAAAGTTTTAACGTTTTTCTTCTACGTCTCCTGACAACTCGTTTGTCTGGTTTTTGTCCTGCCCAAGTCCTAAGCCCAATGGCATTTCCAAGAGGTCCAGGCTGCATATAATCAGTGTTAAAAACAAATTAACCCCTTCTTGAGATTATTTTCTGCCTGGTTAACCTGAAGAACAGAAAACCATTTAAAATGGGAGAGTTATGCAAAGAATGCTGGCTGGTTGGCCAATATATTTTGTGTCTGTAACACGTTTTCTTAAATTTTAATATTTGAAGAGTTCTCTGGAAATTATTCCATAAAGAGGAAGAATTCTTTTGATGTATCAAGCTGCGTGTAATGTAGAAAAATCAGGCTGCCATAAAGCACACACATACCCACACAGAAAAGAGCCTGTAAGACTAAACACATTTGCTTACATTGAGTTTTAAATTCTTATGAATTCATTTTTTTACAGCTGTCTCACTTCAGAGAGGATTTCAGTTGTTGACAAATATATACATCATCCAAGTTTGCATTAAAAAATGTAAGTAAAAGAAAAATATGATAGTAAGAAGGTAACATAAAATAGACCTACGTATAAGTTCAAAAGTTCATCCCGCATTAAAGTATATACATATTTGTTGGGTGAGCCACAAAATTGCCTTTAAACTTTCTTGCCATGAAGTCCAAACATTCATTCAGTTTTAACACGAGTGGATGACATTCTAGTATTTCCATTCCTGACAGATAAGCTAAATAAGAAGGTACAATTGCACTCAAAGAAATGTGAAGACAGAATATCATCAGAAAAAATAAGCTCGTTGCAACAAATTTCTAAAGCACTTGGACAATATTTTGAGTTCTTAGAATGGTCAATATTCCTTTTCTCCTTTTACCTTAGTCCTACAGAAAAGTCTTGCATTAAAAGAGGTTTAGCTAAGCAGGACATGGGGTTTCCAAGGTGGCTCAGTGGTAAAGAATCCACCTGCCAGGACAGGAGATACAGGACACATGAGTTTGATTTCTGGTCGGGAAGATCCCCTGGAAGAGGAAAGGCTACCCACTCCAGTATTCTTGCCTAGAAAATGCCATAGACAGAGGAGCTCGGTGGGCTACAGTCTATGGGGTCGCAGAGAGTTGGACACAACTGAGCAACTGAGTACCCACGTGAGCAGGACATATTCTAATTCTTGAAGCAATCCCCCCCCACTTTGGCCAATTGTGAGTGATGCATATAGGAAGTCCAGACAAAAGGTAAAAGTGTTCAAACACTTACGTGTCATCTGTAAACGTGATTCCAAAGTACTCCTTTTCTTTCAGGTTGAAATGAGAAGCCACGAGATCCAACAACTCTCTTGATAAAAGTTTGGGCTGTTGAGATATAAACCTGATTAGACACTCTTGCTTACTGCTCCCACCTTATTCTCTCCCAAACAGTTTAAAACAGCCTTTGTTTGTCTGTCTTGGATACCTGTGCCTTTCTGTGCTTAGGTTAACTTACTGTAGACTATTCTCTAAGGGCTTGGGAAGGGCAAGAAATGGGAACAGGAGCATCGCTGAGATGATCGCTCTCATATATTTGCAATTCCATCCAGAGCCTTAATTTTTCCTCCAAGGTAAAACTGTATTTATTAATGCATTGTTGTTTCAGAAAAAATGCTCTTTTATAAACAGTATGGTGCTAGTGATCAAGACAAAGAATGTTAACCACTGCCTAGGCTATAGGAATAATTTTGCTTGGTAACGGTCAACTGAGGAGGCTCAAGACCCAAGGCTGAGGGGTCACAGAGAGAACTAACAACAACAAAAAAATAAAAAAAACAGTAATAGTAACCATTTATTGTACTGAACTTCTATCCATGATTTCATTTTAATCCTTACAATGAGCCTATGAAGTAGGGGTCCTTTCCATTTCATAGATGCGCCAACAAAGGCCAAGAGAAGCCAAGGATCTTATTTGATGTTCCACTTAAGAAGCGTGTTTGAACCCAGTTCTGTCTGATTCCAAAGACTAAGCTTTTCATTTCTCTCCAGGGATGGAGTAACTGCATCCATTGTGCAGATCATTATCACCAGTACTTACTGGGCACCTCATTAGAAGAACCCAGTCTATGAGCTTTTGGGAAGCACAGGCTCTGGTGCTAAGAAGATGGTTTGGAATCAGCCAAAAAGTCCAGAGTGAGAGCGGGTGGTGGATTTACAGGGACTGGGGAGGGAAAAGGGGACCTGTTAGGGAGGTGTTCTAGATGGACTTTTTTCGAACTTTGAGTCACACAGTTTAGGACTCATTATGGTAGTTTGAGGGTTGGATATTTGTTGTTGGGGAAGAAAGAATTGGGGATGTTTGTTGTTGGCAAAAAAAAAAAGAAGAAAGAAAGAAAAAAAAAAAAAAGAAAAACAGAAAAGAAGAGAAATCTAGACCAAAAGGTCTACTCTGGTGAAACTATTACTGACTGTACTATTTTTGTTCTAATTGAAGCCTGTACATAGTGGACTGGGCACAAGCCTCAGAAAGGAGTAGAATTTAGGTTTGGTCAAGGGAGGGCATTCTTGTCACAGCTGTAGGTGTGGCTCTCAGCAGGCTCTTCCATGATGTTTTAAGGCTGTGAGTCCAGGGACTTCCCTGGCGGTCCAGCGTTTAATACTCTGTGCTCCCACTGCAGAGGGTGTTGGTTCTATCCCTGGTTGGGGAATTAAAGCCCAGTGCTTGGCAGCCAAAAAGTAAAACAAACAACAACAAAAAAGAATCTGGGTCTAGAGTGTTGGGGGAAGACAGAGAGAAGCATCAATAATCAAGATACCATCATTCATACAGCTCCATGTGTTTTACAGAGATTTCATTCACATATATAATCTAGTTTGATGTTTTTTAATTTTACTGAAAAACACTTGATTTAAAACGTGTTAATTTCTAACACAAAGTGACTCAGCTATACATATATTCTTTTTTCATATTTTTTTTCCATTGTGGTTTATCACAGGTATTGAACATAGCTGCCTGTGCTATACAGTAGGCCTTTGTTTATCCATCCTATATCTACTAGTTTACATCTGCTAATCCTGAGCTCCCAAGCAGACTCACAGACATAGGGAACAGACCTGTGGTTGCCAAGGGGGCGGAGGTATGGGAGGGAAGGATTGGGAGCTTGGGATTAATCTAGTTTCATTTTAACCATAATTTCTGAGACGAAGATGAGTCAATCTTAACCCCAGCTCACAGCTGTTGTAAATGGGTATTTAACTTAGACCATGCCATGTGGCAGGGAAAGCAGCAGAATGCAGAGTCTTAGCTCATAAAAACCCTTTCTGGGGGGCTTCCCTGGTGGCTCGGTGGTAAAGAATCTGCCTGCCAATGCAGGAGATGCGGGTTCAGTCACTATCCAGG
Source organism: Bubalus bubalis (assembly GCF_019923935.1). Taxonomy (NCBI): domain Eukaryota; kingdom Metazoa; phylum Chordata; class Mammalia; order Artiodactyla; family Bovidae; genus Bubalus; species Bubalus bubalis. The sequence continues at coordinate 32,180,630 of NC_059177.1, read as the reverse complement.
AGGATCCCACAACCCACAAGCCTTACACCACAACTGCTGAGCCTGTGCTCTAGAGCTCAGGAGCCACAGTCACTGAGCCTGCATGCCCTAAAGCTCGTGCTCTGCAACCAGAGAAGCCATGAGAAGCTTCTCATCGCAGTGGGAAGCCCGCACACCGCACCTAGAGAGTGGCCCCTGTTTGGCCCCTAGAAGAGCCCATGTTGCAACGAAGACCAAGCACAGCCAAAAATAATAATCTAAAAAAAACCCCTTTCTGGGAAGCATTATGGTCAGCGATTGACCAACAAGAGGTAATTCAAACAAATTGAGTCACTTGCCCAGGGTCAAACAGCTACTGAGTGTCAAAGCTGAGACTGGAATCCACACATTTCTGAATCCTGTCACCAGGCTATAGTTACTCTTAAGTACAGGCAGGTATTGGCTTTGAAGCCCCCGCAAACAATCCTGTGTCACTGGTTCTGAGGCGCAGATAAGCCAGCAGACTGAACACAGGCCCCGAGGCTCACAGAGGGAAGCCGGATGCGCGGTGGCAACACCTACCTGAACCAGCAGCTCCAGTCTCCGGTCATCCAGGAGGCACACCTGGCAGTGCCTGCCTTCTGTCATCTGCGGGGACAAGACAGCAAGAGGGGCATCAGGCTGGGGCCGGCAGGCACACCCTCGAGCTTGATGTACCATTTCTCTACATGTGATGTGCTCGGCCTAAAAATGCCATAAGCTGCGGTAATCGTCAGTTTTGGTCATCGTAAACAGATTTATTATACGGCATCAGCTCTTAGGTTTTTTTTGTTTTAGGTCTTAGACTTAAAAGAGAAAAGAATGAAAAGCAAAGACCAATCAATATGTTTAAAATATAATACCTATATGGCACATACAAAATTTAACTATGAAAAGTAGGTTTCCTGCTCAGAGGAAACAACTATATTTTTCCTTGAATCAGTATTTTATTTTTCAAATGAAAATATTTTATTCATTAGTGTCTTTCAATAAACACAATACATGCATAAGGTCATATTTGACATAATGTATTTGACAAATGAAACTCAAGTTAAAAAGTAAAGTCTCCAGTTTTGAAATTTTGGTCCCCCTTTGTAATATATCACTACTGAAATTGATAGTTAAGAATAGTTAAGATACCCAGCTAAGAACAGCTTGATGTACAAACTACTAATTATATTTAATTTTTTATCATTTATAATTGCAATATAAGGAAATTATTTCTTGTAAAATATTTAAACAATGCATAAAATGCAAAGATCCACTTTGATTACCAAAAGCTCCAAACCATTCTACCTGCACAAATTACCACGCTGTCAGTTTCAGGCGAATCCTCACAGACCATCTTTATATGGATTTTCAGATATACACATGTACATGTTAAAAACACATCAGTTCAGTTCAGTTGCTCATCATGTCCGACTCTTTGCAACCCCACGGACTGCAGCATGCTAGGCTTCCCTGTCCATCACCAACTCCTGGAGTTCACGCAAACCCACATCCAATGAGTCGATGATGTCATCCAGCCATCTCATCCTCTGTTGTCCCCTTCTCCTCCCGCCTTCAATCTTTCCCAGATATGTGTTAAAAACATATATTCTCATATTAAATGTTCTATTTTAATACTGTTAGACACATTGTTCTCACAATGACACAATGAAGCAGGTACTCTTAATATTTGTATGTATATGAAACTGTGGTCTGTGTCGTATCTGGTATCTGTGTATATGAATATTTATATGTGTGAGGTTCTTTTTCTGTTCAAGTAGAACTGCTACACTCACTGTTTGCCCTTTGCTTTTTTAATTAAATATTTCTCGGATATCTTTCCAATGTCAACACATATAGACCAACCTCATTCTTCATAAAAGGTCTATGGTATCAAATCATCTGTGCAGACGTATAATAATTCAACGAGTGTCCTGTTGAGAAACACTTCGGTTGTTTTCTGCCTTTTGCTGTGATAAGCAATGTCATCATAAATTTTGCACATCTAGCTTTGTTCATGGATGTAGAACTGCTGGGTCACTTTTGAAAAGCAAGCACAGCACTTCGTCTCTCAGCTGTTGTACAAAATTCTAAGACCCTGGGAATTCCCTGGTGGTCCAGTGGTTAGGACTTATGCTTTCACTGCTGTGGGCCCAGGTTCAATCCCTGGTACTGGAACTAAAATCCTGCAAGCCACGTGGCTTGGCCAAACACAAAATGAAGCAAAACTGTAAGACCTGGAAACTCAGATACATATAATCCAATTTTAAAATGAAAATTGCCTCCATTACTAAGCAGCAACTACATACTCGGCATTGCTCGAAGTGTTTTTATAATATTATCTCTGAGTTCCCTAGTCACCGTCTGAGCTTGGTGTTATTATCTCCAATTCAATAGATGAGAAAATTGAGGCTCAGAGTGGGATAAGCCATGTGAAAGATACTAATCATAGTATTGTACTTGTATTTTTTAAAAATTGGGGTATAGTTGCTTTACAATGTTATGTGAGTTTCTGCTGTACAATGAAGTGGATCAGTTATATGTATATATACATCCCCTCCCTCTTGGAAAGTCTAGAAAGTAGCTCATTTGGTTAGATGGTGGCATTATGGAGATGTGGCCCATAAGAACTTTGGAAACAGTGCTAAGAGGTAAGTGAGTAAGTTCTACGTTGTCTCATTTCCCCTGATTATGTCCTTAAATCTGCAAAGCCAAGTCTTTGGTGGCAAGAGGAAAGGAAACATATCTTTGTTTTAGGCACTAAGCTGGGAACATCATGGAAACTATCTCATTAAAACTCCACAATATGACAACACCCCCATTTTACAGACAAGGAAACCAAGGTAGAGAGTTTAAGGTTAATTATTCAAATTTGCCTGGGCAAGAAAAACCAAGTTAAAATTTGAATTAATGTCTAAATGAATAAAAAAAAAGTCATCTTTTTTCCTACTGTTCTACAGGGCTTCCCAGCTGGTGCTAGTGGTAAAGAATCTGCCTGCCAATGCAGGAGACATAAGAGATGTGGCTTCAATCCCTGGGTTAGAAAGATCCCTTTGAGGAGGGCATGGTAACCCAATCCAGTATTCTTATCTGGAGAATCCCATGGGCAGAGGAATCTGCTGGGCTGCAGTCCATGGGGTCGCAAAGAGTAGGACACAACTGAAGCAATTTAGCAACAACACATTATAGGAGGAAATAAATCAATGTTTCGGTTTAACTCCTTTGATCTCTTTTTAAAACCCGCAAGCAAACCCAAAGCACATGCCCCAGAGAACAATATAAAAAAATAATACTCAAAAGATCAACGGAAACAATATGAATCCATTAAGGGATATGTCAAAACTTATAAAATATTACAAAGTACTCTGTTGCTGCATAACCCAAATGAATTTATTTCCGGATTAAAAACAAAACAAAACCACTTCTTCTCCTTTCAGTTTTTCTTTGGATCCACCTTGATTTAGGTCAATGTATCTTTTGTCAATACATTATTTTATCTCAGAGAATTTAATAGTAAATATTTTGTAGGTGTATCTGGCCATCTCATGACAGACATAGGGACTGGTGCCCATGTTTGTACAACTTGGTTGTAAGCCTTTAGCCTTAGTTGATTGGATGGGGAGAAAGACAGCTGACCTAAGGTGGGCCAATCAGAACCTCAGTCCAGGGAATCTGGAACTGAGTCTGAGTGGATGAAAATATGGTGGTTGTGGGGCAGCCACCATCTGCAGCATGTAGGGAAAAAGGAAAACCAACTGCAGGGAGAATGAAGGAGACAGTAACTAGAAGGAGGCAAGAGAAAATCACAGAGCCTGAGGAAAAGCTTGAGAGTTGCTGTCAGAGTTCCTAGTCTCTCTAGTCACATCTAGCCCATTCCACTGGCGTGAATCCTTATTCTTTTTTTAAAAAAATTTATTTCTTTATTGAAGTATGGCTGATTTGCAATATTGAGTTAATTTCTGCTGTACAGCAAAGCAACTCAGTTATACATATGCATCAGATCAGATCAGATCAGTCGCTCAGTGGTGTCCGACTCTTTGCGACCCCATGAATCACAGCATGCCAGGCCTCCCAGTCCATCACCAACTCCCGGAGTTCATATGCATACATTCTTAATTATATTCTTTTCCATTGTGGTTTATCCAGAATCCTTGTTCTTGAGTTCCATAGAATACCCCTGTATTCCTTTGATAAGTCCACTTCCCCCATGTCCCTCTCTTAAGCTACCTTGAGTTGGAGGCTGCTTATTGCTACTAAAAGCATGTTCACAAGACACCACAAGCATCTGTACTTTGTGCTAAGTCGCTTCAGTCATGTCTGACTCTGTGTGACCTCATGGACTGTAGCCCACCAGGCTCCCCTGTCCACGGGATTCTCCAGGCAAGAACACTGGAGTGGGTTGCCATGTCCTCCTCCAGGGGATCTCGCTGACCGAGAGATCGAACCCGTGTTTCTTAGGTCTACCTGCACTGGCAGGTGAGTTCTTTAAAGATGCCAGAGAATGGACTCCCCACATGATGTCATTCATATGGTAAAATCACTCAAATTACTGATGCTCTCATCAAAGACAATACAACAGCTGGCGGGCAGTGGAAAGGACTTAACAAATAGCAACCATGTGATGTGAGGATCACACACACAAGCTAGATGGAGAAGGGCAGTGCAGACGAACTGGGGAGATGCCGCTACAGTTTTATGCCCACAATGGCATGTCCCAGCCCTGGCACATCTGAGCCCACAGGCGTAAGCCCTTTTCTATGTGGGAGGATGGCTTCTCTGGGAGGTCAAAGGGCTGATTTGACCATCGGTAACAATAGAAAAACCTGCCTGGTGTAAGCTCTTATATATAGAATGGATAAACACCAAGGTACTATTGTATAGCACAGGGAACTATACTCAATATCCTACAAGAAACCATAATATTCTAAAAAGAATATTAGAAAAGAATATTCTTTTCTTTAGCAAGAATATTTAGAAAAGAATATTCTAAAAGAATGTAAATATATGTATAACTGAAGCACTTTACTGTATAGCAGAAATTAACACAACACTGTAAATGTATAAAAACTATACATTAACAAAATAAATAGGGTGGGAAAAAAAAAGAAAAACCTGCCCTTGTCACTTACTTAAATCAAAGGTTGAGAGGTGATGGGGCTGTATTTTGTTGGTCAAAACAATGTTTATGAATAAATTTCAGTTGATGACACTAGAAATTAGGATATGCCACTTAATAAAATTTTAGATGGTAAGATCCAGAAACTGTGGGATGGATTTCCTTCACAGCTACAGGGTGAGGCTGAGCAGCCCCCTCTGAAGATGGCGTTTGTGATCTCTGGTTCACACATGTGTATTATGTGCCAGGTTCCTGGGAGTCCTGTTATGTGAACACGCAAACCACATTCAAGTACACCCGATGCGAGGGAAGAGACACAACCAAACGTCCAAGAAGGGCCTGGCATGCACGGGGCAACGGTGTGACACCTGACCCTTATTAACATACAGCATCTCAAAAGAAATGACCCGAAGTCAGGCAGTCCTAATTCAGAGCTTCCAGTGTAACAGGGTTTCTAAGAGAGTTTAGGGGGATACAAATTTGAAATCCAAGCTACATGTGAACCAATGTGTTTACGTGGGATCACAAGAGAAAAATAGGAGAGGCTGCAGAATAAAAAAAAAAACATTCATGTTTTCTTCTTTAAAGAAAAAAAATTTACTATTTCAGTCTCTACACAAGCCTATGAAGGGGGAATCTCATTCAAGCACCAGGAAACTGAGGCCTGAGAAATGATGCAACTTATATAACTGTTCTAAGCCAGACTTGGGCTCAAAATTGTACTTTATCTCTTACTATCTATATTACCTTTAAAAAGTTACTCAGTCTTTCCAAACCACAGAAGCAACATCCTGACAGTTTTTAATCTGACACTCGTGAGAGTAAAATATTCTGCTTCTGAGAACCACACACTTATTATAGTCCCCACACACTTTAAAATTAGCAAGCAAACAGCTAAACTTTTCTGTAATCCATTTATCCTTCCATTAAAACAAAAAACTTTTTAATAGGAAGAATGTTATCAACCCATTTTAAAGAAGATAAATGACAGGTGAAGTTTAAAAAGCACACAGTAGAAACATTCTCCAGAGCTGATGGAGCAGAAATAAAGTAAAAGAGAGAGGACAGCTAGTTTCTGTGTCCTTCTGTGTCCGGGTCACCGGGCTAAGCATTTTAATAAACACACTAACAACACCACTAACAAACCCTTTGTACATTCCAGGCATTGCACTAAGCACTTTACACATATGAACATATTCAACCCTCATGACACTCACACAAGGCAGTAATCTCATCTCCCAATAACACAGGGGAACAAGGTTACTAGGGCGATTATAAATAACAGGATTCATAAACAGCAGAACTAGACCCAAACCCAAAGCCCAAGCTCTTAACTACTTAGCTACCCACAAGGTACTCCCTACGCTATAAAGTGACAAATTATAGGAAAGCCTTCCCACGCAGCACATTTTCAGGAGAGGAGATAAGTGGGTAGAAAAGAGAAAACAATGCATTGTAAAGTAGGTATGAAAAACCATCTCAGTTCCAGGGCAGAATCATTTGACTACAAGTAGTTAGAATCATAGAACTTAGACTCTTAGAAGAGATCTAATCTCCACTGCTTATTTGGAATGTGGGGAAATTAAGGGCAGATGTGCTCAGTACCACACAGGGAGTCAGTATGAGCCCCAGGATTAAAACACAGGACTCTGGAATCTAAAAAATAAAGCAATTAGTGAATAATAATAATAAAAAAAGGAACAGACTCACAGATATAGAGAACAAAGTGCGGAGAGGGGAGCGGCAAGGCAGGGTAGGGGACTCAGAGGCACAAACTACTAGGAATAAAATAAATACGTTACAAGGATATACAGCACAAGGAGTACAGCCAGTGTTTTATAATAACTTTAAATGCAGTAAAATCTTGAAAAATTTTGAGTCACTATGTTGTATACCTGAAACTTATGTAATAAAACTCAGGTCGCTGTCTTTCAGGCTAGACAGAGCACACGTGGGGAGTATGAGGTTACTCAGCTGCTAAACAACACCTTACACAAATGTACTTTTCCCCCCAAAAGATGGATTTAAAAAGAAAAAATTTAAAAAACTACTGTAACCACAAAAAGAAAAAAGCCTAGGCATTTCTTCTTTATTTTCAAATATGACTCCCACTGAAGCTTTCTCTTCTAATGTCATCCACAGGAGTCATATGTGAAGGGAGCTGTTAGGGTCACAATGATGATACTGACACATTCAAAATCACCCTGGAGCCCCATGAGGACCACCGGAGCAGTTTCAGATTTGACCTCTACACAGTGACAGCTAACAGCAGCAATGCTTCTCGTGGAATAGAAACACACGTAACAAAAACGAGCTCTTTGGAAAGTTTCTCTTGACACACACCCAGACTGGATATCCCTCCCACCACCCCTTCCCTCATTCAACCTCAGGAGTTTGGAGGTTAAAATCGTGCATGTTGGATTAAAACTCCCACCTCGGTGGCTGCCCTGCGCTTGCTCCCCAGCTGATAGAGCAGGTCCTCAGAGGCTAAGTGCTGAGTGCTGGTGGAAAGACCTCCATCTGCTTAGTGGTAAATGAGGAAGATCAGAAGGGAAGTGAGAACCGGCCACAGGCCAGACCGCTGGCTTCCTGGGGCGCCCTGGTTGTGCAGCCCGTAGTGGGATTCAAGTCTGCGAGAACCTCCCTCTACCAAATCCCAATCTCACTACCTGATTTAGAAGATGAGAGCGGAGAGGCAGAAAAACAGAGACAAGCAGAAACAACAACAAACCCCCCCTCACCCCCCGCCCCTCCCCCAAACAAACCTAAGGGCAAGTCAAGACAGGGCATGGTGGGATCATTCCTAATGACTGGGGGCAGCTTAGAAAGCCAACAGGAAGTATCAGTTACAAAATAAATAAATAAAAGGCCAGAACCCCAGCCTACTTTGGTTTTGCTTTAGTAGCTCTTTGGAACACGGAAATGTAAAACCTTGGTAAGGAAGTAACAAGCTTCATTTCCTCTCACTCATTCCTTTTTGACCTTTACTGAAAGTTCAGCAAAAGAGGACCTGTCTCATTGAAATGACTCCTCAAGATGTCTTGTGGGGTGATGGATATAGAGTTTAGTCCACCACCATCTCTTACCTGGATGTGGGTAAAATCGGCTACCTAATCGGGATTCATTCTTTTGAGTCCAGTCTCCCTATGGTTTTATGAGTGATCTCCCTTCACTCCCTACTTAAAAATACCCAAGGGCTCCTCCAGCAGTGCAGGGGAGAATCCAGCTCCTTGCCTCACCGACACTGTCCACGGAACCTGACCCCCCCACCCTAACTTCATTTACAACCCACCTGCCTTGACTTGACACACCAGTCACACTGACCTTCTTTTCTTCCTCAGAACAAAGGCTTGTTCCTACTTTGAGACTCAGTACACACACTGTTCTCTCTGTCTGGAACGCTCTTGCCCCAGATTATGGCAAGACTGGGTGCTTTTGCATCTTTCAGATGTTAAATCAAATGCCACCATCTTCAAGAGGCCTTCCCTGTCCTCAGTGTAAAGCCTGGACACTGTCTCTCATACCACATTGCGGTGCTATGACAGACAACATACCAGAAAAGAAATTATTTTGTTGTTGTTGTTTGTTTATTCTTCTCTGAATGTCGATTCCACGGGAGAGGCCCTGGTTGATGTGTTCACCACTGTATCCCCAAGGCCTGGAACAGTGCCCGGCACACGGTTAGAAAGTGGACAATAAATCTCTGCTCAGGGAAGGAACACTTTAACTGGTCCGAGTCTAGATGCAGTTACCAATGAAATTGGTTCACAAATGATTTAAACATGTAGAGCATAATGCAAATTGAGGACGTTCCAAAAACACCTCCCAAGCCTTGACCAGACAGACAAACACATACAAAAAAACAAAAACAAGCGTTCTGCCCAGAGAACAAGGTGTGCTATTAATTCCTCATGAGATGAGATATCTTGGAGGAAATGGAGAGATGGAAAAGGGACGTTTCTGGGACGTTCTTACTTTAGGATCTATTGAGTGGATGGAGTTTTAGATTTCACGCACATGATGTCAACCTCAGCTGAACAGGGTCCCTTTATACCGTCTCTGGGTGCTGAGTGAATATGAGCTATTGACACTCTCGTTCAGAGAATGGCCTAGACTGACACAGACGTCTCCAATGCCAGTCAGCTGCAATTTCCCTTAAGGTCTTTCAAGACGGTGCCTGCCCTCCCAGCATGCAGTCCCTGGGGACTTCTTTTTTCAGTATCAATCACCCATTCTCTTAGCTTCGAGGAAGCATGTAGGACGTGTCACACGAGCGCTAAGCACTCCACGTGGATACTGTCTTTTTTCCTGCTGTAAACAACCCTCGGAAGTGAGAAGCTTTCCTGTTGAGATTTTGTAGGTGGCAAAACTGAAGGGCAGAGATGTTGAGTAACTCGTCTCGCGTCAAGATGCTGTGTGACCTGGGGCAGAATCTTGGGACCATGAGTTCTATCAAAGTAGGACTCCTGGGAGTCTCCTGCAGTTCACTGGGATCAGAGTAGGCAAAGGAGAGACAGTGAGGAAGGAAGAAGCACAGGTGGCATAAAAGAAGCAGAGGAAGAAAGGAAAATGGGCCGGGGTTGGGGGAGTGAAAAAGAAGGGGAGAATTCCCTTAACCAAGGATGAGTAATCTGCTTTAGGAAAAATACTAAGAAGTAATGGCTGCTGTGTGCCAGCTCTTTCCAGAGAGCTTTCTTTTCTTTACGTGGGCCATTTACATTCTCTCATAACAACATTGTGAGGTAGATTCCAATCCTGTATCACTCCGGTGAGAAAACTGAGGCTCAGAGAAGGTAACTGATGGACCCCAGCCCACAGGGTTACAGAGCTAGGAAGAAGCAGCTCGTGCTTACGCTCAGTCGTGCCCAATTCTTTGCGACCCCATGGACTGTATGCAGCCCGCCAGGCTCCTCTGTCTGTGGGATTATCCTGGCAAGAATAACCCACTGGAGTGCGTTGCACTTCCTCCTCCAGGGGATCTTCCTGACCTGGGGATTGAACCTGTTTCTCCTGTGGCTCCTGCACTGGCAGCTGGGTTCTTTACCACTGAGACCCCTGGGAAGCCCAGGAAAAGGTGGACTAGGACATCAATGCAGGCATCCGACTCCATGGTCCATGCCCTGCACTGTTGGGTCACATTACTTCTGTTACGAGCTGTGGCGCTAGTGGTAAAGAACCCCCCTGCCAGTGCAAGAGCGCAGGAGACACGAGTTCAGTCTCTGGGTTGGGAAGTTAATACCCAGGAGAAATGGCAACCCACTCCAGTACTCTTGCCTGAAGAATCCCATGGACAGAGGAGCCTGGCAAGCTATAGTGGGGTCGCAAAGAGTTGGACATGATTGCTGCTGCGGCTAAGTCGCTTCAGTCGTGTCCGACTCTGTGCGACCCCATAGATGGCAGCCCACCAGGCTCCCCCGTCCCTGGGATTCTCCAAGCAAGACCACTGGAGTGGGTTGCCATTTCCTTCTCCAATGCATGAAAGTGAAAAGTGAAAATGAAGTCGCTCAGTTGTGTCCGACTCTTAGCGACCCATGGACTGCAGCCTACCAGACTCCTCCGTCCGTGGGATTTTCCAGGCAAGAGTACTGGAGTAGGGTGCCATTGCCTTCTCCATGGACATGATTGAGCATCCACAATTATTAGTCTTACACATTAAATCACATGTGGCTGAGGCATTTTACATATCATCTTGATTGTCATGCATCACACTATTCTGGAACAGCTTGATCTAGATCCACCAAATTACAGCTACCTGGTTCCAGCCACTATCTGAAAGCAAGGTCAGAGGGGTGCAAAAAGTTTTTGCAATCACCATTCCTTGGCTCTCTCCTGCAGTTGCCAAAACGGCTTCTCTGTGCTTGTTAATGATTTTCAGTGACTACCAGGATGGAGTCAACTCCCACCTCTTGTGCCGCCGGTTCTGTCCTACTTATGTGAGCACTCTGGGCACAGGATGATTATTCATGGGTTAGGTGGCTGCCTGGGCCTGACTCCATTATTCTGGGCTTAAGAATGCAGTCCAGCACACAGTGCAGTTGATTCAGGGTGGAGAAACTCTGGAGCATGTGTTCATTCATTCACTCAACCAATATTCAGCACTTCCTAAATGTGAGCACTATTCTGGGTACTAAGATACCCATAAATGAGATCCACAGGACACTGTCTCTGAAGCTTGTCTCACAGTGTGATTTCTCAACACTGGCACCATTGACATTTGAGGCTGGACAATTCTTTGTTGTGGGGTCTACCCCCATGCACTGTAGGAGTTTTAGCAGCCTCCCTGGCCTCAACCCACTAGATGCCAGCACTCCTTCCTTCCACATGACAACCATATGTCTTCTGACCCTGACACGTGTCTCCCAGAGGACGAAATGGTCCCTGATTGAGAACCACTGCTCTAAAGATAAGGAGAAAAAATGAACAAGGGTTGGGGAGTAGAGACAGATTGGAAGTTTGGGATTGATATGTACACACTTCTATATTTAAAGCAGATAACCAACAAGGACCTACTGTATAGCACAGGGAATGCCGCTCAATATTCTATAAAAACCTGAATGGGGCCAGGACATGGAAGCAACCTAGATGTCCATCAGCATATGAATGGATAAGAAAGCTATGGTACATATACACAATGGAGTATTACTCAGCCATTAAAAAGAATACATTTGAATCAGTTCTAATGAGGTGGATGAAACTGGAGCCTATTATACAAAGTGAAGCAAGCCAGAAAGAAAAACACCAATACAGTATACTAACACATATATATGGAATTTAGAAAGATGGTAACAATAACCCTGTGTACGAGACAGCAAAAGAGACACTGATGTATAGAACAGTCTTATGGACTCTGTTGGAGAGGGAGAGGGTGGGAAGATTTGGAAGAATGGCATTGAAACATGTATAATATCATGTATGAAACAAGATGCCAGTCCAGGTTCGATGCACGATACTGGATGCTTGGGGCTGGTGCACTGGGACGACCCAGAGGGATGGTATGGGGAGGGAGGAGGGAGGAGGGTTCAGGATGGGGAACACATGTATACCTGTGGTGGATTCATTTTGATATTTGGCAAAACTAATACAATTTTGTAAAGTTTAAAAATAAAATAAAATTTAAAAAAAAAGAAAAGAAAAAGAACAGATACATATACATGTATAACTGAATCACTTTGCTGTACACCTGAAACTAACACAACACTGTTAATCAACCATGCTCCACGGTACAAGAAAAAAAAATGAAACAAGATATTTTCAGATAAGAATAGGGCTCTGAAATAGCTCAGTTGGCAATGCAGTGAAGTTCTGAGCATGTGCAAAGAATATGCTTCAAAGCTGACTTCTTACCCAGGAAGCACAAAACTTGAGCAAGTGGAGAAAAGTTAATTGGACCACAGCTCTTGACAGGTGGCTCCCAGGAGAGATTGGAAGGATAACCTTGTTTTCTGGATGTTAGCATTCAACTGCTAGCCCCTTTCTGCCTGGCAGAGGTTGGAGAAAAGCGAACAAGAAAAGCTATTTCTGTGGCTCCAGCATCAACCTGGCAAGCAAGCTGTCAGCTTTAGCAGACATTCCCCAGGGAGGATATTCTCATAAAAGACAATCCTTATCAGATTATCTCCTGATCTCATAAGACAGGTGAAAAGAAAGGGCAGGTTTGAAAGAAAGAAAGAGAAAGAGAGAAATGGGGAGGGAGGGAGGAAGGGGATAACTTATTAAGCCTGGAGCTGAAGGCCATCAGGAGAAACCAGCCTGGTGTCAATGAGGCGTGCACAGGTTTTAGAATTGGGAGCCGTGGGTGTGTATCCCAGCTCTGTCATGTAACTATGAGTGTGGCCTGAAAGTCAGACTCTCTCTCAACCTCAGTGTACATGCCTATAAAATGGGAATGGTAAGAATCGATCTCATTTAGCTTTATCTCTTGTATTAATGCAGGTTGAACCTATTGTAAAATTTACTTCAAAGGTCAGAAGGTAATCGTATCACCAGTCATTCACTCAATTTATTGGGCAGAGATTATGCGTTAGGATCTGTGCGAAGTGCCTGACATGCTTTCCCGACCTTACTCTAGTGCAGTGAGTCTTAGAATTAGAGGAAATGATTTATAAGCTGCTGACTACTATTATGTGAACTGTAAGTGGTTATTTTCAGTTGGTTAAGTGACTGTTTTCCTCAAGAAAAAAGTTCTCCTGGATTATTAAGAGGTCAAACTGTCATATTAGCATTGAACAGTTTAACTCCATCAGTTAAACCCTGGAGAGAGCAGGTAACTCGACAGCTGGGGATTAATTCCATTCTGATTTCTCAGTGATAATCAAGAGATTAACTCAAAATCACCATTTGTACCTGCCTATGTGCACAAAAGGGGCTTCCCACACGGGCTTCCCAGATGGTGCAGCGGTAAAGAACATGCCTGCCAACGCAGGAGACGCAAGAGAAGCAGGTTCTCTCCCTGGGTCGTGAAGATCCCCTGGAGGAAGAAATGACAACCCACTCTAGTACTCTTGCCTGGAAAACCCAGCGGACAGAGAAGGCTGGCAGGCTACAGTCCACAGGGTTGCAAAGAGTCGGACACAACTGAGCAACTGAGCGCGAGTACAAGCATGTGCCCAAAGCTGGGGAAACTCTTGCAAACTCTTACTCCTTATCTGACTGCCACCAAACCGTATCTGGGGCTAGCTACTCTTGTTTTCAACAACACAAAATGGAAATTAATACATGTTGATTGTATTGTTCATGGCTTGTGCTTTGACATACATTTTATCCACCAAATTCTCACAACCATCCTGTGAAGTAGATAGTTATGACGTGCCAAAGGGTCCCAGGTAATAAGGGGCTGAGCCAAGTTCAAGAAGGAGGTCATCAAAGGAAAAGGGGGAAAATAGGTGACCTGTCGTCACAGAAGCTTCTTCATGGAAGCAGCTGCCGTGAAAACAGGGTTGTCTATATATATATATATATATATATATTCAGACTCTGCATCATTTTCCAATTAGAAACTCTGATGAGACACTGTCAAATGTTTATTTTCAGGAAACCATGGAGGATATGTCCGCTTTTTTTTCCCCCCCAGAAAGAAACATCCTCTTTACTTAAAACCAGTTGTTAGACTGTATTTTTAGACATCACAGTACAGTATAAATGAGTCAAAAAAGAAAAGAAAAAAAATGGGAGGGTACAGATACTGTAAACAGGAAAAGTCACAAAGTGGAACCAAGAAAAGCTGAGAAGACTGCCCGGGCCAAGGGGGATTTTCGTTCCTGTCTGCCTTTCAGGTTGACCAGAAAAGAAGTTCTCTGGTCGCTGGGTAGAAATTGGAAATTTTAGCTTCAGTGATCATGCAAGTAGCAGACACCCTGTGGTTTGGAAACTTTTGCTTTGCCAACTGTCAGTTTTCTCTTTTCCCGTGAAAAACAGCCTGTAGGAAGGAGTGAAAGTACTGCGTCTTTCAAAAAACTTAAAGACAAGCACAGCTCGGGTGGAGGGATTTTAAAAATAAACTGCTGTACTTGTAACTGAAAGATACTCTCAGTACTGTTTATTCAGTAAGGCACATTTGGAAATCTGGACTCGATATAAGCCATCCGCAGAGCAAACAGATTACATACATTGCCATACAAACCTAAGAATAAACAAAAATTAATCAGAAAACCTAAATCAACTTTACACTAATTTTAGAAGACATACTTATTGTCAGAATTTTCACGTTTCATTTTTTTCATTGGCCTTGTTAGAATGTCTCTGATTTATGCTTTTCAAAATCTCTTGGTTCTTTGTGTCCAAGTATAAGTAGAGGATAAAATAGATCTTTAGGAAGTTTATAATTATTATATTAATAATACAAATGGATTCTACTAGATCCAGAATCCTATCTTGGTTGATAGAAATGTCTATTTGAGTAGGGGATTTAGCAAAGCATTACCAAGTAGTGAAAACAGAAAAGTCAATTCATTTTGGACAATATAGAAAAATTCTTAACGTCTAGGACTCATTTTACCATCACAGAACAAACCATTCCCCTCAACCTAGATACTTCTAATATTCAGTGATGAAACTTTAATGTCATCTAATGAATGCTGGTTGTGCTTTCAAAGAGGATTCAGTCTTTTTTTAAGGCTAACATTGGATTCAAAGATTAAAACAGAGCAAACCCAAAACTGGAAGACCACAGGTCAGAGAGATAAGAGAAATTCATAACAGGAGCCCAAGAAGACTTCTGGGTGAGCACCAGGAAACACAACAAGGGGAAAAGAATCCTCTGAGGGAGCCATCTCCTAACAGCTCGTGAGCATCTACTGTCCCGTTTTCAAGCTGGTTTTTAAGTGCAACCAATATTAAAAATTAAGCTAGATCAACTTACATCTTTTACTCCCTTTTACTATTCTCTTTGTTCTTGAGGTTATTAACATCTAGTGAATCAGTATGGCAGCAATTCTGTTTAGTGATGCCTAATGCTCATCTTTTCCCAACTCAGTGCTGTTAACCTTGATGCCATGAAGTCAGTCAAGGTGAGAATATTATTGGAAATTGGGCATGGAAACTGGCATGGTAGCTTGGGCTTCACTGATGGCTCAGTGGTAAAGAATCTACCTGCCAATACAGGAGAGGCAGGTTTGATCTCTGGGTCAGAAAGATTCCCTGGAGGAGGAAATGGCAACCCACTCCAGTATTCTCATTTGGAAAATCTCATACACAGAGGAACCTGGTGCCCTACAGTCCATAGGGTTGCAAAAGAATCAGATACAACTCAGCGACTAAACAAGAACCCTTGTCCCCAGAGAGCTGGTTGTTAAACATTTACCAACATACCACTGGAGAAGTTCAATGGGAGAAGGGGGTCTGGGGGGAGGACATTGCTCAGAGCTCTGGGTCAGGATGCTGAGACCACTGAGAGACACGTGACAAAGGTGAAAGAACAGAGGTTTTCGGTCCAGACATAACTCTGTTCAAAGCTCAACTGATTCAACTTTCTTAGGACTTATTTATTACATCTCTAAAATGGGACTGATAATAGCTACTGACAGAAAGAAGAGCTTGGTGAAAAGTGGGCATAAACAGTGCCTGTTATACTTTATTATTATATCTGACAAATCCCCAGTGGGCTAGCTCATTGCTGAGGTTCTCTCGACCCAGGACGAGGATGCTCATATCAAATGCTCAGTGTCCTTTGCTTTTCCTGTTATTTCGGTACTGGAATGTAAGCTTCACTTACTGCTGCTTTCCTAGCCCCTAAGCCAATACCAAGACCACTGTAGGGCAAAGTAAGTATGTGTGGAATGAATGAATTTCCCTTCATTTTCAGCTCCTGATCCACTTCTGGGTTTTCTGCCCATTTCTACTGTTACGGTCTCATTGGCAAGTGAGGGACTCCTTTGCCTCTTAACTGCCAGGTCCCAACCAGCTGTGTTGCTGCTACCCTTCTGGAATCGATCAAACCACTGGAACTCTTCTGCTAAAGCAGACCGCCGTGACCTTAAAGCCTCGGTGAAAGACACTTCCAGGGTTTTCATCACAAGCAGAACCAAGCCTGTGCCATTCTGCTCGGTCGGCAAGTTTCCCCCTGCTTCTATTCCTGCTCTGAAATAATCTCAGTTCCGCTCTGCCCCCAGCAGAACGGGTGAGTCTTGTGAAAGGAAATCTCACCCAACACTTGGGGCTGTAACCAAGGCGAACCAAATATTTCCCCCGGTGGCCCTGCCTCAGCCCTGTTTCTTAGATGCTCTCTCCTACAGCGGCATTTCTGAAGGGAGGGGGGTGTGGTCATTTAAAAAAGGATGGGTGTCTCTGCTAAGAGTGGCCTGGATGGTGGGTTATGCAAACTCAGTGGGAAGTCATCAGCTTCCAGAATTTCTAGTACTTTTCTAATCACATTTGCTTTAGTCAGAGGGGTTAAGCAGGGTGGAGCTGCCCACTTGGCTAGTGCAGGGTAGTGGCTGGGAGCAGCCCCGAGGAAGACCAGTGGGCGTGATGCCTGACCCTGGCTCTGTCTCGAACTAGCTGGACACTTCCGGCAAGCCACTTACCTTCTCTGAGTAGCTGCTATAAAATGGGAATAGTTTTGCCTGGTGCATTGTAGCATCCCATGGGTGTGTATGTTAGGTCGCTTCAGTCCTGTCTGACTCTTTGTGATGCTATAGACTGTAGCCCGCCAGGCTCCTCTGTCCATGGGATTTCCCCAGGCAAGAATACTAGAGTGGGTAGCCATGTCCTTCTCCAGGGATCTTTTCAAACCAAGGATCAAACTTAAGTCCCTTGTGTCTCCTGCATTGGCAGGCAGCTTCTTTACCACTAGCGTCACCTGGGAAGCCATAAGAAGCAGCTTATTACTTTTTAAAGTATAGTGTATTATTTAAGAAGTGTGATGCTCAAGACCATAGACTCTGAAGTGAGTAAGACTTGAGTTTAAACCCCAGCTCTCCTCGGTAGCACCTGTGTGGTCTTATACAGGTATTTGACTTCACTTTGAGCCCTGGTTTTCTGGTCTGAAAGAGGAAATAACAATAGCACCCCCTGCCAAGAGCTGTAAAGAGTACATAAAATAATATACATAAAATGCTTAGCAGAGCACACACCTTACAAACACACTTTTCACTAATAAAAACCAAGGAATTTCTACAGGGGCTTCCCTGGTGGCTCAGTGGTAAAGAACCCACCAGCCAAATACTATGAGATGAGGCTGGAGGTGGATGACAAAAATCAAAGAAAGACAGAAAGAACGAGAAGATTGCTTCATTGGTCCTCACCTATAAAACGGACATATACATATGACTAAGTTTATCAGCTTACCGTGAGGATTAAATGAACGAATAAACATAAAGTGCAGTGCTTGGCACATGGTGCTGTTCAGTCTCTAAATCCTGTCTGACTCTGCGATCCCCTGGACTATAGCCCGCCAGGCTCCTCTGTCCATGGGATTTCCCAGGCAAGAATACTGGAGTGGGTTGACATTTCCTTCTCCAGGGGATCTTCCTGACCCAGGGATTGAACCTGCATCTCCTGAGTCTCCTGCATTGACAGATGGATTATTTACCACTGAGTCATCTGGGAAGCCCATAGTGACTATTACTTTCTTATAATAAATACTAAAACGATTCTGTTTTAATTATCTCTTCCAAACTCTTACTGGTTAATATCCAGATACAGATCCCCCACTCTTTTTAGATCCCTCTATTTCTACCTTTGTTACCAATTCAGCTGATGGGCTGGTAACATATCTCCGTTGGCTGGTAGATCTATAACATGTTTACAAGGCTACTTCAGGTCATGGTGAAGGTCCACGGTGAACTCTATTCAGTTCCCTTTCTTTTTCCTATGAAATGTAATGTCGGCCTAGAAAATGAAACTTTGTGTAAAGTATCAGTTTTAGATGGAGAAGGAAATGGCAACCCACTCCAGTACTCTTGCCTGAAAAATCCCATGGACTGAGGAGTGTGGTGGGCTATAGTCCGTGGGGTCACAAAGAGTCGGACACAACTGAGCGACTCAACTTTCACTTTTTAGTTTTAGAATCAGTCTCTCTTGAACTTGGGACAGTTTTTGCATCTGTAAAATAGGAAGTGAGATATGCAGGGTTAAGCACGGACTTCAGCATTAGGCAACCCTGGATGCAAGACTTGACTCCAACAATTAGCCGGTGGGACCCTGGACAATTCATTTAACCCCTGTAACTGGTTTTTTTTTTTAATTTGAAAAATATGGACAGTAACAGTATCTACCTCATGGAGTTCAGGTTAAAACACAAGAACAGGTGGAAAGAACCCCACAGAGCACCTGCTATTCTGTGTTAGCCATGATGAATAATGGTGACTATTGAACCTGCCACAGGCACGGTGTGACAACATGGACCACTAAGAAAAATGTTCTGCAGGCCCCAGAAAAGGCAGAAAACATCTGGGTCTGGAAAACACATCAATGGGACAGGTTGATGACACAGACAAAACATCCTTAAGCAGGATGCTTTGTATACACAAGAAGGTAAACAGATCTGAAACAGTCTAGTCAGATCAGGAGAATTCCCCTCCATGGTTTCATCTCACAGGAGTGGAAGGTTCCCACCAGCGTCTCCTTGACCAAGGGGGTCTAGCTTCAGAGCTGACTTGATTCAATCAGAAGAAAGCTCCCATCACTCCTGCAGACCACCTAATCCTGCACTGCTCGCTCCCTGTCCACCCTCCCTGGTCTTGTACTCCTTTCCCCCTAAATCTCTGGCTCCAACCACACTGGTCCTCTTCCTGTTCTCCCTCTGTATGATTCACACCTCAAAGATGAGAAGGTTTGGAAAGTGACTGGCTAAACCAATTTGTTCTTAAAAACACAGATTAAACATTCATTTCTCATAGAAGCCATTGTGTAGTGGTTATGAGTAAAGACTCTGAAGTAAGCTCGTCCAGGGTTCAAATCCTGGCTTCGATGTTTTGCTAGGGGCACCACGTGGGCAAACGACCTCATCTCTGTGTTCTTCTGTTTCCTGATCTGAGTAATGGAAACAGTACTAGTGCCTTGCTATGAGGTTTGAATAAGCTGATGCACAGGGTGTCTGGAATAGCCGTGGGCTCCATAACTCTTACTATGAGTGTGTGTTGTGTTCTTTCAGCTCTCTATACTTCTCTTTTGTAGCATTTCTCACAACTGTAATTAAAGAATGATGTACTTTGTTGTATAATATCCACCTCCAGGGACCCTATCTGTCTTCTTAATCACTGGACCCTGAGCTTATAGCTGGCACCGTGTAGAAGCAGCTGCTCAATAAATGTCTGTTGGATGAAAAAATGGAGTTGCTTATTCATTTTTTAAAAACTGAGAGCACAACGGAGTCTTCTTGTCTCACATAAAATATTTACTAGCTACCACTAGTTGATGAGTAGCTTCTTTTAAAAAGAAGGAAAAAAGGATAATGTAAAATTAAGATCTGTGGTATGTTGGAACCCAGTACTTGTTTTAAAAAAGAGGGGTGCTTGCACTTCAGGTGAGCGCTTAGGGATGTGCATGGTTACTACGAACAAGTTCCTAGCATTGCCAACTCAAATATAGTGCTTACTGTGTAATCTCTGCAGATTTTCAGATGAATCCCTAAAGCCAGGTGACTGCTCTAATGGTGAACAGAACAATCACTTACAAGTCCCACTCGAGTGGCCTTACTCTTAACACAAGGCCAAGTACCAAGAGGGTCCCTGCTCCTCCACACTCCAGTTATTGGTAGAGGTACGACTCCTCTCAGAGATGTAGTATAAACAGCTGCAGAGCCTCCTCTGCAGGTGGAAGGACTTGCCCTTAGGTTCTAAATACCTTGTATGGAGTTCACGACAATTCCTGGATCACACACTTCTAGTGGGCTTGAACAAGGTTAAGTGCTAAAGAGTTCTCCAAAAAAACTCTTTTCTCAGGTATCACACACAGAGGCCAACTTGTTCCTCACCCTTTCTCTGAGAGACACATACATTTATCCCATTTCCCCTGCTGGGATACAGGACTTCTTACAAGTCTATTAATGTGGGTAGAGGGGTTTGCAAACATACCTCCAAAGCATAAACAAAACCTGTGTGTGAGAATCTTTTCCAGGAAGAGTTTCTGTAACTTTTGTCAGATTTATATCTGGGTTCATGTCCTTAAAATGGTTTAGACCTAGGTCTTTTAAAATGATGAACACTTGACCTCAGTCAGGCCCAAGACGCAAGTTTGCAATGGACATATGGTAATTCATTACTTATTTGTGAAGCTATGCCCAGTGAAATCCAGACAAATGTCTGCAAGGTCAAGTGATCTCGTGCGTCCAAGAGGACAGAAGGCTGATAGATATCCTGATGAGGACAAGAGGTGGGATAATGAATAACTGATTCACACTTACGCTATCATGAACATTAAGGGCCCTGAAAAAAATTATCCGTTCATTAGTTTGTACACTCAGTCTTCTGGTGATGTTTCCATATCTTCATGGCACCCTTGTCTTTATTTGCTGTACTTGAGATGCATGCTGTGTGCTAAGTCACTTCAGTCTGTCCAGCTCTGTGCGACCCTATGGACTGTAGCCCCCCCAGACTCCTCTGTCCATGGTATTTCCCAGGCAATAATACTGGAGTGGGTTGCCATGCCCTTCTCCAGGGGATCTTCCCAACTCAGGGATTGAACCTGCGTCCCTGGCGTCTCCTGCATTGGCAGGTGGGTTCTTTACCACTAGTGCCACCTGAGAAGCCCTGTACTTGGGATAGATGTATAATTATATTACCTAATAATAGCAACTGCCAGTTACTATGTATGTCTTGAGTGACAAAGGCCAGCTCTAATCCTCTCAACAACCTAGTAAGATAACTGTAATTATGTCTGTCACGACACCAGAAAGGTTACTCAGTTCATAAGTGGCCATGCAGGATTCATGTGCTAAGACTCCTGCCACTTCCTGTTCCTGTTTCATATGGATACACCCTACCAAAAACAGAACCTTTACCAGTGGACTCCTGAATGCTTTAGGGTGTCACTGTTTGCTCTAATTGACATGTTTCAATTTCTACCTAAAAACAGCTGTTGGTTGACTCTTTTGACCTCAAAATCATAATTAAATTCTACTATTCACAGCCATGTTATATCAACAGCTTTTCTGCTCCCCAGGAGTGAGCAGTAAATGAACTAAAAGGCAAGCTTGGAAGACTTACCAAGAGTCCCTGAAGAATTCCAATTTGCACTCCCTCCACTGGTCGGGGCTTCATATAGTCACTGCATCTCATTCACCTTTGTAAACCCGAGTCTGGCAGGCTGTTGGTGCAGGACACCCCCAGAAAATAAGTGTTGACTTCTAAGGAATTTGGAATCTAAGGAGCAGTGTCAAAT
This sequence comes from Bubalus bubalis, assembly GCF_019923935.1. NCBI lineage: Eukaryota > Metazoa > Chordata > Mammalia > Artiodactyla > Bovidae > Bubalus > Bubalus bubalis. The sequence continues at coordinate 32,158,711 of NC_059177.1, read as the reverse complement.
TTCAACACAAGAGATGCATCCATGACCCACAAGGTCCAGATTTCTTCCTAGATAACACCTCCAGTTATGATTTCAGTCTGCAGCCTGGGAAATTTCTCCATTTTCAACTTTGCTGTCCTCCCATCACTCCTACTCATGGACTGCCCCTGGCTCAACAGGCTTCTGAGTCATTATAGTCCATGCTCAGCATCTCTTTTTATGAAAAGGAAAATATCAGTGGAAAGGAAGGAAGAAGGGAGAGAAAAAGGAAAAGGAGCGGAAGAGAGGAATGAGGAGAGGGAGATGGTGGCCAGCAGAAAGGGAGAGACAGATGCAACTGGTCTGTAAGGAATCTAGGGGACTTCCCTGGTGATTCAGTGGCTAAGACTCCACACTCCCAATGCAGGGAGCCAGGGTTTGATCCCTGGTTAGGGAAGTAGGTCCCACATCACACAGCTAAGAGTTTAAATGCCGCTAAAGATCCTGCATGCCATAACGAAGACTGAAAATCCCTCGGGTTGCAGCTAAGACCCAACGCAGCCAAATAAATAAATACAAAAAAAAGAATCTGTAGTTATTTCATATGATTAAAGTTAGAGAATTTTGAAGCTGAAAAGGGGTCTTGGCACTAGACTAATGCCTTCACCCATGAATGTGGGTTTGGAGGACTGGACTGGATGGGAAAAAGTCAGCTCACCAAGACCTCAGAGCTCATCAGTCAGAGGCAGACCTAGACCTAGAATCCAGTACTCTCTCTCACAGTGCTCTTTAGATAAAGATTTCCTACTGTGGAAGGTCAGCTTCTGGACTAATCTCATTCCTGACTGCAAAACCTGAATATAAAACACGTCTAACAGAAAGGGTGGGATACAGTAAAATCTTGAAACAACACGTATAAACTCTGCTGACTTGTTCACTCTAACTTGCAAGGACAGAAGAAAACCAAAAGAGGAAATAAACCAAGACAGGGCAGAAGTGAACATATACTTTACAGCACCGCCTAAAAAGGCTTGTTTTAAGGGAAAAAAAGAAAGCATCTAAAATAAACAGAGAATGAGCCCAACATCATCCTTTGCTCTTGCTGCTTTTATTGGAATGATACTGTTTGACTAGCCTTGTCAAATTACACTAACATGTATTACTGTATATTTTACCTGTACTCAGCTTTATCTTTCCAGTTTCGAAAAAGTTTTTCATTGAAAATTTTCATAGTTTTCCAACAGTAAGCAAGAGGAAGTCTCAACTGGAGCTTCATGGAATCCAGATCGGGGACAAACACATGTGTCTCATTCTTGAATTATGATCTTGCGACACACATATACTAAGAGCTAACTAATATATTCAGGCTCGGACAATATTTTCAAAGCAAAGAGAAAGTCTTTTAATACGTTTTTATCTAGTACTGCAGCTTGTTATGACTAGTGACAAGACTGCTGCTTCTTTTCTTGGGGTCCTTCATGTACCTGTTCATTGGTTTCTGCCAGCAGTCGGAAGCAGCTGGAAGCAGCCCATAATAAGAAGCCGAGTCTCATTTGGGATGCAGCTCTCACCTCTCTATTCCAGGAGAGAAATGAGTGCATGAGAAGAAACTCACGCTGCATGAAATGCAGAGATACTGGAAGTCAGACAAAGCAACCAGCTGGTCCTAGAAACAGCATTGTGGTGGACACAGTATAAAACCAGGGCTCTGGAGAGAGGGCCTCCGGGACTGTGTCCCGCTCCTAATGCAACAGGAGATCTTAGGAGCATTCCTCCACTGCTCTGGATTTTCAACTACTCAGTAAGAGCATGAGGGGACTGGACAAAGTGACTTACGAGGTTTCTTCCAGCTCAAATAGTCCACAGCGTAAATACATTTAACATTCCTACTCAACTAGCGGTTATTTGTCCACCACCCATCTCCCAACCTTCCCACTGTTACTGAGCCCTCTCTCCACGGCGAGGGTGTGGTGGGGTGGGGTACTCGACCGTAATAACCTCCATTCCAATAGTCATCAGTACAGTTTTCTGTGTACTCCAAATGAATGAGCAAATAAACGGTGCACTGGAACACAGAGAATGTGCCCTGGAGTAGAATTTGGTGTTTCTGGGAATATTTTAGTTTCTCTGCTAAGAGATGTAGTTCCTGATTCCTGAAAGGGCTGCATGACAAGATGGTCTTACTTCTAGGCAGGTTTTATGTCCTGATTCTTAATAGCAGGATCATCTCACATGAGTCTATGTCACCATAATAGAATCCAGCAATAAGACTGCATTTTGGATATGTTACATTCCTTTCTACTCTTTCAGATCATTAAATAGTTTTAGATAGGACTGATTTAGAGACAGTTGATTGATTTCTAAGGCCACGCTATTGTGCTGGATTATGACAAGGGGATAGGATCCCAGCCGCTATTGTGATATATTTATTTCCTTGACGTTTGTCTCTCTACCCAATCCTACCTACTTCCTCCACAGACTTCCTCTTATAGCCAAGAGCTTTGCAGCCTCCTGGATGAGACAATTTCCTTTGTTTTCTAAAGTCTACCCAGATTTTCCTCCCCTCCTCCACTTTCAACTTCTACCCATGAGGGAAAAAAAAAAATGGATGCACAGAATTAGATTTGATGAGCTTACCATAGCCACAATCCACAGGAGGAAAGAAAAAAAAAAGCTTCCCTTTAATTAGGATGTAGGACTTCCTTTGACAAATCATAAAGGTTTTATGAATTAATTGATAGCCATCCCCGAAAATGGCATTGCTGAGGTCTCTACCTTGAACTGCTGAATTCTGATTGCATGAAGTCTTCATAAACTAGACTGAGGGATGGAATTCCATTTTCCTGCTTCTGTTTTGAGGCAAGACAGGGATGTATGATAAAAGGTCCTTTTAGAAAAGCTACTAATGAGTTCTAGTCCCCCACAGGGTCTCTCCTGCCAAATGCTCACAGAAATAGAGATGGCTCCCAACACACTGTGTTGAGGAGATGATTAACAACAGCAAATCTCAAAGCATTTCCATGCTGCTTTCTGACACCGTTCCTGCCCTTGCTCTGTCCTTCCCACATCCGTATAACAGCTCAACTCTTTACAATTAAAAAAAAAAAAAAAAAAGAAAGAGAATGGTTTTGGGGTGGGGTTGTGGGGAGCAGTGAGGTGGAATTATACACTTCAACAATTACTAAAGTTCTGAAACTGAAAACAAGAAATCAGCCTTTTAGGACCTTTAAGGGGGCAGAGATAACATTCAACACAATGACAGGAAAACCCTCCAAAAGATGAATGTTAAGGATGATTTTCACAGTGCTATCACACTGGAGCAGATCCAGGTCTTTGGGGGAAGGAATAACTCTTTGAAAAGAGTGAAGACAAACATTTCTTGGAGTTTCCTTTTCTGAAAGTCGGGTTCTGAAATATTAGTACTTAAGTTAATTCTCCCCCGTAAAATATTAAAATCTGCCCTCGATTCTCTAAGAAATGCCAGAAAGAGCTCAAGAAGCACCATTACGCTGTCTGCAATCAAAAGATTAGAAGAGAAATTATTCTTACCTCCGAACCATGATCTCGGCTCATTTAAAGGGACTGGAGAGAACGGGCAGGACAAAGGACACATGTATTAAGCACTTGTGTGTGTGTTTTCTCCAAATACAAGCTGGTGGAAGTAGGGACCTAAAAATCCCGACGCCTTCCGCTGCCATATAATCGCAAGGAAATGACCTTACCGTTTGTTGCTTTGATTAGAAACAAAAGCCTTTCATCATGAGTCAGGAGAGCAATGGGAGGAAAAAAAAAAAAACCAACAACCCAAAACTTCTGCTATTTTTTTTTTTTGGCTACCTAAAGCCTTTCTTCATAACACGTGTAAACACATGATGAAATGTTGTTTATTGGTCATGCATCATCTGCATTGGATTATTATTCGGAGATGGGCTATGACATTTAGGAATCCAAACTTCAGTTTTGGCTCTTCAGTCCGTACACATTTTGAAGAGGCAGGGAATTTAATAAGCACAAACAGAAATAACACTGAACTCAGCTGTGCTATTCACAGCCATTCTACACCATTCGCATTTACACTCAAAAGGAAACTCCAAATTCCATGGGATAACATTAGAATTGGCATCAGTGATGTCAGTCACAAACAGAAAATCTTGGGAGAATGACCTTGGTCTTGAAAAAGGATTTATTTCATCATTTGCACTTCAAAATCATTACTAATGAACTCAATGGACAGGGAATAATCAAAATCCATTATACTTCAAACTCAAGTAGAGAGAAAAATATATAAAATTCAGTAAAAAAAAAAACAAACCCACTTTTTAATTTTAGAATGGCTAAGTAAGAGGCTGTGATGTGGTACCCTGTTTTTCCCATCTGAAAAAAGAATCTTCTGGACTTTTGTGCTAGTGTGTGGTGTAACTAAGAAAATATGTATTCTAGAGCCAGACGAGCCTGGCATTTTGTAGCCATATGTTCTTGGGTAAGTTATTTGACCTCTCTGAGAATCTGTTTCCTTCTTAGTAAAATGGGGATAAAAAGCCCTATCTCGTTAAGGGTGTTGGAGGAATTAAATGAGATTGGACATACAAAACACAAGGAATCTGACTGGCAGATAGACATACACCATGTATTTAAATAAAAGGAGAGGTGCCCTCTCTCCTATCAAAATCCCTGTCCCTCAGAAATGAGACACAACTCAAAGACTCCAATTCCTTTGAACTACAGTGTACTGTTTCGGGGAGACACAATACCTTGAAACAACCTAATCCAATATCAAGTTTGGATGCTTATAAAGATCATTTGGCAAAATTGGTAGCAAAGGAGTTACTGCCAATTCAATAATAATTATAGGCATGTGACCTTACAATCGGAAGGCTGGATGCTAGAGTAACCAGGTTACTTAACGCTACTTGGCCATGCAGTGGGTGGTTATGCTGGAAGACCATGCATATACAACTCTGCTGCTGCTGCTGCTGCTAAGTCGCTTCAGTCGTGTCTGACTCTGTGCGACCCCATAAAGGAGGAAAAAAAACTCACACAATAAGACTCCCAGTGAAGTAACATACACAGAGACTGAAAAAGTGCTGTACTATTTACAATAGCTAAGACATGGAAGCGCTAAAGTGCTTCTTGATGAAAGTGAAAGAGGAGAGTGAAAAAGTCAGCTTAAAACTCAACATTCAGAAAACTAAGATCATGGCATCTGGTCCCATTGCTTCATGGCAAATAGAAGGGGAAACAGTGGAAACAGTGACAGACTTTATTTTTGGGGGCTCCAAAATCACTGCAGATGGTGACTGCAGCCATGAAATTAAAAGAAGCTTGCTCCTTGGAAGAAAAGTTATGACCAACCTAGACATGTTATTAAAAAGCAGAGACATTACTTTGCCAACAAAGGTCTGTCTAATCAAAGCTATGGTTTTTCCAGTAGTCAAGTATGGATGTGAGCATTGGACTATAAAGAAAGCTGCGAACCAAAGAATTGATGCTTCTGAACTGTGATGTTGGAGAAGACTCTTGAGAGTCCCCTGGACTGCAAGGAGATCCAACCAGTCCATCCTAAAGGAAATCAGTCCTGAATATTCATTGGAAGGACTGATGCTGAAGCTGAAACTCCAATACTTTGGCCACCTGTTGCAAAGAACTGACTCATTGGAAAAGACCCTGATGCTGGGAGAAACTGAAGGCAGGAGGAGAAGGGAACGACAGAGGATGAGATGGCTGGATGGCATCACTGACTCAATGGACATGAGTGAGTAAACTCTGGGAGTTGGTGATGGACAGAAAGGCCTGGCATGCTGCGGTCCATGGGGTAGCAAAGAGTCAGACACGACTGAGTGACTGAACTGAACTGAACTCAACAGCATTGAAGACATGGAAACAACCTAAATGTTCATCGACGGATGAATGGATAAAGATGTTATACTTATATGAAATGGACTATTACTCAGCTATACAAAAGAATGAATAATGCCGTCTGCAGCTCCATGGGTGGATCTAGAGATGATCACACTGACCAAAATAAGTCAGAGAGAGATAGAGACAAGCATCATATGATATCACTTACATGTCTAACTTAAAATATGACACATATGAACTTATCTATGAAACAGAAACAGTCTTGTAGTTTCCAAGGAGGGAGAATTGGAAAAGATGGGTTAGGAGTTCGGGATTAGCAGAAGCAAACTATTATATACAGAATGGATAAACAACCCAAGGTCCTATTATATAATGCAGAGAATTATATTCAATATCCTGTAATAAATCATAATGGAAAAGAATATGAAAAATATATGTGTAACTTAATACCTTTGCTGTCCACCAGAAACTAACACAATACTGTAAATCAACTATACTTCAATTATAAAAAAAAAAGAAAGAAAAAGTTCTGTAGGTCAAATGACTTGGGCAAAAGCAAAGATGCCATGCTTGGGTAAGCTAGAAGGATGATTCAGTCAGGGGCTTACATTTCGGGGCCAACACAGCACACAGATGCATGTAGAGAGACTGAAAAAAATTACTTCATAAAGAGGGAAAGTGCAAGATAGCAATCACCCAAATTCTTAATCTACAGGACAAATAATCTTAAGTACTGAAAGAAGATACTGGACTATTTCATCTACATTCCTAAATTTTTATATCTCCAAGTAGGGTAAGACACTTCCCAAGTGGCTCAGTAGTAAAGAATTTGCTTGCCAGTAAAGAAGACATGAGTTTGATCCCTGGCTTGGGAAGATCCCCTGGAGAAGGAAATGGCAACCCACTCCAGTATTCTTGCCTGAAGAATCCCATGGACAGAGGAGCCTGATGGGCTACAGTCCATGGGGTTGCAAAGAGTCAGACATGACTGAGCACTCGCACATACACACCAAGTTGGGTAAAACACTTGTCTTGAATCTTCTTAGTGGGAACATGGGGAGTGACTTTATATTTGGGGGAACCTTCTATTTGGGGACATATAGCAGCAAAAACTCAATAAATGGTGACTTTTCTCCCTGAGTTGGAAAGTCTACAGAGAGAGCTGGTGTGACATTTCCAAAGATAAGGAAAGAATTTTTCACTGTTGAAGGACAATCAGAATTTTGATAAATAGTTTCATAATCAAGACAATAGAATGAGCTAAATCCAGGAGGCTAAAGCCGACCTGAAGGACCAGGTAAAGTGACAGACCAAATACAGGGTTGGGGCAAGGTCAGGTTACGGCCGTGGGAGCACACATGAAGACTAAAACCAGGATATGATCACTGCTTAAGTGTGTTGTTTTCAACCATCTTAACTCTGTTTCACCTTTTCTAATTACGATCCCTGCTTTTCCATGAGGGCACCATCCAAATGATTAGGGTGAAATCTCATGTCCCTATATCAAAGGATAATAAACATGTGATTCAGGAATTGTTTAGTTGCTAAGTCATGCCCACCTCTTTTTTGTGACCCCATGGACTGTAGTCTGCCAGGTTCCTCTGTCCATAGGATTTCTCAGGCAAGAATACAGGAGTGGGTTGCTATTTCCTTCTCCAAGGGATCTTCCTGATCCAGTGATCGAACCCACATCTTTTACACTGGCAGACGGATTCTTTACCACTGAGTCACCAGGGAAGCCCAGATTCAAGAATAGCAATAAAAATACCAGTCTCCTATATTCCCAGTTAAAGGGAACAGGGAAGAAGTGTGTCTGTCTTTGTTCTGGAGTTAAAAAGCTGCCGGATGAGACCTGGAGTACCAGAGTACTTCAGGCCAGAGAGAAGAGCTGGAGATAAACAGAATCCAAAGACTGTCTGAATCACTGTAATTTCTACTTTTACTTAAGCGAGTTTAAAATTTTTTTAATTGGTTTGCAAACAAAAAGGTTCTATCTAATACAGTAGTTCACAAGAGACAGGACAACTGGAACCAAATACCCTTCATCAGCTGACCAATACTGTTTAATAAGATGAGTGATTATCAACACAGAACTGGGGAGCTGGGTGGGGCCCCAGGTGCAAAGACACTGGGAGGCTGAGGTACCAGGGATTCCGTCTTGGGGAACGGATAGTTGTTGCAGCACTGGTATCAGATAGGAGCTCTGTGGTCTGTGCGTTAGACAGGACCCTGTCCTCTAGAATTTGCATAGAAAGGTGCACACCGGAATAGTGGCAATTCTTACTCTACACCCAACCTGAAACCACTGCTCTTCCACATGGCTCCTCTCTGACAGTCAGCCCTGGGCCAGGGCTTAATGTGGGATCCAAATGCAGGCTCAGGGAGCTCTGCTGAGTCCCACTGAAAATGAAATTTAAAAAAAAAACAAAAAAAAAAAACACAGAAATTAGCACAACATTGTAAATCAACTACATCTACTACATTGTAAATCAACTATTTCAGTGAAATAAATTTTAGAAAAGAAAATGAAATTATACCCCCAGAGTAAGTCCAAATGAAATACAGGCATAAGTGAAATTATGCCTATAAAACGCAAACTGTGACATAATTGGATGATCACTAACTGGTGAGCTTGGACAAGAGTATTGGTGACTCTGTGGGGCTTTCACTATCTCTAGAAGTGGGACAAGGGAACTAGGTCCATCATTTTAGGGGAAAAAATGTCAAAGTGTAGACCCGATTTTTAAAGAAATACAGTCTTAGGAATCCTTACCAGAAGCTTTGCACTTTCACAAAACCATCACTTTCATCACAGAACACATCATACATCAAACGAATGCCAGACACACCATAAAATCCCACCATAGGCGAAGCGCTGCAGTTTTCTAAAACTCTGATGGCCAAGCACAGCTCTGAACCACTCATCATAAACTAAAAGGACAAACTTAATTTCAGACCGGCTCATCTCCTCCCGAATATGGTGAGGTTTGCATTAAAGAAAAGAATATTTCCTTCATAACTCCTCAACCTTCTCTAATTCTGCCTTGAGAACTGATCCAGTTCCTATCAAATATTCATGGACCACTATGTACGTGCAGAAGCCCTGCCAGGGAAATCCAAGATGAAAACACTACGGTCCTGACCCTCGGGGGATTTATAGCCCAGACTCAGTGTTTCTCAACGCAAGCTGCATGACCATCTCATTTCTCACCTCACAGGCAACCCTGCAGTTGAGGATTCATGCATCCCCTTCACACACAGGCTAGGTCTTGTTTTCCATCATTTATCAATCTGGACGCCAGTGTTCCTTAGGTTCCTGATAGTTTTCCTTAGATCTGCATTCATTCCAATAACTGTTTTGGGGGAGAGGGTTTGCTTATATAATGGTTGTAATACCTGCAAAAAAGGGCACTACACTTGGCTTAATGCTCTGTGGTCTTGTAATTTTTAATACATTTTGAACACTGGGGCTCACATTTTTCCATATGCACTGGCTCCTACCAATTATGTAGTTAGTTTTGCTGGGTATTGGGCTAGATGGTGAGGACACAGTGATGATGGGGGAGATGTCCAGAGTGGGGCAAGAAATTTAAAAAATAATTAATAAAGTGAGGGTTAAGACCTATGAAGAAACTAAAGCAGGAGGATGCAATGAAGAGTCATGGAGGGATTGAAGATGAAGAAGGAGCCCTCCAGGGGAGGGGCTTCTCTGGTGGCTCAGTGGCAAAGTATCTGCTTGCCAATGCAGGAGACACTGTGTTCGATCCCTGATCCGGGAAGATTCCACAATCTGAAGAGCAACTAAGCCCATGTGCCACAACTACGGAAGCTGGCAGGCTCTAGAGCCCGAGCTCTGCAACAAGAGAGGCCACCCCAATGAGAAGCCCGGGCACTGCAACTAGTAAGTAGCCCCCGCTTGCCACAACTGGAGAAGAGCCTGCAGGGCAACAAAGACCACCCCTTCTTCCACCCTCCACAAAAAAACACCTGAGGTATATAAGAAAAAACTTAAGCAGAAACTTTCTTGAACAAGTGTCTTTTCAAGTCAAATGAACAGTTCTTTCATCTGAAAAAGATAGCACTAAAGTCATGTCCGACTCTTGAGATCCCATGAACTGCAGCCCGCCAGGCTTGTCTGTCCATGGGATTCTCCAGGCAAGAACACTAGAGTGGGCTGCCATTTCCTTCTCCAGGGGATAGTCCTGACCCAGGAATTGAACCCAGATCGCCCGCATTGCAGGCAGATGCTTTACCGACTGAGCTACGCAGGAAGCCTGAAAGTAGCCCAGTTAAGCTGCCTTGATCTTTAAGTTACTGTGTGTTACTGCACATGAAATTTATTTTCAGTGCAATATGTTAGGGTCTGGCTGAATGGGGTTGGGCTACAAGGGAAGGAAGGTAGACATCTCTTCATATCCTCTTTTATCAGCTCTTCCCGTTCCCCACCCCAGTAAACAAAACATTTATAAGAAAAAAAAAAAAAAAATGAGTCAGCCAAGGGAGTTCCCTGGTGGTCTAGTGGTTAGGATCTGCTGCTATTCACTTCTGTGGCCTGGGTTCAATCCCCAGTTGTAGCAAAAAAAGAAAAAGAAAAAGAAAAAAAAAAGAGCCAGCCATGTGCATATTTGGGGGCTGAGTTCAGGACCACTTCTGCCTTCTGTGGGACATATGGAAATTGCTCAACTCATACTGTGAATGAATAGGACTTCTGTTCAAAAAGGAAGAGCAGCAAATGCAGAAAACAAATTCATAATTTACTAGAACTGGGACAGCACTGCTGACTGATAAGGAACATTTGAAGTTTATTTAAGGTCTCCCTCAGGATCACGTGTTCCAGCAGCTGGAGGGGGCACACCATGTCCAGGAAAAACAACCCTGATGGAAAAGTCCATTACTCACATTCCCCTCCAGGCAGCAAAAGAGGGAAGTTTCTTGTTTTAGGCGGCTTCTCTTGCTTTCTTAACCAAAAATAGAAAAACAGAGGTGAAAAAGTAAGGGAGAAAGGCAGGCCTTATGGGGGATTCCTTTTCTATCTGTTTCACAAGATGAGAGCCCCATGACTTTTGACTTGGTTTTACCACAAGGCACTTGCCGTTTTTCAGGTGATAGACACTGTAAAATCTAATCTCATTCCCGTATTTGGAAAAACAAACGGAAAAAGGCCGTCAAAAATGCTCCAGCATTCATTGAAAAGTGCAAATATTCATGGGTTTATTTTCTGAGTTTAAATGTTCCATGCAGTAAACTCATAGTCAACAGCCCACATTTATTCAGTGCCATCTGGTGCCAAGTATTGTGCCCCGTGCTTTACACAGATGCTTCTTTTATCCTGACAGCGACCCTAGGAAGTGGGTACTTGTTCATCTCCATTTTACAGCTGAGATAGAGGCTCAGAAGATCTGGTAAGAGAAGTCCTCACAACTGGGTGTAGTAGAACAGGATTCAAACCCAGAGCTCTCCGTCTTAAACACAGCCTTCTCATTCGGCTCTTGCAGACAGGGAGAAACACGTCCAGGGGTTAACATTCAGGCATGCTGTTAGAGTTCCTTCCTGTATTTCTGCAGATTCTGGGTTTTTGTTTTGTTTTCCCCTTTTCTCCCGCTTTGTGTTCCTTTGAAATCGAAACAGACCTTTTTATGGTGGAAAATTTCAAGTCCTTACAAAAAGTCAGATGGGTATAATGAACCTCCATGTATCCATCAACCAGTTTTAACAGTTTTAACACATGGCTAATCTTGTTTCATTAATATTCTCATCCACTTTCTGTCCTTTTGTATGTATTACTCTGGAGCAAATCTAAGATGGTCAAAAAATTTTATCTGTAAATATTCCGATATAAAAGCTAAGGACATTTTTAAAAAATATAAAACTTTAATTACCCCAAAATGCCCAATATTAACTAATAATCATCAAATATCCAGTTAGTGTTCAAATTTCCACTTATTTTATGAAGGCATTTTTTTTCCAAGTTTGTTTGAATCAAGATCCAAAGATGTTTACATATGCATTTTGTTGTTATTTCTCTTAGGCCTCTGTTAATCTAGAAGTTTCTCTCCCATTCATCTTTCCTTCTTTTTTGCCTCTTCTCTGTCTCGCTCTCATTATAATTTATTTGTTGAAGAAACTGGGCTGTTTATTCTGCCAGTTCTCCCACCATCTGAGTTCTGTTGATTACATCTCTCTGGTGTCATTTAACATGGTCTTTTGTTCACTGTATTTCCTGTACGTTGGTTGAGTCTGAAGGCTTGGTCAGATACCAATCAGGTCTCTTTTGGTCAGGATGGTTTCACTGGTCACCAATCTGTGTTTTCTCATTTGGGCTATCTCTCCTTGTGATGTTAGCTCAATAGTTAGATCATTTAATTGACTAAGGGTTTCAATATGATGACTTTCCAATTCTATCACCCTTTACTTTGAGCTAGACTATTTCTCAAGTGAGAAATTTCCTCTCATCCATGAATGGGTTACTAAGTGGTACAATTCATAAAGCAGAGATTGCAAATGCTCAATTCTTCACCATTATTTACCAGTTTTCAAAATAGTAAGTTGGCACTTCTAATGGTGGCCAAATTGGTTTTTTATTTAAGTATTCATAAACATATGTATTTAGATATATTATATGTGCCATAATAAAATTTAAGTTGTTGTCTTTGTCGATGTTCAAACTGTCCCGTATTGGCCACTGGGAGACAATCCCTCTTCAAGTCAACTCCTGTATCCTTCAGACATGACTCATAGTTTTCAATATTTTTTTGCTACCCAGGATGAAAAGATGGTCATCTTGAAAATTTACTTTCCAAGACCTGTGCAGCATCTGCTATTGTTTTTTGTTTCATTTTAAAACAGAGCTATAAATAGCAAAATATACATCCTCTAGGTATTACAACTTGATCAAGTTTGACAAATGTATACACCTATATTGTCCACACCCCTACCCAGATAAAGAACTTTGCAGAATATTCTCCCAATTGCCTCTGCCCAATCTTTCCCCATCTCTCAGAAGCAACCACTGTTCAGATTTCTATTACCACAGATTAGAATAGATTTCTATTACCATAGATCAGCTATTCCTGTTCTAGGACATCATATGAATTGAATTAGAAAGTATGTATTCTTTGATGAATGTTCCTTCACTGAGCAAAATGTTTTTGAAATTCATTAATGGTGTTGGATATATTTGCAGTTAATTCATTTTTTATTGCTGAGTAGGTATTCTATTGTATACATATACAACAGTTTATTTACTCTCCTGTTAATGGAAACCTGAGCTATTTCTAGTTTGGAGGTATTATAAAGAAATAGGCTATGAACATTCATTTACAAGTCTTATGTGTATGTGTGTCTGTTTGTATATGAGTATGTATATAAATTTTTATTTCTCTTGATTAAATACTTAGAAGTGGCGCTAACAGATCATGGGATGGATGCATGTTTAATTTTTTAAGAAACTGTCCATTTCCCAAAGTGTTAAGTGTCAGTCTCTCAGTCGTGTCTGACTATCTGTGAACCCATGGACTATAGCCCACCAGGCTCCTCTGTCCATGGGGATTCTCGAGGCAAGAATACTGGAGTGGGTTGCCATGCTCTCCTCCAGGGGATCTTCCAAACCCAGGGATCGAACCCAGGTCTCCTGCATTGCAGGCGGATTCTTTACCGTCTGAGCCACCAGGGAAGCCCAATTTCCCAAAAGAGCCACACCATTTTACACTCCCATCAGTAATGTATGAGAGGTCTTTGCCAACACTTAGTATAACAGACCTTATTTTAGCCATTTTAGTGACTGTGTAGTCATAGAAGCACCTGTGTTTAAGTGACTTTTTTTTTTTTTTTAACATGTGCATAGGTTTGAATGCGGAGAAGGCAAGGGCACCCCACTCCAGTACTCTTGCCTGGAAAATCCCATGGACAGAGGAGCCTGGTAGGCTGCAGTCCATGGGGTCGCTAAGAGTCGGACACTACTGAGGGACTTTACTTTCACTTTTCACGTTCACGCATTGGAGAAGAAAATGGCAACCCACTCCAGTGTTCTTGCCTGGAGAATCCCAGGGACGGGGGAGCCTGGTGGGCTGCCGTCTATGGGGTCGCACAGAGTCGGACACGACTGAAGCAACTTAGCAGCAGCAGCAGCAGCAGATTTGGATGATCATTTATGCTGTGTGTGCGCTCGCGCACTCAGTTGTGTCCAACTCTTCGTAGCCCTGTGGACTGTAGCCCACGAGGCCCCTCTGTCCATGGGATATCTCAGGCAAGAGTACTGAAGTGGGCTGCCATTCCCTTCTCCAGGGAATCTTCCTGACCCAGGGATGGAAGGCAGATTCTTAACCACTAGTGCCAACTGATGATAACTGCTAACTAATACTAGCAAACCCTTACATAGTACATATACACCAAATGCTGTTCCTATATTTTGTAAAGATATACACAATAACGTCTTTGAGGTAGGAACTAGTATTATCTTTATTTTACAGATGATGAGAAAAATGAAGCCCAGAGAGGTTAAGTAACTTACATGAAGTCATAGAGCAGGAAGTAGCAGATGCAGGATCTAAACCTAGACAGTTTGGCTCCAGGGCCAGGTTTCTGACCTATATGCAGTTCTGCCTCCTGCAATTGTTAAAACTGCAAAAATCTCTTTCCTTTCTCTAAAGTTTTGCTGAAATGCTGGCAAATATTTCTGGTCAAGACCACTATCATATTAATGAAAAAAGTTTTGTGATTTTTAATGTAAAGCACTTAAAAAAAGCTTCCTTCTATTTTTATCTAACTTACTTTGAATTTAAACATTTTCCTTTTACCAGTACAACTTCAGCTATTCCATTCTTTCCTCAACAGTTTCTTTTCTTGAGCACCTTTTTGGTTGGACAACCCTTCTGTAAGTCATGACCCTCAAGTCCTGAGCAGATCTTATATCAGAATCCTTTTTGTAGTAAGTATCAAACAAAGTGAAGAGGAACTCAAGAGCCTCTAGATGACAGTGAAAGAAGAGAGGGAAAAAGCTGGCTTACAGCTCAACGTTAAAAAACTAAGATCATGGCATCTGGTCCCATCATTTCATAGCAAATAGATGGGAAAAAAGTGGAAACAATGACAGACTTTATATTCTTGGGCTCCAAAATAACTGCAGATGGTGGCTACAGCCATGAAATTAAAAGACATTTGCTCTTTGGAAGAAAAGCTATGACAAACTCAGACAGCATATTAAAAAGCAGAGACATTACTTGGCCGACAAAGGTCCATCTAGTCAAAATTATTTTCTTCCAGTAGTCATGTACAGATGTGAGTTGGACCATAAAGAAGGCTGCACACTGAATACTCGATCCTTTCAAACTGTGGTGCTGGAGAAGACTCCTGACATTCCCTTGGACAGCAAGGGGATCAAACCAGCCAGCCGTAAAGGAAACCAACCCTGAATATTCATTGGAAGGACTGATGATGAAAGCTCCAATACTTTAGCCACCTGACTGGAAGAGTCAACTCATTGGAAGAGACCCTGATGCTGGGAAAGATTGAGGGCAGGAGGAGGACTGGGTGACAGAGGATGAGATGGTTGGATGGCATTACCGACTCAATGAACGTAAGTTTGAGCAAACTCCGGGAGATAGTGAAGGACAGGGAGCCTGGCATGCTGCAGTCTGTGGGGTTGAAAAGAGTCGGAAATGACTTAGCAACTGAAGAACAACAACAAACAAAATCAAAGTAAAAACAACTTCAATGTTATGAATCGATTATCTTACTATCTAAAGGGAGGGTAGCTCCAAGGTTGGTGAGGTCCACAGAATAGCACTGCCATTAAAGTCCCAAGTTCCTTTCATTTTTTCCACTCAGCATGTTCTCCTGAAACTAACATTTTCTCATGGTTGCATATAGTGGTCATTCTTCCAAGTACCACATCCTTACTCCAAAAGAAGGACTATCTCTTTCTCTATGTCTCTTTTTAAGAGTAAAAAGAGCTTTTCAAGAAATGTACCAATGCCTTGCATGCCATTGGCCACGCCTAGGTCATATGCTTACCCTAAACCAATCATGAGCAAGAGGAATAAGGTCATCATGACTAGCTTTGACCACAGCTTCACAACCTGTGTGTGGATGTAACAGGGGAAAGGGTATCCTGAGCTACTGGTCTGCTCAGCCCTCAAGGCAGCCTAAGATCCTGCAGATTGTCACCTCAAGCTCTGAGCAGCGTCATATACATTTACCCTGGTACCACACAAACATTAGCATCGTGTATGTAGTCTATGGGGCTTCCCTGGTGGCTCTGTGGTAAAGAATCTGCCTGCCAAGCAGGAGAAGCAGGTTCCATCCCTGGGTCCAATCCCTGGGTTGGGAAGATCCCCTGAAGAAGGAAACTGCAACCCCTTCCAGGATTCTTGCCTGGGAAATGCCATGGACAGAGGAGCCTGGTGGGCTATAGTCCATTGGGTTGCAAAGAGTTGGACACGACTGAGTGACTGAGCACACACAACTTGGTGACTAAACAACAGCAGCAACAAGAGTGTACTCTACAACATGAAAAACAGCAGTAAGGACTGGCTTCAGGATCAGTCAGGATACTCCCAAGACACATGGGAGGTGATATTGATCTCTGAGCCAATTAAGACCTCTCAGGAGAGAAGAAGGAAAAAAGACATGGCCCTTGTAAGCAGGCTTAGAAGATGAACAGGAAACAAGAGAACCCATAAGGGAGCAAACACCCGGAGTTGTATTCCATGTCATACAACTACCTTGTCTGTGTCCTGCCCCCACTGCTCTTTTCATGGTTCTTTGATGAACCATGAGCTAGAGGTTCTCTCCTCTAGCTCAGAACTCAGAGTGCAGGAGCACAGGGGTATTACAGGCTGAGTTGAGGTCTTGGGCCTGCCCCTCTGGGTGAACGGGGAGCAGATAGGATAATCTGGCCCCCTTGGTGCCCATGGTAAGAAGCTTGCACGCAGAACTGCCTTTTTGCCATTTGCCTGGTGGCACCTCCAGAAGGGAGTTGGCGTGTTTAACAGAACGCCGATGGCGAGTGCTGCCCAGCTAACACATGACAAATGCCCTCTTTGAGGGGCTTCCTCTAGTCATTTCAATTTACCTCTCAGTTAGGCTGGCCCTTAAGAAAGCCTGTACACAAACGAATCTTCAGGTCACCCCATCCTCACCTTCAGGGTGCAATCTCAAATCACCATGACATTAAGAGCACAAATCATCTCCCAATTAATCATTTCTGGTGCCTCCCCAAAAAGAGACAAATGACAGTTTCATGGTCACTTGTTGCTATGAAATCTCACTGCAACAATTCAACTCTGGCTAAATTATATTTAAGTTAATAAATATGGATTTAGAGAGCCAAATAAGCTTACAGGCCTCAGACATTCAAAAGAGAAAAGGTGAAAAAGGGAAAATAAATGGTGCATGGTTCTGTTCTCCTGCCCTAAGCTTTATCCCTTGTTAAAAAAAAAAATTAAAGCCTTGGTGATCTCTTTCAAGCTAATCTAAATGAAGTTGAGAACATTTACAGATAAGAATAAAACAAGATTTCTGAACTCCACTAAATACTACGTGGGGAAACCATGGTATGAAACCAGAGTATGATGGATGTGAAAAGAAATAACTATTCTCAGCTATTTGTAAATCCTAAGACTTTATATAGTACATGGCAGAGAGACTACATGAAAATCTGTCTTTGTGATACTTGGATTTTAACCAGCAATGCTCTACACAAACTTATTTTAACTATACAAGGAAATTCTGTATCACTATGAGAGGACAAACACTTTCTAAGAGACTACAATTTGCTCTAAAGCATGCAAACTAATTTATACTGTGATGAAATGCAGAGTATGCTTCCCCTGACCCTCTCTTGCTTCATGCTAAGTCGCTTCTATCGTGTCCAACTCTTTGCAACCCCGTGGACTGTAGCCTGCCAGGCTCCTCTGTCCGTGGGATTCTTCAGGCAAGAATACTGGAGTGGGCTGCCAGAATACTGCAGTGTGCTGCCATGCCCTCCTCCAGGGGATCTTTCCAACCCAGGGATGGAACCCATGTGTCTTCTGTCTCCTGCACTGGCAGACAGGTTAGGTTCTTTACCACTAGCGCCACCTGGGAAGCGCTCCTGACACTATCGGACACGTACAATTCCAGTGTTCCAAGAATCAGGACCCTCAGGAAAGCTTTGAAAAGCAGTTTCTCTAAGTCAGGAGATAAAATGAAAACAAATATAAAACGTATTTTTTTTTTCGCTAGCACCACAGTATAGATCAAAAGTTGTTGGCTACGATATGGAAAAGAAGGGTTCTTGCTCACTCAGTGGCACCAGAAATTGGTACAACTTTTTGGAAATTTAATGTCCTTCCCAACAAGGTATGTATCTTCCAGAAATTCTCCCACAAATATCTTACATAAGGATGTTCATGGTAACCTCTTAGTAAAATCTAGAAACAACCTAAATGTTTATTAATAGGGGATTGGTGAAATTAATTGAGGTACATTCATACCATCGAATACACAACGGTTATAAAAAAATAATGAGATAGATCAGTATCTAAGATGTGTAAGTAAATACATTTCAGACTAAGATGTATAGAATGATCTCACCTCTGTAAAATTTTACATTACTGTAGTATGTGAGTCATATATGTTTAGAAAATATATGGTGAATATACACCATTAATAAAAGACTTTGACTAAAAACCATGCGTCTCTATAAGAAAAATTTATGGACTTATTTTAACCATAAAAAACTCTATGGTTCCCCAAGGAATACAAATACTGCTTTTAAAAAATATTTTTTTGATCACTTACCTAGAGCCAGACATCCTGGAATGTGAAGTCAAGTGGGCCTTAGAAAGCATCACTACGAACAAAGCTAGTGGAGGTGATGGAATTCCAGTTGAGCTATTCCAAATCCTGAAAGATGATGCTGTAAAAGTGCTGCACTCAATATGTCAGCAAATTTGGAAAACTCAGCAGTGGCCACAGGACTGGAAAAGGTCAGTTTTCATTCCAATCCCAAAGAAAGACAATGCCAAAGAATGCCCAAACTACTGCACAATTGCACTCATCTCACACGCTAGTAAAGTAATGCTCAAAATTCTCCAAGCCAGGCTTCAGCAATACGTGAACCGTGAACTTCCTGATGTTCAAGCTCGTTTTAGAAAAGGCAGAGGAACCAGAGATCAAATTGCCAACATCCTCTGGATCATGGAAAAAGCAAGAGAGTTCCAGAAAAACATCTATTTCTGCTTTATTGACTATGCCAAAGCCTTTGACTGTGTGGATCACAATAAACTGTGGAAAATTCTGGAAAAGATGGGAATACGAGACCACCTGATCTGCCTCTTGAGAAATCTGTATGCAGGTCAGGAAGTAACAGTTAGAACTGGACATGGAACAACAGACTGGTTCCAAATAGGAAAAGGAGTTCGTCAAGGCTGTATATTGTCACCCTGCTTATTTAACTTCTATGCAGAGTACATCATAAGAAACGCTGGACTGGAAGAAACACAAGCTGGAATCAAGATTGCTGGGAGAAATATCAATAACCTCAGATATGCAGATGACACCACCCTTATGGCAGACAGTGAAGAGGAACTCAAAAGCCTCTTGATGAAAGTGAGAGTGAAAAAGTTGGCTTAAAGCTCAACATTCAGAAAACGAAGATCATGGCATCTGGTCCCACCACTTCATGGGAAATAGATGGGGAAACAGTGGAAACAGTGTCAGACTTTATTTTTTTGGGCTCCAAAATCACTACAGATGGTGACTGCAGCCATGAAATTAAAAGATGCTTACTCCTCGGAAGGAAAGTTATGACCAACCTAGATAGCATATTCAAAAGCAGAGACATTATTTTGCCAACAAAGGTCTGTCTAGTCAAGGCTATGGTTTTTCCTGTGGTCATGTATGGATGTGAGAGTTGGACTGTGAAGAAGGCTGAGCGCTGAAGAATTGATGCTTTTGAACTGTGGTGTTGGAGAAGACTCTTGAGAGTCCCTTGGACTGCAAGGAGATCCAACCAGTCCATTCTGAAGGAGATCAGCCCTGGGTGTTCTTTGGAAGGAATGATGCTAAAGCTGAAACTCCAGTACTTTGGCCACCTCATGCGAAGAGTTGATTCATTGGAAAAGACTCTGATGCTGGGAGGGATTGGGGGCAGGAGGAGAAGGGGACGACAGAGGATGAGATGGCTGGATGGCATTACTGACTCGATGGACTTGAGTCTCAGTGAACTCCGGGAGTTGGTGATGGACAGGGAAGCCTGGCGTGCTGCGATTCATGGGGTCGCAAAGAGTCAAACATGACTAAGCAACTGATCTGATCTGATCTGATCTGATTTTTAAAGTGTCTGTTGCATTTGTTACAATATTACTTTTGTTTTAAGTTTCAGTTTTTTGGCCACAATTATGTAGGATCCTAGTTCCCTGACTAGGGATCAAACCTGCACCTTCTGCATTTAAAGGTGAAGTCTTAGGCATTGGACTGTCAGGATTTCCCTGGCAGTGAAAGAAGCAAGACCCTATGGTCCTTGCCACTGCCTCCCACCCCTGCCCCGACATACACCATGGCCTCTGTCTGTCTATTGTCTTTCGTAAACTTTAGTCAAAGAGCGAATTTAATCAGAGAAATGAGAAATGCAGAAACAAAGGAAAACAGTCAAAGGAGGCTAAATAATAATAAAGTAGTCATTAAGCACAGTCAAGGACCTTAAGACCTTTCTCAAGGGCTATAGCTAATATTCTGAGCCATATTCTGTGAACTGTCTTATAGATACTAAAATACCAGGTGGAGAAGTTAACTTCAGGATGACCAGACTGTACCCACAACATTCGTGTTACTGTTCAGTCGTCCAGCTGTGTCTGATTCTGTAACCTCATGGACGGCACCACGTCAGGCCTCCCTGTCCCTCACCATCTCTGGAAGTTTGCTTAAGTTCACATTCATTGCATGAACATTTCATGGTGATGCCATCTAGCCATTTCATCCTCTGACCCAAGACATAAGCTACCACAGTTCCTAGAACTGGCCTAAGAGAAATGGGAACAAATGAACTCTGGGAAGATTAACTATACCTCAATCAATCAAGATGATGCTGGTCAGACCAGCAATGACCAATTTGAAGATGACTGTCAGAGCAGACTTGTGCCATTTCTGCCAGTAGCTCCCTCTTTCTGTCTATAAAAGCTCTTGCCCCACTGGTTGCTGGTGAGGGGGTGTCGGCCTTTGGACAGATGTCCACCACCCTCACCACCCAGTTGCCGGCATCTGAAATAGAGCAAACTTCCCTTTCCACCAATGTGGCCTGTTTATTGGCTTTTGGGCAGCGAGCAGCCAGACTCCACCACACACTCTTTAGGTAACAACAGTAATTGCGTCAGTAATGGCTAATAGTCATCATTAAACAGACACAAAAGATAATACTCGTGCAGAGACACTGCTACATGCCAGGTGCTGTGACACAAGGTTAAACTAAACACATTCCTGTTCCCCAGAAATACTGTACACAACAGCCTGGATCAGATGTTTTGAATAGGAAGTTTTTTAAAAATCACATATATCCTTGCTGTAAGCAATTTAAACTCAGAATGACTGAAGTAAAAGAAGCAGAAACCTTTCCCTTTGTCTACTGACCTTTCCCTGGGGTAAACATTATAAATGGTTTGGTCTATGTATTTCCAACCCTGTTCTCTCATGTACAAGAACATAGATACACACTTCTCACATTTATTTATGTCTTTTTGTCTCTCTGTTATGTGCCACATGCTAAGTCAGTTCAGTCGTGCCTGACTCTGTGCGACTGTATGGACTGTGGCCTGCCAGGCTCCTCTGTCCATGGGATTTCCCAGGCAAGCATACTGGAGTGGGTTGCCATGCCTTCTTCCAGGGGATCTTCCCAACCCAGTGATGGAACCTGTGTCTCTTACATCTCCTGCATTGGCAGGTTCTTTACCACAGGCACCACCTCTATAGACACGTACATACACATATACACACACACATCCTGTATAGTGTTCTGTCTTTTGTGTTTATTTTTACCCCAAAATAGATCAGTGACAATTCTGGGAGGCTGTGACGTATAGGTCTACTTCACTTTTTCTACTGATGTCACAGAATCCCATGCTTTGGAGGGATTATCATTCTATTAATCATCCTCCTATTCATGTCTCCACTGATTTGCTATTTCAAATCATTCTGCTATGAAAATCCTTACACATGTACCATTATGCCCTTCAGACAACTTCCTGAAATGGAAATGTTTGATCAAACAGGGCACATATCTTACGTTTTGATCAGATACAACTAAACTGTTCTATGAAAAGGTTGTAACAATTTATCAGATTATAATTTAATTCTGCTTCAAAATATCCACCTCATCTCTTATCCTTATTTAAGACAACTTCATTGAGATGAGAGAGGAAGTGAGTATCCCATTTCTAACATTTGTCTTTTTTGGCGTATTTCAGTACCAAGGCCTTTTCCCTAAACTACAATGTACTGTGTTCTAGTCATGTTCTAGACACCATTATGAGCAGTCACAAGGGCATCCTTTCCCTTAAACCTGGCAACAGGGACCTCCCTGGTAGTCCAATGGTTAGGACTCTGTGCTCTTAATGTATGGGGCAGGGGTTCAATCCCTGGTCAGGGAGCTAATATCCTGTATGCTGCGTGGCATGGCCAAAAAATCAAAACTAAACAAAAAACAGCTGGCAACAGTATGATGATATATTATGTTCCCATTTCATAGATGAGGAAACTGAGGCTCAAAGGAATGAGGTATTAAGCTTTGGGTGATACAACCAGGAAGGCATAAGGAACAGGATTAGAGCTCATATTTATCTGATTCCAACATCCTTAGCTCCCAAAGGGTATGTGCAAATCACTCAAAGGAAACAGATAAAGCTGTTCATCTCATTACATGTTCCATTAAAACAGACTGATGTCATTAATATCTGTAAATAATAAATGAAGCTGCATGGGCCAAGGAAGGCTGCTTCCTTTTTTTCCTCACAGGTCCCTCAAGCTCTTAACTACCCACCTGGTCCTCCTTGGATGGAGCTGCTGGGGAAGGGGTGGGCGCAGGAGCTGCACTTTGAGTGACTTGCCCTACTGCTGTTTACTGACCACCCAGCTGCCTTCAGTATGGCAGCCCACGCCAAGGCCTCATTTCACAGATCAGTGAGCTGAGCCAATGCAGAAGGTGACCAGGAACACACGACCAGTTCTCTGATTTTGTATTTTCTTCATTTTTAAACCAAGGGAAACAAGTGACATTGTTGACCAAATCTTCATTTGCTGGACTTCATCAAAATTGATAGCAACTTCCTGAAGAATACAATCTATTATGGAACTCAACCATATTATTGGTACCAGCTATTTACTTCAGGGCTATAATATAAATTTAGAAGTGATGTTGAAGATTAGGGGAAGAAAAGTGATGTCTGGTAAATATGTTGGCTCATGGTCTTATTTTGGGGAAAAACTTCAGATACAGTGACATATATAAACACACATGCACATATGTGTACGTGTATTTATACATTTTTCATATATACATGTATACACACACACATATGTTATTTATTTACACATTTAAGTGTGACCTATTTAGCTCAGAGAAAGTATACCAAAAAAGAGGGTGGGGAAGAAAAGGATAGAAAGACATAATTAAATACTTAAAACACACAATACACAGCATAAAGGTGTGGCAAGTTTTTGCTATATTTGTGACCTAATGTAATGCTTGAGCCTGAAAAAAAAACTTAAACTGATGCAACTTCGTAGTGAATAAAGGGCACTGTTCAGACTCTGGCACTAACATCTCAGAAAAATTTTTTTCAAACTCAGAGTTGGTTTCTGAAGTTTATTAAAGGAAAAATACATTCACTAAAAGAAATCTCATTTCCAGAAGGAATTTGACAGGAAAAAATCTCATGAGCTCAGCTGGAACTATATCTGGCATCAATACCTAGAAAGATTAATATACAAAATCTTAAGGAAGGAAAGACTCCATAAATTTAAATATGAGTTGATGGTTAAGATTCTTCATATCCTGAACCAAACTGCTTCAAACTTAAAACTCTGATTACATTTAAAAGCTGATATTTAACCATTGGTTAAAAGTAAGTGCACTTTGTCTTCAGGAAATATTTGGTAAATGCCTCATATTCCTTTTTGTTCTGAAAGATTATGCTGCTACTGCTGCTAAGTCACTTCAGTCATGTCCGACTCTATGAGAACCCATAGACGGCAGCCCACTAGGCTCCTCTGTCCCTGGGACTCTCCAGGCAAGAATACTGGAGTGAGTTGCCATTTCCTTCTCCAATGCGTGAAAGTGAAAAGTGAAAGTAAAGTTGCTCAGTCGTGCCCGACTCTTAGCGACTCCATGGACTGCAGCCCACCAGGCTCCTCCATCCATGGGATTTTCCAGGCAAGACTACTGGAGTGGGTTGCCATTGCCTTCTCCGAATGATTCCGTCATTATTTGAGGTTGATAATTAGACACCATAACCCAGCTCTTGTAACTCAAAGGGTCAAACTCTCTTTATATTGTCTGTGCTTGCAGAATTTTAAAAAGCTTGAACACAGCCGAAGACTTAGGGATAGCAAGCTTTTAATTAAACACTAATGAAGAGCAGAAAGAGTTTTTTTTTCCTCCCAGGAATCCAGGCAAATCCAAAGGGTCCATCCATCCTTATTTCCAGGGGATGGGAATGATCTGGGCCAGGGTCAGAATGATAATCAACTTCCACAGAGTGCCACGAAGAGAAAGCCAGGGGTCTGAAACGTTTGTCAGCATCGGTCAGGCCAAAGAGGGCACCTTCCAGAGCTTAACCACAGGGCCGGGCACAGGAAACAGAGATCACTTGACAGTCAGCGCTGACGAGAACTGCAGAAACTGCCAGCTTCCACACCCTGGGCTGGGCACGGGCGGGGACTTGCAGCTGGTTGAACACAGAAGCCGGGGTCCCTGACTGACCCTGTTTTACAGGGGTGGGAGGAAACATCTCGCTCTGCTCTCTGCCCTCTGTTTCCTTAACGGAATGACTTTCAGAGAACTACTCTCAATCAGCTTACACTGGCTTGGGGCTATTTTCCATAATGAAAAAGAGTAAACACACACAGACACAAATCCATTTCAACACACACGGCCTCGTCCTTGATGTTTCCAAAACTTCATAGACTGTAAACATTCTCGTTGGACAGAGTCCCCTTCGTGCAGCAGCCTCCTGCTCCAAATTCCTAGCTTCTTCCTATAGCACGTGCGGCCACCATTCCAGCCCACCCCAGTACACTGTCCCTCGGCTGGGCATCAGAAACGGCCTCCTGACTGCTCTTACCATTCCCCACCCTTCCCCGCCACAGTGGCTAGAGCAAGTTTCTTAAAATGTAAAGCAGATCCCTTTGTTCATTTGTGCTGCGCTTAGCATGTCGGACTCTTTGCAACCCTCCAGGCTCCTCTGTCCATGGGATTCTCCAGGCAAGAATACTGGAGTGGGTTGCCAGGCCCTCCTCCAGGGGAACTTCCAACCCAGGGATCGAACCCAGGTTTCCCGCATTGCAGGCAGATTCTTTACCGTCTGAACTACCAGTGAAGCCCAAAATTTCACTGAACGTGGGGCTCGAACCCACGACCTTGAGATTAAGATTCTCATGCCCTACTGACTGAGCCAGTTTGTTCATTTAGTCAAGAACTATTTCTGAAGGAATATTATGTTTCAGGAGCTGAGGACACTGCAGTGAACAAAGCAAAGTTTCTCCACCTCATCAGCTAACATTTTGGTTGGGGAAACACAGTAAGCACCTAAGCAAATAGATTTCCTAACGTCAGGTGGTGATAGGGTTACAAAGAAGAATAAAACAGAATAAGAGAACAGCCCGGGGTGGCCTCACTGGTTGGGTGGCATCTGAAGAAAGATCTGCAGGAAATAAAGGGGGAAGCATGTCTTGTGACCCTCTGGGTGACAAAGTTCCAGGCAGAGAAAACGCCAAGGGCAAAGGCTCTGAGGATGGAATGTGTTGGCAGGGCTGAAGGAACAGCAAAGAGGTCCATGTTGCTGGAGAAGACTTACAGAGAGAAAGAACATCTCAAGTTGAGACCAGAGGTTGAGGCAGCTCACAGACACAAATTGGTGGTTGGCCAGAGGTGGGCTTCCCAGGTGGCTCAGTGATAAAGAGTCTGCCTGCCAATGCAGGAGACCCAGGAGATGCGGGTTTGACCCTGGGGGTGGGAAGATCCCCTAGAGTAGGAAATGGCAACTCACCCCAGTAGTTTGCCTGAAAAATTCCATGGACAGATGAGCCTGGCAGACTGCAGTCCATGGGGTTGCAAAGAGTCGGACACGACTGAACACACATGCAAAGGCAGGGCTTGGAGGGTGGGTGAAACGGGTGAAGGGGATCAAAAGGCATACACTTTCTAAAATAAATAAGTCAAGGGATGTAATGTACCACGTGGCACTATAGTTAATAATATTGTATTGTATGTTTGAAAGTTGCTAAGACAGTAGCTCTTAAAGGCTATCATTATAGGAACAAAAAATCTGTAACTATGTGTGGCGATGGAAGTTAACTAGACTTATCGTGGTGACCATTTCACAATATATATAAATACTGAATCATTATGCTGTACACTTGAAACAAATATAATGTTATATGTCAACTATTAACTAGAATACACATGCATACACAAATACAGTGAATATAATGCTAACATTAGTAATTATAAAAAGACCAGAAGTTGAGTGTGTCTGCTGCGGGTGGTTGGTGGAGGACACTAGAGAAGAAGGTATCCATTATGCAGCACCTGGTAGGTTAAAAGTGAGACTGGCTTTTTCTGAGTTGTTAGTCATTACAGGGTTCTGAACAAGACGATGGATGACATGATCTGACTTAACATTTAACAAAACCACTCTGGAGGCTGGGCTGGGAGTAGACTGTAAAGGGAAAATGGCATTAGTCATTCAGTCTCAATGGGTTTATTAATACCTGCTATGACTACAGGGTTGGGTAGAGGCAGAGATTAGAGGCCGGAAAAGTGCTAGAAAGGACTCAATGAAGGCACACGTGGAAAAGGAAGAGGCTGAATGGTTTGCAAACCATGCCCATTCCATGCAGTGGCTGAGGGATGGATTTAGACAGATCTGAATCCTCCATCTCTGCTCTTGGCTAAGTGACTTAACATGCTAAACAATATTTATGTCTGCCAAGTGGGTTTTATAGTGCCTACTTCATGTCATTGTTAGGAGAATTAAATGAAATGGTAAATATGAAATGCTTAGGGAATTTCCCAGTGGTCCAGTGGTTAGAATATGGTGCTTTCCCTGCCGAGGTGCTGGGTTTGATCCCTGGTCAGGGAAGTAAGATCCTGCAAGATGTGCAGCGTGGCCAAATGCTTAGCGCTATGTCTGACAACATATAAAATGTTCATTAAGTAGAAATGACACTCCTTAACTGCTGATTTTGAGCCAGGTACCCCAGAGAGACCTTTATTATGTAATCTTGTGTTGTCCCCTCAACAATCCCAAGAGGCAGGCACTATTATAATACCATCCCCATCACATAGGTGAGGAAAGGGGGCATGAAGAGAGCATGTAACTTGCTCATGACATACAGCTAGTATATGTGGGCATTTGGGCTTAATTCCTGATCACAGTTTGCACTATTCGTGACTAGCATGATAATTTCAGGCTTTAGGATCAACTTTGTAAGGCATCCCAACATTTATATTGGAAAAGCTACCTTTTCTGAATCCGTGTTACACTTTTATATCAAACTTAAAATGTACATCTTATTTTATCTTTTGTATAAGAAACAAGTTCAGAGCAATGAAGTCACTTGGCTCAAGGTTACACAGCAGGTAAGTGATGAACCTTGATTTGTAACCCAGGCCCAGCTGACTAAAGCCCTTTTATTTCTCTCTTTTCTCTTTTAGCTAATAGGCATCTAATCACATTTTAATGAGACTAACTAATTCCTGTAAAAATGTTTGCTGGCTACTTTACCCAAGCATAGCATGATGCCTGTAATAGCGGTCTCCTAAGCAGTTGGAAATTTAAGAGTCACATCAGAAGAGCACTTACACGGATGAGAATGCCGTCAGTAAGTGGGGCCCCAGAGCCTTTATACATGAGAA
This sequence comes from Bubalus bubalis, assembly GCF_019923935.1. Taxonomy (NCBI): domain Eukaryota; kingdom Metazoa; phylum Chordata; class Mammalia; order Artiodactyla; family Bovidae; genus Bubalus; species Bubalus bubalis. The sequence continues at coordinate 32,130,786 of NC_059177.1, read as the reverse complement.
TCTAGGGCTCTCGGTCATACCAGAGTAGGGTTCAGGGTTGAGAGAGAGAAAGTTTAATGCCTTCATCTTGGAGAAAAAAAGGAAACAATTAAACATTTACGAGAATCTTTGCCTTCAAAGAATAAACGAAGAAGACAACAGCATTAGGAAGACAGAGTCTCTGATAAAATGCTGTGCCATGAAACCATGTGAGCACAGGATCTCTGTGCAGTGGTCAGTGGGCCCCTTTCCTACGTGCTACATTAGACTATAGTTCTTAATCTGGAGAGGAGAGAGGATGCTGGAGCCAAGGCTTCTGCAGATTTTAAAAGCTCCAAAGGTTATACATATGCATAAGATGGTGAGGACTGCACATATGAAGATAATTGTGAGAGATTCATCCATCCATCCAACCATTAGTTCATCTGTTCATCTAGCCATTCAACCATCTTCCCATCTGTCTGTTCATCCATTCTTTTATCCATCCATCCATTCATCTATCCACCCAATCATCAGTTCAGTCCAACCATTTGTCCATCCACCCAAGCACCTGCCCATCTGTCTGTCCATCCATCTCCTTGTCCAACTACTGTCCATCTATCCATCCATGAATACATCCAATACTGTTTTAGTGCTTTCAAATATTAATGCATTTTATTTTTATAACAATCCTGGGAGCATAACTCTTTAAGGGAGGCACTATAATTAACCATATTTTACAGCAGAAAAAAGTTTTAAAAAATATTTTTTAGATGTAGTTTAGTCTTTATTGAATTTGCTACAGCATTGCGTCTGCTTTTTATGTTCTGGTTTTTTTGCTCACCAAGGCATGTGGGATCTTAGTTCCCAAACCAGGGTTTTAACCTGCACCTCCTATATTGGAAGGCAAAGTCCCAAACACTGGACTGTCAGAGAAGTCCTAGAAAAAAGTTAATGAGAACAATCTCTGAGAACTCACATAGCTAACAAAAGGGAAGTTAGGATTTGAATTCAAGAAGTTTACACATTTCATTTTTAAGCACTCAGCTATGTTTTCACCAATGTTTGTTGAGCAAATAAGTGAATAAATGAGATATATAATTTATATATCTTTTTAATAAAGCTGCAAGTCAGGGGCAAAAGGCTAAGTGTTTTATATACTTACTAGCTAATAAGACATGGTGCTGAATCATGATATCATTCATGAGCTTTAGAGCTCGGTTCAAACTTCAGCACAATGTCTTATTAGCTAATAAGTATATAAAACCAATGAGGTGGGATTCATGATATCATCTTGAAGAGTGATTGTAAGGACAGAGATAAGGCACAACATCTATTAAAGCCAAAAACCTAGTAAGTCTCCCTTTTAGTACATACTCTGGAGAAGCTCTCGCTCACAAGCACAAAAAGACAAACACAACCTTTTCAGTGTAGTATGTTGGGGACACTAAAACTCTGCCAACAACCTAAATGTCCATCAACAAGAGGTTGGTATGTTTAACGTAATGGTATATAAGAGTTAAAATGAATTTAAAGACAAGTCCCAAAAGCCTGTTGAGAGAAAAATAAGGTAGCAGAATGACACATCCTTATTTAAATTTTACAAACACAAAAATAATATATATTGTTTATAGATATAAATATAGGCGGCAAAATGAGAAAGATGTGCCTGGGAATGAAAACCATGAAATTCAGAATAGGACTATTTTTAGGGAGAAAGGAGAGGTAAAAACATGGTTTCAACTGATTCTGTAAATTTTTATCATATTACAAAAAAAAGTATCGAGAGAAAACATGGTAAAATATTAAGATGCCTTAAAACTAAGTGGTGGGTATGTGGGTTTTTACCTATATTATCACTTATACTTTTGTATATTGAAATATTTCCCCAAAGATATATTTCTTTAAAAAAAGATAATACATGTAAAGTACCAAGCACAAGGCAGAGCACATAGTAGCTGCTTAATAATTAGCAGCTATATGTCAAGGCAGTAAGACTATATAAAAACGCTAGTTAAGGAGAAAATAATTATTTAAGCAATGAGCTTTGCCCACACACAAAATTCAAGAAACTAAAAATGATTAGGATAATAGGAGGAAATGGTTCTATTTAATTTACCATATTGACCAGCTTCTCTCATGGCTAAAGTTAATTTCACGAATGTCAGAATTTTTATCTTTTAGGTATGTATATGCACACACACATATATAATTACTTATGGATTTTAATTTCAATTTTTTTATCCCATTTGAGTCATTCACACTTTTCCACAACCAAACTGGACATCCCAAACATAATGTTCAGAAGAAACATAAGTAGGGGACGAACAGGAAGTTATTTTATGCTGCAGCTCCACCAGGGAAAGATGGAAGGAGAAAAACAAACACCAACCTGAAAAGGGCAAGAGAGTCTATTCTTAACTTGATGTTTTACAGACTGTACAACACGGGTTCAAAAGTGCTTTTTAAAGATCCTGCGACTGGTTGTGCTGATCTTGAATCATACGGTCCTTTAGAAATTTATTTATGCTAAACAATGGGCTCAAATATTAAGATAGTTTTCTTATCAATTTTTGGCATCCCAATTTCCCATAAAATCCTAGTCTGTGGTTACCTGAAAATACAGAAGACGATTTCCTCAGTGGTAAGTAGACTCATATTTCCTTTATCAACCAAGTTTTCCCTTCTTTCTGTATGTGTTGCTACTATTAACTAATTCCATGGTTGCACAATTCATTCAACAGAGCATAAGAGCCAGTTGGGAGACTACCATGTTTTAAAGCTCGATTCTTCATCCTTCACATCAATGCAATCCCTTTACTTTACTTCCTTCCCACTGGCCCTGCCACAGTTCAGGTTTTGACCCTAGCACCTGTCGGGCAGACATTTGCATAATATGCTGTGTGATGAGCTGCCCAGACTTATTCCATCAGCTGCCTAGAGATTTTTGAGCTGTCATCTCAGATTTTATTTAAGGAATTAAAGAGAGAAGTCTACTTCAAGAACACACCACTGACTCAAGGGCAGCCCATCTCCAATGATGGGGTGATGAAGGTGGGGTGGGGACACCCAGACCTCTTGTTCCAACTGGAGACAACTCTTAGGTTCAGAGCCACTGGTGGGGTCAGCTGAAGTCTTTGTTAAGCCTGAACTGTAACTCAGTTTCTCCCTCTGTTCAATCCTACTTCTTTCTATTCTCTCTACAGTAGAGATCCTCAGAGCACTCTCTAGTAAACTTCCTGCTTGTTAATCTCTGTTTCAGAGTCTGCTTCTTAAGGAACCAAATCTGCACGAACATTCATGCTGTTCAGTGGAAGGACTGCTTTCCCTGGACCTTGTGGTCGAGTGAGTGATGTGACCAATGACTTGAAACAAGTGACATGAGTTACTTAGAGACCAAGCACTGAATTGCCAGTGCAAAGCCCTGAAGAGCTCTTCACTCTCTATTATGGCAACTGGCAATGTTCAGGAACATTCTGTGAACCTGAGTGACAGTGATGAGCAGAGCTTCCAGCCAACCTGCAATTGGACAGGTAGTCTGAACCGAAAATAAACTTATTTCTTTAAGCCATTAGGATGTTGGGACTATTTGTTGCCATAGTAAAACCTACCCTATTCTGAGCAACACACATACATCATTGCAACAGCCTCCTAAGGTCCCCTCCTTTCCTGCTTCCACTGTGCCCCCACCCTTTGCATCTATCAGCCTCACTCCTGCCAGGGACAGTTCTAACTTAACCTGTCTCCTGCCCTCAAAGTTCTGAAGAAAAACATCACATCCTAATCTTAAAATAAAAGACCATTCAAATTTGGATGTTATCCCCAATGAAACCCTGTCTCTGACTTTGTCTCCCTCTCTCTTTCCCCGTGCATATGTGCTAAGTTGCTTCAGTTGTGTCCAACTCTTTGCAACTCTATGGACCGTAGCCCACCAGGCTCCTCTGTCCATGGGATTCTCCAGGGAAGAATACTGGAGGTGGTTGCCATGCCCTCCTCCAGGGGATCTTCCCGAATCAGGGATCGAACCCGTGCCTCTTATGTCTCCTGTATTGGTAGGTGGGTTCTTTATCACTAGTGCCACCTGGGAAGCCCCTCTTTCCTCATCAACCTTAAAAACTCGTTATAACCATCCCCCTACCCTAGAGCTTGTTTCCCCACTGAAACGGCCTGAAATGCCTGCCCATCTGCCTTTCTCCACCTAACTCCAACTTGTCCTTTCAACTTCAGCTTGAGAATCGCTTCCTGTAGGAAGTCTCCTTGGCTTCCATTATCCCTCCCCATTCGCTTTACTCCTGTCTGATTAAAACTCCCAAAGCACTTGAAGGACCCAGGTAAAACCCTTCCACAGAGTTTCATTTTCTTAAATGTCTCCCCTACTTGACAACAGACTCCTTGAACACAGGAGACAATCTACTTGACTTTGTCTTACTAACACCTCGGCACAGGAACTGGGACATAGTAAGCACCTGATAATTATTTTAGGTATGAACATATGGACAAATGAATGAATCAATCTGTAACTCCAACCATGTTCTACAGTGAAGGACCTAGCAAAGGCAGACTGAACACTGATCCTGAATATTTGTTTATTAATTTCCTAGAGACTAGGTTTTTTATGAGAAAATTCTTCCATATTCCTTCAAGTTCTATTTCTCTATGATTAAATTCTAAACTTTTCTTCCTCTCTCTGCCCAATATATTGTTTTTTCTAGTCTGAGGATTGGCAAACTTTCTCCATTTTAAAAAACCTAATAGTAAATATTTTCAGCTTTGTGGCTGATACATTCTTTGTATCAACTATTCAACTGGAACTAGTTGAGTTACAACAATTTGGTTCTGCCATTGTTTTTCAAAGAAGCCATGGACAACATGTAAATAAATGAGTAGGGTTGCGGCACCCACTCCAGTACTCTTGCCTGGAAAATCCCATGGATGGAAGAGCCTGGTAGGCTGCAGTCCATGGGGTCTCGAAGAGTCGGACACGACTGAGCGACTTCACTTTCACTTTTCACTTTCCTGCATCGGAGAAGGAAATGGCAACCCACTCCAGTGTTCTTGCCTGGAGAATCCCAGGGATGGGGGAACCTGGTGGCTGCCGTCTATGGGGTCGCACAGAGTTGGACACGACTGCAGTGACTTAGCAGCAAGCCAATAAAATTTTATTTACAAAAACAGGAGGCAGGCCAGTCTTCCCCTGTGAGTTGTAATTTGTCAGCCCCGCTTCTGCCCTCTGTAATTCCGGGGGCTCTGGAGAGTGGAAGGTGGGGCCAAGCAAAGGATGTATGGTTTGAAACGTACACAGGTCACTGAAAGCTCAATGAACAACTGCCATTTGGAGACTTGGTCTTCCATAACCAATATGGCGGGATGCAAAGTTCAGGTGTTACTGATTTATGGGTCAACAGAGTCTTAGAATATAAAGAGATTATCTCTTCAGAGACCCTATCGCTAGCTGCCTGCGACCTCCTAGATTTTTGTACGGGCCGTCAAAAAATGTGCATCTACTGTGTGGAACACAAGCCCAGATACCCAAGGTCCACCCTACATTGACTGTGTGGGAGATTCCATAGTCTCTCTTGCTGAACATTTTTGCATATAAAGATGGAAATTCAGTTTCCAGAGAATCAGTCTCACTTATAAAAACAACAATTAAAACCCTAAGCAATCCTTTATCAGATACCTTCTTCGGGTCTGGTATTCAGTTCTTTATGTACCTGAGAGCTAACGTTTATTTATGTCCTTGTGCCACTCAAGGCATTCAGTGTTACACACATTATCTCATGAATTTTTCACACTATCCAGAATGCCAAGGCTTCAGTTCTCCTCTCTTACTCAGGAGGAAATGGGGCTCAGAGAGAAAAAGCAATCCACTCAAGGTCAGATTTGCTCAAGTTGGAGCCCACAGCCTCTGCCGTGATCTGGCATGCCTGCTGTCCATCACTGCCAGCTGTCTGCCCCAGGGAGCTAATCCAGTCTGTTATGGTCACTGAAGTACCCTAGATTCTGTCCAAAGTGCCTCCTCCTGGAGGCAAATGACTCCATTCAGGGTTTGCAAGAAATTCTACCTTTGAGATGTTGGAGATGAAAGGAAAACATATCCCAAGTAACAAACTGAGGGCTTTGTTAGAACACGTCACACTTAATAAAAAGCAGAGAGTGTTGATCCTTTTTCAACGACACTCTCCCATCATTTTCTGCCTCAACTGTTTGTTAAGCCTAATTAATTGTGATACTGCAACCCATCTGGGCAAGATAAAACAAGAGAGATATATCAGCTTTTAATACTCAGCCCTAAATGGAAGAGTGAATGTCCCATGTCTGCTATGTCGACCAAATTCAAATCTTTACTCATCAAGCAAGTCTTTGTTAAAAGGCAGCCTTGGTGCAACCTCAGTCTGCTTTTTATTTAGTTGCATGACTACAGAAATGCCTTGTAGCTAGTATCTTTATTATTCATGGTTTCTGGCAAATTAAGTCTCTAGCCTCTCCAATATCTAGGAGTGGAGGAAGTATTCAATTCCAAAGAAATTATGCCTTCCCGGCTGTGCTGGCCAGGCAATGATGTGGTTGCCAAGTTCCTTACGAATAGGTACAGATCTTATTTCACTTATAGTATATGAATAAACAAAACACCCCCCGGGGACTGCCAGGTATTTCGTGTAATGGATCTGTCCTGCCCCACCCTCACTCTCCAGTGACTGAATCCTCAATTTTCTTACAAACAAGACTACTGAGACTAGAAGCAACCAAACCGACACTTAAGAAAAAAGAAAAAATGGGTTCAATAAAATATGTAACCCTATGGTGTTTTAAGTTCACATGCCAGAAACATGAGTAGTACAATAGAGCATTCCCCTATGAGTTTTAGAATTTATAATTATGGGAGAGCAATACAAGTATTCTAATGATGGGCCTCCTACCCCCATAACTTGAATAAATTATTGTCGCAAGATACTTACAAATATATTTGTGCATCCGTGTTTGTACTTATCTTGAAAAATAATCATTTTATTTAAAGAGCTCTAGATTTGAGATTCTGGTAATGCAGGTACAGTGGACACTGACTGCATCCCTCCACTCCCCCCGACACTGTCTGGTAGCTCTGTCATCTGGCTGGGGCCAACTTCACTCTTGGCTTCAGAAATGATGCGGCAACCCCAGTGGCCTAAGCCAACCGATGAAATTTAGGGTTTCTCAACCTTCTTGTTCATTTTCACTCCCTTAAGGAGCCTTTGAAGATATTTATGTTGTTCGCTAGTCACCTCACCCCCCAAATTCCACAAGTAGACTGTATATCTGTTCATGTATTGTATGTATATCTATGCTTTATACACAAAGATTAAGTTGTTTTTTTGGTTTTTTTTGCCTCCCTCTCATCCCTAGAAAATGATTTTGGCCTGTTGGGGGCCATATCATTCCCTTTGAGAACGCAGGAATTATGTTTCCACTCCCTGTGCCAATCAGTGCACGGCAGTCGGGGTGAGAACAGACCCTAAACTGACTCGTCATAGTGCAAATTGGGAAATTATTTTTTGATAGTTGATGCCTTTGAGAAATCCTCTTTCTTTCTAAATGGGTTGATATGTGGACCTACGTCCTGGAACTACTTTGGCTATCTGCTATCACGAGGAGGAAACCAACTAACATCCCGCCATTGCATGAACAAGGTAAGGCTGAAAGAATCATGGAGGACAACCAGAGTGCCCTGATCAAGCCATACCTGAAGTTTATCCTACTGCTAGATTTGTCAGTTGTGTCAAAAGTCCCTACTGTTTGTTCTGCAGGTTACTTTGAGTTCATTTTTGTATTGCAATAAAAATAGCCCAACTGGTAGAGCAGATAACATTTACTGAATATGTCCTAAAAACTCTCAGCACTGTCAATTAATTCTTGTATCAACCTCTATGGTTTGTACTATTATATTTCCCATTTTATAAACAATGAAACTGAAGAATAATAAGATTAAATAACTTACTCATGACCATACATAGGTGGAGGCAGCATTTGCTCCTATTTCTACTTAACTTGGAGTAAAAGGTAATAACCAGTCTATTTTATGGCCACTCAGGTCTACAAAATTTATATTTCTTGTTCAAATTTGAAAGACATTAAAGGAAATTTCTTTGCTAACAACTATGTTGTACAATTTAAAAATCTATAGTTCTCTCAAGTTTTAAAATATTTTAAAATTATTTCCAAAGACATGAACTTCGACTACTTAAGACTCAATACTTGTAAAACAGCATCGCCGACTCAATAGACATGAATTTGAACAAACTCTGGGAGAGAGTGAAGGACAGGGAAGCCTAGTGCGCTGCAATCTGTGGGGTTGCAAAGAGTCGGACACGACAGAGCAACTGAACAGCAACAAAGATGGTCTTCATTATTGTACGTGTTTCTCCTTATCATTACGAAAGGGTACTGGCTCCGTCACGATCCATTTTATAGAAGAGAAAACCTATAGTTCAGTAGGTTCAAGTTGCAGTTCTGCTTAAAAATAATTACTGATCAACTTTATAAAGAACGTGTGGAGTCTCAGGCTTCTGAAACTGTCATTTTTGAAAGGCTCACTACCAGGAGAAGAGGCAAGCTGTGAGTCCCTGGAGTCTTTGGGAGAGGGGCACAAGGGTTGCATGGTTAACCAGAGTACCAGTGCTCTCCTTTTGAAACTTTCTCACATGTTAAAAAGTGAAAACATAACTGTATCAGGGTCACTTCTCCTGCAGACCAAACTGAACAATGATTTCCCTAAAGAAAAAGGCTGAGAGGCAGACACACCTCTGACTCCAAAGAGCCAGGTGATCTGTGTCATGTGACCAGATGGGCTGTCTCCACAGCTCCATAATCCTCTCAAACTGCCACACACTGCCCTGGTTCTCAACCTGGCTTCTGGAGTCTTTCAAAATGCGAGACATCTCAGGCACGTTATCCAAAGCAGAGTCGGGAAAGCACAAACCTTTCTTACATTTTAACAAGGATGCTGTGGATGTCAGGGAATACAAGGCCACGCTGGTTCCCACAGTTTGATCCCAGGTGCTGGTCTTTTTCATTTTGCCCGACTGATGGAAGAAAATGGCTTATCAACACTAGCAGCTTGATCAGATATGGCACTCAATACAATGACATATGAATTAGAGCCACATTGAGAACATGGTCAGAGTAGGGAGAATCCAGGATCTGCAACAAAGCTGATTCTTCATCGCAAGAAAGAAAACGTGGTGCTATATTTTAAACTCCAGGTAGAAGCTTCCTAAACGCAATGTCGATTAAAAAAACACCTCAATGATATTAACAGCCAAAGCACAGGACTTCTAAATCCACAAATGACTGTTTTTAAACAATGAAGGGAAGCTACAGCCTCAGAAAGACTGAACAAAGTTGCAGCATTTTTTGCCTGCAGGACGGGACCTAGCAGAGAAATAAAGAGGCTGTGTTGTGTGACAGGGAGTAAATCCAAACGTTAGCATTCCAACGCTCAGCCAGGCCACCACTCCCCTCCCCAGCCCGTCATCCTCCTGCAAAAGTGTGCACAATTTGCTGTCCTTCCTTCCAAAAGCCAGCAGACACAGAATCAGCTTTTCCTGGCTCTGCCTTGCAAGCTGAGGCTGCCTGATGGAAAGGCAAAATCAAAGGGAAGAGTGTAAATCCATAAACTAGTGCGAAATCCTTGCTCCCTGAAATGCCTACCTTCACCCCCAATGAAATGAAAAGGAAGGAATCATGTGAATGTCAAAGTTGCTCCCTGAAGAGGCTCTGCTGCAAAGCTACAGCTTTCTGAGCTAAGTGCCCTGCCGAAACACCATCACTCTGTAACAGATGTCTGCAAAAGCAAAGGTAATTCACTGAGGGTGCCCCTTACACACTGGGGGAAATTCACAAGCTTTGTCAGGAAGCAGTTACCTACAGTGGCTGAGCTTTTGACCCAAGAGTCGAGCAGTCGGCTAGGAGTTGAAAAAGAAAGCGGTGGAGGAAGAGGGACAATAAAATCATACAGGTGGAACCGGTTTCCCACGAGCGCCAGGCATCCCGCTAGGGCCCTCGGGTGCCGCGCGCCACGGCTCACCTGGTACACTTCCCGCAGCCCGCACCACGTCCGCAGCACCTGGTGGCAAGCCCGCAGCCTCTCCGTGTACCATCTCCGCAGCGTGGACACGGTCAAGTTCCACACGAAGCGGCTTCCGCTGAACAGCAGGTCCTCCACTCCGCACATGAACACTGAAGCCATGCCTTCTCCTTCCCGCTGAACCCGGGGGTGCCCTGGGGGCTCCCGCAGCTGCAGCCCAACAAGCCCGATCGCAGCGGCCCGGCCTCCTGGGCTCCGGACGCCGGCTTCTGCGGGCCGCCGGAGGTCAAGCCTTCCCCCAAACTGGTCTTTCACGGTGCGTCCCGGCCAGGCTCGGGCGGCATGCCCCGGGATTGGGCGCCCGCCAGCCAACGGCTGCGGCGGGCACACAGAAGCCCAGTGTCCACCCCGCCCGCTTGCTGGCAGCGCCGAGCGAGCTGCGCTAAGCTCCGCCAGGCGAGCCCTCGGTGCTCCCGGGGCGCGGGAAGCCCGGACCAGCGAGGACTCCCCCTGGCGCTCCCCGAGTGCGCTGGGCAGCGGGGGGAGTGGAGCGACTCTTTGCAGGCAAACAGGAGAGCTGCATCTCAGCGCACTGGGCTCGCACGTCCTGCACACACCACACACACGCGCGTACACACACCAGTCCCAATCTCCGAATCCGCTTTGGGGAGCACCTTACTTTACAGTACAGGGTTTTTGCTTGGCATCTGCCTGCACTGATAAATATCTCCCGGCAGCCAGAGATGCAGGAGGGAAAAAAAATTCTCCGAAGCATCCCTCTGGACCCCACTCCCGAGGGAACAGCCCTGAACGTTTCCTTGGTTGTGCTGAAGCCACAAGGTGAAGACACCAGTCTCAGAGCAACAGTGTGCTCCTGATTGCAGAACCCGCCTTTGCTCCTAATTCGAGGGGTCTCAGAGGAAATAACCTGTCTATTGCCAGCCAGAGAGCAGGCTCCCTCTACCCTGGTATTGTGCTAATTCCAAGGCAGCAGTCAGCTCATGAGAAACACAAAGACCGTTCTTGGT